>NC_072387.2:122890704-123490704 GCF_028885625.2 Pongo pygmaeus | reverse complement strand
GCAGGTCTCACACAGCTGCAGGTCTCACACACAGCAGCAGGTCTCACACAGCTGCAGGTCTCACACACAGCCGCAGGTCTCACACACAGCCGCAGGTCTCACACAGCCGCAGGTCTCGCACAGCTGCAGGTCTCACACACAGCTGCAGGTCTCACACAGCTGCAGGTCTCACAGAGCTGCAGGTCTCACAGAGCTGCAGGTCTCACACACAGCTGCAGGTCTTACACACAGCTGCAGGTCTCCCATAGCTGCAGGTCTCACACACAGCTGCAGGTCACACACAGCTGCAGGTCTCACACAGCTGCAGGTCTCACACACAGCTGCACGTCTCACACAGCTGTAGGTCTCACACACAGCTGCAGGTCAGACACAGCTGCAGGTCTCACACAGCTGGTCTCACACAGCTGCAGGTCTCACACACAGCTGTAGGTCTCACACACAGCTGCAGGTCAGACACAGCTGCAGGTCTCACACACAGCTGCAGGTCTCCCATAGCTGCAGGTCTCACACACAGTTGCAGGTCTTACACAGCTGCAGGTCTCACACACAGCTGCAGGTCTCACACAGCTGCAGGTCTCACACACAGCTGCAGGTCTCACACAGCTGCAGGTCTCACACAGCTGCAGGTCTCGCACAGCTGCAGGTCTCACACACAGCTGCAGGTCTCACACAGCTGCAGGTCTCACACACAGCTGCAGGTCTCACACACAGCTGCAGGTCTCACACACAGCTGCAGGTCTCACACAGCTGTAGGTCTCACACAGCTGCAGGTCTCGCACAGCTGCAGGTCTCACACACAGCTGCAGGTCTCACACAGCTGCAGGTCTCACACACAGCTGCAGGTCTCACACACAGCTGCAGGTCTCACACACAGCTGCAGGTCTCACACACAGCTGTAGGTCTCACACAGCTGTAGGTCTCACACAGCTGTAGGTCTCACACACAGCAGCAGGTCTCGCACAGCTGCAGGTCTCACACACAGCTGCAGGTCTCACACACAGCTGCAGGTCTCACAGAGCTGCAGGTCTCACACACAGCTGCAGGTCTCACACAGCTGCAGGTCTCACACACAGCTGCAGGTCTCACACACAGCTGCAGGTCTCACACAGCTGCAGGTCTCACACAGCTGCAGGTCTCACACACAGCTGCAGGTCTCACACAGCTGCAGGTCTCACACACAGCTGCAGGTCTCACACAGCTGCAGGTCTCACACACAGCAGCAGGTCTCACACAGCCGCAGGTCTCACACACAGCCGCAGGTCTCACACACAGCCGCAGGTCTCACACAGCCGCAGGTCTCGCACAGCTGCAGGTCTCACACACAGCTGCAGGTCTCACACAGCTGCAGGTCTCACAGAGCTGCAGGTCTCACAGAGCTGCAGGTCTCACACACAGCTGCAGGTCTTACACACAGCTGCAGGTCTCCCATAGCTGCAGGTCTCACACACAGCTGCAGGTCACACACAGCTGCAGGTCTCACACAGCTGCAGGTCTCACACACAGCTGCACGTCTCACACAGCTGTAGGTCTCACACACAGCTGCAGGTCAGACACAGCTGCAGGTCTCACACAGCTGCAGGTCTCACACACAGCTGCAGGTCTCACACACAGCTGCAGGTCTCACACACAGCTGCAGGTCTCACACACAGCTGCAGGTCTCCCATAGCTGCAGGTCTCACACACAGTTGCAGGTCTTACACAGCTGCAGGTCTCACACACAGCTGCAGGTCTCACACAGCTGCAGGTCTCACACACAGCTGCAGGTCTCATACAGCTGCAGGTCTCACACAGCTGCAGGTCTCACACAGCTGCAGGTCTCACACACAGCTGCAGGTCTCGCACAGCTGCAGGTCTCACACACAGCTGCAGGTCTCGCACAGCTGCAGGTCTCACACACAGCTGCAGGTCTCACACACAGCTGCAGGTCTCACACAGCTGTAGGTCTCACACAGCTGTAGGTCTCACACACAGCAGCAGGTCTCGCACAGCTGCAGGTCTCACACACAGCTGCAGGTCTCACACACAGCTGCAGGTCTCACACACAGCTGCAGGTCTCACACAGCTGCAGGTCTCACACACAGCAGCAGGTCTCACACACAGCTGCAGGTCTCACAGAGCTGCAGGTCTCACACACAGCTGCAGGTCTCACACACAGCTGCAGGTCTCACACAGCTGCAGGTCTCACACACAGCTGCAGGTCTCACACACAGCTGCAGGTCTCACACAGCTGCAGGTCTCACACACAGCTGCAGGTCTCACACAGCTGCAGTTCTCACACACAGCTGCAGGTCTCACACAGCTGCAGGTCTCACAGAGCTGCAGGTCTCACAGAGCTGCAGGTCTTACAGAGCTGCAGGTCTCACACACAGCTGCAGGTCTCACACAGCTGCAGGTCTTACACACAGCTGCAGGTCTCCCATAGCTGCAGGTCTCACACACAGCTGCAGGTCTCACACAGCTGCAGGTCTTACACACAGCTGCAGGTCTCCCATAGCTGCAGGTCTCACACACAGCTGCAGGTCACACATAGCTACAGGTCTCACACAGCTGCAGGTCTCACACACAGCTGCACGTCTCACACAGCTGTAGGTCTCACACACAGCTGCAGGTCAGACACAGCTGCAGGTCTCACACAGCTGGTCTCACACAGCTGCAGGTCTCACACACAGCTGCAGGTCTCACACAGCTGCAGGTCTCGCACACAGCTGCAGGTCTCACACACAGCTGCACGTCTCACACAGCTGTAGGTCTCACACACAGCTGCAGGTCAGACACAGCTGCAGGTCTCACACAGCCGGTCTCACACAGCTGCAGGTCTCACACACAGCTGCAGGTCTCACACAGCTGCAGGTCTCGCACACAGCTGCAGGTCTCGCACACAGCTGCAGGTCTCGCACACAGCTGCAGGTCTCACACAGCTGCAGGTCTCGCACACAGCTGCAGGTCTCACACAGCTGCAGGTCTCACACACAGCAGGTCTCACACAGCTGCAGGTCTCACACACAGCTGCAGGTCTCACACAGCTGCAGGTCTCGCACACAGCTGCAGGTCTCACACACAGCTGCAGGTCTCACACAGCTGGTCTCACACAGCTGCAGGTCTCACACACAGCTGTAGGTCTCACACACAGCTGCAGGTCAGACACAGCTGCAGGTCTCACACACAGCTGCAGGTCTCCCATAGCTGCAGGTCTCACACACAGTTGCAGGTCTTACACAGCTGCAGGTCTCACACACAGCTGCAGGTCTCACACAGCTGCAGGTCTCACACACAGCTGCAGGTCTCACACAGCTGCAGGTCTCACACAGCTGCAGGTCTCGCACAGCTGCAGGTCTCACACACAGCTGCAGGTCTCGCACAGCTGCAGGTCTCACACACAGCTGCAGGTCTCGCACAGCTGCAGGTCTCACACACAGCTGCAGGTCTCGCACAGCTGCAGGTCTCACACACAGCTGCAGGTCTCACACACAGCTGCAGGTCTCACACAGCTGTAGGTCTCACACAGCTGTAGGTCTCACACACAGCAGCAGGTCTCGCACAGCTGCAGGTCTCACACACAGCTGCAGGTCTCACACACAGCTGCAGGTCTCACACACAGCTGCAGGTCTCACACACAGCAGCAGGTCTCACACACAGCAGCAGGTCTCACACACAGCTGCAGGTCTCACAGAGCTGCAGGTCTCACACACAGCTGCAGGTCTCACACAGCTGCAGGTCTCACACACAGCTGCAGGTCTCACACACAGCTGCAGGTCTCACACAGCTGCAGGTCTCACACACAGCTGCAGGTCTCACACAGCTGCAGGTCTTACACACAGCTGCAGGTCTCCCATAGCTGCAGGTCTCACACACAGCTGCAGGTCTCACACAGCTGCAGGTCTCACACACAGCTGCAGGTCTCCCATAGCTGCAGGTCTCACACACAGCTGCAGGTCACACATAGCTACAGGTCTCACACAGCTGCAGGTCTCACACACAGCTGCACGTCTCACACAGCTGTAGGTCTCACACACAGCTGCAGGTCAGACACAGCTGCAGGTCTCACACAGCTGGTCTCACACAGCTGCAGGTCTCACACACAGCTGCAGGTCTCACACAGCTGCAGGTCTCGCACACAGCTGCAGGTCTCACACACAGCTGCAGGTCTCACACACAGCTGCACGTCTCACACAGCTGTAGGTCTCACACACAGCTGCAGGTCAGACACAGCTGCAGGTCTCACACAGCTGGTCTCACACAGCTGCAGGTCTCACACACAGCTGCAGGTCTCACACAGCTGCAGGTCTCGCACACAGCTGCAGGTCTCGCACACAGCTGCAGGTCTCGCACACAGCTGCAGGTCTCGCACACAGCTGCAGGTCTCACACAGCTGCAGGTCTCGCACACAGCTGCAGGTCTCACACAGCTGCAGGTCTCACACACAGCAGGTCTCACACAGCTGCAGGTCTCACACACAGCTGCAGGTCTCACACAGCTGCAGGTCTCGCACACAGCTGCAGGTCTCACACACAGCTGCAGGTCTCACACAGCTGCAGGTCTCGCACACAGCTGCAGGTCTCGCACACAGCTGCAGGTCTCGCACACAGCTGCAGGTCGCACACAGCTGCAGGTCTCACACAGCTGCAGGTCTCGCACACAGCTGCAGGTCTCGCACACAGCTGCAGGTCTCGCACACAGCTGCAGGTCGCACACAGCTGCAGGTCTCGCACACAGCTGCAGGTCTCGCATACAGCTGCAGGTCTCACACAGCTGCAGGTCTCACACAGCTGCAGGTCTCACACACAGCTGGTCTCTCACAGCTGTAGGTCTCACACACAGCTGCAGGTCTCGCACACAGCTGGTCTCACATAGCTGCAGGTCTCATGCACAGCTGCAAGTCTGCACACCAAAGCAGACCTGACACACAGCTACAGGTGTAGCACACAGCTGGGGCCTATCACAGAGCTGCAGGTTTGACTGACACACAACTTCAGACTTGACACACAGCTGCAGGTCTATCACACAGCTGCAGGTGTGACACACAGCTGCAGGTCAAGCACATGATTGGAGGGATAGTATAGCTGCAGGTCACTGGCACCTGGAGAATCTCAGCATAGGAGACAATAACTAGCGTATGTTAAAATACTGTTAATATGAAGTGTGCATACCAGCAGCCATTGTTACTCAAACTCGTATTTTTTCTCTATAATAAAAGCACCACAAATCTGGACCGTACCAATGTATCTTCACGTCTCCACTGTACACAGGGTCACAGTAGTTCATGCACATATCACACAGGCAAGACAAATGAATCAGTGTTATTGAAAACCTTGATTTATACATTTGCCTGATGATCATATTTCTCCCCCCAAAATATATTTTGGTAAAGAAAGTTTAATGTCTGTATCTTTAACGTTTATGCTGTGTAATAATATCACAGGTTTTTCTATGAAGATGACATGATACTTTATATACTTAAAGGGCTTGGCATGATGCTTGGTATAGAAGAGGTACTCAAAAAATGATGGCTTTAAAAAATGTAAATAGCTAATACAACATCTGATACAGTAATTTCAGAAACTTCTCATCATTTTAAAAGCATAGTTGGTCAAAGTCCTTAATTTAAATGTATATATTAGTTTAAAACTAATTTTAATATTTTTATTTTCGATATATGACACTGAAGAAAAGTCAAACTTCACACTAAAAGGAACTCCTGTCAGAAACTCAGCAAATGTTGATTTAAGTTATATTTATCTTTGCATCAGTTTACTAGTACAACTTGAATAACTTTTTGAATTACTAGGGGATTTTTCTATAGAGAAAAGTACGAGACTGGCTCCTTCTAGAAGTAAGAACTACACTATTATGCAAATGGGAAAGATTCTCCCTCACATTAGAGATTTTTCTAGATGTGAGTTCCTGTGAAAGACAACACCTGAGCGACATCAGCAGCCTTCACCACTTCCCTTCCTGTCTGCTCCCCAGCTCCGTGTGGGCTCTCTCTAGGATGAGGATGTGGGCACGCGCTCTCCCTCTCTCTCTCCACCTCTCTCTCCCTCTCCCTCTCTCTCCCTCTCTAGGACTGACCTTTATTGCAGCCTCTCTCAGGGCCTCCAGGCGCTGCCGGCTGCTCTCCTTCATGTTCACGACATCTCTGTAATCCCCCTGCAGGGCTCTCTGCAGTCCGTAGATGGCTTGGAAAACGGAATTTTCACTTTCATTCAGCTCTTTCTGGAAAATTTCAAACGTGTGCACCTGAAACAGTTTCTCTTCATCCGACAGGCCCACGTCTTTCTCCACTGCTCCAATTGCATTTTTCAGTTTGTTCAGAACCGCATTCTTCTGGCGGAGAAGCCCTGAGAGCTTCCTGCAGCTGTCCCGGACCCACTGCCGGCTCTGTGTGGCGGCCACCCCTCGCCCGCGGTGCAGTTTGATCACCCGCTGCGCCACCTCCTCGTGCTCCACAGCCTGCACCGCCCAGGGAAGGACGGGAAACAGCACCCAGAAGAAGCTTCTTCCCAACACCTTCATGATCCGGGTTCGGAGGGCAGGGCACAGCAATCCACAGGTCTCTGCCCCACTGAGCTTGCATGTCAGACACACATTTTCAGCTGAAAAAGAGTTACTGTCACATGTAGTTAAACAATGATTCATTACTATTGATCAGAGTATTAAATAATCAGATCTGGAAAACTGACACCTTTCTGAAGAAAATATCATTTTTCCTAGATAAATATCAACATCTAAACTATTTATTGCACTGAGATTAAAATCAAATACTGAATGTTGATGTACCTTGTATGGTGCCTTGTGAAGGGTTGAGATGATTAAAGGTCAGCTACATCTTTATAGAAAGGATTAAAGGTCATTTTTTTGGGGGGAACACAGCCTCATATCTCAACCAGCTCTACCATGTGTAAAAGACATTAACCAAGTCTATTTAAGACAGTCCATGTTGGTCGGGCACAGTGGCTCATGCCTCTGTAATCCCAGCACTTTGGGAGGCCAAGGCAGGCAGATCACCTGAGGTCAGGAGTTCAAGACCAGCATGGTTAACATGGTGAAACCCCGTTTCTACTAAAAATATGGGCCTGGTGGCGCACGCCTGTAATCCCAGCTACTGAGGAGGCTGAGGTAGGAGAATCGCTAGAACTTGGGAGGCAGATGTTGCAGTGAGCCCAGATCACACCATTGTACTCCAGCTTGGGCAACAAGAGCAAAACTGTCTCAAAAAAAAAAAAAAAAAAGTCCGTGTTATCAAAGCCCAGAAAATACCATCAACTTCCCCTCACAGGTCAATGGGTTGCTTGGGGACACCATGCTCAATGTCACTCCAGAAACGAAATCTTCTGAGCTACTGTTAGCTCTGTGGGCTTCTTAAAATCATTTGAAATTTTGCCACATGTCCAAAGTCAGTCTACAGTCAAGTGCTACCAAGATGTCAAGAATTAAAAATATATATATATGTCACAATACCTAGATCTCTAGAACTTTTTGTTATCATCCCAATTCAGTCTCCTTCTCTTCCTTTAGGAAGACCTAAAACAATATATATTAATTTATCCTGCCAAGGCACAGCACAGACAGGAACCTGCTTTCTGAACATTACTGCTGGGGGAATGAGGACGGTTTCAGTGCGGCTGTAGCCGTGACGTCCAGGTGGTGATGAGCAGGGGGAGGGCAGGTCGCCCAGACGGGAGCACTGTTTAGAAAGCAGGTGGAGACAGCGCCAGCAAAGGTCACTAAGGCAGAACAAGCTGAGAGGCAGGAAACCGAGACTGTGGAAGGAAGGAGTAATAAACGTAGAGTCAGTGGAATTTGGCCACTAGGAGATCACCAGTCACAAGTAGCTATCCCAAAAAAGGCAACAAAACCAACGCCTACCACTTAACGCAGATTTACGGTTTAAAGGAAACAACAACAAAATATTAACCTAACAACCATTCTTCATAGCAGCATCCAGTGGACTGTTACTCAGGAATTCCTACTCAACCGTCACATATTACAAAGATTCCCCGACCTGGAAACTGGTTACTAAAAGATGTATCTATATATCTATACTTTCATTTCACCACTAACCCAAATTCTAATTGGTTTAATCCAGTTTCCCAGGCAAAGTAGGTTAGATGCAGCAAAAGTAAGGGCAGCATTTCTGGACGCAGCATTCTGCCCAAACCATGAAATGGCAGCCACAGAAAGAGACAAACCTTATGCAAAACAAACAGGAGAACTCAAAAAGCCTGGAGGCCAGATGACTCAGTGAGGGCTCAGTGACTGTCTGCACTCCAGCAGGTCCCGAAGACAGTACTGTGTTAGACAACAGTACTGATCAGAATCACAAGCAAAAGTCACCAAGAAAAGACTATATTCTGGTTAGAAAGTGTCCAATTTCAAAACATTCTTGGAAACTGACTCCCAAAAGGAGAAGCACACTCCACCGAGAATTCACACCTAGAACAGGTAACTTCCTAACAAGATAGGATAAATGATAATGTGCTGTTCCAATCACTCAATTTTATGTTAGTTTCAATACAACTTCAAGTACACGTGTACAACTTTAAGTACACATTTACCACCTTAAAGACAAACAATGAGGCAATCATTTAGTCATGCCTAGCCATACAGCTGAGCTGTTATTTTAATGACTCACTCAATTGCTAAGCTTCTCTCCGTTGGTCCAATGGAGCTAAATAAATCAACAGCTACTTCACAAGTGAACTTCTAGTATTTTCCAGAACCAAGACAGAAATTTGAGATGTTTTGCTTACACTTCCCAGTTCCCCCAAAAGATCCCAAAAAGTGATTATTTGACAGATTTTATGCTTCAGAAAAATAAGTTTCAACACAGCTCATGTGTGAATGACACCTCTATGTTCATTTCTGGTTCCTTCTTCAATCAGGTTCCTAAAATTAGTTGTCCCTCTAAGGGAGCTATTAATTTCTATGAGAAATCTTTGAGGATTTTAGTTGTAGTTATACTAAAATTTCCCACTGAAACATACTCATAACATGAAACTGAAATTATTTATGGATCCTTAAAATACAAATCACCCTTTATTCAAACTCATTTCATTTTACCTTCAAACTTGCCTCCAAAATCCTACAGACTACCAAATTGTAGCATGTTTTTTGAGCAAATTAGTAAACATCTTTAGCTGTTCTAATTATTAAAAAGACACTTTGGATTCCTGTAATGTTTTTGTTGTTGTTGTTTGAGACGGAGTTTTGCTCTTGTCACCCAGGCTGGAGTGCAGTGTTGTGATCTCAGCTCACTGCAACCTTTGCCTCCCGGGTTCAAGCGATTCTCCTGCCTCAGCCTCCCGAGTAGCTGGAATTACAGGCGCTCGTCACCACACCCAGCTAATTTTTGTATTTTTAGTAGAGACGGTATTTTGCCATGTTGGCCAGGCTGGTCTCAAACTCCTGACCTCAGGTGATCCACCCACCTCAGTCTCCCAAAGTGCTGGGATTACTTTAATAATGAATTCTTAGAATTTCTGTATCTTGAGCTATTGATACACATAACAATGCAGATGTATCTCAAGGCTGAGTGAAAAAAAAATCTCAATTTTATTGAGAAGACACACAGGTGTAGATTCACACTCACTAGTGCATGCATAGTTGGTGCAATCTCAACAGGTCAGGGGATTTGATCAAAGAAAATTTCCCGCATATACTAGGGTTTTGCAAGGTGCTACCATTGGAGAAAACAGGGCAAAAGCACTCTGTAGGATTTCTCTGTATTACTCCTTACAACTTCATGTGAATCTACAACCATCTCAAAATAAAAAGGTTTTCAAATTCTACCTAAGGCCAGGTGTGGTGGTTAATGCCACTGCTGTATTACGACACAATTATATGTATTCCCAGCGCTCTGGGAGGCTGAGGTGGGCGAAATGCTTGAGGCCAGGAGTTGGAGATTATCCTGGGCAACACAGCAAGACCCTGTCTCTATTAAAAATGAAATAATTAGCCGGGCGTGATGCCCCCTGTGGCCCCAGCTCCTGGGGAGGCTGAGGCGGGAGAATCGCTTGAGCCTTAACCAGCCACTGCACTCCAGCCTGGGCGACAGCAAAACTCTGTCTCAACAACAACAAAAAAGCTTTAGAATATTTAAGTAAAGCCTGTAAGAGAAAAAAACCACAAATATTTCACAAGTAATCCAATCATTAAGACACTCCTTTTGAAAAACCCGGTAAATAAATTTGGAAGACAGAATAATCAGAAAAACAGGCAGTGAATAGGGACCCGATACGCAGCGGTCTTGCTTCCCTCGCGCAGGCGTCCACACCCTGGGTCATGGACACCGTGAGGAGCCGTTAGGAGCCACAGGAGGGGCGCCAGGGACAGGGCTGCATCTCTGCGGCCGGCCCTGGAGGCCCCGAGTCCACCCGGGAGGCCAGGGTGGGAACGCAGGTTCCATTCCAGGTTACAACGTGGGCCTCAGCGAAGAGCGCCTAGGCAAGGCCTGAAGGAGCGGGACCCCAGGCCACACAGACCACCCGACCCCGGGAGACAACACCTGCAAGAGAAGGGGAGCCCCGGGAAGGGAGGGAAGCAAGGGAAGCCCCGGGGAGGGAGAGAGAGGAGGGGAGCCCCAGGGAGGGAGGGAAGGAAAGGAGGGGACCCCAGGGAGGGAGGGAAGGAAGCAAGGGGACCCCGGGAAAGAGCCGCGGATGGACGGGCCCGGCGCTCACCGGGACGCAGGGGGCCGCGCCCGCCCGTCAGGCCCGAGCATCACCGTTCCGCGGCCTGGGCCGGGCTCTGCGGCGCCAAGAGCCAAGGGGCGGAGGGGGACGCCGTCTCCCGCCTCGGAGCGCAGCGCCCGAGGGTTTCCCTGCATCCCTTCCCAGGCGGGACCAGGGCCGAGGGGCCGGGAGGGAGCAGCCGCCGCCCTGCCCAGCACCACCCTCGCTCAGCGCAGCCCACCCGGACTCCCGCCCAGCCGCAGTTGCGGCCCCCCCTTTAAGAGGCGGGGCGTGGGCGGGTCCCGTCGGCCTCGGGCGGCGGAGGGCACGTCGGGAGGTGGAGTTCCGTGCACCGACCGCCGCCCACTTCCTTCCAAGAGCACCTCCCGGCCGGCGTGGGGCCTGGGAGCTGCAGGCTGGCGTCGGACCCCGCAGGGGCGAGCCAAGGCCCTCGCAGAGGGCGGGACGCACAGGGGCGGTGGGGCGTGAGCTCCCGTGGGCCCCCGGGCGGCGCTGAGCATGCCGGGAGTGGGAGTCCTCGCGGCCGGCTCCCGCCACTGCCCCGGAGCCGAGGACCGCGGCCGTCCGAGGACGAGGGCGGAGCGGCCGCCGCGCCTGCGCAGAGGTCGGGGCCGGCTAGACGCGGGCGGCGCGGGGGAGATGGTAGGTGGCCCGGCGTCGCCTCTGCCCGTCGGGGTCGGGGTCGGGCCCCAAGGTCGGCGCAGGCGGCGCGCTGGTTGGGGGAGGCCGAGCGCAGCGAGCTGCGCGGGGCGTTCCGCGTGGATCACGAGGGAGGAGCGCGCCGCGGGCCCGCGAGCCGGAGCGGTGGCGTCGGAGGCGCGGGACCGCGGGGAGCGCGGGTTTGACCCGGAGCCGCGAGGGACGACAGGGAGTGAGCGGAGGGCGGGGGCCGGGAGGAGCTGTAGGGGCCGCGGGGCAGAGGCCGGGGCCGAGCCGGAACCCAGGCCGGGGGCTTCCCAGGGCGGCTCCGAAACGGGCAGTCGAGGCAGGCGAGGGCTCGGCTGCTCCTGCGGGCGTCTGTGCAGATGCTGAGGCTGTTGTCCAAAACAGCGCAAGGAAGGAATCCGCGAGAAGCTCAGATTCGCGGGCGAGGCCCTGCCGCCGGGAGGGGAAGGAGAGGCGCAGCGGGGCTGTAGCGTGGCTCTAGCTGTGCATCTGTGGAGCTGCAGCCCAGGAGGGAGGCTGCTGGAGGCGCACATCAGTTACTTTGAAATGTGGTGGAAATGGTGATGGATGGGATTTATTCAGTCCACATCGGTTCAGAGGCCAGCAAGGTGTTGCTAGGTGTGACTGGTGCTGGGCCAGGCGTGATTTTGGCGTTGAGGGAGTTGATGCCCCAGCAGGGGAGACAGGCACCAGATGCACAACTGTTTGACCGCAGTTGAGACAAGGGCTAAGGCACGGGTTCCAGGAACCTGTAGGATGCAGGTGTGGGAGTGGTGTCAGATGCTGAGGGTGTGAGTTGAACGGTGGAGAATTTCTCTGGAAATGAGCCAGAGAAAAAGTGAGGTGCCGGGGCAGCCAGCCGTATGCGGCTCCAGGCGGAAAAAACAGAATGCACAGACCCTTAGTGGTAGGCGATGGTGACGTATAGGAGCTGAAAGATTGTCCTGGCTAAGGCACAGAGAGCCACCGGAGAAGGGACGCGGTAACGTGTGGAGGGGAGTGGAGGGTGAACAAGCTTCAGGATGGGAGAAGAGCCACAAAGGAGACTGAGAAGGACTGGTAGGAGAAACCAGGAGGATGTGTCGAAAACCAAGAGGATGGCGTTTAAAGGAGGAGGGAGCCATCAGCAGTGCTGAACGAAAGAGCAGCTGAAAAGATCCCACTGACCGCAGCAGTCAAGCTTTTGTGACCCTTAGGGGTCGCTGCGGAGGCCGAGCTGGAGCGAGTTAGGATGCACACCTGGGCAGGTAGAGATAGCTTGCTCCAGCTTTTAGGAGGACAGGGGCAGAGTGGACAGGAACTTAGTTTGGGGAAAACTTGAACATGTTCAGGATGCTGGAGAGGAGCCTTCCGCTGCTGCCGAGGTTGGAGATCCAACAGCAGGGATGAATTTAACTCCCCCTCCCTCTAGCGTGCTGTATACCGAAACGGAATCAAAGTGATCCATAAGCTTACGTAGTTTATTTGATCAACGTGATTGGCCTGCCAGCCCCGTGTAAGTTGACCCTAAGGACATTTTAAGAGTAGTTTCTTTCCATTTTACATATGGGTATCCTTGGTGCCAGATTATATGAGTCGTTTTTCACAAGGTCACAATTAAAGTGTTTGAGACTTTTTTATAGTTTAGAGATTTTATTTGCTGTTTCCACTGGATTGTCCAGATTATTTCAAGAATTGTGTACATTTTAACAGAAATAATGAAACCTAGAAAATGCCTCCCCCCGCCCCGCCCCATGTACACACTTTAAAAGCTGGCCTTAATAATTTAATTTGCATGATGTGGTAAGCCTCAGTGAAGGTTGTGAGCTTGAAGGGCGGCCCTAGTTCCAGTGTATCCACCTTGATTAGATTGACCTGGGTTCAGTCCTGTCTGGGTGCACTCGAGGCTTCTTGCCAACGTCTGGGCTTTTGTTAATTTGACCTGGGTTCAGTCCTGTCTGGGTGCACTCAAAGCTTCCTGCCAATGTCTGGGCCTTTGTTAATTTGACCTGGGTTTAGTCCTGTCTAGAGGGACTCAGGGCTTCCTTCTCTCCCCTGTAGTTTTTTAGTTGACGAGCCTTTTTGTTTCCTAAGAAGCTTTATGCCAGTTCCCTTTTTCAGAAGAGGTAACTTGGGTCTCAGTCACTTTTGGACACGAAGCACCTAGTCTTTAGACTTAGCTATCGATCATTGCTTTAATCACTGTTATTTTATGGAGAAACCTGTAAGGGGTGACATCAAATGATTGCAGCTTTGTTGACTGGCCAGAGGCCTGTTAATGGACTAAGCCTAGACCCCAAAGCTTCTCTTGCTGATTCACAACCAGTGCCTTGGCACCCCCGTGTGGTTCAAGGTTTGCTGGAGTATCTTGTGACATCAGACAATTTGAGTAGATTGCAGGGGGATCTTCATGTTTCTGGATACCAACTTCTGTCCACTCTTTAGCTAACAGTAGTGATTCAAAGCCACTTTGAGTGGCCTGGATCCATGTGTTCCTGCATCTGTTCTTCTAGAGTTCCAAGAAATTAGGCTGCTGGTGTAATGGTGTTGTCACATATTAGGGGAGGCTTCAAGGGGTTATCGGTAGGAGCTCAAGATCAGACACCATCGTATCTTCCAGATTTCCCGGTGTGGAGTCATCAGTTGTATAATGCTGGTTAAATAATTCAGTCGCCAAAGAGTATATTATTCTGCTGATTAGTCTTGGAGGGTTTGAGGGTACAATGTTGAATTTTTTTAGGTGAAATTCATATAAAATTAACTATTTTAAAGTGTACAATTCAGTGGTGTTTAGTACGTTCACAAATTTGTGGAACCACCACCTCTATCTAGTCCTAAAACATTTTTGTCACCCCGAACGATAACTGTACCCATTAGCAGTCACTCCCAACTCCTCCCTTGCCCCAGCCCCTGGCTACCACTCACCTTTCTCTCTATATAGATGTGCCCATTCTGGATATTTCATATAAGTGGAATTGTACATTGTGTGGCTGGAATCGCACACTGTGCGGCCGGACTCATGTGCCGTGCGGCCGGAGTCGTGCGCCGTGGCTGGAGTTGTGCGCTGTGCGTGTGGAGTTGTGCGCCGTGTGGCTGGAATCATACACTGTGTGGCTTCTTGTGCCTGGTTTCTTTTACTCAGTGTCAAAAGTTCATCCATGTGGCATGTATCAATACTTCATTCCTTTTTATGGCTGAATTATGTTCCGTTATATGGATATACTAAATGTCATATAACCGTGGCAGAATTTTTAAATCTAGCAATGATGACCACTTGCATAGTAATCATGGCTGTTCCTAGTGATGGACCATTTTGGGGGCTGCACTTCTGTCTTTATCCTAAGGTTTTTGAGGTAATTCTTGGCTTTGCTCATCCTCCCTTGGGAAGGCTGTCAACTTCATAAAAAGACTCTAGCTGTATCTTTTGTCAGCTTACTGTCGGAGACTATGGGATCTGCCTTAATTTAGCTAAATTTGATCTTACCAGAGAATACAACCTTGAATTTTTTGTTTAGTTCTTTTCAAAAGCTCAGTTTCAGGAAATAATGTAGTGAATATGTATTCCATTGATTCCTCTAGAATCTAGATCAGGGTCGGCAAACTACAGCCCACAGGCTAGCTGTCTGTTTTTGTAAATTGAGTTTTACTGGAACACAGCCTACGGCTGTCTGCTTTTGCAACAGACCCACAGGCCTGAGATGGCAGAGATGGCTGCTGTCTGGAACATTAAGAGAGAAAGTTGGCTGAGTGAAGGCTTCTGATCTTCTTCATCCATTCTTAATCTGAGTTCTACCTTCTCCTTATGAGGACTTTGCAGATGGGCTTAAGCCATCTGTGAAACCCCTGAAATTTTATGCAAAGCTGCCTGCACATGTGAGGTCCATATATGTTTTCCTGGAGGGCGGACCTGTGACTCCTCAGATTCCAAAAGGGATCCAAGACTCCCAAATGCTCAACACTGATTGTTCTGAGTAGCCGAAATGTTAATTGCCTAGCCTCACCTGAATTAGCAGTTCTCTAAGTGTTTAGTCTCAGGAGTTCGATGTGGTTTTTGGGTTGTTTTTTTGTTTTCTAACTTTTAGGTTCAGGGGTACATGTGCAGGTTTGTTAAAAAGGTCAACTGTGTGTCATGGGAGTTGGTGTACAGATTATGTCGTCAGCCAGGTACTAAGCACAGTAGCCGGTGGGTAGTTTTGGGATCCTCTCCCTCCTGCCACCCTCGAGCAGGCCCTGGTGTCTGTTGTTCCTTCTTTGTGTCCACGCCTGCTCAGTGTTCAGCTCTCACTTACAAGTGAGAACATGTGGCATTTGGTTTTCTGTTCCTGCGCCAGTTCACTTAGGAAAATGGCCTCCAGCTCCATCCATGTTGCTGCAAAGGACATAATCTCAGTCCTTTTTATGGCTATGTAGTATGCCATGGTATATATGTAGCACATTTCCTGTATGTTTTTAAGAATGATTGGAACCCCAGTCATTCTTAAATGAGAGCTCTTGTTTATGTGGGTAATAGTCATCAATATTGACCATATTAGAAATTAAAATAGTATTAAAATATTTCTATAATTAATTAGCAATAATAAACCCATTACATTTTTGCAAATATCTTAATGTCTGGCTTGCTAAAAGATAGGCTCTCAAATCTCACGTTCATTTCTGTGATATCATAAGCCTTGCAGCCCACGGAGGCCTCTGCTGTGCACTCTGTGAGAATGAGCAAGGCCGGTGGCAGCTTAGTACACTCGGGAAGGTAGTTCTGTGGGACTCCTGAAAGGCTTCAGGACCCAGGGTCCCAGATGCACATGGGAGAGTACGTATCTGGACAGCGTTATCTTAATGCCTCTGCAGAATCGTCCTCTGGTATTTTGGCATCAGCATGCTTTTTGATTGCCTGTCTCAAAAAAAAAAAAAAAAAACTTCTGGAAGCTGGCTCTGCTGTACGTGGTTGGCATTTTGGTGAGGAATTGGTATGTGTGAGGGGACATTGAACTTTGTGAGGAGCCGCAGGAGACATTTCCCTCAGGTTTTAGGCCAGAAGGGTCTGTATCTGTACCACTTCTGAGCTGCTGGTAAGGTTTTAGATCTTATGAAAATGGATTTTCCTAACTAATCGTATTTTCTTTGCTGTGGCACTGGGGAAGCTTGGAGCCTGATTTCCAGCTCTTACATGTGACAGGCACGTCCTTGTACTAATGGCACCCCTTCCTTATCCACACCTTGTTATCCTTCTATATACTTTTGTTAAGTTATGTTATAAATCATTCCATGTGTTTTTATAAGTTGTCTCATCTTTATTTGAACAAGATTGAGTATAAATCCTTTTGAGTAAAAAATTTCCTGCTTAGATTATTGTGTAAAGCATTTTTGTAAAACGTTAGCATCCAGCAGATTCTAGGGTCTGTTTGGATTTAGAGAAGTTAGTGTATCACTTTCTTTTCCAGTGTTGCTTTTATCAGGTTACTTTATTTATTTATTTATTGAGATAGAGTCTCGCCCTGTCGCCCAGGCTGGAGTGCAGTGGCACGATCTCAGCTCGCTGCAATCTCCACCTCCCAGGTTCAAGTGATTCTCCTGCCTCAGCCTCCCAAGTAGCTGGGACTATAGGCGCATGCCACCACGCCCAGCTAATTTTTGTATTTTTAGTAGAGATGGAATTTCTCCATGTTGGCCAGGATGGTCTTGAACTCCTGACCTCAAGTGATCCGCCTCAGACTCCCAAAGTGCTGGGATTACATCATCAAGTTACTTTAGATAAGTGGAAACTCAGCCCTCCTATATCTGGAAGTGTCAAGATGTTACTTTGTTTCATTATATACTATATATAGTACAGCTACTTGGCAGTTTTGTTATTTATTGCCTGCCCAGAGCCTCTGTCCTATTTTTTCATTTTATTTCTGTCTGGTATACAGAGGCATTCTTGTTATTAGTATTATTGTTTCCATTTAATCATAACAGGCTTTTTTGTGCCTGCTTGTGAAACTTTCATAAATTACTTTTAACACTATTCTTAGTTATTTGTGTACATTTTCATCAATGTGATTCTGTGATTTAAAGTGGGAAAAAAAAATCCCCCAACCGCACAGCCTCTTTCCATTCATTAAAGCCTGAACTTTATTGAAACCAAAGAAGACTCTGCAGCTGCGACCCCCGCTGATGCCGTGAGGTCCTTGCCCTGTGTCCCCAGAGGCTAGATGTGCGTTGCAGAGTTACTGAGAGTTTTAGAAAAATGATAGTCACACTTCATGCAGAGTGAACTGGGTAGAGATCAGAATGTATTTTGTATAAAATGTTAATTCTCACAATTTTTGAAGCTTAGACTGCCTGTTTGTTACAGTATAGATGCTGTTGTTTCCATTTTCAGAAGACTGTGCAGTCTTTTTAACTGATGAAGAGCAAGGCTTTGTCTTTAATTCTGCCCAGTTAAAGTGCAGGCGTTAGGCTAGAGCTGGGACAAACCTGGAGCGGCTTCATTGGCTTTCCTACTTCTTTTGCATCCCAAAGCATAAGCTTAAATCGTCTCAGAAGGACAAGGTCCGCCAGTTTATGGCGTGCACTCAGGCTGGCGAGAGAACTGCTATCTACTGCTTAACGCAGAATGAGTGGAGACTAGACGAGGCCACGGACAGCTTCTTCCAAAACCCAGACTCGTTCCACAGGGAGTCCATGCGGAACGCTGTGGACAAGAAGAAGCTGGAGCGGTTGTACGGCAGGTACAAAGGTAAGAGGAGACTGCAGCAAAGCCGGACGGATGTCGGGCTCCGCGAGCGGCCTGCGCGCTGCCCTTCCAGAGTTCTGGTGCCGGGGCAGGTCTCCGGGCTGCCGTTGCTTCTCTCCTCCCCACGCTCAGCGCTCAGCTGCAGAATCCACTTTCTTCTGTTTAAATGGGGTTGGGACTGTGATCGGTGGGGGTGGGGAGGGCGAGAAGGGGGCAGTCAGCGATGGAGCAGGGCCAGGCCCGTGTCCGCTTGTTCTGTGCGGTGAGTCTGACGCTGCACAGCCTGTCAGGGAAAAGCTGCTGCTGGGAGGCTTGGTGTCTTGGAGTGACTGTGTCTGTTAATACAGTATTTTTTTCAAGCACTTCTATTTAGGCTGAAATATTGATGATGAGAAGGTTAAGAACAACACCAAATCATGAAGACGATCCTGAAGTGAGGGTAAACCTTAGTGTTTTCCTTGCCCGGGTAGTGGCATGTCAGCCCTGAAATAGCTTCAGTGGTTAGAGAGGCTTTGGGAAAAGCTCTCAGCAAAGAAACTTTTTGTTGCAGATTGTGATTTTTATTGACATCAGTGCTTGGATCAGAGCTTCTTGTCAAAATGCTTCTTGTCAAAATGTGCCTTGAACTAAGACTGCGGTGATGAGCATACGCAGATCCACGCCCCTCTGCAGGCTTTAAATTTCATATCCAATGCAGAGAGAGAGGCAGCAGTCTAAGAGCTGACTTATTTTGTTTTTTCTTTCTAGCAGTTTTTAAGGCTAAGTTTTCTAAAACTTTAAAACAAAACCAAGCCCTGGCTCTCATTTAAACAAGTATTAGCCCGAATATACAATAATTTCCTTGGCTTTAAGTTCTTGTTTGTTTGTTTATTTATTTATTTATTGGTGTCTGTGTGTGTGTTTGTGTGATGGAGTCTCGCTCTGTCACCAGGCTGGAGTGCAGTGGTATGATCTCGGCTCACTGCATCCTCTGCCTCCCACATTCGAGCGATTCTCCTGCCTCAGCCTCCCAAGCAGCTGGGACTACAGGTGCACGCCACCACGCCCAGCTAATTTTTGTATTTTTAGTAGAGACGGGGTTTCACCGTGTTGGCCAGGATGGTCTCGATCTCTTGACCTCATGATCCACCCACCTTGGCCTCCCAAAGTGCTGGGATTACAGGCATGAGGCACCGCACCCAGCCAAGTTCTTGTTTATTTATTATTTTCATTTTTTACTTTTTAAAATTGTGTGTGCTTTAGTCTTTCTTTTTAGGTCTGAAAAGTGGGTTGAAAATTGCTTTAAAAAATCTTGGCTCAGAAACATAGTCAGTGGTAAAACAAACCAGGTTTGTACTTATTGTAGTTCCAAAGAATGAAAATTGTTTTTAGTTAAGCTTTAGTCTACTTTAAAAATTTTTGGCTAGGTTAATTGTTGAGCTAATTTTGTAAGTCATATGCTGATTTTTATGCAGATTTTAAAAAGTTATTTAAATATATACAGCAGCCTTTGAAAAAATACTTGTGTATAAGTGGGAAATTGTGTCTTTGGGTGTTACTGAAGCTTCATCCCTTCGTTATTATTTAACTTTATTCATGCAATTATAGTCAGTTAAAGTAGAAATGTGGTACAATCACTTTAGGCTCTAAAAATAAACGTAGTTCTAAGACTGTTGACAAATATAACATTGGTTATTACATTAACATATACAAATGAACAAGTACTTGCAAAATTACTTGAAATGTTGAACATGGTTGTAATGAAATTTACTGAGATGGTTAATTAGCTCAGAGCATTGTAGATTAATATTTCTATTTATGAAGTATAGTATTAGGAGATGGAATTGAATAAGGTGATAAGTGGGGATTTTTTTTTACAGACCTCTGTGCCATAAACTATGCTGAGGTTGTTTTCTCCCTGACATAAGAGAATAGAGTTAGAAGGATGTTTATGGCTTTCTTCATTTTGTTACCAATTTTTCTTTTTTTTTTTTTTTTTTGTCACCCAGGCTGGAGTGCAGTGACATGATCTTGGCTCACTGCAACCTCCGCCTTCTGGGTTCAAGCGATCCTCCTGCCTCAGCCCCCCCAGTAGCTGGGACTACAGGCGTGTGCCACCATGCCCGGTTAATTTTTGTATTTTTAGTAGAGACGGGGTTTTGCCATGTTGGCCAGGTTGGTCTTGAACTCCTGAGCTCAGGTGATCCACCCGCCTCGGCCTCCCAAAGTGCTGGGATTATAGGCGTGAGCCACCGTGCCCGGCCACCAATTTTTCTTTGGTAACTATATATATGTGGTAGTATACTACTTAAATGACCAAAGTTAAATTTTGTTTGAAGGGGAAGAAAAGTTTATCATACCTGATCTTTCTTTGAGCAGAGAAGCTACAGGTTTTCTATTTTTACCTTCTAAACCAACAATTTACCTATGCATTATGATAATATGATATAATCTGTCTGAAATTACTAGCTTTAGTGAAGTCTTGCTGGGATGCCTTAAATATATTTTACTGTTTGATTTTCTGATAAACAAATGCTAAGTTCTTTAATTTTATTTCTAAACTAGAAATAGGGGGTGGGGAACCTATTAAATGTGGATACATAAGCTAAATGATTCTGAAAAATAGTTATTGTCCAGTACCATTAGAATTAGCAAATGAAATCAGTTAAGAAAAACATCAATCATTCATTTACTTTGACAGAGTTGTGATAAAAACTCAAGGTATTGTAAATACTTTATCAGTACAGTATCTTTTATAGCAGTTTGCCTTTGGGTGAGCTAAATTTCTGTAAACTTGAATTTTTATTTCACTTTAGGGAAATTAAGTTTTGCTTAGTGAACAGATCTTCTCAAAAAAAATTCAGTGATTTTTTTTTTTTTCCCTAAAACCCAGAAACCTAGATTTTAAAAATAGGACCGTTTTCTGGATAAATTATTAGTTGCTCACTATTTCTTTCATGTGTAGTAGAAAACTGCAGCCTATTGATTGATGTATTGGAAACACGCTTGCTAGAACTATGTAGTATAATCGAATACTAGGATTCAAACCTCCTATTTTAGAGTTACTTTTCAAAATAGTATAACTTCCTTTTCCCCTGATATTAACTACAGATCCACAAGATGAAAACAAAATTGGAATCGATGGGATTCAACAGTTTTGTGATGATCTGAGCCTGGATCCTGCCAGTATCAGTGTATTGGTCATAGCATGGAAGTTCAGGGCCGCAACTCAGTGTGAATTTAGCAGAAAGGAATTTCTAGATGGCATGACAGAACTTGGGTAAGTCAATTATTCTTAGCTTAAATGTTTTCAGAAATGAAAATACTTCTAACATTATTTTTCAGCAACCTGTACCTACTAATTTCATATCTGCTTATTTTCTTTGTGTATCTTAAAAATTTCTTATGCATCTGTACTCTCTGCACTATTAAGCCTTTGGTTTCCTTTTAATTTTCAGTTTAAAGCTTTATTTCATTTCACATTTTTATTTTTTTCATATTAATCCCTTTTGTAAACTCATTTTCTTCTTTATGAGTTTTTTTCTTTCCAATTTTGAATTGACAGTAAATACCAGGTTCAGTACATTCATGTTATTTCATAATAGTGTATATTAAATGTAGAATTTATTATGCTGCTCTGTTAAAAATTAAGATGTCATTTTGGTTTTTGCTTGTAACATTTTTCTATTCTACCTACAGGATTGGGATAAAGCCTTCATTAATAACTTAAGGTGTTTCTCGCTTATCAGATAAGTTATAAAAGTAAATGAAAGGGCCTAATGTAACTGTCTCTTAATCATTAAGCTTATTGAACTACAGTCATGCACTACATAATGACGATTTCGGTCAACAGTGGACCGCTTATACAACAGTGGTCCCGTAAGTTTAGAATGGGGCTAAAAAATTCCTACATCCCAGCCATCATAATGTCATAGCACAATACGTTGCCTGTGTGTGGCGATGCTGGCACAGACAAACCTACTGCACTGCCAGTCATGTAAAAGCATAGCGCATACAGTTATGTGTAGTATATAATACTTGATAATATAAAGGATTATGTTACCAGTTTATGTATTTACTCAACTTTTTATTATTTTCGAGTGTACTCCTACTTGTTTGTTTGTTTGTTTTTTGAGATGGAGTCTTACTCTGTCACCCAGGCTGGAGTGCAGTGGCACGATCTTGGCTCACAGCAAACTCCGTCTCCTGGGTTCAAGCGATTCTCCTGCCTCATGCCCGGCTAATTTTTGTATTTTTAGTAGAGACGGGATTTCACCATATTCGCCAAGCTGGTTTTGAACTCCTGACTTCAGGCGACCCACCTTGCCTCAGCCTCCCAAAGTGCTGGGATTACAGGCGGGAGACACCGTGCCTGGCCCAGATGGATTTTTAAATATCACCTGTTCATATTGTTTAAAATGGATACAACTAAAACAGCTTTGAGGCATACAGGAACTCTACAGATAAGGAGGACCATTTCATAATGATAAAGGGCTTATGTCACCAGGAAGGCAGCCGCACTTACGTTTTTATGTATTTGTGGAAGAGTCCCAATGTATTTAAAGCAAAAATAAGCAGCTACAAAGAGAAAGATACAAAATCCATGATGAAAGTGAGGAATTTTCAGACACATCGTAGTAACTGATGGAATGAGTCAATGAAAAATTAGTGAGGAAATAGAAGATTTGGACAGCAGAACAAATGGCCTAGGAGAACATTTAGAATGTTGCCTTTGATGTTGAAGAATACATATTCTTTTCAAAAGAAAACACAGAACAGCCTGGCGGGAGAGATATCATGTTCATGAAGGTGATTTTCCCAGGGCTGGGCTTATCCATTGCATTCCAGATGTGCTGACGCCTGTGATTTTCCCAGATGTGGGAAACTGGACTGCATAATCTGTGGTAGTGGGGGACTATGTTCGTCTTCTCTCCTGGTGTTTAAAATTAAAAAAAAAAAAAAAAAAAACTTTATTAAAGGCACAGAACATTAATAAAAATTGACCATAAACTGGGCTATTAAGTAAATTGCAACAATTTCCAGAGGTTTGAAATGATATGGAGTATATTTTCTGACCACAGTACAGTTAAACTAGGAATATAACAGAAAGATAACTAGGATGTGTGTGGATATTGCATACCTCTAAGTAACCCCTGGGATGAGAAAGAAGTTACAATGGAAATTAGAAAATATCTTGAATAATGAAAATACAATATATGTAAGCTTGTAGAATTCAGCTTATTAAATGCATATTTTAGAAAGAAGGAAAGTCTGAAAATCAGTGAGCAAAGCCTTCCATCTCAAGAAATAGAAAAAGAATATAGAAGGAAGGAATTAATATTTTTAAAGAAGCACTAATTTACAAGAATAATTAAATAGAAAAGAAGTTGTCATTAGGAAGGATCAATAAAGCCAGAAGCTTGTTATTTGAAAAGACTTGTAAATGTGGTAAATCACAAGTAACGTACATAGATGAAAAGGGGGACAAGATGATAGGTGCCAGAAGCATTGAAAAAAAAAAGTTCTGTTATGAAGAGCTTTATGCCAGTAAATTTGACAACATATGTGAAAAATATAACTTACTAAAACTGACACATGAAGAAATAGAACATCTTAATAGTTTTGTAACTCTTAAGAATTTGAGCCTGTGGTTTAAAATCTTCTCAAAGAGACAGCTCCTGTTTGGGATGACTTAATTGGCACATCCTACCAAACTCCTAATGAAAACGAAAATCCCCAATTTTAAACGTCCTCTTCCAGATGATAGTAAAGGAAGAAAGATTTCACAATTTGTTTTTAAGGCCAGCAAAAGCTGCATGACGAAACCAAGGAAGAACATTTGAGAATGGAAAATTATAGGCCACTCTCAGCTGTAAGACTCAGAAGATGCATAAGATAATTATAAGATGCAAAAATCCTACACACAGTATCAGGAAACTGACCAGTCATTAGCAAAAAACTCAAGACGATAAGCCCAGGATGATACATCATGACAGAGTTGGTTATATCCAGGAATGCAAGATCCGTTTAATGTTACAAAGTCAATCGGTGTAATTAATTTACCACAGTTAACAACAGAAAAAAAAGGATCATCCCAGTGCATAAGATGGGTTTGATCAAATTCAATGTTTCTTCATTTAAAAAAAAAAAAAACTCATAGAAAACTAAGAATAAGAGGGGCAGTTCTTAATCTGGCCAAAAGGAAAAAATTCCTATGGCAAACATTATACTTACTGGAATTGTAAGCCACCTTCCCTTTGAGACAGAACAAAACCCAAATGACTGTTTCTATTCAGTATTAAACAGGAGATCATAGCTAGTCCAACCTATGGATAAAATATTCAAATCAATAGTGACGTTAGCCAAACTACAGGATCCGAGGTCTGCAAATAAAAACCTGTTCTATTTCAGGACACCAAGTGCAACAACCAGCAAAACGGTAAAATTTAAAATCTATGTCATTTTTCAATATCTTCAAAAATACAAAATACCTAGAATAAATCAGATTAAAGATGTGTGATACTCCCATAGAGAAAATTGTAACTCATCGAGAGACAGGAAAGAAGACCTGAATAAATGGAGAAATATACTTCATTCATAGGTTGGAACACAGTATTTTATCCTTAGCTTTTTATATTGAATGTGACCTCAATTTAAAAATCCCAATAGATAGTGGGTTTATATATGTGTAATTTGACAAGCTGATTTGAAATTTCTATGAAAATGTGCAGTCAAAAAGCAGTTCTTGAAGAAAAAGAACAAGATGGGAAGATTTGCTATACCAGATAATTGGAACTTTTAAAGCTACAGTAATTAAGACTACATGGCATCAAGCGCCAGATCAGATAAATAGACCAGAGACCAGTGGAGCAGAATGGAGGGCTCAGAAAGAAGTCTGTGTATGTGGGGACTTCTGGTTTATGACAGAGCTAGACTTAAGTGGAGAAAGACATTTTTTCAATAAATGATACTGGGAGAATTAGCTAGTATTTTGGGGAAAAATAAATCCTGACCTCTACCGCATACCATATGTAAAAATCAGTTTCAGATAGATTGTAGATTTCAGTATGAAAGGCAAAGGCAAAAGCAAAAAGTCTGTAGAAAATAATACAGGAAAATGTCTTTATGACTATGAAATAGTATAATTTTTAAAACATCAACAAAAACAATAAATCACCATAAAGAAAAATACTGATAGAGTGTATTATAGTAAAAATAAGAACTTCTGGTTAAGAAACATCAAGGTAATAGAAAGGCAATCCATGTTCTGTGTGAAAGTTCTTTAAAAATTCCTGGCAAAGGCTTGTATCTTTAATATATAAAGAATTTCTACAAAACAATAAGAAAAAGACATTGAAAAACAACCAAAAGATTTGACAAGCACTTCACAAAAGAGGATGCACAAGGGCCAGTTAAAGTATAAGATGCTTAATCTCATTCACTGGGGAAATGCAGATGAAAACCACAGTGAAATGGAACTCCACAACAAACCACCCTCTAGGGTGCTAAAATAAGACACGATAGCAAATGTGAGTGCAAATGCGTGGAGCGGGACTCCAGTGTACTGTTTTGACATCAGTTACTAAATGGAAGGTGCACAGATGCCGTGACCCAGCCGTCCACTCTGGAATGTGCCTGATGTGGTACATTCACAGGTATGTTGTGATCTGTATACAGAAGTGACACCATTACTCCAAACCAGGAAACTAGGAACAGCCAGAATGTTCACCAACAGTAGCATTTATGAATCATAAAATATGTATATAACAAGAATTCTATATGGCCAAGAAAATGAGCAGCTGTAGCTGTGCATACCCACAGGGACAAACCTCTCGGACATCACAAAGGCAGAAACAGCCAGACGTGAGGTGGTGCACACTGAGTTCCTGATTACATCCAGCTAGAGTCACGGTGAAGGACTGCTCCAATAGGCGGTGGGGCACAGTGGGCCTGGCCCAGAAGTCTGATTGTCCATGCCTCCCTGGAGGGAAGAGGAGGCTGAAATGGCAAAGAGCCCTCAGCTGCTACCCACTCCCTTTTTTAAGAAGGTCACACTCTGTTGTGCCAACTGGGGTACAGTGCGTTGCTGGGACTTCAGGCACATGCCACCACACCTGGCTAGTTTTTATTTTTTGTGGAGACTGGGTCTCTCTATGTTGCCCAGACTGGTCTCAAACTCCTGGCCTCAAGCAATCCTCCTTCCTCCACCTTTCAAAGCACTGGGATTACAGGAATGAGCCACTGTACCTGGCCCGGCCGCCACCCTTGATGTGGCTGGTGCTTACGCTCACCTTCACCTACAGTACAGTCATGCGTCACTCAGAGACAGGAACACGTTCTGAGAAATGCATCGTTAGGAAATTTCACTGTGCAGATATCACAGAGTGTACTTACACAAACCGAGATGGTACACCCCACTACACACCTAGTCTGTGGTACAGCCTGTTGCTCCTAGGCTATGAACCTGTTCAGCAGGTGACTGTACTCAGTTCTATAGGCAGCTGTAACACAATGGTAAGTCTGTATCTAAACACACCTAAAGGTGGAATTGGTCATGCGTTGTGCTAGACACAGTGGCTCTGACGCCTCGAGGTGGCAGGAATCTAGGTGCCATTATGATTTTATGGGACCACTGTCACATACGCCTTCTGCTGTTGACCAGAACTTCGCTGTGCTCGCAGGACTGTGACTGCGCACAGGACTGAATCATACATTTGTGCTTTTCTGTGTATGTCTTCGAGGACTTTTCTAGCTGCTCTAAAGCTTTCTTCGATGTTCTTTCCTTATGTCTACTCTACTTGAGTAAGTGTTGCTTTTATTCTGTGCTTTGCTGTGCAGTTGAAATTACAAAGATAGACTTTGTTTTACTATTGTCGATTTCTGCCTTAGAGGCTGTTGACTGTTTTTAAAGGTTATTGACTTTTTGATGGAAAAATGCAATTTTAAAACAACATAGAGCTGTGTTTTACAATACCTGGATATTTTAAATCTAACTTGCTGTAATGAAGAGATCCCTAAATAAGGTAGCTTAAGATTTATATGAGTTTATTTTTTGCTTGTATGATGGGACAGAGGTAACAGTGGCCCCAGCTGGCAGGGCGACTGCCATTCTGCAAGTCACTGAGAAATGGGGTCTTTCCATCTTTCCATTACCATTACCTGCCATCTTGTCACCTCATGCCCTGTCACCGCAGGGCAGGGGCCTCTCTCCATGGTCAAAGCTACCAAGTTAGACCATGCCCTTGTTCCAGTTCTCAAGAAGAGGGCAAAAGATGTTGGTTTTGGGTTTTTCTTTTAATAATTTTTTTTTATTAAGTATTTATTGATCATTCTTGGGTGTTTCTCGGAGAGGGGGATATGGCAGGGTCATAGGATAATAGTGGAGAGAAGGTCAGCAGATAAACACATGAACAAAGGTCTCTGGTTTTCCTAGGCAGAGGTCCCTGTGGCCTTCCACAGTGTTTGTGCCCCTGGGTACTTGAGATTAGGGAGTGGTGATGACTCTTAAAGAGCATGCTGCCTTCGAGCATCTGTTTAACAAAGCGCATCTTGCACCGCCCTTAATCCATTTAACCCTGAGTTGACACAGCACATGTTTCAGAGAGCACGGGGCTGGGGGAAAGGCCATAGATCAACAGCATCCCAAGGCAGAAGAATTTCTCCTAGTCAGAACAAAATGGAGTCTCCTATGCCCACCTCTTTCTACACAGACACAGCAACAATCTGATCTCTCCTTCCTTTCCCCACACTTCCCCCCCTTCTCTTCAACAAAACCGCCATCGTCCTCATGGCCCGCTCCCGATGGTCGCTGTCTCTTCGGAGCTGTTGGGTACACCTCCCAGACAGGGCGGCCGGGCAGAGGCGCTCCTCACCCCCCAGACAGGGCGGCCGGGCAGAGGCGCTCCTCACCTCCCAGACGGGGCAGCCAGGCAGAGGCGCTCCTCACTTCCCAGACGGGGCGGCAGCCAGGCAGAGGCACTCCTCACTTTCCAGACGGGGCGGCCGGGTAGAGGCGCTCCTCACCTCCCAGACGGGGCAGCCGGGCAGAGGCGCTCCTCACCTCCCAGACGATGGGCGGCCGGGCAGAGGCGCTCCTCACCTCCCAGACGGGGCGGCCGGGCAGAGGCGCTCCTCACTTTCCAGACGGGGCGGCCGGGTAGAGGCGCTCCTCACCTCCCAGACGGGGCGGCCGGGCAGAGGCGCTCCTCACTTCCCAGACGGGGCGGCAGCCGGGTAGAGGCGCTCCTCACTTCCCAGACGGGGTGGCGGCCGGGCAGAGGCGCTCCTCACCTCCCAGACGGGGCAGCCAGGCAGAGGCGCTCCTCACTTCCCAGACGGGGTGGCGGCCAGGCAGAGGCACTCCTCACCTACCAGACGGGGCGGCCGGGCAGAGGCGCTCCTCACTTCCCAGACGGGGCGGCAGCCAGGCAGAGGCACTCCTCACTTTCCAGACGGGGCGGCCGGGTAGAGGCGCTCCTCACCTCCCAGACGGGGCAGCCGGGCAGAGGCGCTCCTCACCTCCCAGACGATGGGCGGCCGGGCAGAGGCGCTCCTCACCTCCCAGACGGGGCGGCCGGGCAGAGGCGCTCCTCACTTCCCAGACGGGGCGGCAGCCGGGTAGAGGCGCTCCTCACTTCCCAGACGGGGTGGCGGCCGGGCAGAGGCGCTCCTCACCTCCCAGACGGGGCAGCCAGGCAGAGGCGCTCCTCACTTCCCAGACAGGGTGGCGGCCAGGCAGAGGCACTCCTCACCTCCCAGACGGGGCGGCCGGGCAGAGGCGCTCCTCACTTCCCAGACGGGGCGGCAGCCAGGCAGAGGCGCTCCTCACTTTCCAGACGGGGCGGCCGGGTAGAGGCGCTCCTCACCTCCCAGACGGGGCGGCCGGGCAGAGGCGCTCCTCACTTTCCAGACGGGGCGGCCGGGTAGAGGCGCTCGTCACCTCCCAGACGGGGTGGCAGCCAGGCAGAGGCGCTCCTCACTTTCCAGACGGGGCGGCCGGGCAGAGGCGCTCCTCACTTTCCAGATGGGGCGGCCGGGTAGAGGCGTTCCTCACTTCCCAGACGGGGCGGCCGGGCAGAGGCGCTCCTCACTTCCTCCCAGATGGGGTGGCAGCGGGGCAGAGGCGCTCCTCACCTCCCAGACGGGGCGGCCGGGCAGAGGTGCTCCTCATCTCCCAGACGGGGCGACCGGGCAGAGGCGCTCCTCACTTCCCCAACGGGGCAACTGGGCAGAGGCGCTCCTCACATCCCAGACGATGGGCGGCCGGGCAGAGACGTTCCTCACTTCGTATACGGGATGGCGGCCGGGCAGAGGCGCTCCTCACTTCCCAGACGGGGCCGCCGGGCAGAGGGGCTCCTCACATCCCAGACGATGGGCGGCCAGGCAGAGACGCTCCTCACTTCCTAGACGGGGTGGCGGCCGGGCAGAGGCTGTAATCCCAGCACTTTAGGAGGCCAAGGCAGGCGGCTGGGCGGTGGAGGTTGTAGCGAGCCAAGATCACGCCACTGCACTCCAGCCTGAGCAACATTGAGCACTGAGTGAGCGAGACTCCGTCTGCAATCCCAGCACCTCGGGAGGCCGAGGCGGGCAGATCACTCGAGGCCAGGAGCTGGAGACCAGCCCGGTCAACAGGGCGAAACCCCGTCTCCACCAAAAATACAAAAACCAGTCAGGCGTGGCAGCACGCGCCTGCAATCCCAGGCACTCGGCAGGCCGAGGCAGGAGAATCACAGGAGCCCGAGGCAGGGAGGTTGCAGCGAGCCAAGATCACGGCAGTACAGTCCAGCTTTGGTAACAGAGGGAGACCGAAAAAAGAAGGAGAGGGAGACCGAAGAGGGAGGGGGAGGGAGAGGGAGAGCTCTTTTAATAATTTTATTGAGATCTAATTCACATACCATATTTTCTCTCATTTAAAGTCTGCAACTCAGTGGTTTTAGTATATTCCCAGAGCTGGGCAGCTGCCACCAGTATCTGTCTTAGAGCATTTTGAATTCCTTTTAGCAAGGGAGACGTTGCCCCCCTTACCTTCTCTTACATCATCACTTAGAGCCTTAGGGGGCGTCTGGGAAAGGAAGTTGGGAAATACGGCCTCCAGCTGGAGCTGCGTGCCTGGTCACAGTTCCTGCACAGGGCACAAGGGGAGTCGACTAGGGAGGCGCATCTGCCGCGGGACAAACCACTCTCTGTCATTGCAGGTGTGACAGCATGGAGAAGCTAAAGGCTCTTCTGCCAAGACTGGAGCAGGAGCTGAAGGACACAGCCAAATTTAAAGATTTTTATCAGTTTACCTTCACCTTCGCTAAGAATCCAGGGCAGAAAGGTTTAGGTGAGTATGAAATCCAAATATGTAAAATGCCACATCATAATGAGGTTTTCAGTGGACGTGAGCAACGTGATTTCTGTGCAGCCAACTGTAATGTTTTTGGGTTTTGGTTTGGTTTTTTTGAGATACGGTCTTGCTCTGTCACCTAGGCTGGAGTGCAGTGGTACAATCACAGCTCACTGCAGCCTCAATCTCCTGGGCTCAAGCAATCCTCCCACCTCAGCCTCCCGAGTAGCTGGGACAACAGGCGTCCACCACCGCATCTGGCTATTTTCATTTGTGTTTTAATTTTTAGTAAAGACAAGGTCTTGCCTTGTTGCCTATTCTGGTCTCGAACTCCTGAGCTCAGGCATTCTTCCCACTTCAGAGTGTTGGGGTGACAGGCATGAGCCACTGCGGCCGGCCCAGCTGTAACATTACCACCTTCTCTGTTTCTTTTCTTCTCCACACTTTGCTGTGTGTGTAGGTAGATGAGTTTATAATACCGCGTACCTGAAAATCTCAGTTGATAGCATCTCTCAACTTCTGGGTTTACATATTTAAATTTTAAAATGTAAACTAATTTGTAAATGTATCAGTTCATAATTGTTCCCTCTGTGCCACACAGACCAGCCCGCATACCGACAATTCAGCCCACTTTTGCGTTTTATTTTAAAATAGTGTACTCCATTTGTGTGGACCATTAATGTGGCCCATTTGCATGGACAATAATAAATTTTTCTTTTACTTGAGGAGTCTGCATTTGCTTTAACTGTCACTGCTAACCCTGCAGCAGGGATTCAGGGACTGCAGTGAAGGTGGAGGTGGAGCTGGGTTGGGCTCTGGGAGGGGTGCAGTGATCACCTGAGAGGGCAGTTGCACAGAGGAACAGGCACAGGGTCAGAGGCACGGGGCAGAAGGACAGGGAACGCAGGCACAGAGGAGCAGAGACACAGGACAGAGGGATAGAGAGACGGGGGACAGAGGGACAGAGGCACAGGAGACAGAGGGATAGAGAGACGGGACAGAGGGACAGAGGCACAGGAGACAGGCACGGGGGGACACGGGCAGAGACGGGACAGAGGGATAGATGGGGGACAGAGGGACAGAGGCACAGGAGACAGAGGCACGGGGGGACAGAAGGACAGAGGTACGGGAGCAGAGGCGCAGGGGGACACGGGCAGAGGCACAGGGGAGAGAGAGACAGAGGGCTGGTGAGAGATAACAGGTGCTGAGACACATCTCAGCCCCACACTGGTTACTGAATTACAGTACCTGCTGTGCAAGGCCCTGGGGCCTGTTGGGCTCTCACTTTGCCTCTTGGGTAACAGTAGCGGTGCCTGCTGCATCTTGGCTCAGGAGCCTGCGCATGCGACACCTAGGGACACCAGCAGTGCAAGACCCCCAGCCTTGCTCAGGGCTGCGAACTGACGAGAGCCTGTCCTGCCCTTTCTGTTTGTGAGCTGGGATGATCACAGAAGGAAGTCTTTCTGTGATCATCCCTGTGATTTCTCCTGGTGTTGGGTGCCAGAGGTGCAGGCTGCTCAGAAAGGCCAGATGACCTCGGGGGCGAGTGCGTTCGGTCAGTTTATTGTTCATGTCCCCGTGAACTCATGGAGTGCTGTTGGTGTGCTCTGGTGGTGGTGACCGCCCCCTTCCTGTCTGCATGGCAGGCTGCCCTGGGCTCGACCAGTCGCCTTCTGCCTCAGACCTGGACTCGCTTTTTCTCCAAGAAGCCCTGATTTCTTTTAGCGGAAACAGGTTTCAGGCCGTGGTGGGGTCACAGCTGGTGCTCATTCAGAGTCATCGTTTCTAGGCTTTATTTTATTTTATTTTTTAAATTTTTGTTCATTTGGATGCTTCTAAACCACAGTCAGGACTACAGATTATTTTTCCTACTTGAGCTTGTCTGTATTGCAACTGTGTTTCCCTTCTCCTGCTCTGGTTCTCAAGGGCACAGGTGAGGATAGCGTTAGAATATCCATGGTGACGTGTTAGCCCAATCCCACATGGCACACACCACAGGCTCAGAGTGACGAAAGGAATGCTGTCTCCACCAGTAGAATTACTGTGAGTAGCGGAAAAGAAAAGGGCGGGGGGGCGGGTAATACACTCTCCCCCCACTTAAAACAATAGTTGGGCCTTGCTTTTGTTTTCCAGGCACACAGCCAGGCCTCCCCTGTCGTTGTGGGTGGTCTTTGCTCTGTGTTCCCCAGCAGCCCCTGCTCATCGCCAGGGTTTCCGTTGATGTCTCTCTGCTCACAGGTTTTGAAATTCATTCTCCAGTGGATCCCCAGGAAGTGCTTTTGGGGACAGTATTCCCTCAGTATTCCCTGAGTCCTTGCGTGCTGGGTATAAAAAATTCTTTTTGTTCCTTTGAATGTCTTAAGTGTGCTGAGTAAAAAAATGCTTTTTATTCCTTTGAATATCTTAAGTGTGTCACTCCACTTTCTTCTGGCATAGATCTTCTAGCGTAGATCATTATTGTCAAACAGAATGATGACAAGCCAATCTTCTTGGCCTTATAAGTTGCTTACTGTTTTGCCTAAATACCCAAACAAAGGCTATTTTTCCTTTTGCTTTGAAGCCCAGTAATTTTACTAAAATGTGTCTGGGTGTTGTGGGTCATCCATGGTCAGTGTTCTCATATATGCTGCTGAGTGTTTTCAGTAAGTACTTTCTAATCTTTTTTTAATTTCAGGGAATATGTTCTTGAATTATACTTTTAAGCATTTGTTCTGTTCCTTGTATTTGGTTTTGGTCTCTATGGAAACTCCTATTACCCATATAATTGGAGTTAGGTCCTCTGTGGAGTTGGGTCCCCTGTGGAGTTGGGTCCCCTGTGGAGTTGGGTCCTCTGTGGAGTTGGGTCCCCTGTGGAGTTGGGTCCCCTGTGGAGTTAGGTCCCCTGCGGAGTTAGGTCCTCAGTGGAGTTGGGTCCCCTGTGGAGTTGGGTCTTTTGTGGAGTTGGGTCCCCTGTGGAGTTGGGTGTTCTGTGGAGTTGGGTGTTCTGTGGAGTTGGGTCCCCTGTGGAGTTGGGTCTTCTGTGGAGTTGGGTGTCCTGTGGAGTTGGGTCTTCTGTGGAGTTGGGTCCTCTGTGGAGTTGTGTCTTCTGTGGAGTTGGGTCCCCTGTGGAGTTGGGTGTTCTGTGGAGTTGGGTCCCCTGTGGATTTGGGTCCCTTGTGGAGTTGGGTCTTCTGTGGAGTTGGGTCCCCTGTGGAGTTGGGTCTTCTGTGGAGTTGGGTCCCTTGTGGAGTTGGGTCTTCTGTGGAGGTGGGTCCCTTGTGGAGTTGTGTCTTCTGTGAGTTGGATCCCCTGTGAAGTTGAGTCCCCTGTGGAGTTGGGTCTTCTGTGGAGGTGGGTCCCTTGTGGAGTTGTGTCTTCTGTGGAGTTGGATCCCCTGTGAAGTTGAGTCCCCTGTGGAGTTGGGTCTTCTGTGGAGGTGGGTCCCCTGTGGAGTTGGGTCTTCTGTGGAGTTGGGTCCCCTGTGGAGTTGGGTCCCCTGTGGAGTTGGGTCTCCTGTGGAGTTGGGTCTTCTGTGGAGTTGGGTCCCCTGTGGAGTTGTGTCTTCTGTGGAGTTGGGTCCCCTGTGGAGTTGGGTCTTCTGTGGAGTTGGGTCCCCTGTGGAGTTGGGTCCCCTGTGGAGTTGGGTCCCCTGTGGAGTTGGGTCTTCTGTGGAGTTGGGTCCCCTGTGGAGCTGGGTCCCCTGTGGAGTTGGGTCTTCTGTGGAGCTGGGTCCCCTGTGGAGCTGGGTCCCCTGTGGAGTTGGGTCCCCTGTGGAGTTGGGTCTTCTGTGGAGCTGGGTCCCCTGTGGAGCTGGGTCCCCTGTGGAGTTGGGTCCCCTGTGGAGTTGGGACTCCTGTGGAGTTGGGTCCCCTGTGGAGTTGGGTCTTCTGTTTAGTTGGGTCCTCTGTAGAGTTGTGTCTTCTGTGGAGTTGGGTCCTCTGTGGAGTTGGGTCCCCTGTGGAGTTGGGTCCCCTGTGGAGCTGGGTCCTCTGTGGAGCTGGGTCCCCTGTGGAGTTGGGTCTTCTGTGGAGCTGGGTCCCCTGTGGAGTTGGGTCCCCTGTGGAGTTCGGTCCCCTGTGGAGTTGGGTCCTCAGTGGAGTTGGGTCCCCTGTGGAGCTGGGTCTTCTGTGGAGTTGGGTCCCCTGTGGAGCTGGGTCCCCTGTGCAGTTTGGTCTTGTTTGGAGTTGGGTCCCCTGTGGAGCTGGGTCCCCTGTGGAGTTGGGTCTTCCATGGTGTTGGGTCCTCTGTGGAGTTGGGTCCCCTATGGAGTTGGGTCCTCTGTAGAGTCTTCTGTGGAGTTAAGTCTTCGGCAGTGTGCGTTGCTTTCTCTCAGTCCTTTTTATCTGTACTTCATTTCTTTTTTATTTTAAAAATGATCTTCCTTTTTCACCATTTCCTCCTCTGAAGTCATCACCCATCATGTGTCACATAATGGCAGCGATAGGTTCTGAGAAATGCATTGTTAGGCAGTCTCATCCTTTGCGACATCACAGGGCACATGTTTGCAAACCTGGGTGGCGTAGCCTATTGCACGCCTAGTGGTATGGCACAGCCCATGGCTCCTGGGATACAAACCTGGACAGCATGTGACTGTACTGAATACGGTAGGCAACCGTAACACAGTGGTGAGGATTTGTGTATCCAAACACACTGAAGCATAGAAAAGGGGCAGTGAAAATGCACTTTTGCAGTCCTGTGGGACTGCTGTCACTTATGTGGACTATCATTGGCTGAGATGATGCCGTGTGTGGCTGCCTTTATCTCCCTCATGTGCCTTCTAGTAAAGTCATTTCCGGAATGACTTTCCTTTGTTTCTAATTCTTGAGTGTGATTTCCTCATTACTAAGTTTTCCTAATTCTCATTTGTGGTGTTTCATGTTTTGTTTCATTTCTTAATGTCCTTTAGCCTATTTTGAAGTCAATGATCACACTTAAAAAAAAAAGTTTTTAATTTATTTTGAGACAGGGTCTTGCTCTCTTGCCCAGGCTGGAGTGGAGTGGCGCGATCATAGCTCACTGCAGCCTCGAATTCTTGGGCTTAAGCGATCCTCGCACCTCGGCTTCCCAAAGTGCTGGGATTACAGACATGAGCCACCACACCTGGCTTAACATTTTGTTTTAGAGTTGCGGTCTCCCTCCGTTGCCCAGGTTTAAGTGCAGAGGTGTGGTCATGACTGCAGCCTCAGGCTCCTGGGTTTCAGTGATCCTCCCACCTCAGCCTCCCAGCTAACTGGGACTGTAGGCACACAGACTGTGCCTGGTTAATTTTTAAACTCTTTTTGGAGAGACGGAGTTTTACTGTGTTGCCTGGGCTGGTTTCAAACTGCTGGTCTCACGCAGTCCTCTCACCTCAGGCTCCCAAAGTGCTGGGATTACAGGCATGAGCCACGGTTTCAGCTGAAGGTCGCACTTTTGATCTGTTCTGTTGGTGTGTTTCCCAGCATGCATTCATTTTCTAGGGGTGACTTCTGTTTGTAGTATCTTTTTTCTCAGGATAGCACTGTATGGGATTTGATCTCAGGGCTGTTCTGTTGCTCATTTTTATGTGAAATTAGTTTTCCTAGTCTTTCAGAAGGAGGATGGTTCGGGGCAGCTTTTCGACTTCATGGTGCTCCCTCGTGTGTGTGTGTGTGTGTGTGTGTGTGTGTGAGCTTTTCGACTTCATGGTGCTCCCTCGTGTGTGTGTGTGTGTGTGTGTGTGTGTGTGTAGGCGTGTAGTAGACAGAAATGTCGGTTTTGCTGTCTGAAATTGTCTGGCACTGCTCCTCTCCCCTCCTCAGCTTTTCTCTCTTTTCCATCTCCATTGTCCCTTGCCCGCCTGCCCGGCCTGTTCTGCTCCCAGGCGCTTCCCTGTTGGTGGCCTCTGCCCTCAGCCACAGCCTAATTCAGGCTCGTCCTTCCCTGGTCTTGGCGTCCGAGGCCCTCCTGTTCTCACATCTGTCAGAGGCCCTGTGCCCCACCACATCCCCAGCACGACGGCACCACGCGGGTCCTATTGCTGGCAGTGGCTCATCCCCTAGCTTACAACCTGGGTTTGTGATGATACTTTCTCACCTAAATTTATGGTAAATGTTGCCTCTGGGTGTTTGGCTTTGCTTTCTAATTGCTGCATCTGCTTTTATGCGCAGATTCAGGGAAGGTTACACACTATGCTGCCTCTGCCCCGCCTGTGCAGGGCCCTCCCCCGTCCCCTTTAGTGCTGCGTCCTCATAGGCCGCTTGTCTGAAGGAGAGGGTGATGGAGCGTGGGACGCCTCGCATTTAAACCAGTCAAGTCAGGAGTCCTTGGGGGTTTATTTCCCCAGGACTGTTCTTTTGTCTTTTCTTTTAACCATTTTAACTATTTTTAAGTGTACGGTTCAATAGCACTAAGTACATTCACAGTGTTGTATAAACATCACCAGTATTTATTCCCAGAACTTTCTCATCTTCCCAAACTGAAACTCTGTCCCCATCAAACACTGACTCCCCACTCCCCTCTCCCCCAGCCACTGGCAGCCCCCGTTCTACTTCTGGTCTCTGGAGTTGGCTCCTCTTGGGACCTCACGTAAGTGGAATCACACAGTATGTATCTTTTTGTGACCAGCTCATTTCGCTTGGTGTAATGTTTTGTTGTAGTATATGTCAGAATTTCCTTCCTTTTTCAAGGCTTAATAAGATTCCCTGTATGCATAGACCACATTTTGTTTATCCCAGTGGACACTTGGGTTGCTTTTACCATTTGGCTATTGTGAATAACACTGCTATGAACATGGGTGTACATGTATCTGTTTTAGACCCTGCTTTTAATTCTTTTTTTTTTTTATTTTTTTGAGATGGAGTCTTGCTCTGTCGCCCAGGCTGGAGTGCAGTGGCGCGATCTTGGCTCACTGCAACCTCCGCCTCCCAGGTTTAAGCGATTCTCCTGCCTCAGCCTCCCGAGTAGCTGGGATTACAGGCATGCACCACCACACCTGGCTAATTTTTGTATTATTAGAGATTGGGTTTCTCCATGTTGGTCAGGCTGGTCTCGAACTCCTGACCTCAGGTGATCCACCCACCTCGGCCTCCCAAAGTGCTGGGATTACAGGCATGAGCCACCGCGCCTGGCCCACTTTTAATTCTTTTGGGTATATACCCAGAAGTGGAATTACTGGAATGTATGGTAATTCTGTTTGATTTCTTGAGGAACGAGGAACCACCATTTTTTTTTTACATTCCCGTCAGCAACGAAGCTGAGCATCCAACCTCTGCACATCCTGACAACAACTGCTGTTTTCTGAATAGTGGCCATCCTGATGGATGTACCCAAGACTGCTCTTTATAAGCTGACATTTTACTTTGGGGACTAAAAATATCCTTTTTTTTTTTGCAGTGGTGTCACAAATTTTAGTTCAAAATAGGCACTCTGAAAACAATAGGTAAAAAATAAAAATAAAGTTCAACAAGCTGTCTTTGAATTTACAACAGACTGCACTGGTGATCACAGACCAGGTTCACAGTTGCCTCCAATATGCACATTACAGCAATTACATGCAAGTATTATATTTTTTAAAATGCACATAGTAACATCATGTTTCTCAGAGGCTGTCACATCCTCTAGATATTTCTACCTAGAGATACAGTAAACGGGCTCCTCTGCTGTGTACCACCAGCAATATTACTTGCGGTCTAAACTGGCTGGTCTCCATCACTGGTTCTGGTGCTTTAAGTTTTTTTATATTGTGTTGGGGAAAAAACGAGGTTTAACATCCAGAGGACAGGCCGGGCATGGTGGCTCACGAGGTCAGGAGATCGAGACCATCCTGGGTAACATGGTGAAACCCCGTCTCTACTAAAAAAATACAAAAAATTAGCCGGGCGTGGTGGCGGGTGCCTGTAGTCCCAGCTACTCAGGAGGCTGAGGCAGGAGAATGGCGTGAACCCGGGACATGGAGCTTGCAGTGAGTCGAGATCGTGCCACTGCACTCCAGCCTGGGCGACAGAGCAGGACTCTTGTCTCCAAAAAAAAAAAATCCAAAGGACAGTGACAGCAATGGGGATTCTTTAACAATATGCCATCCTGTCCACCTGGATTCAGCTTCCAGCCTTAACCAGCTAGAGAAAAGCCCGTTTCACTACTAAACATGGCCTCCAGGAAATGTGGCCAAAGATTTACTGTACCAACCACGGAGACTTAGCTCGTGGTCTACAAACCACCCTGCCCCCTGAAAACCTACGCTGAAATTTAAGTTAGTTTCCACACTCAGGGCAGTAAATGTTTATTCTAAAGGCACTGAAGATTTACTATTTTGCCTCTGAATGGAGAAATGACTTAGCATATCAAAAGAAGGGGAAAGTCTACACTGTAAAGTATTTCTGCATCTACAGAATGACTCTTTGTAAAATAACTCTTGATTTATGAGCTACATACCAGACGTCAGATTCTGTGTACTTTTAACAAATGAAAACATTTGGTTTTCTATGATAAAACTCTTATTTTTTATCTTTGCTGTTCCACTCTATTTCTTTCTAAGAGGCTGAGGCAAAATAGTCATTAAAGCTTATTTTAGTTTAGACCCTGATTACTCAGTAACTATCATCAGTATTCTCAAGAAACCATTACCACTCTTTTCTAGAAACTAACAAGCAGGCCGAGTGTGGTGGCTCACACCTGTAATCCCAGCACTTCTGGGCGGATCACTTGAGGTCAGGAGTTCGAGACCAGCTTGGGCAACATGGCAAATCCCCATCTCTACTAAAAACACAAAAAATTAGCTGAGTCTGGTGGCACACACCTGTAGTCCCAGCTACTCAGGAGTCTGAGGCACAAGAATCGCTTGAACCTAGGAGGCGGAGATTGCAGTGAGCTGATATCACATCACTGCACTCCAACCTGGGTGACAGAGCAAGACTCCATCTCAAAAAAAAAAAATCTATCTATCTATCTATATGTATATATATCTATATATATATATATACACACACATACATACATACAAGAATTATCCGGGTGTGGTGGTGTGCACCTGTAGTCCCTGCTACTCCGGAGGCTGAGGCAGGAGGATTACTTGAGCCTGAGAGGTGGAGGCTGCCGTGAGCTGAGATTGCACCACTGCACTCCAGCCTGGGCGACAGAGTCAGACCATATTTTTAAAAAAAAAAAAAAAAAAAAAAAGCAAATAGACAAGAGAATAATGATGCGGAGGAAGACTTGAGATGAGCTCCTTCAGGGTTCTTGGGCTCTGTCACTTGGTAAGGACAGGGCCACCTGTGCTCCTGACAGGTGCTGGTTTCTGCTGTGGGTGTTCTTCCATCTCATGCAGGTTATTTTTGTTTTTTTGTTTTTTTTTACTTCTCTCTGTTTCCTGATCCCCTCACCCCAATTTTCTCTGGCAGTAGTCACCCAAACAAGAGATGCTGCTTCTCACACTTTTCTAAAATTTGGCCATTTCAGGTCTGAGTGTAACGATCATGATTTTTCAAGGAATGTCTGGGTCATGCTTTACTTTTGAGCAGTTTAATTCTCAGAGGTCTATCCAGCTTCCTTTCCAAAGTGAGGATTAGTCTGATCCAAATTTTAAAATAATAGCATTTACTTTTTATTGTTAAATGTTTATCAGGAAGGACACTGAAATTTCAGTGAATGATAAAACTTTTTTTCTGACTATTTTGAACTGTTACTTTAATATCTTCAGCATAATCTTAGGATAACTCAGCTTCTATTAAAGATAATCATTTATATTTATTGATACTCTGCAATGCAGGGGATACTTCCTTTAAATGTTGACATGGAAAAATGTTTAAAAGATTAGCATTTTATCTGACTGTCATATGTAGATATTATCTTTAAGAATTTTTATCTTATAATGCCATGTTAACTTGACACATACAGAAAAGTATTATGGAGCTTTTCTAGGCCCTTGGTAAAGCCAGCAAGATTGGCATCACTGCAGAACTTGCTGGAAACACAGGCCCTGGGGCTTCAGCCAGGCCGGCCGCCTGGGTTAGTAATGACTGCGCAGCAAACACCTCAAAACACAGTGGCTTCAAATGACAGTCGTTTTGGTAGCTCATGATCCACTGGGTCAGGAACTTGGGCAGATTCCACTGAGCGGCCCTTCTCGTTCATCCGTGCTGCTCTCCGCCGTGGCCTCCCACCTGCCTCCAGCTGCCCCGCGTGGGCCTCCTCGCAGCGTGGTGGCCCGGGCAGAAGCACTGGGCCTGCAGAGGCTGCCACGTCCCCCGCAGCAAAGTCCAGCTGCCCCGTCCTGGAAACGCGCAGCGTCCCTTCCACTCGGTGCCACCACTTCATTCCATGGTAATTTCCAGGAGGTTATAAATTAGAGTCTAAATTAATTGCCTAGTTCAAAGTTGCAAAATTTATTTTCTTTGTGCACGAATGTTTCAAGGAAGGTCAGTATATGGGTAGAGAGTGTTTGGAAACATTTTTAAGATTCAGGACCTACCATGTTCAGCCTGTGTTTTATAAATTTCCTTAAGCATCAGAGCTTTCAGTGGCAGAACAGGCCATTGAAAGCTGCAAGAGATTTATAGTTTATCCTTGAATTCCTCAGTGAGAACAAGGACTTGTTTACTCCTGTAGATACTTAAATGAAATGTTTGTCAGAATCATTCACTATAGGATGGGAAGCATTACTGGTTTTGTTTCTTTGCTTCATGACAATAGCTGAGAGAATATGAAATTTTATTAAAGAAAACAATAGCCTCCTCGGGAAATGATTAGATTGTGTGAACACTTCAAATAGATTATACGCTATTTTTAGAAAAGTTTTTTGAGGGCTTTTTAAAAACAGAAATAAAGCAAGAAGAGTAATTTTATGACTATAACCCAGAAATAGAGCCGTCAGTTTACCATTTCCAAAGATTACGTGGTCTGTCTTGTAAGGAATTAAGTATAAATTGAACAGGTCGAGACAAGTATCCAACTGTTCCTAGAAAAAGCACGGACTGCCGTGGGAACGTGGAGCCAAAAAGACACAGATTTACCCTTTATTTCCTTTGTGTGTGTGTCTGTGTGTGTGTGTTTGTGTCTGTGTCTCCGTGTGGGTATCTGTGTGTGTCTATGTGTATCTGTGCCTCTGTGTGTGTCTCTGTGTGTGTCTGTGTCTCTGTGTGTCTGTGTCTGTGTATCTGTGCCTCTGTGTGTGTCTCTGTGTGTGTCTGTGTCTCTGTGTGTCTGTGTCTGTGTATCTGTGTCTCCGTGTGGGTATCTGTGTGTGTCTATGTGTATCTCTGTGTGTGTGTGTGTGTGTGTGTAGATTGTACTGTATTGTTTTTATGTAAGATGATGCTTTACTCTTAACTAATGGTTAACCTGATAGGATAAAGTTGCTTGGCTCTGTTTTAATGCAAGAAACAACATAGTTTCATGCTGGCTAGAGTCTTGAATCAGTTGGCTTTGGGAATCTTTTGTGTTTTTGTTTTTTTTTTTAAAGAGGTGAGGGTCTTGCTCTGTTGCCCAGGCTGGTCTCAAACTCTTGACTTCAAGTGATCCTCCTGCCTCAGCCTCCTAAAGTGCTACGATTACAGGTGTGAGCCACTGTGCCCGGCCAGCTTTGAGAATCTTGATGTTTGAGGAAGTGAAGTTTCATGAGAACTAATTTTTATGTCTGCCCTAAGGTACTTTTTTGATAGAGGACACATCTTCATTGTCTAATCCTAAGTGGAGCATCACAAGCATGAATTTTAAATAGTAATGCCTTCTTCTAACATGTTTTCACTTAGGAGATGAGACTTTTTAGAGGTTCTGGGAAAGAAAATAGTTGCTATAAAGATGTAGCCACCAGAGTAGCTGTTGGTCTCGATTTCCACTTTCAAGTTCTGCCATTCTGAGTTGTTGTTTTTGTTGTTGTTGTTACTGTTTTGCAAATGGCTAAGTCCATTAGGACAATATTAAACATTTTTCTATAAATAATAATAAATATTGAAAAAGCATATATTTACTTTTGATAATGTGATTGACAAACATATAAATCAGGTCCTTTGTAAGAAAAGTTTTTAGGACCGAAACTAACCCAACGTAACTAGATTAAATGTATGCCATAAAACTTTATTTTTTTTTCCTCCCCAGGTTCACCTCCATTTCTCAATGTGAGAGCTTTACATCATTAAGATGAGTTGAATATAGATTTCAATTAATGTTCTTCCTAAGTGATAAGGATGTAGACTTATAAGCAGGACAAGACTAATCATCTTAGCATTTTACTGCGGGTCCCATCGGTAAGGTCTAGAGAGCTGTTCCATATCTCAGTTACTTGGCACTTTCTGACTCTCTCTTTCTTTCTGATTCAGACTCCAGGGTATTCAAAACTGATAAAGTTGGTCATGAAACCTTTGCACACGGGGAATTTAGAGGCGTTTTATTTAAAGTGGGTTTTGCTACTCATACGCCTCTTGCTTATCCCATTTTAATAATGATCGACCCTGGAAATCTTGCTAGAGCTCCAACTTTAATAACTTCTGTTTAAGTGGGATTAAACCAGATTTAGAAAAAAATCTTTTGAAAAGTGTTTAGTTATGTACTTTGCATTTAAACTAATATATTACCTAACATTTATTAATCTGCTTTTCACATTAATCTTACATAAATATAACTCTTCTTTTATTGCCTAAAAGTGGTGAATACTATTCAACATGATTAAAGGAGGTTACTTTATTTATTTTTTATTTTATTTATTTATTTAATTTATTATTATTATTTTTTTGAGACGGAGTTTCACTCTTGTTGCCCAGGCTGGAGTGCAGTGGCGCGATCTCAGCTCACCACAACCTCTGCCTCCCGGGTTCAAGTGATTCTCCTGCCTCAGCCTCCCCAGTAGCTGGGATTACAGGCATGAGCCACCACGCCCAGCTAATTTTGTATTTTTAGTAGAGACAGGGTTTCTCCATGTTGGTCAGGCTGGTCTCAAACTCCTGACCTCAGGTGATCCACCCGCCTCGGCCTCCCAAAGTGCTGAGATTACAGGCGTGAGCCACCGCACCTGGCCGGTCACTTTAAAAAAATAGAATTCTGAACCCCTTTATATACTTGCTGTGTCAAGCATATAAAAAGAAATCATTATCAAGCTTCCGATGAGCAGAGAATAAATCAGTGTTTCACAAACTATGGATTGGAGACAGCCCTGAAACTCAGCATTCATATTCTATTAGACATCTTCAGTAGCAGAGATTTGTATAGAAGTCGTGAAATAATCACCACCTTCCCGTGTGGGAAAAGAGGGCGTTGGCTTTGATTGATATGCAGTGTCGATGTGTAGATGCGTCAGTGAGAACGCTTTCCCTGCTAGGTGCGGATTTGACTTGATGCTTTAGGGACAAATCAGAGCCCTCATAAGGCCTCTGTAATTACCTGTGAAACAGATTCTGTCTTAGTTCATATAGTAACAAGGCAGGTCTATTTGGAGAACAGTGTGTCCCTTCCTTCCTAAACTGGTCCTTTGATTTGCAGTTCGACACTCAGGCCAGTGGCCTGTTTTTAAAAACAAATGATATGCATTAATAGTATCCAGATCAGGTCAGGTTTAAAGAACACCCAATATGTATGAAAATGCAAATCTCCAAAACTGATTAATTAGGGGGGAATTGTGTGCATATCCAAATAACCTAATACACAAATCCTTTTTAAAGGAGTTTCCCCAGATTTATAAAATTAGACTACGTACAGCTCTCAGGAGCACTTCCGTAGAGATTAAGCCTCATGACTCTTGGGTGAGATTGCCACATTTTATTAAGTAAATATTGATGTGCTAAGAAGTGGTCGTTTTTTGTGCAGTAGAAAAAGAGAGTGAGATTTACTAACTGCTCTTTCTCTCTTTTTACCAGACTTAGAAATGGCTGTTGCATATTGGAAATTAGTGTTATCTGGAAGGTTTAAATTTCTAGATCTCTGGAACACATTCTTACTGGTAAGTGTCCTCCTGCATCTCGCTCTGTGCCCACTGTGGAGGGAGGTCGGTAGGTATGAGGCTGCATGTAATCATCCACCTCAGGCCTCACACGTGGAGGTTTTCAGCAGATGAACGTCCCACACAAAGATCCGCAGGTCCAGACAGGTTGCCGCTTGGCTCTGTCACCTTGCCGGAGACCGCAGGGCTGAGCTGGGGCCACTCCGGGGCCTCCTCAGAACATGGCTCCTTGGCAGTCACAGGAAGCTCCTCTCAGGCTGGGGTTCCTGGAGACTCTGCAATCCCAGCAGCCCCCGTGTTGTCTCCTCCAAGGACCTAGATGGTAATTCTGTCATTCCACTGAGAACTCCGAATCCTTGACACGGTGCCAGCGCCACACTTCTGTAGACTGGTTTGGGCTCCGGAACTGCGGATTGTATCTGGTGGTGCCCAGCCACTGTGTGTGTCTGTGATCTGAAGCCATTTCTAAGTGTGTCTTACCATGCTCGGGAGGAAAAGAGGCCTTTGTGGGCCCTCTGGAGAGACACTTTGCTGGTGTGGGGCAGGGCTGCGTCATGCCAGCCCGTCTTGCTGGCAGCAGGTGCAGCTGTGGGTTGTTGGAAGTGAGTGGCCACAAGCCTGGTGATGGCAGAGATGCCCAGACCTCTTGCCGTTCTGTCCACGAAAATGAAAGAAGTGGTCTTCCACCGCCCAACCCACGGCCGGGCCAGGACCCGCACTGCCTCCATTCACCTGATAGCAGATGACACAGACTTTGCCACTTATGAGTACCTGTGGCCTTGGGCACACCACTTCCACGTACCTCTGCTTCTTCGTCTGGGAATGCACCCAGAAAGCATGGCAGGTGGAGGGCGGAGCTGTCTGTGGAAAGTGATGTCACTCAGTCCTGTGGGTTTGCCATGGAGGGACGTCTTTGCAGCTATGTGTTTCATTACATCATGTGCCGTATTACTTCTCTCGAAATATCCAGAGGTCAGTAATGCTGTGCCCACAGCCCCCTTACGCCTTACCTGGGGTCAAACCTAAGTCACAGATGTTTCCCAGAGAACCTCACGCTCTTGTGCGTGGAAATGGGGATGAAGGCGCTCACAGTGTCAATTGTAATGGCAGAACACTGGAAAAGCCAGTGACCATCCACAGGAGAACGGACTAAAAAATCAGAATATTGGTGCGATGGAGCACAGCTTTGGAGCCATGCAAACGAATGCACATTCACACGCATCAGCCCGCATACATTTCAGACATTATGCTGAGTGGGAAAAAAACAAGTTGCAGAAAACTACATGTAATTTGATAGCAGTTAATGTTTTAAAATGTAAGACAAGCTTATGAGCTGTTCGTGAATATATATATACATGCAGCTAATGGGCAGGTAACGAGATTAAAATGCTGCCCTTCTATGTGACAAAACAGGAGTTTATAATTGTAATATTTAAAATGTTTTGTTCTTAAATAAGTCTGCTTTCTATATTTGGACATTGGCATTGTTGTAGCACTTACATTGTTGTGAAACTATTACTTTTAACAATTTTATTGTACTTGTTCCTAATCAAATTAATGAACATTAATTGAAGATCGCTAGGCCACTAGAATATATGAGAGTTAAGCTCTATATTTTAAATCTGGTGGGTTTTTTTTCTCTTATATATTAGGAACATCACAAAAGATCAATTCCAAGGGACACCTGGAACCTCCTGCTGGACTTTGGAAACATGATTGCGGATGATATGTCTAACTACGATGAAGAAGGTACCAGAAGTTGTGCTTCAGATGATTGACCGAAATGCTTACACCTGAGAACGTTAACTTTTCCTGCCTCTAGAGGGTGACTCCGTCCCTGAGATGGGCGTGGTGATAATACTACTCCTTTCCTTATTATTTTCTGTAAATCATACAAAAGAAAAATAGGGCTTTATATTTAGTGTAAATCGAGAAGACAGTCCTCTAAGCCAAAGCATTTCAGAATTGGATGTGCAGAGTAAGAGACCCCCATGGTGGAGCCATGGAGTTAGGTCAGTTCCACACTGCGCTCTTCAGGCTGACTCAGAGATTCCAGCTCCTGTCTTCTTGCATAAATATATCTCTACATATTTGTCTCCCCCTGTGTTTGGGACGCTGCGTTGGAGGCCCTTTGGAGCCTGCTGTGTGCTGGGCACGCTGCCACCTTAGAGAGGGATGGTCTCTGGGTGGAAGGCCTCCCCTCTAGGCTCCCACCCACTTTGCTTCCTCCCTGCCCTCTCGGCGGGCAGTGATCTGTTCTGGGCATTGGCGCCATGCCTTTAATGGGTGGTTTACGTGTTTGCCTGCCTGTTTTAGCTTCTGTTTCTCTTTGTGTCCTCCACATTTTGCACCGTCCCTAGATCAGAGGCACCCAGTAAATGCTTGCCAAATGAAGGAAGGGGTCATTGAATTTCACTGACAGAAGCACAGCTTCCAGGATTGACGCAGCAGTGCAGGAGCTCAGAGGGCACTCAGGGCTGCTGGAGGTGGGGAAGGGAGCAATGGGGTGGTCCCACTTGGGAAGAGCCGCAGGAGGGAGCACCCCCTGCTGGCAAGAATGCCAATGGCCTGAGGAACATGCCTCCTGCTCCGCAGGGGTCAATTTAGCTCCCTTCCTGAGCAGCTGGTGTGACTGCCTGGGGCACTCACCGAGCATGCGGGGCCACTGTGAGCCCACAGCCCCCTAGACATACCAGCACGCACACACCAGGGCTCCCCACCTGGCCGTGCTAGGGCAAAAGAACTGGGTAACTTGGGCTGGTTCATTCTGTGAAACACAAATGGTGTGGACCTGAAATCATTTGGGTTCTTGAAATGTAAATGTTGGATTGATATGTGACTCAGTGCTTTGGAGATAAAAACGGTGCTCTAACGGGTTTTCTGTTTGCTTGCTTTCCTTTAGGAGCTTGGCCTGTTCTTATAGATGATTTTGTAGAATATGCACGGCCAGTAGTCACAGGTGGAAAACGCAGCCTTTTCTAGGCAGCAAGTTAAGCAGGAGTAAGATTATGAAATGATTTGTATCCTGCAAGGAGATTTCAGTCAGTTCCTGGGTGCACTGTCACTGATTCCAGAAGTCATTCTTGACCAGCCATGAAACCAGAGGAGCCGTCCCATTCTGCCAGAGGACAGCAGCGGCTGCTTTGTGGACACCGCAGGAAGTTCCTCAGGACACGGCTGCTTTGGGATGTTTGGAGATTTATCATCATAGCTATTGCATTAGGAAATTTCTGCATGATTTTTTAATATTTACAAAACACTAAGGTAGAGCCATAGCGCCGCCTGTGGGACCGCAGAGCATGCTGCGTAGTTCGCGCCGTCAGGCGAACCAGCGTCTGGCAGAGCGCTGCCCAGTCGCCCTGGAAACACGGCATGTGTCCTCTGCAGGATGCTGCGTTTTTATACAAGTCAAAGCTGTTAAGAATGTGCCCTAAAGGAGATGATCTTGTCGTAGAGTCTAATGTTTTTTAAAATTGGTACCAGGAATTCAAGATTTATATTTTTTGAATTATCGAATATCTAGATTTACCAGCTCTATTTTTGTTTTCATTTTCTCTAGACATTCATCTGAAAATCATTTTATGGTTCTCAATCCCCATGTAGCTTTGCACAGCAACGGCACACGTAGCATGATTCCAGCAGAGTTTATCTCACACCATTTATACATCAGTGGGCCTCTCTTAATTAAATATTATTTGACCTGCCTGAGAAGCTTCATAAAGTATGTTTTTTTAAAATATATTTTAATTACATTTAAAAAGACATTGTTCCATGAAAAACATTTCTTTTATGAGTGATGAAATTATAGATTCTAAAATCAGGGCCGGGCGCGGTGGCTCACACCTGTAATCCCAGCACTTTGGGAGGCCGAGGCAGGCGGATCATGAGGTCAGGAGATCAAGACCATCCTGGCAAAACACGGTGAAACCCCGTCTCCACTAAAAAATACAAAAAAATTAGCCGGGCGTGGTGGCGGGCATCTGTAGTCCTAGCTACTCGGGAGGCTGAGGCAGGAGAATGGCGTGAACCTGGGAGGCGGAGCTTGCAGTGAGCCGAGATCGCGCCACTGCACTCCAGCCTGGGCGACAGAGCAAGACTCTGTCTCAAAAAATTAATTAATTAATTAAATAAAATAAAATTGGTGCCAGGAATTCACGATTTATATTTTTTGAATTATTGAATATCTAGATTTACCAGCTCTATTTTTGTTTTCATTTTCTCTAGACATTCATCTGAAAATCATTTTATGGTTCTCAATCCCCATGTAGCTTTGCACAGCAACGGCACACATGGCACAATTCCAGCAGAGTTTATCTCACACCATTTATGCATCAGTGGGCCTCTCTTACTTAAATGTTATTTGACCTGCCTGAGAAGCTTCATAAAGTTTTTTAAAAATATATTTTAATTACATTTAAAAAGACATTTTTCCATGAAAAACATTTGTTTTATGAGTGATGAATTGTAATTTTAAAAATCAAGGCCGGGCGTAGTGGCTCACACCTGTAATCCCAGCATTTTGGGAGGCCGAGGCAGGTGGATCACCTGAGGTCAGGAGTTTGAGACCAGGCTGGCCAACATGGTGAAACCCTGTCTCTACTAAAAATACAAAAATTAGCCGGGCGTGGTGGCACATGCCTGTAATCCCAGCTACTCAGGAGGCTGAGGCAGGAGATTCGCTTGAACTCAGGAGATGGAGGTTACAGTGAGTCGAGATCGCGCCACTGCTCTCCAGCCTGGACGACAGAGTGAGATTCTGTCTCAAAATAAATACATACATACAATAAAATCGAATGAGTTGGTTCTTTCCACCCTCTTGTGGTGCCCACAGTGCCCAGCATCCAGACCTTTGTGCCCCTGTGCACATTTGGAAGCTAAAATGTACATGGTTGTCCAAAAAAACCCAGCCCCAAAACCTTCATCTGATTGGTGAGCTGAAGTCTGTCCTTGCGCCATGTTATCTGTTTCTCGTGTCCACCTGGTCGAGGAGGACCCACGAGTGCTGCCCAGGCGTGGAGGGCTGGTATTGAGTTGTGGACATCACTGCTGACCCTACCTCACGTGCCGAGACTCTCATGTCACAAGTGTGCCTTGCTGCCCCCTGCAGCACCGTGCAGGACGTGGACCAGCTGGAGCTGCTCCCCAGCAGAGAGGAGAGTCGCTGCAGACAACCTAGCTGCGGTGTAAGAGAGCATGGCCCAGACATGCAGCTGGGTTGGCTTCTGAGAACAGGACTCACCCTGGGCTTCAGGAACATCTGATGACTGAGGTTCGTGCGTTTGGTGGCTGTAGGACGAACTGTCGATGCTTCTCAGCAGAGATGGTCACAGAGGGCAGCAGGGACAGGACTGGAAGGGACCTGCAGCCTACAGACCCCGCCTGGCCCCCGCTGGCTTCTGGCTGGTCCAGTGATGGGCAAGTGACAGATCTTCCCCAGGCTCTGCTTCCAGAACTCTAATGGGAAACTGGGCCTGTCTACCTTTAGAAGTCTTCGATTCTCAGAGAGCATTTGTCTAATACAACAAAAACTGGCTTTAATAAAAACCTCAAAAATGTGAGCGCATCTTCTAGGCTTCATGGATTCTTGACATGTAATTGTTTTGTTCAGAAAAGTTCATAGAATTCAGATAATTCTGTATAAATTATGGAAATGCACAGTACTTTTTTGTTTTTGAGATTTAAAGTTCTAAGGGATTGTCAATAGATATCAAAATATTAATCATTGGACAAAGGCTTTTCCAAAAATTGTGGGGTTTTTTCTTCTGTTGTATCCATTTGAGTCCTGCATGCTGTGAAATGCTGAGAACAGAAGCATTAAATTGGTTTTTCTTGGGCATGGTTTCCTTTCGATTCTCCTCGGCTGTAGGGATGCCTGCCTACAGGTGTCAGCATCCGTGTCCTTGTCCCAGGATGAGAGAACAGCCCCCAGCTAGCAACCAGCGGGCAAGCCCCTGCCCCCGTGTGTGGCCCGCCAGCCCTGGCCAGGTAACCAGGTCCTGAGGCACCATCTGTCATTGCGTTCCCTCTCAGCGGTGCACCGTGCGCCTGATGTGGTGGCTATGTGAGGAATTAGAGATCTCACAATAGGCAGGATTGACGGGGGTGTGTGGGGGCAGGAGGTCACGTGTGCCAGCACACACTGCTGGAAACCATCCCTTATCGGAGGCAAACAGCCAAGCACAGGGGTCTAAGGATCATGTGCGACCTGCCGATTCGGGGTGCACCTGCCAGCGTTCCGGAATCAACATCGCCAGCTCCTCTCAGTGACATTGTACATGTCATTGTGTTCTTTTAGCTTTAAGTTTATATCCATTTTAGACCTCAGGCTTCGTGGGGCCAAGAATAAACTTTCTTCTGATACTTGTTGCTGTGTCCACAGTTTCAGGTACAAAGTAGGGGCTCTGCAAATATTTATTGGATAAACAAGCTAACCTTATCCCGTCCTGTTTGCTGAGGGAGCCAGATAGCGCTCTTGGCAAAGGTTTCCGCCGCCTGAGAACTGAAGCACTCAGCGAGCAGGCTATGTTAATCCCTTCAACAGCACACGCTTCGGCCCCACAGTGCAGTTCTGCCTAAAACAGGTGGGAGTTTGAACGAAGGGCCGCCCCTCCTGTCTGTCTGGTTTGGATAGGGAACCTGCGTGCATGCTGTTTTTTGTTTTGGAGTTTTTGTTTGTTTGTTTGTTTCTGAGACAGTTTTGCTCTTGTTGCCCAGGCTGGAGTGCAATGGTGTGATCTCAGCTCACTGCAACCTCTGCCTCCTAGGTTCAAGTGATCCTCCTATCTCAGCCTCCCGAGTAGCTGGGATTACAGGTGCCCACCACCATGCCCGGCTAATTTTTGTATTTTTAGAAAATACAAAATTTTATTATGTATGTATGTATTTGTATGTAGAGACAGGGTTTCATCATATTGGTCAGGCTGGTCTCAAAATCCTGACCTCAGGTAATCTGCCCACCTAGGCTTCCCAAAGTGCTGGGATTACAGGCATGAGCCACCGCGCCTGGTCTGCATGCTGGTTTTGAATCTCAGGATCATGCTAGCTGGCATGACTGCTGATGGCTGGCTCCACCAGCAGACAGTGGAGGGTGAGGTGAGCTCACTGCTTGAGAACCTCCGTTTTAACGAGTGCTGGTGTAACGCCAGGCGGTTAAATGCTTCCTACTGTCCCACTGTACACTACAAGAGTTTTGTTTTTATCAGACGCATTTCTTCAGTCCAAGGGTAACTCTGCTTCCCCTGGGTCTGATGGAAACCAGGCCCCGAGGAGGGAGACGGGAGAGACACAGCCCCGCTGGGCGCCCGGCCTCTGCAGGAAACTGTCCTGGGGTGGGGTCGGGAGATGGACTGTTTTCCTAATTTATTTCAAACCAGGAACCCTGGCTGTATGCATTCTGCCTCACCCCCCGTCTCCTTATTTTTTAATATTCTTTTCATGAGCTAGCAGGGATGATGTAAATACGTTGAGCTGACCGAGGGCCGGATGGGAGGTTCCAGTGAAGCCTGCGGTTTGCTGACGACTTTCCCCTCAGTGCAGTCCAGTTATTTGAGAGCCGTTAAACACTGCATGCTGAGAAGACACCGTCATTTTTCACACAGGAGCTAGACTGACTTTGTTCCCTCTACACTGCATTTTTTAAAAGTTTTCTATCAAAAACATTTCATAATCGAAAAGTTTTCTAAACGATAAAACCGCCTGTCACACATTAATCTCAACATTATGTTGAGTGAAGGAAGCCAGACACCGAAGGCCACACATTGTATTTGAAATGTCCAGGAAAGGCAGAACTGTAGACAGCAGATGGGTTGTTGCCCGAGGGGTGAGGGCACGCCCCGCAGCGGGCCGCAGTGACAGGCACGCCTGCACACATTCGCTCCCGCATCACCCCGCACCACACACGGGGAAGCGTGCACACTCCTTCCAGGGACAGCGAGAGGAGCCCCTGCTCTGTCAACGCTCTGAAGGTGCTCCGGGTGCTGGCAGAAGCCAGCAGACTCCTTTGCTGAGGAGCTGGTCCTGTCCAGACGCGGAAGAAAACTGACACCTCCCACGTGGGGGACAGAAAGGTCCTCTCATTGGTGCCACCTGCAGAGATAGACAAGGAGCGCCTGGCCGTCAGAGGACGCTCCTGACAGTGACACAATGACCACTATAAAAGTCAGGCGGGCTGAGAAGGGGACAAAGTCCAGGACGCTTCCTAGCTGTGGGGTAAGAGGAGCTGCCTCCTGAGATGGAGAAATTTAAGGCTGCGATGTTGCTGGGGAGCGTCGGCGATGCTCTTGGCTACAGAAATGTCTGCAAGGAGAACAGCACTGTAGGCATGAAGATCCAGGAGGAGCTGCAACGTTCCGGGGGCCTGGACCACCTCGTACTCTCGCCAGGAGAATGGCCCGTGAGTGACAACACCATCATGCACATCGCAACCGCCGAGGCCCTCACCACAGGTAGGCTGGCCCCACCGCGCTCCGGTGTGCGGGCTGGAGGGAGCGCCGGTGTGCGGGCTGGAGGGAGCGCCGGTGTGCGGGCTGGAGGGAACACTGTGGCCACAGGTAGGGCCGGGCCCACCGCGCTCCGGTGTGCGGGCTGGAGAGAGCTCCGGTGTGCGGGCTGGAGGGAGCTCCGGTGTGCGGGCTGGAGGGAGCTCCGGTGTGCGGGCTGGAGGGAGCTCCGGTGTGCGGGCTGGAGAGAGCGCCGGTGTGCGGGCTGGAGGGAGCGCCGGTGTGCGGGCTGGAGGGAGCGCCGGTGTGCGGGCTGGAGGGAGCTCCGGTGTGCGGGCTGGAGGGAACACTGTGGCCACAGGTAGGGCCGGGCCCACCGCGCTCCGGTGTGCGGGCTGGAGAGAGCTCCGGTGTGCGGGCTGGAGAGAGCTCCGGTGTGCGGGCTGGAGGGAGCGCCGGTGTGCGGGCTGGAGATAACGCTGTGGCTGCTCGAGTTCTCCCAGTAAGCCTCCGAGAGCTTTGAAGGCAGTGCGGTCCTTCAGCCGATGGTGTTACCTGATGCCGCTGCTAAAAGTGGCAATTTAATTTGAGTGTCCCTCAAATTTGATATGCGGCAGATCGTGTTTCTCCTGTGGTTTCTCTGAGGGTGACACTATTACTTTACTTTGCAGATTATTAAGATTCAATTTTTAAACGTGACTTTTCACTTGTATTTGTAAAGCGTTAACTAGGCCTAGCACCTTCTGTTTCTAATAGAGTTAAAGCCAGTTAAGCCTCTCTCGGCCGTGCTGCTGGGAGTAGGGTGAGGGCTCACTTCTCGCTGCAGAGAATTAAGCCTTCTTGTTCTGAATTCATTACAAAGGGATGTAAAATAAGCCAGTTTGAAATGTGAACCCATTAATACTGTTTGGGGATTAGTTCTAAATTCCAATGAATTAAAGTTAGAATATCATCTCCCAAAACGGTTCAGCTTGGAGAGTTGCCCATACACAAATGTGTTCTAAGAAAATGACGTAAACTTGATTGGACGAGATTGGAGACAAAGCTTCTTAAAATACCTTTAAGTAGCAAATTGATTTTAGGATCAAGCTTTTGCATGAATTTCAGGGAAATGGCAGGTGCACAGACATGCAGTCCAGCTTTCCTACGAGGCATTTGCTCTTCAAAACCCCGTGGGTGCTGTTTATCATGGCAGAATTACAATCTGAGGGCTGCGGCTAAGTCAATGAAACCTCACTTATGCGTTCACTCCACCATTCTGTTCGTCTGCCATGGACGCGCCCAGTTTAGTTCTGTGCTCACAGAGGAGGAATGCCATCGAGCCTGTGGCCTGTCCCTAAATAACGGGAGAGCTGAAGCGCCGACGATAAGATAAGGCTCCCGGCTTGCTGGAGACGGGGAGGCGTCCGACTGTTCACAGCCTTGGCGTCCAGGAGCTCCTGCTTCTGGTTTTCCAGGCGGCCTCTCGTGTGCCCTTAGGACCAGCAGCCCCATGCCTGTGCCCCGCAGCCCACAACAGGCGCACCCCACACACAGACACCTGTGGAACAAGGCTCCGGCTTGTTTTCACCGTAGAGGGCTGGAACTCAACTCTTGAGTCTTCCTCCGGGCGTCTGATGCCATGTGTGCGCTCACACCAGCTCTGCATGTCCCATTTCTGGTAGCACTTGGTGGGCGTTTTGTGAATGGCAGCGTCCATGGCTGTGGGTCTGATCCTGCCAGGCCCCCAGGGAGGGCAGCGACACAGGACACTCCAAAAATGCACCGACAGAGATCGGCCCAACAGGACACGAAATTCACACAGTTAAAAGGGTTACGGACGTTTGGGGCGCTGTTTTTTGTTTGTTTGTTTGTTTTTTGAGACGGAGTCTTGTTCCATCACACAGGCTGGAGTGCGGTGGCACTTTGGCTCATGGCAGAAAACGTTTGGAAACAGTTGACATTTTGCTACAAGCTCACTGGATGTTAGTATTTTGCCTTTTCTTTATTGAGACATGAGTTGGGAGACTCAGGCACCATTTTTTTTTTTTTTTTTTTTTTTTTTTGAGACATAGTCTCACTCTTTTGCCCAGGCTGGAGAGCAGTGGCACGATCTCGGCTCACTGCAACCTCCACCTCCCGAGTTCAAGCGATTCTCCTGCCTCAGCCTCCCGAGTAGCTGGGCTAACTTTTTGTATTTTTAGTAGAGACGGGGGTTTCACTATGTTGGCCAGGCTGGTCTCGAACTCCTGACCTTGTGATCTGCCCGTCCTGGCCTCCCAAAGTGCTGGGATTGCAGGTGTGAGCCACCGCGCCCGGCCCCTCAGGCAGCTTTAGAAACTGACATGTCTTTCAGGAGACCAGACAGGGAAGACGGGAGACAGGAGTTGAGTGTCCCAAAGGGAAGAGACCCAGGGAGAAGCCCAAGGATAGCAGCTTTGAAAATCTGTTTCTCACTTAAATCCTAACCTGAAAAGACAATGCTGTTTGTGCCATTTTGTTTTATGGCTTCTTTTGCTTAGAAAAGGCTAAATTTCAGTTAAATATAGACATTTCATGTCTAATTCCAGAATAAAATGAATCGTTTTAGGGGACTCAGGAAGGGCTAGGCTTGTTAACCCAAGACTGAGTTGAGAAAGGCTGTTTGTGGACCCACTGCACCGGTGACTGTGAGTGGCACACGCTGGGTTTAGACACAGCCTGGACAAAGCCACACAGCTCTACCCCCACCCAGGGGTTTCGGGTGCAGGCGAAGGTGACCTTAATTCCTGCAGGAATGCAGCCCTCACACCTCTTCCATGAGATTGTAGGACTCGTGTCTCTCAAACCATGGTCACATTCTCTCCTCCCTGACTCAGAACTGGGGTGATGAACATGGCGTCATATAAAACAATACTGTGCATGCACACACACCATGTGTGCAGACAACATGTGTGTAGACACCATGCACATACAACGTGCATGTAGACACCATGCACAGACAACACCATGTGTGTAGACAACACCATACATACAACACGTGTGTAGGCAACACCATACATACAACACATGTGTGTAGGCAACACCATACATACAACACATGTGTGTAGGCAACACCATACATACAACACATGTGTGTAGGCAACACCATACATACAACACCATGTGTGTAGGCAATGCCATGCACACACAACACCGTGTGTATAGACAACACTGTGCGTGTAGACAACACCGTGCATATAGACAAAGCCATGCCTGTGTGACAACACGGTGCATGTAAACACCCTGTGTTCACACAGTGCAATGCTATGCATTTATGACAACATCATACATGCAGGACAGACAATACCATGTGTGTAGACAATACCATGCACATACAACACTGTGCATGTAGACACCAGGCGTGTTGGCAACACTGTGCATGTGGATAACACCGTGCACATAAGACAACACCGTGCATGTAGACAACACCGTGAGTGTAGACAACACCGTGCCCATATGACAACACCATGCATGTAGACAACACCGTGCACAGGCCAGCCGGCCACACCTCCCAGGACTGCCCCTCTCTTCAGAGGCCTCTGCTGGGCCGGGTCAGGGAACTGGTGGTAGGAGGACACAACATGCAGTCCTTGTCCTGAGCACTTCTCCAGGGGTTTGCAGCCACGGGAGCCCTCTCTCTCTGGGGGGTTCACAGCCAAGGGGCCCTGCTTGCTTTCTCTGGGGGGTTTGCAGCTGCAGGCCCTGTGTGCTCTCTGGGGGGGTGGGAGGGGGGTTTGCAGCTGTGGGGCCCTGCGCACTCTCTCTGTGGTGGGAGGTGAGGAGGTTTGCAGCCACCGGGCCCTGCACGCTCTCTCTGTGAGGTTTGCAGCCGCTGGGCCCCAAGAACTCTCTCCGGGGGGTGTGCAGCCTCAGGATCCTGTGTGCTCTCTCCAGTGGTTTGCAGCCATGGTCCCTACACACACGTGCTCTCTCCAGGGGTTTGCAGCCATGGTCCCTACACACGCGTGCTCTCTCCAGCGGTTTGCAGCCATGGTCCCTACACACGCGTGCTCTCTCCAGCGGTTTGCAGCCATGGTCCCTACACACGGGTGCTCTCTCCAGGGGTTTGCAGCCATGGTCCCTACACACGTGTGCTCTCTCCAGGGGTTTGCAGCCATGGTCCCTACACATGCGTGCTCTCTCCAGGGGTTTGCAGCCATGGTCCCCACACACGCGTGCTCTCTCCAGGGGTTTGCAGCCAGGGTCCCTACACACGCGTGCTCTCTCCGGCGGTTTGCAGCCATGGTCCCTACACACGCGTGCTGTCTCCAGTGGTTTGCAGCCACAGGGGCCCTGCATGCTCTCTCCAGGGGTTTGCAGCTGCAGAGGTTTCATGTCCTGGAGGAGGGAGTGACTTTGCCAAGTGCCCTTCCTAATGTCACCAACCCATCCATGCTAGGACATCTGGCTCTGATGCGGCTGAAGAAGGCCCCAGCCACCAGCGGGAAGGTCTTTTGCTTCCAAATGGCATTTCTGCCCCATGGAGGGTGGGCCAAGCCTCCATCTTCGCCTCCCTCTCCCCATTCATTCCCACCCCTCCCCTCCCCAAAGGTGGGGGATTCATCACCAAGGAAAAGGGAGCAGTGGCGTCTCCCAGCGCTGACCCGCAAGCCCAGAGTGCAGTTTTAGTACAGAATGAAAACAAGTTGCTGGGTGTTAAAGTGGCCGTCAGGAGGGGCGCCCTCGCCGGCCCCACCTGGTGGGCATCCACCTGCCACAGCCTGTCCTGGCATGGCCGGGCACCCGGGCTCTGATTTTAGAGGCTGTGTGGATTCCATCCACACACTGCGGGTTACTTAATCACAGAAATGCTCGGGCTTTGCAGGCAAACACCTTTGCCAGCTCTGGCTTTGGGCAAGACACATAACCTCACTGAGCCTTATCAGGGAAGATGGCAAATAAGAACTAGCCCTTGCCGTGGGAGGACGTCTGGGCCTCCCACGTGCTGGGCATAGAGCGGGTGTCTGCTGTGTCCAGCTCCTTCGCCCTGATGCCCCAGGGTCTTTCAGGGCCTCGAGCCCACCCTTGTTTCCAGAACACTGCTTGTGGGGCTGGGGATGCTGCTTGGTGGCAGCTGTCCCTGCAGCACCTGGGTTTCCGGCAAGAGAAGAAGGAGCCGGAGCTGGGCACATCTGCCTCCACCGTCGGCGTCACTAGCCCATGGAGTAGGCCGGTTTCGGTTCTGTTTGTGGCCACATAGATAGAACCATTAGAAAAGGAGCACGGTGGGGCTGGGCGTGGTGGCTCATGCCTGTAATCCCAGCACTTTGGGAGGCCAAGGCGGGCGGATCATGAGGTCAGGAGATCGAGACCATCCTGGCTAACATGGTGAAACCCCGTCTCTACTAAAAATACAAAAAAATTAGCGAGGCGTGGTGGTGGGCGCCTGTAGTCCCAGCTACTCAGGAGGCTGAGGCAGGAGAATGGAGTGAACCTGGGAGGCGGAGCTTGCAGTGTCTGCCCTCCCTTTCTTCCCCAGACTACTGGTGCCCCACCCCGCGGGAGGGAGGCCACAGCTCACACCACAGCTGGCTCTGATGTCTGCCCTCCCTTTCTTCTGCAGACTACTGGTGCCTGGATGATCTGTACCGGGAGATGGTGAGGTGCTATGTGGAAATCATTGAGAAGCTTCCAGAACGCCGGCCAGACCCAGCTACCATTGAAGGCTGTGCTCAGCTGAAGCCCAATAACTACCTCCTCGCCTGGCACACGCCGTTCAACGAAAAAGGTCAGGGAAATCCTCTCCTCTCCCCCTAAAGCCACCCTACTGGGGACCCTACGGTCCTAATCATCTGTCTTCCACTAACCCCCAGCATCTCCAGGTGGCTTCAGTGAGGCCCCTGCCTAGAGTCCCTTTGTCGGGTGGGGGCCCCTCCTGGTCAGCCTAGCTAGTGTGGGCGTCTGTTTAAGGAATATGGGCGGGGGCCCCTCCTGGTCAGCCCAGCCAGCACGGGCATCTGTTTAAGGAACACAGGCGGGGGCCCCTCCTTTGTCAGCTCTATATATTATAAATATTTTCTCCCATTGCATGCCTTGCCTTTTTGTTTTCTTAATGGTATCTATTGAAAAGCACGCTTTAAATATTTTTTTTTTTTTGAGATGGAGTCTTGCTCTGTCATCTAGGCTGGAGTGCAGTGGCGCGATCTCGGCTCACTGCAACCTCCGCCTCCTGGGTTCAGGAAATTCTCCTGTCTCAGCCTCCCAAGTAGCTGGGATTACAGATGCCCACCACCATGCCCTGCTAATTTTGTATTTTAGTAAGGATGGGGTTTCACCATGTTGCTTAGGCTGGTCTCGAACTCCTGACCTCAGGTGATCTACCTGCCTTGGCCTCCCAAAGTGGTGGGATTACAGGCGTGAGCCACCATGCCCAGCGAAGCTTTATATTTTTTTTTAATCATTTATTTTTATTTTTTTGTAGACAGGGTCTCACTCCATCACCCAGGCTGGAGTGCAGTGGTGCAGTCATGACTCACTGCAGCCTTGACCTCCCAGACTCAAGCAATCCTCCCACCTTAGCCTCCTGAGTGGCTGGAATCACAGGTGCATTCCACTACACCCAGTTAATGTTTTGGTTGTTGTTGTTTTTTTTTTTTTTTGTAGACAAGGGGTTTCACCATGTTGCCCAGGCTGGTCTTGAACTCCTGAGCTCAAGCGATCTGCCCACCTCAGTCTCCAAGTGCTGAGATTACAGGCAGGAGCCACCACACCTAGCCAAGACTTAAATCCTAAAAGCAAAACCCAGAAAGATCAAACTATTTTCAAGTAAATTAACTGTATCCCAAGACAAAGGTCAAGAATAGTTATAGGAATATAAAAATATCCAGGACTCAACAGCATATGAGGCATGCAAAGAATCAGGAGAATCCAGTTCCTGACAAGGAAAATCAATAAGTCCAAAACTGACAAGGCCTGACACAGGTGTCAGAATTCTCAGACAAGGACATAAAATGCCAGATACTCCATGTGTTCAAAAAGTTAAGTAGAGACATGAAAGGCATTTTTTAAAAGATCCAAATCACATTTCTAGAAATAAAAACCATGTCTCGTTTTAAAATACATTGGCTGAGACCAACAGCAGATCAGACATTTCCAAGAAAAGGTTAACAGACTTGCAGGCAAGCAGCAGAAACTATCCAAAGTGAGACATACAAAGAGAAAGAATCCAAGGATGAAGGGAGCACCAGCAACCTGCAGGCGGCCTCAGGCAGTCTGATGCCTGTGTCTGCATCCTCAGCACAGAGGAGAACAAAAGCAACACAAATACTTGGAGAAATAGTCATCAAAATTGTTCCAAATTTGATGAAAACTATAAACTCACAGATACAAGAAAATCAATTCCAAGCACAAGAAACATGAAGAAAATGACACCAAGGCACACAGTAGTTAGATTGCTCTAAAGTAATACTCAAGAAAAATCTTGAAGGCCGGAGAAGAAAGACACACATCACACACAGAGAAGCAACAGTAACGATGACAGCAGATGCCTTGTCAGAGCAATGTGAGTGAGAAGACGGTGGAGCCACATCATTAAGCTACTAAAAAAAAACAACACTTCAACCTAGCATTCCTTCTGGGAGTGATGCAGGGCCTTGCTCTGTCACCCAGGCTAGAGCGCAGTGCCACAATCATGGCTCACTGCAGCCTCAGCCTCTTGGGCTCAAGCAATCCACCTGCCTCAGCCTCCCACATAGATGGGGCAACAGATGTGTGCCAACACGCTCGCCTGTTTTTCTTATTTTTTGTAGAGATAGGATCTCACTTTGTTGCCCTGACTGGTCTTGAACTCCTGGGCCTCAACAACCCTTCTGTCTTAGCCTCCCAAAATGCCGAGATTACAGGTGTAAGCCACCATGCCTGGCCTGTTAGAATTCTACACCCTGAAAAAAATATCTTTCAGAAATGAAGGCAAAATAGCCTTTTTCAGACAAACAAAAGCTGAAAGAATTCATCACCCACAGAGTCATGTAACAAGAAATGCTAATGGAAGTCATTCAGACAGGAGGAAAACCGCACTGGATGCAGAGACCCGCGCGGCGGGACACAGCGTGATAGAGACACAGACTCACGCGCAGGGTGGGGACAGAGCGTGATGGAGACACGGACCCGCGCGGCGGGACACAGCGTGATGGAGACACAGACCCAGGCGCAGGGTGGGGACAGAGCGTGATGGAGACACGGACCCGCGCGGCGGGACACAGCGTGACAGAGACACGGACCAGCACGGTGGAATAACGCGTGATAGAGACACAGACTCACGCGCAGGGTGGGGACAGAGTGTGATAGAGACCTGGACCCGCGTGGTGGGACACAGCGTGATAAACACGGACCCACGCGGCAGGACACAGAGTGATAGAGACATGGACCCATGCGGTGGAATAAAGCGTGATAGAGACACGGACCCACGCGGCAGGACAGAGACACAGACCCACACGGCGGGGCAGAGCGTGACAGAGACACGGACCCACGCGCGGGGCAGAGCGTGACAGAGACACGGACCCACGCGCGGGGCAGAGCGTGACAGAGACACGGGCCCACGCGCGGGGCAGAGCGTGACAGAGACACGGACCCACGCGGCGGGACATGGCATGATAGAGACACAGACCCACACAGCGGGATAGAGTGTTACAGAAATGGTAACTGTACGGGGAAATGTGTAAGATTTTAAAACATGTTATTTAAATATCTTTAAAAGATAATTGACTTAAAAATAATAATGAACGGTATGGTTTATAAAATATAAGTAGAATGTACAACAATAGCATGAAGGCTAGCAGGGGAGAGATGGAAGCCGATGACGGTGAGGCTCCCACACCATGTATGCCGCGGTGTCATCCCACAGCCTGTAAGGAGCTGCAGACGGACACCACGAACCCAAAAGCCACCGCTGAAATCACGGAAGAGTTAGCGATAGTAAGCCAGCAAAGGAGATAAAACTGAATCCTTTCAGAAACATTTAACCCAAAAAAGGCAGAAAAGGGGGAAGGAGGGACAAATACTAGACAGTACAAGTAGAAAACAAAGAAGATAATAATAATGACGTCAAATGCCAATGGTATGAAGACCCCCAATAACAGTAAGAAGTTGTCACATTAGATAAAGAAGCAGGTCCCAGCCCCCAACTATGTGCTGCTTATAAGAAATAACTTTTAAATTTTGAGATGGAGTCTTGCTCTGTCACCCAGGCTGGAGTGCAGTGGTACAATTTTGGCTCACTGCAACCTCCACCTCCCAGGTTCAGCTGATTCTCCTGCCTCCACCTCCCAAGTAGCTGGGACTACAGGCGCCCACCACCACACCTGGCTAATTTTTGTATTTTTAGTAGTGACAAGGTTTTGCCATGTTGGCCAGGCTGGTCTCAAACTCCTGGCCTCAAGTGATCCGCCCACCTTGGCCTCCTGAAATGCTGGGATTACAGGTGTGAGCCACCATGCCCAGCCAAGGAATACACTAAAAACAAGCAAACAAACAAAAAACCTCCTGTTGCACTTGAGTAACACTTTAAATATAAAGACGTAAATAGATTAAAGGTTCTAAAAAAGATGGAAAAATAGACCAGGTGCAGTGGCTCACTCCTGTGATCCCAGCACTTTGGGAGGCCGAGGCAGGCGGATCACTTGAGGTCAGGAGTTCGAGACCAGCCTGGCCAACATAGTGAAATGCTGTCTCTACTAAAAATACAAAAATTAGCTGGGCGTGGTGTCAGGCCCCTGTAATCACAGCTACTTGGGAGGCTAAGGCAGGAGAATTGCTTGAACCCAGGAGGCGGAGGTTGCAGTGAGCTGAGATTGCGCCACTGCACTCCAGCCTCGGCCACAGAGTGAGACTCCATCTAAAAAAAAAAAAAGATGGAAAAATATATCACACTAACACTAATCAAAAGAAAGCTGGAGTTACTGTATTAGTAACACATACAGTAAATTTTGGAGCAAAGAATATTCCCAAGAATCAAGAAGGTAATTTCATCCTAGTAAATGGATCAGTTCATCAGGGGGACATAACAAACCTAGATGTCTCTGTACCTAATAACAGATCTTCAGAATATATGAAGCAAAAACTGACAATGCTGCAAAGAGAACTAGAGAAACCCACAGTTATAGGCAGTGATTTCAACATGAAGGTCTCCAACCATTGGCTTCCATTTTCATGTTTTAAAACCAGAAAACTCATAGCAAACTAAACCAAAAGAAAGCAGAAGAAATAAAATAGTGAAGATCAGCGTGAAAATCAATGATTGAAAACAGGAAAAGAGTAGAGCAAATTAATAAAACCAAAAGCTGGTTCTTTCAGGAGATCAAAACAATTGATAATCCTCTAGCTAGACTGATGTGGAAAAAAGAGAAAGACAAATCGTCAGTATGAACAATGAGAGGAATAAAATCACCAGAGTCTATGGAAATTAAGGGGAAAATAAGGGAATATTATTAACAATTTTATGCCAATACATTTAACAACTTAGATTAAAAGGACAAATTTTTTTGAAAGACAGAGGTCACTCAAGAGGAGAAAGGTCATCTAAATAGTATTACATCTTATGGAAGAAATTACAAGGCCAGGCACGGTGGCTCACACCTGTAATCCCAGCACTTTAGGAGGCCAAGGCAGGTAGATCACCTGAGGTCAGGTGTTCAAGACCAGCCTGGCCAACATGGCAAAACCCTGTCTCTACTAAAAATACAAAAATTAGCCAGGCATGGTGGCAGGCACCTGTAATCCAAGCTACTCAGGAGGCCGAGGCAGGAGAACTGCTTGAATCCAGGAGGCAGATGTTGCAGTGAGCCGAGATCACATCACTGCACTCCAGCCTGGCGACAGAGCAAGACTCCGTCTCAGGAAAAAAAAAAAAAATGACAAAGAAAGCTGTAGGCCCAGGCTGGGCACGGTGGCTCACACCCGTGATCCCAGCACTTTGGGAGGCCAAGGCGGGCGGATCACCTGAGGTCAGGAGTTTGAGACCAGCCTGGCCAAAATGGTGAGACCTCTCCTCTACTAAAAATACAAAACTTAGCTGGGCGTGGTGGCGCACACCTGTAGTCCCAGCTATTCAGGAGGCTGAGGCACAAGAATCACTTGAACCCGGGAGGTGGAGGTTGCAGTGAGCCGAGATTGTGCCATTGCACTCCAGCCTAGGCAACAGAGTCAGAGTGAGACTCCATCTCAAAAAAAAAAAAAAGGAAAGATAATTTCAGTCCCTGATGCCTTCACAGGGTATTTACCAAACAATTGAGTAAGAAATAATATAAATTGTACATAACTCTTCCAAAAGATTGAAGAAGAGGAATGCTTCCCAAATTCATTTTTCTGCTCTCCAGGAAACTCTGTTTAATGAATGAAAAGCCAGGTCAAAGCTGGGAGAAAATATTTGCAAAGCAGATATCTAATAAGGATGTGAATCCAGAATGCATAAAGAACTCTTCCAACTTAATAAGAAGAAAGCAAGCAACCCCATATAAAAATGAGCAAAAGGGCCAGGTGTGGTGGCTCACACCTGTAATCCCAGCACTTTGGAAGACCAAGCCAGGAGGATCACTTAGACCCAGGAGTTCCAGACCAGCCTGAGCAACATACTGAGACGCCATCTCTATTACAAAAAAGAAATTTTTTTTTTTGAGATGGAGTCTCACTCTGTCACCCAGTGGCGCAATCTCAGCTCACTGCAACCTCTACCTCCTGGGTTCAAGCGATTCTCCTGCCTCAGCCTCCAGAGTAGCTGGGACTACAGGCGCGTGCCACCATGCCACTTAATTTTTGTGTTTTTAGTAGAGACAGGGGTTTCACTATGTTGGCCAGGCTGGTCTCAAATTCCTGACTTCAGGTGATCCACCTGCCTTGGCCTCCCAAAGTGCTGGGATTACAGGCATGAGCCACCGCGCCCAACTATAAAAATTTTTTAAAAGAATAAAACATGGGCAAAACTTCTCCAAAGAAGATATGTGGGTGTCCAATAAGCACAAAATCATGCTCAACATCTTCCGTCATTAGAAAAATGCAAATAAAATCACAATGAGATACCATTACATACCTACCAGAATGGCTAAAATTTTTTAAAATGTAGCAAGTGCTGTCAGGGCTGTGGAAGATCTGCTGGAGGGACATCAAATGGTTTTACCACTCTGACTCTGGAAACCCATTTGGCAGTTTCTTTAAAAGTTAAACATTCTGCCAGGCATAGTGGCTCATGCCTGTAATCCCAGCACTTTGGGAGGCCAAGGCAGGCTGATCACCTGAGGTCAGGAGTTCAAGACCAGCCTGGCCAACAAGGTGAAACTTCATCTCTGCTAAAAATACAAAAACTAGTCAGGCATGGTGACGCGTGCCTGTAATCCCAGCTACTCAGGAGGCTGAGGCAGGAGAACTGCTTGAACCTGGCAGGTGGAGGTGTAGTGAGCTAAGATTAGGCTGCTGCACTCCAGCCTGGGCCATAGAGCAAGACTCCATCTCAAACAAACAAAAAAGTTAAACATTCATCACCACGTGATCTGGAGGCTCTGCCCCAGCATTCGCCCAAGAGAAGAGAGCCTCTGTCCACACCAGGATCTGGTGCCTCACGCTCAGAGCCCCAGACTGGACACAGCCCAAACTGCAGGTCAGCAGATAGAACAGTCATGGCAGATCAATGCAAGGGGGAGCTATTCAGCCATAAAAAGGAATCACTATTGATCCTCAACAACGTGGGCGCTTCTCAGAGCAGTTATAAGGAGTGACAGAAGCCAGGCGGAAAGCACGGCACGTTCTCCATGATTCCGTTTACACGGGGCCTGGAACATGCCGAGTAACACGAACGGTTGCAGCAGTGGGGCTTGGGAGAGGCAGGAGGACAGATTGCAGAGGGCACTGGCGGCTTCAGGGGCAACAGAGGTATTCACCCTGCGCCTGGGTGCTGGGTCATGGGGTACATCTGTGTTCACCCTGCGCCTGGGTGCTGAGTCCTGGGGTACACCTGTTTTTTCTCTACGTGTGGGTGCTGGGTCACGGGGTACACCTATGTTCACCCTACGCATGGGTGCTGGGTCCCGGGGTACACATCTGTGTTCACCCTGTGCCTGGGTGCTGGGTCCTGGGGTACACCTATGTTCACTCTACGTGTGGGTGCTGGGTCCCGGGGTACACCTGTGTTCACTCTACGTGTGGGTGCTGGGTCCTGGGGTACATCTGTGTTCACTCTATGTGTGGGTGCTGGGTCCTGGGGTACATCTGTGTTCACTCTACGTGTGGGTGCTGGGTCCCGGGGTACACCTGTGTTCACCCTGTGCCTGGGTGCTGGGTCATGGGGTACACCTATGTTCACTCTACATGTGGGTGCTGGGTCCCGGGGTACACCTATGTTCACTCTACGCGTAGATGCTGGGTCCCGGGGTACACCTATGTTCACCCTGCGCCTGGGTGCTGGGTCCCGGGGTACACCTATGTTCACCCTACACATGGTTGCTGGGTCCTGGGGTACACCTATGTTCACCCTGCGCCTGGGTGCTGGGTCCCAGGGTACACCTATGTTCACCCTACACATGGTTGCTGGGTCCTGGGGTACACCTATGTTCACCCTGCGCCTGGGTGCTGGGTCCCGGGGTACACCTGTGTTCACCCTGCACCTGGGTGCTGGGTCCTGGGGTACACCTATGTTCACTGTACGTGTGGGTGCTGGGTCCCGGGGTACACCTATGTTCACTGTACGTGTGGGTGCTGGGTCCCGGGGTACACCTATGTTCACCCTGCGCCTGGGTGCTGGGTCCCGGGGTACACCTGTGTTCACCCTGCGCCTGGGTGCTGGGTCCTGGGGTACACCTATGTTCACTGTACGTGTGGGTGCTGGGTCCCGGGGTACACCTATGTTCACCCTACACATGGTTGCTGGGTCCTGGGGTACACCTATGTTCACCCTGCGCCTGGGTGCTGGGTCCCGGGGTACACCTGTGTTCACCCTGCGCCTGGGTGCTGAGTCATGGGGTACACCTGTGTTCACTCTACCTGTGGATGCTGGGTCCCGGGGTACACCTATGTTCACCCTGCGCCTGGGTGCTGGGTCCCGGGGTACACCTATGTTCACCCTGCGCCTGGGTGCTGAGTCATGGGGTACACCTGTGTTCACTCTACGTGTGGATGCTGGGTCCCGGGGTACACCTATGTTCACCCTGCGCCTGGGTGCTGGGTCCCGGGGTACACCTGTGTTCACCCTGCGCCTGGGTGCTGAGTCATGGGGTACACCTGTGTTCACTCTACGTGTGGATGCTGGGTCCTGGGGTACACCTATGTTCACTCTACGTGTGGGTGCTGGGTCCCGGGGTACACCGATATAAAAATCTTAGGGTCGTGCATGTTTCATTATGCCTAGTTTGTTGTATGTAGTTACAACTCAATGAAGCTGTTTTTACAGAGAAAACATCTCGTTGAAAGCATGCTGCATATCACGAGCATATCTCCAGGCCATCAAACGTTCTGTTTTTAGTGACTAAGTAACACCCGACACGTGGATGCAACCGAATTCGCCCCATCTCCTTTCTGCTGCAGGCACATGGCTCGCTCATTTGAACCACACTCTGATGAACGTGTTATTACACAAATTTTTGTACTTTTAAAATTATTCATGAAAGCTAGATTGTCAGGGGTGGAATTGTTGGAGCAGAAGTCTAAAACCAGCTCTTCCTTCTCCACACAGGCTCAGGGTTTGGAGCGGCCACCAAGGCCATGTGCATTGGCCTGCGGTACTGGAAGCCTGAGCGCCTGGAGACCCTCATCGAGGTCAGCGTGGAGTGCGGCCGGATGACCCACAACCATCCCACAGGTAAGTGTGGGGCGGGGGGCGGGGGCCTGGAGCTGCCACCATCTGCATGTCTGCTTAAAGGAGACAGAAGCTGACCCTGCCCCTGCCGGCTGCCTGCTGTGAGGGTGCCCTGCCCGGGACACTGGGCTGGAAATCTCATGGGATCACATCGATTTTTTGATTTGTTGAGGGAGTTGGCTTATTTTTTAATCTGTTTTGCTTACGGCCTGTTTTCAGCCCCAAAGCAGGACTAGCGATAAGCGTGGTGATGTTGAAGAAACTGTGCGAGGCAAAGAATTCTCAGTGGTTTTGGTATCATTTGTGTCAGAACAAAAGACAAAGAAAGGCACCAGTGCCTGGGTGCAGGTGGGATTGGGGTGACGCCGGGAACCAGGGTTCGTACAATATTTCCTGCATTTTCCTGCTGTGCCCTGGGTTGGCCCCACCACCCGCCGGCCAAGGGAGCCAAGGGGACCACGGGAACCACGGAAGCGGCTCCACACCCCGGGCCACAGGTTTCTCACCTGTAACGGGGCGACTGCCACATGTGAATCACACCCACAAATCGGGCTGTGTGAGGGTGACGCGGGTTGGATCATGTCGCCCCCTTAACACGGCACTTCCGTCCTTGTGGTCTGTGCCAGGTGGCCAGCTGCTCACTGGGGTTTGTCCCCGTTCCCAGCCCGTCCTGTGGAGGGCAGGCCTCTGAGAGGCCAGGCTGGGGTGGCTGCGGTAGCGCCTGACTCTAGGCCTGACTCTGAAAGGTAATGAGGAGGAGGCTCGGTTGGCTTCCATTTAAGAAAAGCAAAAAGGACTCAAAACTCCTGACCAGCAATTGGTCCTTAGTCCTGGCACCGCCCAGTCCCACGCACATCCAACAGACACGCTAGCCTCGTTCAAGATTACCTTTTGGTATCTGCTGTGACCGGCATCCCAACGAGGAGGGCAGAGCCGCCCACCCCTCCCTGAGAACAGCAGTGAGCAACTGGCCTTCGATCAACACGCAGCTCTGCCGGCCTGGCCGTCCCAACCCCACCGAGTCTGCAGCAAAGCAGGCAGGTGCTTCACTACCCTGGGGACGGATGGTCTAAGCAGTGGACTCACAGGCAACTTTGGTAACTCGTTAAAATGTAGGAGGGAGCAGTGCTGGACTCCTGCTAGCTGAGTGGTACAACCGGACGCAAATTAAAAATTAAAACCTTCAGACCTGAAAATGTTGGGCATTTGCCAGGTGCAGGTGCAGCGGCTCACACCTGTGATCCCAGCACTTTGGGAGGCAGAGGCAGGAGGATCGCTTGAGCCCAGGAGTACGAGACCAGCCTGGGCAACACGGGGAGACTCCATCTCTACAAAAAAATTAAAAATTAGCCGGGCGTGATGGCACGCACCTGTGGTTCCAGCTACTGATGCAGGAAGATCGCCTGAGCCCAGGATGTTGGGGCTGCAGTGAGCTGTGTTTGCGCCATTGCACTCCAGCCTGGGCGAAAGGGCGAGGCCCTATCTCAAAAACAAAAAAAAAGTTGGACATTTGAAAACAATGTAATGAGCACAAGAATCTGTTAATAATTTAAATTTCTAAAACATTTGCTAATGTATTTCCTGCTCATATTTTAAAAATTGTTTCACTGCAAGGCGCAGTGGCTCATGCCTGTAATCCCAGCACTTTGGGAGGCCAAGGCAGGCGGATCACCTGAGGTCAGGCGTTCAAGACCAGCCTGGCCACCATGGTGAAACCTCGTCTCTACTAAAAAATACAAAAATTAGCTGGGCATGGTGGTGCGTGCCTGTAATCCCAGCTACTCAGGAGACTGAGGCAGGAGAATCACTTGAACCTGGGAGGCAGTTGCAGTGAGCCAAGATCACACCACTGCACTCCAGCCTGGGCGACAGAATCAGACTCCGTCTCAAAAAAAAAAAAAAATCATTTCACATGTTTAATAGAAGAATAATTTATATATTTCTGTGATAATGACCAAAAATGTTTTAAGGGTTTGATTTTATGAAATGACACTTCAAAGGGCTTTTTAACTCTACTCCCTTTTCCATTTTCAAACCACCTCTGGCAGCAAGAACCACAGTTCGTGTTACAGTGTGCGTTGCGTGCTCCCACGAGCCCAGAGCTGCAGCCACCCTGTGTGGAGGCAGAGCCGTAGGCGGGCTCAGGAACGGCCCAGAGCCCTGGGCTTGGGAACGATTCATGGACTCTTGCTACTGCAGCCCTCCCGCCAGGCCAAGGGAGGCCCTGATTAGTGCCTTCAAGAGTGGCCCGACAGCCGCTGGAAAGCGTCTCTGCAGCCTGTCTCCACGGCCCGTCTCTGCATGGCGTGTCGTGGGCAACCATGCTCCATGTAGCAGCCGTGTTGAGTGGCCGTTCACCGTGGGCCCAGCCTGGGCTTAGGGTCATCTTTTCCCCACAACAGCCCCGGCAGGGCGGTGTCACAGCCCCGGTGTACAGAGAAGTGGGATATCAGAACGCACACGGCACCCACCCCAGAGCCTGCCTCTGGCCAACGGCGCCGTGACAGCAGGCTCGCCCCTTTCCTAGGTGGGTGTGGGCCTCACACACACCCACAGGGTCCACAGCAGAACCGACCCTTCTTGAAGCTAACATGGCTCCAAAACAGCAACACAACCTCTCAGCCCCACACACCTCGTCCACAAGAGGGGTGATCGCCATGTCCTTCACAGGCTGTCGTGAGGACTGAGTGGCAGATGACACGCTGGGAGCAGTGCCCAGTGGGGCGAGGGCTCGGCAACAGGGGTCACTGCTCCCCTGGACAGCCACTTACACTGTAACTACTGCCACCGCCACGGCTGCTCCCATCAGCAACACCGCACCATCCCTACTGCTGCTGTCGCTAGCAACACTGCCACCGCCACCACTAGTGCCACTGCCACCCCCACCACTAGTGCCACTGCCACCCCCACCACTAGTGCCACTGCCACCCCCGCCACTAGTGCCACCCACGCCTTTTATCACCACTCTGCTTTTATCACCAGTACAGCCATCACCACTATGGCTGCTGCCACTGGTCCTGTCACCACTGATATCACCAGTTCCTCCACATGATACCGTCACTAGTACAACCACTGCTGCAGTCACTGGCACCACACTGTTCCCACTGCGACCGTCACGAGTACCACCACCATTGTTGCTGCTGCTACTGGTACTGTCACCACGGCTGTCACTGGTCCTTCTGTGTGACTGCATCTCTGGTGCTAAATCACGAGTACCACAGCCGTCACCAGTCCTCCCACACGACTGCATCTCTGAAACTACATCACGAGTACCGTGGCCGTCACTTCGCCTCCTGCCACTACTGACCCACGGTGGCTGCGGTCCCCACGATAGCTGGCAGTGAAAGGAGAGAGCTCATGTCTTTGGAAGAGGCAGCCTCTCCAGGGCTGTCTCCACCCGGACGGTGACCACGGGATTTCCAGGACTGTCCTGCCAGCCCTGGGCATTGTTAGCCTCGTTATGGCCAGGATCATTGTAATTCAGATCAGTCTCTTCCGAGCTCCTGTCTGATGGTTTGCACACTAGCGGAATGAGGCCAGTGCAACGGTGGATGGGAGCGTGGCGGGGCCAGACGTGGCCCTGTTCCCTGAGAGCTGCGCACCCAGTGCCACCTGCTCCATGAGGTGCAGGGCTGGCTGTGTGGACTGCGGGGTGAGCTCAGTACCCCAGAAGCCGCTGTCCCATCTTTCCCCACAGCCCTGGAAGATGGACCAGGACAGGCCTCCCGGACTTAATTTATTCCTTAGCCGTGTTTTATTAAATATATATATATACTCACATGCATTTCTTTTTCAGTAAACAGTTGTAAAATTTGACATACCAAAGAAAATAAGGGAGACGGTGCCTATAAGATGAGCTCTGAGCTTGTCTGTGCTGATGAGCTTGCCGGCTGCTAATGCACGCCCAGAAGTCAGGCGAGAAAAGCCCCAAGCACCAGCAGCGTGCATGAGTCGGCCCCGCACAGGAAACGCCTGAGTGTGCACAACGGACCCAGAACTCTGTGGGGTTGCTCTCGAGTCAGGAGAGCCCCCACCTCAGCCTTCCTCCTGCGCAGTCTCGTTAACTGATAATCCCCGGCCACGGATGCTAACGGTCTACGTGAGGCGGTGTTCCCAATAGCCAAAGGTGGAGGCAGCTCATGCATCCACACACAGATGACGGGCAATCAAAATGCGTTCGTCCACGCACGGAATGCGATTCAGCCACGGAGAGGAAGGGAAGCCGTGGCGAGCCACGCGAGTGAACCTGAGGATGCGTCCTGAGTGGAACACGCCCGCCACAAAGGGACAAATCGTGGGTGGTTCCACGAGGATCAAGCACCCAGAGCGGTCACATCCGGAGACAGAAAAGTCGACTGGGGGAGGCCAGAGCCTGGGGAGGGCAGTGGGGTGAGTGGAGTGGGGACAGAGCTACGGTTTGGGAAGATGGGGAGTTCCAGAGAGGATGGAGAATGTCCACAGTGTGAACGTGGTTAATGCCACCGAACTGTGCACCTGAACATGGGAAAGACGGAAAACGAGCAAACCCTTCTTCGGGGGTCCCACGCAGCGTGGCGGGCGGCCCAGGTGATGGTGCCCCTCTCTCTTCCCCGCCCTCCAGGCTTCCTGGGCTCCCTGTGCACGGCCCTGTTTGTGTCGTTCGCCGCACAAGGAAAGCCGCTGGTCCAGTGGGGGAGAGACATGCTGCGGGCGGTGCCGCTGGCAGAAGAGTACTGCAAGAAGACCATCCGGCACACGGCAGGTGAGCCGCTCCCCTGGCCCCAGGCCGCACTCAGAGCAGATCTGGACAGATCCAGCCCCTCCATGGGCCCCCAAATACTTCAAGGCACTTTCGCTCTTAGATGGAACTGGGAGGGCCCTGTCCGGGCCATGTGAACAGAGCTGGCCTCGCAAGGCGGGCCCCATGCTGCTCCTGACCAGTCTGCCTCTTCCCTGACCTGGGAGGCTTTGCCTCCCCATCCAGAGCCTCAGAGAGACCTGAGCCTGCCGGGGGCATTTGCCTCCAGCAGGTCCACCCGTCCCCGTCCACCCCAGCCCGCGGCACCAAGCGACTGGCAGCCTTTGGGATGTGAGTGGGACCCGTGCTGCCCCCTGGAAAAACTCTGCTTCTGCCGGTTTAGGCGAGCTCAGGGCTGGGCCCTTCCCTCAGGAGCCCCATGAGGCTGGCCAGAGGCAGGGAGAGCAGGTATGGGACTAGGAAATCCGTGACGGTTCCGGAAGATTCTTCCACCTCACAGGAGGTGCCGTCTAAGAGGGGAGGGGGCGGCAGGGGGAGCACAGGCAGCTTCATGCAGCCTTTGGCGTCCTTGCATGGTTGAGGAAATTGGAAATAATGTATCCAGTGTGTCCTGGAGAAGGAGAGGGAGGATTTGAATGTAGGATCAGGTTTGCTTATTTTTCAAAACAGCCTCAGGCTGAAGTCTTGATTTTTTTTGGGGGGGATGGAATCTGGCTCATCACCCAGGCTGGAGTGCAATGATGCAATCTCAGCTCACTGCGACCTCCACCTCCCAGGTTCAAGCAATTCTCCTGCCTCAGCCTCCCGAGTAGCTGGGATTACAGGCGCCCGCCAGCACGCCTAGCTAGTTTTTTGTATTTTTAGTAGAGACAGGGTTTCACCAGGTCACCCTGACTTCAAGTGATCCGCCCGCCTTGGCCTCCCAAGTGCTGGGATTCCAGGCGTGAGCCACCTTGCCTGGTCTGAAGTCTTCTAGAAACAGAAAAACCAGTGAATCCCTTTATTTCCCCTGCAAGGCACAGGCGCATGTTCTGAAATGCCTTGTGGGGGTCTGGTGCACAGCTTTCCACGGGGGTGCAGGCATGGATACCTGCCTGGACGTGGCTCAGGGGCTGCTCAGCCACCAGGCCTGTGCTGATGGGAGCAAAAAAGTCAGCGTCCACACACAGTCGGTACCTCCTTGAGTTGCTGCTCTGTGCTCCCCGTGGCCTGGCCGTCCTCAGGAAGTGTGACTGCTGAGCACACCTGGCAGGCCACAGCACACTTTATTTCCAGTGGTTTCATCTCTCTTACTGCTTGGTGTGGGAGCGGTGGGAGATGGCTAAGCCAGTGCTGCCGGGTTCTTTCCAGCTGAGGTTGTTGTCTGTAGCCAGGGGCTAAGTCATCTCCCTAACCCCAGGAGAGTTGCCCTGACCCACCTTAGAAACAGGTGAGCAGTCAGGCATGGGGCCACGCCATTACTGAATTCACAGTATATTAACGAATGTTCTCCCAGAACTCTGGTATTCAAAACGGTTTTCCTCAAAGCATTTTCTGAAGAACAGTTGGAAGTATCTGACCAGCAAAACCTCCTCCCCTTTGTATTCATGGAATGTTTCCGACTGTTCTTCGGAAAGCTTTATTCTTTCTCTTAGGGATTTGAAATGCACAGATACCAGTTTAAAGCTCTGAGAAACAATCCTCCAAATAAATCTATGTAATTTCAAATTTGTTTAACCCAGAGTTTTATGAATTCCCTTGACACAGAAACCTTTTTAACAGAGCATCTAAAATCATCCAGAGAACGTTAAGTCCCGTAGACACCCTCCGGAAACACTGCTCTGGGCTTCTGACTGGCCCACCTGACACAGCCCCTCCGCAGTGAGGACAGTTCACAAATTAGCTCCCTGCTTTTGTGTTTGGACGTCTGTTTCCGAATTGGCCAACCCCGGCTGACTCGGGTGAGAGGCAGTGCTTTGAGTCTGTGCCCAGGTCCATGTTGACGCTCCACCCGGAGTCTCGGGCCCTGTGGGTTCACGGACGCTCCACCCTGAGTCTCGGGCCCCGCGGGTTCTGGGATGCTCTGTGGCCGCCGCCCTCTTACTTTTGCGTCTTTCACTTCCAATTCCATGTCGCTGAACAAGACCCTGAGGGGCTGGACTTTTCCTTGTGTGAAATCAAGTTGGCCCAGGGTTTCGGAGGGCCTGTGAGTCGCGGGCGCCTGTGAGCCTCGTCCAGGGCCCAGTCCAGGGCCCTGCTGGCCTCCCTGTGGCCTGGAGCTCTGTGGCAGGAGCGTGGCCTCCCCACTGCAGCCCTCCAGCTCTGCTCTCCAGCACCCTGAGCTCTCCAACCACGGCCAGGCAGACAGGATCTGTGCTCTGTCACCGCATGTGATCGGCACACGTGTCCCTTGAGCCTGACAGCCACCAGCGGCCTGCACAGCTCCCGCCCTCTGTGGCTCCCGCAGTGCCAGGGAGCAGGAGGTGGGGTGTGGCGGGCAGGGGTGCTCACCGTAAGGCAGGCAGGAGGGCCGGGGGCCTGGGTCTGGGCAGCTGCACGCCTCCTGGCTCTACGGCGGGGAAGGCAATTCCCTGTGGTCTGTAGGGTGTGTAGCTGCAGGTTCAGACTCCTTTCTGAGTCAGCGTCCTCTTGGCCAGATGACCTCCAAGAAGTCCCTAGAGCATTCAGGGCTTGGATTTCAGTTAGGAGTAATGAAACGTGCCCCGCCGTGCTCTGCAGGCACAGGGCTAATGCAACAATGTAACGAGAATGCTTTTGCCCCATCTCCATCTTGCTTGCTGTCCTTTCAAAGCAGCTAAAGGCTGGGCGCCGTGGCTCATGCCTGTAATCCCAGCACTTTGGGAAGCCGAGGTGGGAGGATCACTTGAGGTCAGGAATTTGAGACCAGCCCGGCCAATATGGTGAAACCCCATCTCTACTAAAAATACAAAAATTAGCTGGGCGTGGTGGTGAGTGCCTGTAGTCGCAGCTACTCAGGAGGCTGAGGCAGGAGAATCGCTTGAACCCCGGAAGCGGAAGTTGCAGTGAGCCAAGATGGTGCCACTGCACTCCAGCCTGGGCAACAGAGAGAGACTCCGTCTCAAAAAAAAAAAAAAAAAAAAAAAAGAAAGAAAGAAAGAAAGAAGAGGCCGGGCGCGGTGGCTCATGCCCGTAATCCCAACACTTTGGGAGGCCGAGGCAGGTGGATCACCTGAGGTCAGGAGTTTGAGATCAGCCTGACCAACATGGTAAAACCCCGTCTCTACTAAAAATACAAAAATTAGCCGGGTGTGGTGGTGGGCGCCTGTAATCCCAGCTACTCAGGAGGCTGAGGCAGGAGAATCGCTTGAACTCGGGAGGCGGAGGTTGCAGTGAGCCGAGATCGCGCCACTGCACTCCAGCCTGGGGGACAAGAGGGAGACTTCGTCTCAAGAAAAAAAAAAAGAAAGAAAAAAAGCAGCTACAAACGTCAGCATGTTGGTAATTCTGGACAGTCGCTCAGTTGTTTACTCCAGGACAGGTGCTCGGCTTCTCCACATGCCTGCAGCTGGGTAAAGGGGACATCACCACTTCCCCACCCCCCCCACACACACACCCCTACCCTCCCCACCCCCCACTCCCTGCACCCGCCCCAGGGCCCTCCGCCCCACTCCATGGATGCCATTGTATTCAGCTCACCCTGTTCTTTATGTTTAGAATACCAGGAGCACTGGTTTTACTTTGAAGCTAAATGGCAATTTTATTTGGAGGAGAGGAAAATCAGTAAAGACTCAGAAAATAAAGCCATCTTCCCTGACAATTATGACGCAGAAGAGAGGGAAAAGGTAAGCCTTGTCCTGGCACTGGGGCAATGTCTGGCACACCAGTGTTGCTCAATAAGTGCATAGCAAGTGGATGGATGGGTGGGTGGGTAGGTGGATGGGTGGATGGATGGATGGATTTTGGATGATGGGTGGGTGGATGGAAGGGCGGGTGGGTGAAAGGGTGCGTGAATGGATGGGTAGGTAAATGGGTGGGTGAATGGATGAATAGATGGGTGGATGAACGAGTGGACAGGTGAATGGATGGGTGCATGGGGGGGTGGGTGGGTATATGGATGGGTGGTTGGGTAGGTGGATGGAAGGGAAGGTAGGTAGAAGGGTGGGTGAATGGATGGGTAGGTAAATGTGTGGATAAATGGATGAATGGATGGGTAGATGGATGAGTGGATGGGTCGGTGGATAGGTGAATGGATGTGTGGATGGGTGAATGGGTGAGATGGCTGGGTGGGTGGGTGGGTGGATGGATGAGTAGATGGGTGAATGGGTGAGTGGGTATATGGATGGGTGGGTGGGTGGTGGAAGGGTGGGTGAATTAATGGGTAGGTAAATGGGAGGGTGAATGGATGAATGGATGGGTGGATGGATGAATGGGTGGGTGAATGGATGAATGGGTGGGTGGATGGATGAGTGGATGGGTGAATTGATGGGTGGGTGGGTATATGGATGGGTGGGTGGGTGGGTGGTGGAAGGGTGGGTGAATGGATGGGTTGATAAATGGGTGGGTGAATGGATGAATGGATGGGTGGATGGATGAGTGGAGGGTGAATGAATGGGTGGGTGGATGGGTGGATAGATGAATGGATGGGTGAATGGATGGGTGGGGTGGGTGACTAACCCCATCTCTACTAAAAATACAAAAAATTAGCCAAGTGTGCTGGTGTGCGCCTGTAATCCCAACTACTCAGGAGGCTGAGGCAGGAGAATCGCTTGAACCTGGGAGGCAGAGGTTGCAGTGAACTGAGATTGCATCATTGCACTCCAGCCTGGGGGACAGAGCCAGATTCCATCTCAAAAAGAAAAGGGTGGATGGATGGAATGGCAGTTCACTAGGAGGGGCCCAGAAAACGTGGATGGATGGAATGGCAGTTCACTAGGAGGGGCCTAGAAAGCTTGTGCTGTAATGTACCCAGAAGTGGCTCCACTTGGGCACATGTCCCTGACCCACGGCTCTCTTGTCAGACCTACAGGAAGTGGAGCTCAGAAGGTCGAGGGGGAAGACGAGGCCATGACGCCCCCATGATAGCCTACGACGCCCTCCTTGCAGCAGGAAACAGCTGGACTGAGCTGTGTCACCGGGCCATGTTTCATGGAGGTAAGATGTTCCTTAATGGCCGTGGCTTCCTGGAGGGTAGTGCCCTTCTCCTGAAGCACCCCCTCGGAGTGTCCTAGGACTGCAGGCATTCAGGGGCCACCTCCTGAGCTCCAGCATGTGCGTCCGTCTCTTCCTTTCTGGAACCCGCTTTGGGAGGGCACAGGCTCCAGGGTACATCTGCTGACCTAAGCGTGCTCCTGTGAGGACATTACAGGATACAGGTGCGGCTGCAGGTGCCTGCTGTGAGCTCCAGCAGACCAAGAGTCTCTCACCTGGTCCACGAGCCTGGAGGGCAGTGCAGCCTTGGAGTAGGTGGGGTGTGGGGAGGTGGGGTGTGGGGGTGTGGAGCCTCCTGCCCTTGCCACTGCTGCCTCAGGCTAGCCACCTTCACAGGGTTCTGTTCCAAGGTCACCGTCATCTTGTCCTTTGCTCTGCAGCCTCTGTGCAAAGTCGCAGACTGCGGCCTGGAGTTAGGTCCTGGGCTCGCATCCTGCTCCATCCGTGCTGGCTGTGTGCCGCCCTGGCCATCTCTGTCCGTGGGGGGAGAGGAGGAAGCCCAGCAGAGTGGCTGTGGCAGCTCCAGGCAGCTCCTACCCGTAAGGTCAACCTGGTGCCTTGTGGGAGCAGCTGTTATGGTTCTGTGAGACTGGCTGAAATTGCCTCCCTTCAGTGAGGCTTGGAGCTGAGCTTGACCACAGACATGAGCTGGGAAAACACAAATGTGGCCCCGTTTGGTCAGGAAGCCTCTGCACAGAGCTGGCTCAGCCCCTGGAGGGATTTCCTCCATGACCCCAGCTCAAGGGTGGGACCATGCGGCCTCGGGCTCCCCTCCCTCCGCCGTCCTTCTGCACCGTCCTGGCGCCTCACTGACTGTTGGTGCTGAAACACTGCTTCACACAGATGCCTGCTCCAGGGAGGGAGAAGGGAAGCGCCTTTCCCCCTCCCATTTGTTTTTGGGTTTTTTTTTTTTTTGAGACAGGATCTCACTCTGTCACTCGGGCTGGAGTGCAGAGAGGCAATCTCGGCTCACTGCCACCTCTGCCTCCCGGGTTCAAGAGAATCTCCCGTCTCAGCCTCCTGTGTAGCTGGGATGACAGGCATAAGCCACCGCGCCAGCCTGCCTGTCCCTTTTATCAGCTGCCCCCAGCAGAATTGGGGTTTGGCCCACCTTAGGGGTGGCCAGCCCCAGGGGGTCTTGCGGAGACCCTGGTCAGGTGGAGCCCACTGCGACTGCTGCCTTTGCGTTTCAGGGGAGAGCGCGGCCACGGGCACCATTGCAGGCTGCCTGTTCGGGTTGCTGTATGGCCTGGACCTCGTTCCCAAAGGCTTGTACCAGGACCTGGAGGACAAGGAGAAGCTGGAGGACCTGGGCGCGGCTCTCTACCGCCTGTCCACAGAGGAGAAGTAAAGGCGTTTCTGCCACTTTCCCCCTAGAAAGCCGATTCCACCCCGGGGCCCACAGTGTCCTCTCGCAGCCCCCTGGGTGAGGGTGTCTCTGTGAGGCTCCACTGCAGTCTATGCCTGACTGGCCACATCTAACTCTCTATTTCCAATTTCAGAATCCTAACTGTTGCATAAAATACATTGTTTGTCCTGCGAGAATATTTTCCGTCCTCCACCATCAACGTTGACACTGCGTGGATTTGCCGCACTTGGACCTCCATGCGTGGCACTCACCCGCAGTCTCCTGGACAGGCAGTGTATTTTATTCTGTCGCAGAGCTAATGCTGTTTACTCACTCACTTCAACAACACTAACTGCGGTGGTGGCCTCCAGCAGGCCCCCCGCTGCAGACCCTCCATCCTGCCTCTGCCTCCAGGCGTGCGTTTCCCCGTGAGGGCCAATGCACCGCCTCCCTCCACCCCCCACCCTCCCATGTCCACAGTGGGTCGTGTGTTCGTGGACAGAGAAACAGTCCACACTGGGGCCTACGGGACACATATAGCAGCATTGCTCTTAACCCCACCCACCTTTTTAATCACACTAGATTTTAAGATCAATCCCATTTTGAAACAACTCACGGAGAAAACCAGAACATAAATGGCCTCCTGCCAGCTCCAGCGTGTCTCTGTGGTCTGCCTTAGTGGGCCAGGTCCAAATGCAGAGAAGGCCTTTCCCTTCCGCGCCTGCCCCGCCGGGCTCGCTGACAAGGAAGCGCTGTCCCTGCGATGAGGTTCTCTCTCAGAGAGTCTTGGAAAAGAGATCACTTGCTCTTGTTTAAAATAAATTTGGACGTGATTTTTCCATGCAGCATCTGGTGTGAATAAAACAGCAGTTGACTGATGTTTACCGCTGTGCTTGGCTGCTTGGCTAGGGCCTCTCTTTTTGTTGTGATTTCATTAAAGGGCTCGCCTCTGGGCAGAGTCGGAATCCCAGGGGAAGCCCCAGCCTCAGGGAGAGGAGGCGGCGGGGCAGAAAGCCTGGTTGGTTGGAATCTCTGCGGGCATCCAAAATACAAGCCCTAACCCTACAGGCTTTGTCGTCTTCTTCTATGGGATGATTTGAAAGGGGAAAGTGGTGACGTCTTTAGCTCCCACTTAGGATTCCTGTGTGAGTGGACTGGCAAGAGAGGCTGGCGGACTTCACAGGTAGGGGCCACAGACTCCCAACTCCCAGGCGCGTTGGGTCCAGGCTTCCCGGACCAGCCCTGCCAGCCACTTCCAGGCCCCTGCATTCATTCAGTGCAAGGAGCAGGCGTGTCCCGGGGGTAGGGATGTCCCGGGGATAGGCGTGTCCCGGGGGTGGGCGTGTCCTAGGGGTAGAGGTGTCCTGGGGGTGGGCATATCCCGGGGATGGGTGTATCCCGCGGATGGGTGTGTCCCCGGGGGGGTGGGGGTGGGGTCCTGGAGGTGGGCGTGTGCCGGGGGTAGAGGTGTCCTGGGGGTGGGCGTGTCCCGGGGGTGGGCGTGTCCCGGGGGTGGGCGTGCCCCTGGTAGGGGTGTCCCGGGGGTGTCCATGTCCCGGGGATGAGCGTGTCCTGGGGGTAGGGTTGTCTGGGGGTAGGCGTGTCCTGGGGGTAGGGGTGTCCCAATGGTGGGTGAGTCCCCCGGGTAGGTGTGTCCCGGGGGTAGGCGTGTCCCAGGGGTAGAGGTGTCCTGGGGGTGGGCGTATCCCGGGGATGGGCGTGTCCCCGGGGGGGTGGGTAGGGGTGTCCTGGGGGTGGGTGTGTCCCGGGGTAGAAGTGTCCTGGGGGTGGGCGTGTCCCGGGGATGGGCGTGTCCCGGGGGTAGGGTTGTCTGGGGGTAGGCGTGTCCTGGGGGTAGGGGTGTCCCAATGGTGGATGAGTCCCGCGGGTAGGTGTGTCCCGGGGGTAGGCCTTTCCCCGGGTTAGTGGTGTCCCGGAGGTAGGCGTGTCCCGGGGGTGGGTCTGTCCTGGGGATAGGCGTGTCCCTGGGGTAGGAGTGTCGGGGGGAGGTAGGCATGTCCTGGGGGTAGGGATGTCTGGGGGTAGGCGTGTCGGGGGGGGCTAGGGGTGCCCTAGGGGTAGGCATGTCCCAGGGGTGGGCGTGTCCCGGGGGTAGGGTTGTCCCAGGGGTGGGCATGTCCCGGGTGTAGAGGTGTCCCGGGGTGGGCGTGTCTCGGGGGTGGGCGGGTCCCAGGGGTAGGGGTGTCCCAGGGGTAGGGATGTCCCGGGGATAGGGATACGCTTTGCTTTTTCCATAGAGATGCCCCGTTTGTTTTGTGGGAAGTGTAGTCCATGCTGATGGAGGAATCCGTGGCCTTCTATGGAATCCGTGGCCTTCTATGCTGCAGCAATGTGGCTCTGTGCTGAGCTTCCAAATAACTGGACTAACCATGCTGCTACTGGTGCTTTCAGTCAGAAGAACCAGAGAGACAGGCACACCGGGGCAAAGGGCCTCACGTCACACACGTCCATGCAGCGTGGGCCCAGGACCCGTGGGTGTGGGGAAATTAACCGAGAATTACCTTTCAGGAAAAGAAACCCAATTAAGGTAAGTCGGAACTGTTGCTAGCATAAGTAACACGGTCGTAGTACCCGTTTTGCCAGCTTACTGGAAAGTGGCTTCCCTCTCCACCCTGCTGTATGGAAGAGAAGGCCAGCTCGCATGAGCAGGGCGCGGCTGGATTCAAACAGGGTGGACTCGGTCTCCATCCGCAAATCAAACCCCTCCGTGAGAATCAGAAAGTGAGTCTATTTACAAACTGATTTTAGATTAAAACACACAAACACAAAATCCACAAGCATCGTAAACAAAAGCTGGCAGTGCCTTGCTTCACTTTCCTGTTACAGAGAGACCCAAAAGTTGAAAAGAAAAAGCCATAGAAAGCACTGAGGGGACACTGTGCCAACTCTGCTGTTTAAAACGGCACCGGCAGGTTTCATTTTTGCTATAAAAGTGACGTGTGCACAGCTTCACGAATCCAAACAATGTTAAAGGCGGTGTCTGGGGAAAGCTGCTTCCAACCACCCAGATAACACGGCCTCGGTCGCCTAAGCCTCCTCCTAGGAGCCTCCTCCACACACACACCCCAGGCTGTGCGTGCGCCTGTGTGAGACACACCTGCATATGTGAGATAACAAGGCCACGCTCTCCTCCCAGGAGCCTCCTCCACACACACACCCTGGCTGTGCACCTGTACGTGAGACACACCTGCATGTGCGTGCTATGCTACACACATGATTTCTTACCCCAAACAGGAAGCATGGTATATGTCATGGTTTGCTTTTGGCTGTTTTCATTAAACTAGGTTTTAAAATATTATTCTGTATCACCATACATAGACCGATCTCTGCCTTTTTAACTGCTGCCTAGTATTCCATTGTACTCCTGTGCCATAATTCAAATACCCTGTGGATGTGGCTCTCAGTGGTTTCCATCGCGTGAGTGGCATTTGCAAACACCTGCTCTTATGGCAACTTCCAGTGTTGCTCCCCAGCTCTTCTGAAAAGGACTTAGTCTCTCCCTACAGAGCAGCGATGCAATATTTCATTCCAGGATGCATTTTCATATTTAATTTTTCTGAAATTGTGGCGCTTCTTATATTTTATGGTGTCCATAGTTTAAGTGATGGAGTTTTTATTTTTCTTTCTCCAAGACATTGTTATGAAATAAGGTGTGGCAGATGCAGTGGCTCAGGCCTGTAATCCCAGCACTTTGGGAGGCTGAGGCGGGAGGATCGCTTGAGCTCAGGAGTTTGAGACCAGCCTGGGCAACATGGCAAAACCCCATCTCTACAAAAAAAAAAAAAAAAAAAAAAAAAAAATTAGCTGGGTGTGGTGTTGGCGCCTGTAGTCCCAGCTCCTTGGGAGACTGAGGTGGGAGGATTGCCAGAGCCTGAGAGGTTGAGGTTGCCGTGAGTCGAGATCACATCACTGCACTCCACACTGGGTAACACAGTAAGACCCTGAAAAAAAAAAAAAAGAAAGAAAAAAGAAAGGGAGGGAGGGAGGGAAGAAGGAGGGAAGGAGGAAGGGAAGGAAGGAAAAGAAGAGAAGGGAAGGGGAAGGGAAAGGGGAAGGAAGAAAGGAAGAAAGGAAGGAAGGAAGGGAGGGAAGGAAGGAAAAGAGGGCACATTTTACAACCTCTTAGGCCCAGCAAGGTGTAGCTCCCCAGGGGTTCTTCTCTGGGAGCATCAGCGTTGCACATCCCTGTGGATCCGCATCTCTTGCAAGACATCAGGCACCAGGAAGGGGCAGGCAGGAGGATGAGCGCCTCTCACTCCCAGATGGCAGACAAAGATGCTTCAGAGGCAGGTGGGGTCCAGAATATGCCCATTCTCAGCCTGAAGCTATTGGCAGACACCTTTCTCTCAGGCCCACGGATATGAGGTCTGAAGCCAGGACTTGGGATGGAGAGTTCCAATCATGGCTGAGAAAGGACATGTGTGTCCTCACAAACACACCACACAGAAGTCACACTCTAGGAACATGTGCCATGTGGAATATGAGCATGTCAGTAACACACATGTTTAGACTTCAGGCTGATTTAGATGAATCTGTTTTCCCAAACTCTTTGATTAGAGATTTTGCATTTATATTTAAAATTATTGTGTCCAGTGTTTTCATATCTGAAAGCCATGGCAGAGCTGTCCTTCCTTTCCCACGTTGGAGGAAGCGGATCCAGGGAGGCTCCGTGACTTGAGTGGGCAGGGCAGCCGCTCAGAGCGCCCAGCCAAGGAAGTGGTGAAGCCCAGCCCCCATCAGACCGAGAACCATGCTGCTGCAGGCTCCCTAACGGCCAGCCCTGCGGCAGGTGGCATTTGAATGTTATTTCCCCTATCTATTCCATGCTCCCCTAGAAGCGGGGCCGTTTTTACTGCGCCCATTTTGTAGACAAGGAAACTAAGATTCAGGGGGTCTGAGTATTTCTCCCAGAGCGGCAGTTCGTGAGCACAGAGTAGCTTTTAAACCTGACGCATCCGAAAACCACACTCAAGCCTTCTCCCCTTCCCCTAATTCTGGGGGACCTCACCACCACCACAGCCCTCAGCAAACCCCGGCGATTGCATAACCTCAGGCCCAAGCTGCCAGAAGCCAATCCACCTGTTTTGGCTGTCGGTATAAAAATTAATAAAATATCAGCTGATAAAATTGGTAATACCCAAATTGATGTTCAATCCAAACATCTGTGCTTTAAAAACTCCACCATTGAAATTCATTCCAAAGGTCCCATTAGGTTGGAAATAACTCTGGAGTCTCAGTGCAGGCACTGCAGCTCCCCTGGTTAAAATCCCTCTTGTGTAAACGCATTTCCAGTTAATACACAGAAGCTCCCCTGGTTAAAATCCCTGGTGTGTAAATGCATTTCCAGTTAACACACAGAAGCTCCCCTGGTTAAAATCCCTGGGGTGTAAATGCATTTCCAGTTAACACACAGAAGCTCCCCTGGTTAAAATCCCTGGGGTGTAAACGCATTTCCAGTTAACACACAGAAGCTTCCCTGGTTAAAATCCCTGGTGTGTAAATGCATTTCCAGTTAACACACAGAAATAAGTTATCAGCTCACTTAGCCCATTTCGGGAAAAGCATTCACATGAGGTCTCAAAGAACAGCCTGAGACCATCTCGGGATTCGTGTGCCACACCCCGAGCAGCGGCTGCTGGTCAGCAAACAAGGGCTTACACAGACAAAGGCAGGGACCGCGCCTGATCTGGGGCACTCTCTGTCTGGCACCATGCACATCTCGAACGTTCTGATGGCCACAGGGGCGGTCCCCAGGCTGTGAACCATCCTGTGGCCCTGTGGGCAGCATCTCCCTGCATTCCCCACCCTCCTTGTACCCTGAGAAGGGCGATCACCCAGGACCCCCCACTCTGGCTTTCCCTCGGGCAAGACAGGCTGCACGACCTGGGGCACTGGTGGTGCCGGCGGGGACCATGACCAGCCTGCAGATTGGGGGGACAGCCTTGTCTTGTCCCACACACCAGGAAACCGGAGAGCACAGAGTCCCCAGGGCCCTGCCAGTGGGGTGCTGGTGCATCCCAGGGTTCCGCAAAGCATCGCCTCTCCCAGCACCCGTCTGTGCTGTCAGGGTCCTTGAATGACACCTGTCATGACGCGGCTTTGCTGTCTCCCTCTCCTATCTTAACGGTTCATTTTTAAGTTTGTTTCAAACAAAACTAGCTCCGACAACTCTCACGCCCCTTCGCCCAGCATCAGCAGCCGTTACTATTTTCCCTCGTCTCTCACTGCACACACACGTGCATTCGCACGCACACACTCGCACATATGAGCACGCACACACAATTGTTTCTGAACCATTTGAGAATAACCTGCTGACCCCGTATCCTCTCACCGTAAATAGTTCAGATGAAATTCCTCAGAAAAGACAGGCTCTTCTGTAACCACTGTTTGCTTATTCAAAATCGGAATTTAACCTTCAATAATGCTATTATCCAACATAACAGCATCCTGTTGCAATATAATATACTATATTGTGTTTTTATTATGTGTTAGAAATTGTGCCTACTGTTTCATTGGTTTCCTTTATAATCTATATATTTGTAGCACAAATTCGTGACAGAAGCTCACTAACCCGATACTCTGCATGTCCCACAGGTACTGAGGGGCCCGAGGCAGTTGCTGTAATTAGGCGGCAGGCAAGTGTCCTTGGAACCCTCTGCTGACTTACTTATGTCTCAGGCCTGGAAGAGCGTCCAGCGCTTATGGCCTCAGTCAGCGTGGGATGGACAGTGACCCCATTATCAGTCACAGCCGGCCAACTAGACACCCCTTCGTTGGTCACTGCCAGTTTACCAGACGCCCCTTTGTGGGTCTCAGCTAAGTCAGTCACATATAAGATCTTATGTAGGTCACAAAAAGATGTTCAGGTCAAGGCCTTGGGGTACCCTCGCCCAAAAGGCCACATCGATCTTTAGCCAGATTTATTTCCAGGAAATACAGATACTCAGGTTCTCCAGCTGATTCATTAGTACCGTCTGAACTATTCCCCACCTAGTCACAAAAAATCAACAGGGAGCAGTTAGCAAACACTTGTTCTTGGCTTTACTAGATGGACAGTGACCATTGCAGTGATGCTCAGAAGCTGCTGGGGAGGGGATTGGCCAGATCCACTCCATCGCCGCATGAGGGCCACTCTGGGCCACCCCGCAGGATCCCAGCCGGGCCCCTGGCCTTCCAGGATTTTTAGAAAGTACTCATCCCTTGGGGTTAGATTTTCTTTTTCATAAATCTAATATTAGATTTTTTAGTAATCTCTTCTCAGCCTTTGGGCTAAGATCAAGTATAGATTTATTTGTAAAATGTTAGGAGCCTCAACTTAAAGGGATCTGTGTTATTTAAAACCAATTAAAAAAAAAACTACTAAGGAGGCGAGCTTGCTTCTCTCTCTCTCTCTCTCTTTTTTTTTTTTTTAGAGATGGAGTCTCACTCTGTCACCCAGGCTGGAGTGAAGTGGCACGATCTCAGCTCACTGCAACCTCTGTTTCCCGGGTTCAAGTGATTCTCCTGCCTTAGCCTCCTGAGTAGCTGGGACTACAGGTGCACACCACTAAGCACAGCTAATTTTTGTGTTTTTAGTAGAGATGCGGTTTCACCATGTTGGCCAGACTGGCCTCAAACTCCTGACCTCGTGATCCACCTGCCTTGGCCTCCCAAAGTGCTGGGATTACAGGCATGAGCCACCGCACCCAGCCCTTCTCTTTTTATAACACTAATTCAGCGGACCCCGCCTGGTCGCCTGGAGCCGGCCACTGAGCCCACGCCTGCCTGGCCTCTGGGCAGAACGTTTCCTGTCATCAGTAGAGCAGCTCGGCCATGGAGGCCACTTTTTCAATGCCTTTGGTTAAACGCTTTCCAGGTCCACACTCTGCTTGGGGACCACATTGCGGGCAGGCGTCTCTCACCCTGCCCGGCCCGGACACTGGCAGGTCCGCATCTCCAGAAGGGCTCTCATCCCTCTAGGCTGACTAGCAAGAACCCCAGGAGCCCAAAGGTGCAGCCCCAGTGTCTCTGTCCATGAGCTGTGGAAGGGGCTCTGCCACCGCAGCTGCTAAACGGCCACTCCCCTCTCCTCGCCTGCCCCAGGGGGTTGCTGGGCGCTGGCTACCTAGGGAGGTGTCACCCTTCCTGATCTTCATAGCTTCAGGGGAAAATGGGCACAGAACAAGCAGCCATAAAAACAGAAGAGGCTGAGCTGGGCATGGTGGCTCAAGCCTGTAATCCCAGCACTTTGGGAGGCTGAGGGGCATGGATCATGAGGTCAGGAGTTCGAAACCAGCCTAGCCAACATGGTGAAACCTTATCGCTAAAAAAATACAAAAATTAGCTGGGCGTGGTGGTGGGCCCCTGTAATCCCAGCTACTTGGGAGGCTGAGGCAGGAGAATGGCTTGAACCCGGCAGGCGGAGCTTGCAGTGAGCCGAGATCACGCCATTGCACTCCAGCCTGGGTGACAGAGAGAGACTCCATCTAAAAAAAAAAACAACAAAAGACAGAAGACCCCCGCTCAGCGCACTCAGGGAGATGTGCAGAGGCACGTGGCCCTGCCCCTGGGAGAGGAGCATTGGCACCAGAGCGACATGAGCAGTTCCACAGGCACAGACGGAGCCACAGCCAGGATGCGTCCCCCAGACAGGCCCGTAGTGCCCTGAGAGCATATCGGGGAGGCCGGGACTGAGCCGCAGAGGGCAGGGAAGCCAGGGACTGAGCTGCAGAGGGCAGGAAGGCCAGGGGCAGAGGGCAGGGAGGGTGGGGGCCAAGCTGCCAAGGGAAGGAAGAGGGGGCGGCTCCAGGCTCATCCGCAGAGGGGCAGGAAATGGCAGTGCAGGCCTCTGGTGTTGATGGAGGCCCAGGACATGTTTTCTAAGCGCTGTTGGCCGAGGGCATCCAAGTGTCCCTGTCAGAAACATGTGGAGGCTGGCACAGGGATGTGTGTGACATGGCTGAGGCTGGTCCATGTTCTGAGCAGGCTCCTGGAACAGCCAGACAGTTGCAGGCCCAGCTGCCACATGAAACCGGCCCTGCCCTTCTCTCAGAGGAGGAAACCGCGGCTGAGGGTGTTCCCTGCCCGAGGGCCTTCCGAGCAGGGCCAGGCTCAGGTGAGCCCAGCACAGCCACTGACTGGGCAGAACAGTGACCTCCAGGCCCTGCTGGCCAGAAGGTCCCCAGCAAAGAACCTGCCAACGGGCACTGCTGTCCATGTCAAGGTGGGCCCGGGTGTGTCTCCTGCACTGTGATGGCCTCTAGTCTCACTGTATTTTCAAACGACCTCTCTGGCTGGCCAGAACCACCAACAACTAAATTAGGAAAGCCGGGCACCCTGCTGTTTATACTGGCCCCTGGGAGGAAGACATTCCATTCCCTGTGAGTTCTGCAGCTCGGCCAAGTGCTGAGGGGACGCCGAGGGAGGCCTGGTCTCGCCCCGCACTGCTGGGCAGGCAGCGGTCACACAGGGCAGCGCAGACTCGGCCAGCGCAGCTCTGACCAGGGGCCTTTGCAGGAGGCTTTGAGGGGCGGGGCTGACGGCCCAACGGGCAGCTTTGGCTCCGGCGCATGAGGACCCGTTCACTCAGCAGCAAGGTGTGCAGCAGGGGTGGGAAAGGGCGGGGGGCCCACCTTCGCAGCAAGTGAAGCCCCCGATCACAGGGCGCCTTGGGAGACGCGCAGAGCCCCGTGCAGGAGTCGCCAAAAGTCCTGGGCCCCCCTCTCAGTCCATGACTTGGGGGCTTTCCTGGCGTCCATGCTGTTCCCCTTTGTGGGGACACAGAGGTCTGTGCGGGCCACGGTGGGGCTCACAGAGCTGGGCCTCTGGGAAAGGCTCCCTGAGGTGGGGGCATCTGAGCCGGGTTGTGAAGGATGAATAGGAGCTCGTCAGGGAGGCAGCGAGGCTGTTCCAGGCTGAAGGGCACAGCGAGGTTGGGTGTGGAGTGGGCAAGCAGGGTGGAGGCTGGAGCTGGCAGAAAAGGGGGTGGCGAGGAGAGAAACGGGGTTGTGCAGTGGGTGAACCGAGCCTCCAGGGGTCGCTGTTGGCGGTAGGTGAACCGAGTCTCCACGGGGGTCGCTGTTGGCGGTGGGTGAACCGAGCCTCCGCGGGGCGCTGTTGGCGGTGGGTGAACCGAGCCTCTGGGGGTCGCTGTTGGCGGTGGGTGAACCGAGCCTCCACCGGGGCTGTTCGCCACCCAGGGGTCTGCTGCCAGCCCGCCCAGCTGTGCCCAACGCTGCTCTGGACTCGGGAAAGTAGAGATCAGAACCAACATGGTCCCGCCCACGGAGGGTCTCTGCTCTAGTGGGGAGCTGGGCAAAAACAGAGGTGACTTGTTTAAAAGTGCACTGGATCTTAGAAAATTATAGTGCTGTGGACCGGGCGCGGTGGCTCACGCCTGTAATCCCAGCACTTTGGGAGACAGAGGTGGGTGGATCACGAGGTCAGGAGATCGAGACCATCCTGGCTAACACGTGAAACCCCGTCTCTACTAAAAAATACAAAAAATTAACCGGGCGTGGTGGCGGGCACCTGTAGTCCCAGCTACTCGGGAGGCTGAGGCAGGAGAATGGCTTGAACCCGGGAGGCGGAGCTTGCAGTGAGCACAGATCGCGCCCCTGCACTCCAGCCTGGGCGACAGAGTGAGATTCCGTACCCTCCCCCCCAAAAAAAAAAGAAAATTATAGTGCTGTGACAGTAGTCACCTGGGACGTGCCAGCAGCAGCAGCACACGCTGAGCCGGGGGCTCCCAGAATCCCCCAACCAGTGAAGCCCAGAGCACAGAACACAGTGAGCCGGGAGTAGACCTCAGAAGAAGGAACCACACGCAGGTTCAAGGAACCCAAAGACAGCAGCACCTCTGGGGCTACCACGAGGGGCGGGGACCAGAGAGGATGAGCACAATAGTGGGCAGCGGGCGCAGGACTTTGTGATGAGAAGGGGCAGCCCAGGGGGATGGCAGGACAGCAGGGAGCAGGGGGGTGGCCAGGCCAGACCCAGGGAAGAACTTGGTTCATGATGATTGCAAAACACAAAGGCTCTGTGAAGGGAGCTGTGGAAACCCCTCTCGCTCCCGCCCAAGAGTGTCATCCTGAACCGCGGACACCTCCGACAGCCACAGGTCCATGGCTGAGGACACCTCAGCAAGGCGGGGCTCACCCCAAAGAGGACTTTCTAGCTCTGGCCGAATCCCCTAACCCTCAGCCAATAAACCCAGAAGAGCATCCTGATCTCTGTGAGTGAAAACGTGTCTCAGATGATCACGCTGTGGGGTAAAAGCCGGCTGTGACAGCTGAAGAGCTGGACCGGGCAGCCAAGTACGTCCTCCACGCTCACCTCTGGTTGCTGGCCAGGTCTTCATGACACCCTGACCTCATAAGTGGTTACAGACTTAGATGTGCCGTGGAAGAGCTAAACTGGATTTTGAGCCACTATGACTCATAAGGAGGACATGCAGCAAGTCCAACCTATGAGGATCCACGGACACGGCCCCACCACCCAGAACAGGCGCTCAGCCTCGACATGGGGCTCCGAGTGTGGGGAGTGGTCCCGTCACCAAGCTGCCCACTACCTGAGGCCAGGGCAATGGGAATTTAGAAATCAGCGTGGAGCTCCATTACTCTCTTCATCCAAACTCGCCTCCTAACAAGGCAGGAGGATGAGCTGGTTTAATTCCAGCTCTGTTTTTCATCTTTCTATTTGGATAGTGGGGCTCAGAAGCCATCAGCGAGGGATGTGGGAAGGGGCGGATTGACGTCACACGTAGCTGAGCCTGGTGGCCTTTATTCAGATGATCAGAATGTCCCCACCGCAAGCAGTCAGCATGGTTCAGTCATCCGAATGACTCACCTGCAAAGTCATTAAGACGACTGAAACGCCCAGAGAGCATGTCACAAAACGTGTGACAGGCTCTGAGAAGTTCAACCTCCTTGGGTGAAGGGAGCGCAGCCCTCCACGGGCCGCCAAGTCATAGCAGAGGGGACGTGCCCAGAGACGCTCGGTGGAAGGCAGGTAGGGCCACTGACCCTTCGCTGGGGGTGCAGCCTTCAGAGGGAGCACAATGCCCCCAGGCTGGTCCCCCAACCCCGAGGTCAGCCTGCTCCTCTGTCCTCCCCATCCCCACGGCACAGTTGAGGGTGCGCCTGTCCACTCCGGGTTCAGGGGTGTGTGGGTGGCCTCTGGCTGGGGCAGTTCTGGGGCCATCCGGGATCACTTTACCAGCCATGGGGACACAGCGGCTCCTTCCTGGGTGGGCTCCGATGACTCAGAACAAGGGCGTGCCTGGCAGCAGGACGCACAGCTGCTCCTTGGATTAGTTTATTTTTACAGTTGTCCCAGCTCGCAGCACACTGTGGCCTTGCGGCAGGTTCCGAGTTTAGTTTTCATGTAAATGTCTCATCCTCGGCAGGTTTGGAAGGAGCGCCGTCTGCCTCGGTGGTTCCGAGTGGGGTCCCCAGACCAGCGGCCTCGGAATCACCAGGGACTCGTTAAAATGCAGGTTCCCAGGCCCCTCCCCAGACCGTGGATCAGAGGCGTTGATGATGCGGCCCCAAAATTCGGGTCTCAGCAAGGCCTCTTGATCCACTGATGTCCACCGGGGTTTGGGGGCGAACAGCACACTCTCGCCACATGAACTCACTGAACCGGGCAAGGGAGGCGTCTCGGGGAGGTGGGGGAAGCGGAGTCCTGTGTTCTGTCTGCGGCCCTGCCACTGCTCCGTGTGGGGTCCGTCCTGGCCCTGGGTCATCGTGTGCCCACGGCAACACGGCTACGTGGTCATGTGGTCAGCCGCTGTCACCTCCTCCATCAGGGCTGCTTGGCAACAGCTTTTAACAAGGAAATCCGTCCATGGCTTCAAAACAGAACTCTCTCTTTTGGAAAAATGCAGACAAACACAAAAAGAGAAGTATGTTCACACATTTCCTTCCAGTCTGTTTTCAGCCTGTTCAGCTTCTTCTTTTTCTTTTTTCTTTTTTTTTTTTTGAGACGGAGTCTCGCTCTGTTGCTCAGGCTGGAGTGCAGTGGCGCGATCTCGGCTCACTGCAAGCTCTGCCTCCCGGGTTCACGCCATTCTCCTGCCTCAGCCTCCCAAGTAGCTGGGACTACAGGTGCCCGCCACCATGCCCGGCTAATTTTTTTTTTTATTTTTAGTAGAGACGGGGTTTCACCGTGTTATCCAGGATGGTCTCAATCTCCTGACCTCGTGATCTGCCGACCTTGGCCTCCCAAATCACTTTGAGATTACAGGCGTGAGCCACGGTGCCCAGCCTCAGCTTCTTAAAAACAATCGGGTTAGAGTGAGCTTTTCACTTGGCGCCACGTCACCAGCCACATCCGGCTGCCGACTCTTCTCCCACAAACGTGGACATGCCATTGCGCGGCCGCCCTGGAGTTCGACATTGAGGATGCTCTAGATTTTTCAACATTATAAACGGCACCGTGAAGGCGACTTTTCCTGTAATACTCGAGTCTTTGTTCCTCATCCCTGATGATTTCCTTAGAATGAATGACTAACAGGTGTGACAGCTAAGATTCTGGGTGCATCTACACAAAATTACCATCTGGGGAGGTCAGAGACAGCTCCACCCCCTGCCACAGATGGGGAGACCTTCCAGCTTTGCTCCTGTGGTCACGGCTGCTCAGGAGCAGAACTTACACTGGACCCAGGCTCAGAAAACACCATCAAATCACAAAGACCCTGTCTCTCCAGCCAGGACCCATTTGGTCCCATCTCTTTGAAAGCTGGGCTGGTGGGAAGGAATCCCTGGTGGACCTGCAGAAAAACATCTCACTGGGAAAGGGTGGCAGCCCTCAGCCTCAGTGGCTCCTCTAAGCCATTTTGAAAGGGGTTCTGGAGACCCAGCCAAGTGATCCCAGCCCTCCTCCCTTCTCTCTGCAGCCCCCTCTTTCCTTCCTCTCTGCAACCTCCTCCTCCCCTCCTCTCTGCAACCCCCTCCTCCCCTCCTTTCAGTAGCCCAGTCTTTCCCTCCTCTCTGCAGCCCCCTCCTTCCTTCCTCTCTGCAGCTCTCTCCTCCTTCCTCTCTGCAGCCCCCTCCTCCCCTCCTCTCTGCAGCCCCCTCCTCCCCTCCTCTCTGCAGCCCCCTCCTCCCCTGCTTCTGGGGGGCGCTGCCCACTGCAGTGCTGATTCCTGCCCAGGAGCTTGTGAGGAAACTCTTTCTGCCTTCTCCGCCCACCCCAAGCCTGAGCGGTTTGCTGAATCTTCAGAATCTCTGCTGTAGGGACCCAGGTCCCTGGGATCATGGCAGAATTTAACTATGCTGTTAATTTTATCTTTCATACTTAAAGGCAGAGACATACACAGGCCACACAGAGAATAGACACTTCTTTATACATGCGTTTTTACCTACTGTATAAGCAAAGTATGTTTGTTAAAAATTTTTTTAATATGTTGCATATGCAAAGTGGTTTTCCAAACGCTTTCACAAAACTGTTCAACGTCAACTCCTCAATGCCCTTAGGAGGAGCGTGTGTCAGAAGTTCCTGCCATTTAACAGGAAACAGTGACCCAGAAAAGCTTTGGCATCCCTGACAACCCCGAATTAACAGCAGGGACAGCCCAGAAGCCACAGCTCCTGGCTTCTAATCTCTTTTTCTCCCTACCAGACTTTTGGGGCCCCTGAAAAGGTGGGATTGCCCCATGATAAATGTTCTATAGAGTCATCTTGGAAAAAAATGATGATGAAGTAGGTGACGATTCCTTTTTCTCTGCAGCCAGAAGAGCAGCCAGACCTGCAGTGACGTCATGTCTGTGGACGCCCAAACCCTGAAGAAGAAGATGGGCAAGCTGGCCTGTGACCCGGCCGCCCACTCCATCCTCAGCAGCCTGCTGCTCTACGTCACGGGTCGCGCAGACCGGCCCCCGGGGACAGAGGCCGTGGGGAGCAGGCCCAGCCACCAGCCCCAGACCCAGGAGGCCACCCAGCGGCCCACGCGCTTCCAGCTCCTGCAGGCCAAGTTCCTGGGCACTGGCCGGGAGCGCTACCTCAAGAGGACCCGGGAGGTGGGCCGGCTGATCTCCAAGGACAAGCAGGGGCCGGGTGGGGGCCTTGTGGGTGCCACCATCAACAAGCTCCTGGAGAAGACTAAGGAGCCGGCCCCAAAGGCCTGCCTCAGCGAGAAGCCCCGCTGGGGCCACCCGGCTGGGAAGAGCACCGTGAAAAACATCCTGAAGATATTCTTGGCCGCCGAGGAGAAGGAGGCGAAGGAGAAAGAAGCGCGTGAGAAGCCGCCTGCGGAGCGGCCCAAAGCCGCCAGGGGCCTCTTGCCGAAGATCATGGGCAAGAGCTCGGTGCTGTCCAAGCTGCGGGAGAAGTTCGAGCAGAACAGTTGCCTGTACTCCGAGGCCAGTGCGCTGAGGCTGCACACGCAGGAGCGGAAGAAGAGGAACCTGCAGAGGAAGAGGATGCACCGGCCAGAGGTGCGCGTGCTGCACACGGCTACCATGGCCAGCACCTGCGTCAAGATGCCCCCTGCCCGCTTTCTGGCCTGCACGGCCGAGCCCCTGCCGGCCCTCAGCATCGCCACCGTCGTCTGTGGCCCCAGGAGCTGGCTGTCCCACTGCACCAAAATCAGCCACTCGGAGGCAAGGCGTCCACCCAGAGGAGAAGCCAGCGTGCCCCCTAGTGCCAGGGAGACGGGGCCCAGTGGGAACAAAGCAGTGGGAAAGGGGCCCCTGGAGGAGGAGCCCCAAAGACAGCCAAGGCCCTGGAAGCCTGTGACACCCCAGGTGATGGCTTGGAGGGACGGCCACGCTGTCCCCTCGCTGGCCCCCTCTTGTGCTCCCTGCACAGGTGGAGTCTTTTCTGGCCTTGTGCCTGCATCATCCCCACTGGGACCAGCCAGCCCTTGGGGCACCGGATCAGCCAGAGGTGACGGGACAGCAGACCCCACCACAGACAGCACCGCAGGAGGCATCCAGGAGGTGAGGGGAGCCAGACTCACGTGGTCTCCTGGGCCCCCAGGCGAGAGTGCAGGGGAGGGCCCTGAAATCGCCATGACTGTTTGCAGTTCAGAGGATGAAAGGGAAGGAGCAGGCTTCCCAGACCCAGGGAGAGACCCCCTCTTTGCCACCCAGAAGTACTTCCCAGAACAGAAGGTGCCAGAACACATCCCACCCCTGAACGCTCCATCGGTCCAGGCTGCTCGGAGAACACAGCCTGCCACGGAGCCTCCACGGATAACTGTCCAAATCCCAGTTGTCCATGAAATGCCAGCCCCTCCCACCAGGCTGCAAAATACGTCAAGTGGTGAAAACAAACCTTCTTGTATTTTTGGAGGAGAGAATGTGGTTGAAAATGCACACACAGAATTTCCCACCGTGACTGAGAACAGAAGGGGTCACCGAGCCCCAGTGGAACCGAGCAAGCTTTCAGGGATGCAGGCAGGACTCGAGGCCTCTTCACCGCTGGGGCCACGGGCAGCTCCGCATCCGGCAGCAGCAAGAGGGGCTGTGGGTGCCGACCACAGTGTCCCAGAGACACTTCTGACACAGAGACTCCAGACAGATCCTGCTGGCGGGAAGGAAAACAAAGGCAGCTTCGAGAATTCACATGGTCCCAGGAATCCTGACGATATTTCAGGAGAGAGGACCTCTGAGCTCAGAGATGAGAAGCATCTGTTGCCGGAATATAATGAAATATCAACGCAGAACAAGGGCTCCGCAACAAATTATCCTGCAGCCTCACAAAACCTTCTGAGGGGAAACACCAGCCATGCCTCCAGCAGCCAGAAAGTGCTGTCCCCGACCGGGAGAAACCCAACAGGAGCCCCCATGTCACTGGCGGCATCATCCAAGGGGCGTACGGGGCCTGAGGGTCTCACCCCGATGGGCACGACCGTGCCCGGCGCACTGGAGGAATGCAGAAGGCCGCCGCTAATAGAGTCTTCTCAGCCCCTGAAGGCTGCCGAGGAAATCACCAGCCATGATGTTCGCGAGAACCCACCGTCCTCATTAAATGAACGACCCAAACCAGGTATGAAAGCCTGTGGGGCGATGGCAGCTGCAGGGAGCGTTGCGAGCCGCGCCACGCCTGCACCAGCACCAGGCAGCACCCAGAGCCCTGGAGACCGCACAGCGGGACAGCCAGAGATGCTGGGCCAGTGGGGAAGCAGAGCCTTGTCCGAAAGCCACCCCAGAGGAGAGGCTCTCCCTCGAGACCCCCACAGCCACGGCCTCCTGGCCCCCGGGGGATCCTCGGAGCCCAAGAGTGGAGCAGCAGGGACGAGCCTCCTGAGAGGCGTGGCCCTCCTCCAGCACCCAGAGGACATTGCGACCCTCGCCCAGCACCCGGAGGATGCTGCAGCCCTCGCCCGGCACCCAGAGGCGCCCCGATTACACATTTCAAACACGTCGGTAGGCAGCAGACATACGGCAGCTGTAGGAGGCAGAAAGGATGTGGCTGTGGAAGGAAACCTTTTGGGTTTCAGGACAAAGTCTGGAATTCCTGCTTCTGATCATCCTAGGCCACAGGCAAAGAGCATGGCAGAGTCCCCCAGCTATGGCCCTGGCCTCCCGCCGTCGCCTCCTGAGAACCCACAGGCAAAGGGCAGGGAGGGCGTCAGGTCTTCCCGTGGGGCGGAGCCTGACCATCTGCTTCCCGCGGTGCCTCCTGCGGAGGTGGACATGGGGTTGGTAGGTGGCACCCACCAGCGGGGCCCTCCCCATCTACAGGCACACCTGCCCCCTACTGCTGGTGACACACAGGCAAAGCTCCGGGCCAGTGTCCCCGAGCCTAGGACACAGGCAGGTGAATCCCACGAGCGTCCCCTGACACAGGCGGACCTGGGGAGGCAACAGAGTCACCAGGCACAGGAGGAGACCCCCCAGCCCGGGGGTGCGGGGAAGAGGGTGGCGCCGTCGGGCCCGAAGGTTGTGCTGAACCCAGCAAAAGAGCCTCAGACACGGTGGGCACAGGATCTGGCCGGGGACAAAGGGACGGCCATTGGGGCTGGGGGCGCCTGCCAGCGCAGTGACCAAGGTCAGCAGCATCTACAGGGACCCTGGGAGGAGCAGAGGAGGAGCACGACGTGGGGAGAAGGCACCAGGGCTGCCAAGAACCCAGCTGTGCCTCCAGGGGACCCCAAGGGGCTGGGAAGCCCGGCGGCCCAGGGACAGTCCCAGAAACAGGTTCAGGAATGGGCCCAGGGACAGGTTCAGGGACACGCTCAAGAACAGACCCAGTGGCAGACCCAGATAGAGGCCCAGGGGCAGGCACAGGAACCGGCTCAGGGTGGGACCCAGGGACACAGTCAGGGACAGGCCCAGAAACAGGTTCAGGATTGTGCCTGGGGACAGGTTCAGGGACACGCTGAAGAACAGGCCCAGTGGCAGACCCAGATAGAGGCCCAGGGGCAGGCACAGGAACAGGCTCAGGGTGGGACCCAGGGACAGGTTCAGGGACAGGCCCAGAAACAGGTTCAGAATCGGGCCTGGGGACAGGTTCAGGGACACGCTCAAGAACAGGCCCAGTGGCAGACCCAGATAGAGGCCCAGGGGCAGGCACAGGAACAGGCTCAGGATGGGACCCAGGGACAGGTTCAGGGACAGGCCCAGAAATGGACCCAGAAACAGATTCAAGGACAGGTTCAGAAATGGGCCCAGGAAGAGGCTCAGGGACAGGCCCAGTGGCAGACCCAGTGGGAGACCCAGATAAAGGCCCAGAAATGGGCTCAGGAACAGACCCAGAAAGGGGATCAGAAACGAGCTCGGGAACAGGGTCGGGAATGGATCCAGATAGAGGCTCAGGGTCAGACCCAGAAAGGGGCTCAGGAACGGGCTCAGGAACAGGGTCGGGAGCAGACCCACATAGAGGCTCAGAGGCAGACCCAGAAAGGGGCTCAGGAACAGGCTTGGGAACAGGCTCAGGAGCAGACCCAGATAGAGGCTCAGGGTCAGGCCCAGAAAGGGGCTCAGGAACGGGCTCAAGAACAGGGTCGGGAGCAGACCCACATAGAGGCTCAGAGGCAGACCCAGAAAGGGGCTCAGGAACGGGCTCAGGGTCGGGCTCAGGAATGGGCTCAGGGTCAGGCCCAGAAAGGGGCTCAGGAACGGGCCCAGGAGCAGGCTCAGGAGCAGACCCAGATAGAGGCTCAGAGGCAGACCCAGAAAGGGGCTCAGGAACGGGCTTGGGAACAGGGTCGGGAGCAGACCCACATAGAGGCTCAGGGTCAGGCCCAGAAAGGGCCTCAGGAACGGGCTCTGGAACAGGCCCAGAAAGGGGCTCAGGAACGGGCTCGGGATCAGGGCTGGGAGCAGACCCAGATAGAGGCTCGGAGGCAGACCCAGAAAGGGGCTCAGGAATGGGCTCGGGATCAGGGCTGGGAGCAGACCCAGATAGAGGCTCAGAGGCAGACCCAGAAAGGGGCGCAGGAACGGGCTCGGGAACAGGGTCGGGAACAGGCCTTGACAAGTGGGATGGCACCTCGGGCCTGGGAGCAGCCCATTAGTGGCACAGCTGAGGGAGTGGATGCTGCTGGCAGGCGTGGGGGGTCCAGAAGCCCAGCCCCCAGGGATGGTGGACAGTCGGGGGGCAGTGGCCTGGGGGAGCCCAGCGCCTGGCACCCACCCCCAGGAAGCCACCCCCTCAGGGGCAAGAGCGTTGCCCCCCACCCCCCGGGGCTGGGAAAGAGCCCAACTGAGCCCACGCCCGAGGCTGGGGGCTGCGGGACTTCCCAGGCCCCGGCCCAGGAGGGGCCCCCAGACCACCCTGGGGCTGAGAGGTCCCCGCAGGACAGGATGGAGGCATCGGAGCCTGAGCGTCGCCGGAGGTCCAGGCACCTGGCCAAGTACAAAGCCCAGAGCTTCCGTGACCAGAGGGCCTTCGATTTGTCCTTCAGACCAATGAGCGTCAGGGCCAGCAACACGTCTGAGCTCCCAAAGTGAGGCCCCGAGTCCACACCGTGGCTCGCCCAGCACTGTGACATCCACCCATCGAGGGACTTCAGGCATTTTCCTGCCTCCAAATGTGTCTTGGAGCATCCCCTACAGAGACGCCTGTTTCCATAATTTTCTTTCCCTTCTTCACAAGCTGACCTTGGGAGGACTGAGCTACATGTGGGTTGGGTCCCTGTCACCCCACAAAGCCACGAGGCCCTGTGGCCTCACCAGGCCCTCGGGATTCTTTGTGTCTTCACTCGAGGGCGCCAGCTCACCCCTCTCTCACACAGCCTGCAGCGTGGAGCTCACACCTCCCGCAGTGGCACGGTGTGTGCGTCCCCTTCGATCTGCAGGATGCTGGCACTTTGGGACGCCTCCCCAGCTCTCACAGGGCCACCTCCCATGGCTCCCTGCCCACACCCCGCCGTGCCCTGCTCTGACATGGCCGCATGGCACCCACCATCCATGGGCCCAAAGTGACGCACACCGCCCCACCCCCATGACTCGAAAGAAAGGGCAGAGCTTCCTCCAGCCTCAGACGCCCAGGCGGGTGCCGGGTGCCGCGTGGCTGCTGGGCCATGTGGTGGTCACCAGAGGGTGTGGGGACGCTGGGATCCCAGGCCGGAGCCAGCTCATCCGGAGAAAGAGGCCTCAGGAAATGCCCACGTTAAGTTCTGAGAAAGGGACAGTGCGGAGCCCTGGGAAGCCAGGATCCCAAGGAAGCTTCATCTGGAAACTGGGTGCTGGGAGAATGAATGGGAGCCCGCCCGCCCTTCCCTGCAGTCCCTGCAGGTGGCGCCACTGGTGCCAGTGACCGGAGAGCCTCGCTGTCTGTCCTCCATCCTCCCGAACAGCATAGAAGTGTTTCCTGCCCTGGCCCGAGACGGCCCACGACTCCGGCCTTGTTCAGGTACTGAGGTAATGCATGTTCAGGCTGGAATATTTGAATGCTGTCTAGAGGCACAAGAAGGAAATCAAAGCCACCTGTGGTCACATTGCCTCGAGATGATTTTTGTTGCCACTCTGGACTATTTTTTAGGCTCTTCCTCCATGCATCTATTTTAAAGCACATTCTTCCCCATGATGGAGCCGTGCGCCTCCGTGTCGCGATCCATTGTCCCAGGCCACTGAGTGGCCTCTGAAACCCTGACCCCTGAGGCCACATGGCTGCCTGAGTGGCCCCGGAGCAGCCGGATTTTCAGCGTGAATCGATGCAGCCTGTCGCCCTATGGCCCTGCACCCTCGTTTTTGGTGGTGCCCTCCCTGTGGAAAGTTCATTCCTGCTTTTTGAAGGTGTCTTGGCATCTTCTGCCTTTGCTACTGAGCAGTTTCCTGAAACTGCAAAGGCGCTTTGGCGCCTGCTGCGAGCACCTCTGTTTTCTGACTTGGATGTTCCTTTAGAAGAAGGTGTTTTCCAATGTCGGCTCTGAGAGGGCGTTTAGCAGGTGCGTCCTACCCACGGCGAGGCTGAGGTCTCTTCTACCAGGGAAGGTCCATCCCGGCAGACACCAGTGGCTTTCGCTCTGCGGCGCCAAGGAGGTGGCATGACGTCATGCTCCAGGGAGCGTACAGGTTTCCTTCCAGTCGAACAATTAACTTCAGATCCAGCAGGTTTGACCCATCCTCACCTGCTAGGACATGCGAGTGCTGGTGTCTGGAAGGAGGGCCGGGCTGTGCTGAGCTCTGGGGGGCCGGTCCCCACAGCTCCCCTCACAAGGACCCCGGTGCCTCCTCTATAAATCAGGGGTCCGTGCTCCCAGCCCACTTCGAGGGGTTTCTGCTTGGCGTGTGGGTTCTAAGTGCGAGCTGCTGTGTGTGGAGGCTCCCGAGCGCCGGGTGCCCCTCGCGTGTGTGGGTCCCGGGGCAGCCCAGCTGCACACAGGATGGTCTGGGGGTGCAGGTGGGGGCAGAGCTGAGCATGGCGTGTACTTGGCCACAGAAGTCTTGCTGTGGTGCCGCTGGACCCCTGCTAGGAGGACAGGGTCCCCTCTCTCACGAAGCACACGGACCCCCGGAGTCCCTGCCCCTGCAGTCCTGGGAGCCTGCAGTTGGGGCTGGAGTTGGCCTCTCAGAGCCACCCAACCAGAGAGGCCCATGAGAGAGGAGCTCAGGGGTCCAGCAGAGGCTGACAGAGTGGCCTCTTTGTCCTGTTGGCGGCCCCTGTTCATGCCTGGGGTGTCCTCCCTGGAGCTGGGGGAGCTCAGGGACCCCCAGGTCTGTGTGGCTGCCCCTGCCACTCCAGGCACAGCGGTGCGGCCCTCACTCTTTACCTATTTTGAATTTGAGGCAATGAGTGGCAAGAACGTGATGACAGACACGGGAGGTAAAAATATGTTCACTGGCTGTTCCCTTTAGAAATAAGAAGCGGTGGGACTTGCGTTGCTATTTTTAAATAGACCAGAGAGTGCACTGGAGAAGGCATTGAGTGGTTTTATTTTAAGTGGTGGAAAAAATGATGAGAATCTCCTCCAGATGACAGCTCTGGAAGTGTCGTGCCTGAACCCCTCTCACAGTCTGGCGGGCACAGAGTCTGTGAGGGGCCAGGAGGCCACCTGCTCGACTGGCCCGTCCTCTCCGTGTGCCAGATGCAGCCCAGCATGACACTGCCCTCAGCTCAAAAACACCACAGCTACTCTGTGTGCAGGAAAAAACTGCCAGTGACTTCATGAGGATTTGAGAATGGTCCGTACGTTCACACTAAGCTGAGACAGGGCAGTTAGAAGATAGCGCGGGGAAATACTCACACTGCAGGTACGACCATCACTTCCACACTGCTAAGGTCCAACCCTCCCGGGGTGAAATAACTATAGCAGAAGAATGGTGTGCTAACCACCCCCACGGGCATTTTAAATAAAACCCAAAGTTGTTTTTTTAAAAAAAAATAAAAAAGAAAGAAAGAGGCCGGGCGCGGTGGCTCATGCCTATAATCCCAGCATTTTGGGAGGCCGAGGCAGGCGGATCACGAGGTCAGGAGATCAAGACCATCCTGGCTAACACGGCGAAACCCCGTCTCTAGTAAAAATACAAAAATTAGCCGGGCGTGGTGGTGGGCGCCCGTAGTCCCAGCTACTCGGGAGCCTGAGGCAGAAGAATGGCGTGAACCCGGTAGGCGGAGCTTGCAGTGAGCCGAGATTGCGCCACTGCACTCCAGCCTGGGTGACAGAGCGAGACTCTGTCAAAAAAAAAAAAAAGAAAAGAGGATATTTATTTTAGCTTCTTAGTTAACATTAATTTTGTGTATTTGAGCGACTCGTTGACTGCCTCCTCCCTGCAGTTTTTTACGGTTCCTCCGGCTGTCGACAGGCCTGCTGTGAGCCGCAGGTCTGTGGGTGCGAGTGACAACAGCCAGGCGGGAGGCACTCAGGTGGCAGGAAGGTCCCGAGACGGCTACAAGAATGTGGTCATGTTCAGGACACTCGCTCAGGGAGGGTCATTGTCTGGGATTTTACACGCTCAGCACCACCTCCTTATTCTGTTCTCAGGGTATCTCTGCTGTTGGAGTTACGGTCTTTCGGTTATGTATTAGGCTACAGCTATTTATTAAATTTTTTCTTGTTCGTATTCTTCTTTGTATATAAACAACCCTAAAATGGGTTAGTCAGAAAAAATTACTAAATGTCATTTGTTGTATTCTGTCTGTATTTTTACTAACATCATTCAGCTGGAAATAATTTCAAAAAGAAATAAAATACCTTTCCCATTACAAATCTCTTCCTTGCATTGTTGAAGCAGCTGCATAAATGAGGTAGGACTTAGGCCTGGGGCGAGGGGCAGACCCCCCATCGGGTGAATGTGGCCAGCCTGGGGCAGCGATCCTGGGCAGGAGGGAGGGTCTGGGGCAAGGCCCCAAGTGGGAGAAGAACCCCTTAGGGTGTGCTTAGAGAAACAAGGCCATGCGCTCCCCAGATCCTCTCTGGGCCAGTCAAGACTGTGCCGGCCTCGGAGCAAGACCCAGGGAGCTGGACTTCGGCCACTGCACCTGGGCCATGGGGGGCCAAAGGGCTGGGGTGTCCTCTGGGACACGGAGGGAGACTGGACAGAAGGGAGGGAAGGAGTATGGGTGCAACAGTTCCAGCAGGCCTGTGAGACACCCTCTTCCCTCCAGCAACTCCACAACTCTGTGTGCAGGAGAACTTTGTGAGTGACTTTTCATGAGGATTTAACAGCGGGTGGTTTAAGCTCACGCCAGACCTAGCTGGGAATGCCTGCATTCCGAACCACTGCTGTGCCCGTGGGTGGCGCGGGTTCTTGGAATCTGGTGAGGAGGAAAGCTTATTCCACTGAAACGAGCTGATGCCTCATGTCTGAGAGCACTAGCCCGGCAGCTGAGGCTTCGGGATGGTGCAGGCATCTCTTGTCCTGAAAGAAAACCCCTGTCAATTAAGCTATGACGCAGGCTTTCATTAGAACTTTTATTTTATTATATTTTATTTATTTATTTATTTATTTTGAGATGGAGTCTCGCTCTGTCACCCAGGCTGGAGTGCAGTGGCCTAATCTCAGCTCACTGCAAGCTCCGCCTCCCGGGTTCACGCCACTCTCCTGCCTCAGCCTCCTGAGTAGCTGGGACTACAGGCGCCCGCCACCACGCCCGGCTAATTTTTCGTATTTTTAGTAGAGATGGAGGTTCACCATGTTAGCCAGGGTGGTCTTGATCTCCTGACCTTGTGATCCACCCGCCTCAGCCTCCCAAAGTGCTAGGATTACAGGCGTGAGCCTCCGCGCCCAGCTAGAACTTTTATTTTAAAAGCACTTATTGAGGGCGTCTGTGAGACTGGTGTACATGGAAGTCTGATCAAACCCCATTCTTGGGATATTGTTATAAGCTTGGAGTAGAAAAAGGTTTCCCTAAACAGGAGAAAAAGCCCCAGCCACAAAAGGAAGTGCCTGTACATTTGTCTGTTTGAGCTTCGGTGCATTTGCTGAATCTTTATGGCCGCCATGGATTTTTGACAGGAATGGATGTCACGTATCCCCCAAAGCCCAGGACTGAGCAGCTGAGCAGTGCACGCCGTTTCTCTGACAGCGAGAGGACTGGCCTGGCTCAGGTCCACAGCCCCAGGTGGTGCCTGGGAAGCCACTGGAAGGCACAGGAGCCTATTAGAAAATCCATTTGTGCACACCCCAAACTTGTGAAAGTGCTGAGGCATCTTCTCCTAGAAGAACAAAGGACGCCAAGTGGGGAGTGAAGGAAACAGTGTCTACAGTGGTCCGTTTCCAAGACAAAGTACCTTGAACCGGCTTAGGTCAGCAAACTACAGAAGAAACAGGATGTCCTAGGCCCCTGCCTGGATCGCCAGTGTCTGCTTGTCGGCCTCCCCTTCTCCCTCCGTTCCCGCCGGCCCTTAGGTGCTCTCACCCGAACTAAAGAAGTTTAGTCTAAGGTAAAAGTTTACTAGCCTGCAAAATAGCTGTCTTTGTCTGTTCTTATCAGCCTGCCCAGCTACTTAGGTCATAAGTCAAATACTTGAAGAGCCCCCGGGCTGACTGGGATTGCAATGCATTGTGGGCTGCAACAAAATGCAGCAGGACACCCCTAAAAAAAACACCTACAGCCCCTGCCCAACAACCAATAGGTGACGTCCCAGAAGACTGTAACCCCAGAGTACTCAGCCTGTGAGGAACCGGGGGAGGGACCTGTGCACTAGGGGATAAATTATTTGTTGAAACTGTGCTGGGTGTGGCTGCCCATCAGACACTCGATCTTACAAGACCATCATTAAAAGTCTCACTTTCAGCCGGGCGTGGTGGCTCATGCCTGTAATCCCAGCACTTTGGGAGGCCGAGGCAGGCGGATCACAAGGTCAGGAGTTCGAGACCAGCCTGACCAACATGGTGAAACCCCATCTCTACTAAAAATACAAAAATTAACCGAGCGTGGTGGTGTGCATCTGTAATCCCAGCTACTCAGGAGGCTGAGGCAGGAGAACTGCTTGAACCTGGGAGGCGGAGGTTGCAGTGAGCCGAGATTACGCCACTGCACTCCAGCCTGGCAACAGAGCGAGACTCTGTCTGAAAAAAAAAAAAAGTCTCCCTTTCGCTCTCCTCCGGGTCTCCGAGTCCTTTCTTTGGGTTTGGACAGATGAGTTTATTTCTCACCACTTGAGACCAGGAGTTCCAGACCAGCCTGAGCAACATAGTGAGACCCCATCTCTATTTAAAAATGAAAATAAAATAAAAAATAAAAGAACAAAAGATCACAGGTCATGTTGTATTGAAGAGTGGAGAAAGAGCTGTTGAATTCTCTGGATGGCTGTTTCCTTGCAGCCTGTACCACTGGAAGTCAGGCCTTAATCCCCAACTGGAAGAGGGCAGTCAACCCACCAGCAAATCTGCACGTAGGGAAGAATTTTCCAACTCTTGAAGAAATAAGAACCCCAAAAAAGCACCAAATAAATTTTCCAAATCTTTAAGAAATAAGAACCCAAAAAAAGCACCAAATAAGTTACAGATTTCCATTGCTCAATCAATAATGATGATGAGAAAATAATCAAGAAGCCGGGTGCAGTGGCAGCACCTGTGGTCCCACCTACTCAGGAGGCTGAGGTGGGGGGATCATGTAAGCCCCGGCGTTTGAGGCCAGCCTAGAAACATAGCAAGGTCTTATATCTTAAAAAAAAAAAAAAATGAATAAAATGTTAAAAAATAAAACAAAATAAGATAACAAACTGATGAAATTCTTGGACTTTGATAACAGCAGGAAGCCACACACATACAGGAAGAACAAAGTCCAGAAAGAGCTGACGGTGGACATCCAAGAGAACAGGCGGCTTCTGTGAGCTCTGTGTCGTTAGGAAGGGAACTCGGCTTCATTTCAAATTCCAAAGGGGCTCAAACACATTAATAAGACACCAGTCTTTCATGGGAGCCCCAAAAGTGTGACTATTTTTCTATGTTTTGACAGCTCCCCACAATGTGAATCCTGTCTTCTCTCCGCACAGAAGTCCCACATCCCACACCCCCAGCCTTCCTTGCTGCTGGGACGCATGCAGCTCTGCCAGGGAGACGCAATCTCCCCAGACCGGCAGGGCACAGCCGGTTCTGGACCCACGATGAGGACGAGCTGGTGATATAGGGTCTCCTGGGTGTGCAGAGAAAGATGTTTCCAGGGAAGCAGAGAGAAGGAAGCTCATTTAGCCAGCACAGAGCTGGGCTTGGAGGCCTTTCCTCTAGTCCTGCAAGGAGCCGGGCGCTGTCCACACTGCTCACCATGTCCCTTTCTGCTCAAATTCCCCAGGATGGATTCTGCCTCCTGCACTCAAGAACACACAGGGGCGCCCCCATCAAAATCCACAGCAGACGTGCCGTATCGGACCACATACTGGAGCACACGGGGCTGTCCCCATCAAAATCCACAGCAGACGTGCCGTATCGGACCACATACTGGAGCACACGGGGCTGTCTCCATCAAAATCCACGGTGGATGTGCCGTATCAGACCACATACTGGAGCACACGGGGCTGTCCCCATCAAAATCCACAGCAGACGTGCCATATCGGACCACATACTGGAGCACACGGGGCTGTCCCCATCAAAATCCACAGCAGACGTGCCATATCGGACCACATACTGGAGCACACGGGGCTGTCCCCATCAAAATCCACAGCGGACGTGCCGTATCGGACCACATACTGGAGCACACGGGGCTGTCCCCATCAAAATCCACGGTGGACGTGCCGTGTCGGACCACATACTGCGTGCGTGGTGGTCAAAGACATGAAATTGAACCCTCATGAGTCTATCAAGTTGACAACCAAAACCCCCAATTTTTAAAAGGAATCGGTAACACTCACTACCTCTGAGGATGTGCCAAGACAGTCATTCCTGATGGGACCAAACATTGGACCTTCCTTTTTATAAAGCAATTTGGCAATAATGTCAAGAACCTTTAGAAGGCGTGGCTCCTCAGCCCAGCAATTCCAGCTTTGAGAAACGGTATTTAGGAAAAGCAATCTGTTCAGCGTGGTACTACTCAAGATACAGCCATAAGTGACACAAATGTCCACCAATTAAGAGATTAGTTGGCCCGGCGCGGTGGCTCACACCTGTAATCCCAGCACTTTGGGAGGCCGAGGCGGGCAGATCATGAAGTCCGGAGTTCAAGACCAGCCTGGCCAACACAGTGAAACCCCATCTCTACTAAAAATACAAAAAATTAGCCGGGCGTGGTGGCGGGCACCTGTAATCCCAGCTACTAGGGAGGCTGAGGCAGGAGAATTGCTTGAACCCAGGAGGCAGAGGTTGCAGTGAGCTGAGATCACACCATTACACTCTAGCCCGGGCAACACTGCAAGACTCCATCTCAAAAAAAAAAAAAAAAAAAAAGGATTAGTTAAATAAAGCATGGTGTCTTATTCAGTGAAATAAGCAGTCATTTAAAATTAGCTGAGGAAGAACTTTGTGAAATGGAAAATATTGTACCATTTAATGTTTAAAATCCAATATAAGGCCAGGCGCAGTGGCTCATGCCTGTAATCCCAGCACTTTGGGAGGTCAAGGAGGGCGGATCACCTGAGGTCAGGAGTTCGAGACCAGCCCGGCCAACATGGTGAAACTCCATCTCTACTAAAAATACAGAAATTAGCTGGACATGGTGGCGGCGGGCGCCTGTAATCCCAGCTACTCAGGAGGCTGAGGCAGGAGAATCGCTTGAACCCAGGAGGCAGAGGTTAGAGTGAGCCGAGGTGGCGCCATTGCACTCCAGCCTGTGCAACAAGAGTGAAACTCCACCTCAAAAAGAAAAAAAAAAAATCCAATATAAAATAGTAGATTCAAATATGTAAATACGTGTGAAGGGGGCAAAGGAGGAGAAACGCGAAAAAAGGTGAGCAGTGGTTATCCACGCACACCCGATGTGCAGTATGTTTTCCCGTCGTTATCTGTCACTGCTTTCTGCGTTAATTTAAATGCATTTGCATCACTTTCAGGATCAGAAAATAAAGGCCAATGTGTGACCCTGGGGCGCTGGAGGGGGCTGGACCGAGGCCCAGTGCCCCTGCTGCCCGTGTCTCCAGGCTTCTCCAGGTCTCGGCTTCCCCCCTCTCCGTTGGGGACCGCACAAGTCACTGGGGGAGGCTCCGCGGGCAGCAGGTCTCTGGGAGGGGTTGCCACCCCCTCGGTGCACAGGGGAGCGGCAGGTCCCTCCTGCACCTGCAGGGACAGGCCTCGGGCTGCACCGTCCCGCGCCCGCCTACCCTGCGCCCGCCTCGCCGGGCGCCTCCTGCCTGAGCCCGCCAGGGGGCGCTGCCGGCCTCCGGGGCGGCGGCTGCTGCGAGAGGAAGCCCCGGCCGGCGAGCTGCTGCCACATCCGGACGCCGCCGGGAGCCACCGGGGTGGGCGGCAGTCGGGGCGGCGCGCAGGCTCCCGGCGCCCTAAGGGACGGCTGCCTTCCCCAGAGCCGGGGACACAGGCGTACGTGCGGGGACCTCGGCGCTGGCCTCCGGGCTTCTCGAACCCCTCCCTGGTGTGGAGCGCGGACGATGACCTCCTCGTGGATTCAGGGAGGGGCGGCCTTGGCATCAGGACCTGGAAGCCGGAGAGGCTGCAGGGCTTCCAGCCGTGGCCTTGCCACCAGAGGTCACGTGGTGTTTCCAGATTTCCTTAGTGTGTGCATGTGTGGGTCCCTGTGTTGTGTAGGGCCGTGTCTGCTTGGTGTGTGTGCACACGCGTGTGTGCATGAGTGTGTGTGCATGTGTGGGTCCCTGTGTTGTGGAGGGTTGTGTCTGGGTGGTGCGTGTGTGCATGAGTGAGTGCGTGTATGTGTGGGTCCCGGTGTTGTGGAGGGCTGTGTCTGGGTGCTGTGTGCACACGAGTATGCATGAGAGTGTGTGCATGCGTGGGTCCCTGTGTTGCGTAAGGCTGTGTCTGGGCAGGCTGTGTACACGCCCATGTGCATGTGTGATGTGCACTGGGGCACTTGTCTGGATAGTAGAGGTGGAGGCCTGTGTGGCCATGTGTGCACCTGTGTGTGCGGGTGCGTGTACCACAGTCTTCTCTTCCCTAAAATAGTAATACTGGGACCTACCTCATGGGGCTGCTGTGACTGCATGTGGCACTCCATGTGGGGTGGCACAGCCAGGTGCTGATCCGGCCACTTTGCCAGTCGGGCTGACTGCATGTCCTGTTCGTAGAGGGGAGAAGCCTCCTGGCATCGGGCCTGGGCTCCTGAGCCCCTGAGCCAACTGACTGATGGTCCCTGGGAGACAGCCCCCACCCTGCTCCTGCCCCCCAACACCTGAAAGGCTCATTGTGTGGGTTTGCTCTGCTCCACAGGCATGTAACCCCCCCACCCCCTTTTCCCTGGTCTGTCTGTGAGAAGGTCATGGTGCCAGGGATACTTTTTTTTTTTTTTGAGACTGAGCTTCACTCTTATTGCCCAGGCTGGAGTGCAATGGCGCGATCTCGGCTTACCGCAACCTCCACCTCCCAGGTTCAAGTGATTCTCCTGCCTCAGCCTCCCGAGTAGCTGGGATTATAGGCATGTGCCACCACGCCTGGCTAATTTTTTTTTTTTTTTTTTTTTTTTTTTTTTTAGTAGAGATGGAGTTTTCTCCATGTTGGTCAGGCTGGTCTTAAACTCCTGACCTCAGGTGATCCGCCAGCCTCAGCCTCCCAAAGTTCTGGGATTACAGGTGTGAGCCACCGCACCTGGCCCATTTTTTTTTAAGAGTCGGGGTTTCACTTTATCGCCCAGGCTGGAGTGCAGTGGTGCAATCACGGCTCACTGCAGCCTCAACCTCCTGGGCTCAAGCAATTCTCCCACCTCCGCCTCCTGAGTAGCTGGGACCACAGGTATGCACTAATTTTTGTATTTTTTGTAGAGACAGGGTCTTGCTCTGTTATCCAGGCTGGTCTTGAACTCCTGGGCTCAAGCAATCCTCCTACCTTAGCCTCCCAAAGTGCTGAGATTACAGGCGTAACCCACGGCCCCCAGCCAGGGATACTTATGGAGGTCCCTGGGCAGTTCAGGTAAAGAGGATCCCACTGCCAGGCACGGAGGTTCATGCCTGTAATCCCAGCACTTTGGGAGGCTAAGGTAGGAGGAGGAGGATGAGTTGAGCCCAGGAGGTTGAGGCTGCAGTGAGCCAAGATTGCACCACTGCACTCCAATCTGGGCAACAGAGCAAGACCGTCTTGAAAAAAGAAAGAAAAAAAAAAAGGCCGGGCGCGGTGGCTCACACCTGTAATCCCAGCACTTTGGGAGGCTGAGGCGGGTGGATGGCTTGAGCTCAAAAGTTCAAGACCAGCCTGGCCAACATGGCAAAACCCCGTCTCTACAAAAAATTAGCGTGGTGGCAGGCACTTGTGGTCCCAGCTACTTGGGAGGCTGAGACAGGAGAATTGCTTGAACCCAGAAGGCAAAGCTGGCAGTGAGCTGAGATCGTGCCACTGCACACCAGCCTAGGCAGCTGAGTGAGTGAGACTTCAACGGGATTAATGAGAAGAGTCTGTTTTTAAAGCACATCTTCCTCTTCTAGGGCTTTGATAGAAGGAGGTTAAAGTGCTCTGTTTCTGTGTCCTCTGAGAGGGTGGCTGCTCCCAGGGCATACAGCCCTCACCATTTCCCCCTTTGATGCACGGAGATGAGTTTCTTCTTAGCAGACCTTGGCCCACCAAGCCAGAAATGTGTCCAAGAAAGTTCAAAGAGGAAAGAGAGTCAACCAAATTCATTTTTGGAGCACCTCCCACAGTAGAGAGGTTACGCGGGCTACAAAATTGTATGAAAACCTCCCTACCCTGGAACTTGGGTGAACCTTGAGGACACCATACTGAGTGAAATTAGCCAGACACAAAAGGACAAATTCTGTGGGATCCTACTTACTTAAGGGTGACAAGAAGGAAGAGGCTGAGGTGCAAATTATGATTTAAAGAGTTGACTTGAGCCAAGGTGAGGACAGCTGCCTGGAAGACTCAGACCCAAGTGGCCTTGGATATGAGCCCCATTAGGCCTTTATTACAATCAGGATTTTAAAGGCAAAAAGGGAACAGGGAGTGGCTGATACAAAGTTGTTTTTCAGGAATTCTTGTTGGGTTACAGAAATAACATTGATTGGTGATGGGCTGTGCTCCGTTGAGCTGCAGGGTGTGGGTTGCAGTGTGGGGGATGGCATTGTTAGGTTAACTCACAGCTAGCAAGTTCCAAGACATCAACACACAGCTCAATGTGTTGGAGGGAGATGACTGCAGTTGTTACCAGACGGGGTCCCGATCCAGACTCCCAGAGGGCGTTCTTGGATCTCGCGCAAGAAAGAATTCAGAGCGAGTCCATAGAGTCAAGTGAAACCAAGTTTATTAAGAAAATAAAGAAATAAAGAATGGCTACTCCATAGGCGGAGCACCTGAAGGCTGCTGGTTGCCCGTTTTTATGGTGATTTCTTGATGATATGCTAAACAAGGGGCGGATTATTCATGCCTCCCCTTTTTAGACCATATAAAGTAACTTCCTGGCGTTGCCATGGCATCTGTAACTGTCATGGCGCCGGTGGGAATGTACCAGTGTGTAGGGTAACTTCCTGACATTGCCATGGCATCTGTAAACTGTCACGGAACTGGTGGGAGTGTGGCAGTGCATAGGGTAACTTCCTGGGGTTGCCATGGCATCTGTAAACTGTCACGGCGCTGGTGGGAGTGTACCAGTGTGTAGGGCAACTTCCTGATGTTGCCATGGCATCTGTAAACTGTCACGGAGCTGGTGGGAGTGTAGCAGTGAGGATGACCAGAGGTCACTCTTGTGGCCATTTTGGTTTTGGTGGGTTTGGCCAGCTTCCTTCCTGCAACCTGTCTTATCAGCAAGGTCTTTATGATCTATATCTTGTGCCAACCTCCTGTCTCATCCTGTGACTTAGAATGTCTAACCTCCTGGGAATGCCGTCCAATAGGTCTCAGCCTCATTTTACCCAGCTCCTACTCAAGATGGAGTTGCTCTGATTCAAACATGCCTGACATTTCCTCCTTCTCTTTTATAAGAGAACCCTTAATCCTAAGAGTTGCAGAGGGATGAAGATCCATCTTCTGTAACTTCTTCAGGCTGAATAGGGGGCGATGACATTCCTGCCTAACTATTAGGGTCTCTTGTGTTCAGGGTAGAGAGGAGCACAGTCAGAAGGCATCAGTGTGGTGAGGGCTATTCATAACTCTTGAGTTCCAACAAAAGGTGGTATCTGGGCAATTAATAAGTGTTCAGTTTAAGAAAACATTGAGCAAGTTTATTTTGCATACCTACACAGAGTACAACAGCAATGTATTCCACAATAGTAAAGCAAAATAAGTAAAATTATTCCAAGTAAACTAAATTAGAAGGCTTTCCATGAACTGGGCAACTACTGGAACCAAGATGATATGAGGTTGCTAGCCAATTCCAGTGTGCCCAGAATTAGAATATTGATTCAGATTTTTACGTTACCCATCCCTCTTATTTCTTCTGAGCAGCAGTCAGAGTTCACTGGTTGGTTCACAGGAATAAGCAAGGTTAGCCTAAATTCCGGAAGCAAATCTAAAAACAACTGATGAAACTAGAATTTAAAAACAGCATACCATAGTTCCTGAAACATAATATTTCTCTTTCCAGTTTCCCATTTTTACTAAAGGCAAATCATGGTAAGACTGATTTACTTTATTATACTTGGCCTGATTATTTGTATAAAGTGCAGCAAGAATATTTTTCACACAGGCTTTTTTTAAATTGGCTTTGATGGAACTCTGTTCCATAGAAGGAATCTTAGATAAGATTCTTTTAGAACTGAGCCCTGCCATGGGTTTGTACCCTCAAATACCTATGAGTTGAGTAAATTTCTCTTCTCTTGAGTTTCCAAGATGACTTGGGGCTCCTGGGCCTGTGAGAAAGTGACATTCTTTTTTTTGTTGTTTTTTGAGACCGAGTCTCGCTCTGTCACCCAGGCTGCAGTGCAGTGGCATGATCTCTGCTCACTGCAAGCTCCGCCTCCCGGGTTCACACCATTCTCCTACCTCAGCCTCCTGAATGGCTGGGACTACAGGTGCCTGTCACCATGCCCAGCTAATGTTTTGTATTTTTAGTACAGGGTTTCACCATCTTAGCCAGGATGGTCTCAATCTCCTGACCTCATGATCCACCCGCCTCGGCCTCCCAAAGTGCTGGGATTACAGGCGTGCCACTGCGCCTGGTAGAAAGTGACATTCTTTACTTACCACAGGTCAGGAACCCTGTATAGGGACTGTTGAGAGAAGGTATCAGGTCAATTTTCCCAAGGGGCTTTATCAGCTCTATAAGTCATGTTTAATTTCTTAAAGGAAAATACATCATTCTAGTCAAACCCTTGGTAAAATAAGCAGTTTCTCCAATTGTGTCCTGTTGCAAAAGAAAACAGATTCCTGGCCAGGCGGAGTGGCTCACGCCTGTAATCCCAGCGCTTTGGGAGGCCGAGGCAGGCAGACCACCTGAGGTCAAGAGTTCGAGACCAGCCTGGCCAACATGGTGAAACCTCATCTCTACTACAAATACAAAAATTAGCCAGGTGTGGTGGCGGACACCTGTAATCCCAGCTACTTGGGAGGCAGAGACAGGAGAATTGCTTGAACCTGGGAGGCAGAGGTTGCAGTGAGCCGAGATCATACTATTGCACTCCAGCCTGGGCAACAGAGCAAGACTCTGTCTCAAAAGAAAAAAAAAAAGAAAAGAGATTCTTATTGCACTTATGCAAATAGCTATATTGCCATAAATTAAGAATACTCACAACTAGTTTCCAAATTTTGGAGAAATTAGGTAGAGAGAAACAAATATGCTCCAAATTTTGTTCATACAAGTGTACTTTACTCAATTGTTAAAAGCTGTAACTAGCTCAAAAGTTTCCTTGATTCTGAAAAACAAAGGATCAGCAATATTTTAAGCAAAAAGTTAAAAAGATTACTTCTGGTTTCTATTAGCTTAGTCCATGTAGTTAACTTCTGTTTGATATTCATGGACATTTCAGCTCTCCATAAGAATTCTGAAAGTTTTTTCCTCTATTCTGATGTCACCATCACCAAAGTTATCAGAAACCTGCACTCAAGAACATCTGTCAAAGTCCTGTAGCTGATTATAAACCACCTTCTAAAGAGGACCAAAACAAGACAACCATTGTTTGTGGATGACAAGACATCTTCGGACAGCCATCATTAAAGCCACAATTGATAAGGAAATTTGATTACTTCTGTGGCATACAAAATTTTACATAACAATTATATCTATGAATAACATACACTAAGTCATGTGAGAATTATACGAGTTTTAAAAGTAATTTTGGAACACATACCAATAACACATTTATATATACAAATATAGCCCAAAGAAAACCAAATACCATTTTATATTTGACAATGCTTCCTGTAAGATTCTTGTACCAAGCCAGGCATGGTGGCTCACACCTGTAATCCCAGCACTTTGGGAGGCTGAGGTGGGTGGATTGCCTGAGGTCAGGAGTTCAAGACCAGCTTGACCAACATGGTGAAACCCTGTCTCTACTAAAAATACAAAATTAGCCGGGCATGGTGGCATGAGCCTGTAGTCCCAGCTACTCAGGAGATTGAGGCAGGAGAATTGCTTGAACCTGGGAGGCAGTGGTTGCAGTGAGCCAAGATTGTGCCGCTGCACTCCAGCCTGGGTGACAGGGCAACACTCTGTCTCAAAAAAAAAAAAAGATTCTTGTACCAAATGAGCCAAATGTCATTGTTGCATTAGTGCCCCTAGCCTAATCTAGAATCTAATGCTCCAAAGTAGGTAAATTGAACAATTTTCAAAAGTCAAAGAAGCAGTTTATGACCTTAAAGCATTTAGCAAGCTTAATATCTGACCTGCATGATTTAGACCAAATGTTTACATTTTTGAAGATATTTTTATTTTACCAATAATCTTTAAAACTGCCTTTATTTCCCAAAGATTACTTAAGTCACATGAACTAAAAGGCCTTTAATTATACTTTTAAATTTTCTGGTAAAATATCTGATTTAAGCTCTTACTGTTATTAAACCAATTAATCAAAGCTCTTTCATATATAAACATCACACTCATAACACATATAAATACAGACAGAAGATAAAGGACTCATTCCCTAAGCCAGGAATTGGACCCTGAACCCAGGCCACCATTGTGAAAAGAGAAAGCACAACCACATGGTTACAAGGTCAAGCTCTCAAGGACATACAAGACAGGAAGGAAATCTCATCCAGTTTTTTTCAAGGACCTACAGCATAGTTTATAACTGACCAGTTTGCTGGGCCATCTTGAACAAACCTAAGAATAATTGGTGTTCCTGAGGAATAAGATAAATCTAAAAGTTTGGAAAACATATTTGGTGGAATAATCAAGGAAAACTCCCAGCCTTGCTAGAGACCTAGACATCCAAACACAAGAAGCTCAAAGAACACCTGAGAAATTCATTGCAAAAAGGTCATCACCTAGGCACATTATTATCAGGTTATCTAAAGTTAAGACGAAGAAAACAATCTTAAGAGCTGTGAGACAAAAGCACCAGGTAACCCATAAAGGAAAACCTATGAGACTAACAGCAGATTTCTCAGCAAAAACCCTAAAAGCAAGAAGGGATTGGGGGCCCATCTTCAGCCTCCTCAAACAAAACAATTATCAGCAAAAGAATTTTGTACCCAGTGAAACTAAGCTTCCTAAATAAAGGAAAGATACAGCCTTTTTCAGACAAGCAAATGCTGAATTTGTCACTATCACAACACCACTACAAGAACTACTAAAAGGAGCTCTAAGTCTTGAGACAGATCCTGGAAACACATCAAAACAGAACCTCTTTAAAGCATAAATCTCACAGCACTTATAAAGCAGAAATACCATTAAAAAACCCTAAGGTATACAGGCAACAAATAGCATGATGAATGGAATGGTACCTCACATCTCAATACTAACATTAAATGTAAATGGCCTAAATGCTCCACTTAAAAGATACAGAATTGCAGAATGGATAAGAACTCACCAACCATCTGTTGCCTCAAGAGACTCACGTAACATGTAAGGACTCACATAAACTTAAGGTAAAGGGGTGGAAAAAGACATTCCATGCAGATGGACACCAATAGCAAGCAGGAGTAGCTATTCTTATATCAGAAAAAATAAACTTTAAAACAACAGCAGTTAAAACACACAAAGAGGGAAATTATATAACAATAAAAGGCCTTGTCCAACAGGAAAATATCACAGTCCTAAATGTATATGCACTTAACACTGGAGCTCCCAAGTTCATAAAACCATGACTAATTGACCAAAGAAATGAGATACACAGCAACACAATGATAGTGGGGGACCTCAATACTGCACTGAGAGCACTAGACAGGTCATCAAGACAGAAAGTCAACAAAGAAACAATTTAACACATTTAAACTATACCCTGGAACAAGTGGACTTAACAGATATATACAGAACATTCTACCCACCAACCACAGAATATATGTTCTATTCAGCAGCACATGGAACTTTCTTCGAGGTAGACCATATGATAGGCCACAAAATGAGCCTCAATAAATTTAAGAAAATTAAAATTATATCAAGCACTCTCTCAGATGACAGTGGAATAAAACTGGAAATCAATTCCAAAAGGAACTTTCAAAACCATGCAAATACATGGAAATTAAATAACCTGCTCCTGAATGATCACTGAGTCAAATATGAAATCAAGATGGAAATCAAAACATTCTCTGGCCAGGCGCAGTGGCTTATGCCTGTAATCCCAGCACTTTGGGAGGCCGAGGTGGGTGGATCATGAGGTCAGGAGTTTGAGACCAGCCCGACCAACATGGTGAAACCCTGTCTCTACTAAAAATACAAAAATTAGCCGGGTGTGGTGGTGGGTGCCTGTAATCCCAGCTACTCAGGAGGCTGAGGCAGGAGAATCGCTTGAACCCAGGAGGCAGAGGTTGCCGAGATCACGTCATTGCGTGCCAGGCTGGGCGACAGGGCGAGACCCCGTCTCAAGAAAAAAAAAATTCTCCAAACTGAACGACAATAGTGACACAACCTATCAAAACCTCTGAGATACAGCAAAGATGGTGCTAAGAGGAAAGTTAATAGCCCTAACCGCCTACATCAAAAAGTATGAAAGAGCACAAACAGACAATCTAAGGTCACACCTCAAGGAACTAGAGAAACAAGAACAAACCAAACCCAAACCCAGCAGAAGAAAGGAAATAACTGAGACCAGAGCAGAACTAAATGAAATTGAAACCAAAAAAAAAAAAAAAAAAGAAAAGATAAATAAAAAGCTGGTTCTTTGAAAAGACAGAATTGATAGACCATTAGCAAGATTAACCAAGAAAAGAAAAGAGAAAATCCAAATAAGATCAGTTAGAAACAAAATGAGAGATATTACAACTGACACCTCTGTCAGTCATTCAAGATCATTCAAAGCTACTATGAACACCTTTATGCACATAAACTAGAAAATCTAGGGAAGATGGATAAATTCCTGGAAAAATACAACTCTCCTAGCTTAAATCAGGAAGAACTAGATACCATGAACAGACCAGTAACAAGCAGAGAGATTGAAATGGTAATTTAAAAATTACCAGCAAAAAAAAAGTCCAGGACCAGATGGATTCACAGCAGAATTCTACCATTCAAAGAAGAATTGGTACCAACCCTATTGGCACTATTACACAAGATAGAGAAAGAAGGAACCCTCCCTAAATCATTCTATGAAGCCAGTATCACCCTAATACCAAAATTAGGAAAGGACATAACCAAAAAAGAAAACTACAGACCAATATCCCTGATGAACACAGATGCTAAAATCCTTAACAAAACACTAGCTAAGCAAATCCAACAACATATTGAAAAGTTAATCAATCATGATCAAGTGGGTTTCATACCAGGGATGCAGGGATGGTTTAACATACACAGGTCGCTGGGCGCAGTGGCTCACGCCTGTAATACCAGTGCTTTGGGAGGCTGAGGTGGGTGGATCATGAGGTCAGGAGTTCGAAACCAGCCTGACCAAGATGGTGAAACCCCGTCTCTACTAAAAAAAAAATACAAAAATTAGCTGGGCGTGGTGGCGCACGCCTATAATCCCAGCTACTTGGGAGGCTGACGCAGGAGAATCACTTGAACCCAGGAGGTGGAGGGTGTTGTGAGCCAAGATCATGCCATTGCACTCCAGCTTGGGCGACAAGAGTGAAACTCCATCTAAAACAAACAAACAAAAAAACATACGCAGGTCAATAAATGTGATACACCACATAAACAGAATTAAAAACAAAAATCACATGATCATCTCAATAGATGCAGAAAAAGCATTCAACAAAATTCAGCATCCCTTTATGATTAAAACTCTCAGCAAAATCAGCATACAAGGGACATACCTCAATGTAATAAAAGCCATCTATGACACACCCACAGCCAACATAATACTGAATGGGGAAAAGTTGAAAGCATTCCCTCTGAGAACTGGAACAAGACAAGGATGTCCACTCTCACCACTCCTCTTCAACATAGTACTGAAAGTCCCAGCCAGAACAATCAGGTAAGAGAAAGAAAGAAAGGGCATCCAAATGAGTAAAGAGGAAGTCAAACTGTCACTGTTTGCTGATGATATGATTGTTACCTAGAAAACCCTAAAGACTCCCCTAGAGAGCTCCTAGAACTGATAAAAGAATTCAGCAAAGTTTCCAGATACAAAATTAATCTACACAAATCAGTAGCTCTTCTATACACCAACAGTGACCAAGCAGAGAATCAAATCAAGAACTCAACCTCTTTTACCATAGCTGAAAAAAAAAAAAACCTTAGGAATATACCTAACCAAGAAGGTGAAAGACCTCTACATGGAAAACTACAAAACGCTACTGAAAGAAATCATAGACAACACCAACAAATGAAAACACACCCCATGCTCATTGTTGGGTAGAATCAATATTGTTAAAATGACCACAGTGCCAAAAGCAGTCTGCAAATTCAACGCAATTCCCATCAAAATAGCACCAACATTCTTCAAAGAATTAGAATAACATGAACAGACACTTCTCAAAAGAAGACATTTACGCAGCCAACAGACACATGAAAAAATGCTCACTATCACCGGCCATCAGAGAAATGCAAATCAAAACCACAATGAGATACCATCTCACACCAGTTAGAATGGCAATCATTAAAAAGTCAGGAAACAACAGGTGCTGGAGAGGATGTGGAGAAATAGGAACACTTTTACACTGTTGGTGGGACTGTAAACTAGTTCAACCCTTGTGGAAGTCAGTGTGGCGATTCCTCAGGGATCTAGAACTAGAAATTCCATTCGACCCAGCCATCCCATTACTGGGTATATACCCAAAGGACGATAAATCATGCTGCTATAAAGACACATGCACATGTATGTTTACTGCGGCATTATTCACAATAGCAAAGACTTGGAACCAACCCAAATGTCCAACAATGATAGACTGGATTAAGAAAATGTGGCACATATACACCATGGAATACTATGCAGCCATAAAAAATGATGAGTTCATGTCCTTTGTAGGGACATGGATGAAATTGGAAATCATCATTCTCAGTAAACTATCGCAAGAACAAAAAACCAAACACAGCATATTCTCACTCATAGGTGGGAACTGAACAATGAGAACACATGGACACAGGAAGGGGAACATCACACTCTGGGGACTGTTGTGGGGTGGGGGGAGGGGGGAGGGATAGCATTGGGAGATATACCTAATGCTAGATGACAAGTTAGTGGGTGCAGCGCACCAGCATGGCACATGCATACATACGTAACTAACCTGCACATTGTGCACATGTACCCTAAAACCTAAAGTATAATAATAATAAATAAATAAATAAAAAAGAAAAGACACATGAGGAAACTATTGCAAAGAAGTTAGGGGAAGGTAAAATGTTCATAACCAAATGAATGATATATACCTCCATTGCCAATAAAGGACCAAATACTTTAAAAAAAAAAAAAAGAATTAGAATAACAATCCTAAAATTCATGTGGAACCAAAAAAGTGCCCTCATAGCCAAAGCAAGACTAAGCAAAAAGAACAAATCTGGAGGTATCACATTACCTGATTTCAAACTATACTATGAGGCTGTAGTCACCAAAACAGCAGAGTACTGATATAAAAATAGGCACATAGACCAATGGAACACAATAGAGAACCCAGAAATAAACCCGAATACTTACAGCCAACTGGTCTGCAACAAAGCAAACAAAAACATACAGTGAGGAAAGGACACCCTATTCAACAAATGGTGCCGGGATAACTGGCAAGCCACAAGGAGGAGAATGAAACTGGATCCTTATCTCTCACTTTATACACAAATCAACTCCAGATGGATCAAGGACTTAAATCTAAGACCCGAAACTATAAAAAGTGAGAAAGATAACGTTGGAAAACCCATTCTAAACATTGGCTTGGGCAAGGATTTCAAGACCAAGAACCTAAAAGCAAATGCAATAAAAACAATGATGAATAGCTGGGAGTTAATTAAACTAAAGAGCTTTTGCATGGCAAAAGGAACAGTCAGAGGGCTGGGCATGGTGGCTCACACCTGTAATCACAGCACTTTGGGAGGTCGAGGTGGGCAGATCACCTGAGGTCGGGAGTTTGAGACCAGCCTGACCAACATGGAGAAACCCCATCTCTAATTAAAAAAAAATATATAAAATTAGCTGGGCCTGGTGGTGCATGCCTGTAATTCCAGCTACTTGGAAGGCTGAGGCAGGAGAATTGCTTGAACATGGGAGGTGGAGGTTGCAGTGAGCTGAGATTGTGCCATTGCACTCCAGCCTGGGCAACAAGAACGAAACTCCGTCTCAAAAAAAAAAAAAAAAAAGGAACAGTCAGCAGAGTAAACAACAAACAACTGACAGAGTGGGAGAAAATCTTCACAGTCTATACATCTGACTAATATCCAGAATCTACAACAAACTCAAACAAATTAGCAAGAAAAACAAACAATGCCATCAAAAAGTGGGCTAAGGACATGAATAGACAAGTCTCAAAAGAAGATATACAAATGGCCGACAAACATATGGAAAAATACTCAACATCACTAATGATCAGGGGAATGCAAATCAAAACCACAGTGCAATACCACCTTACTCCTGCAAGAATGGTCATAATCAAAACATCAAAAAGTGATAGAAGTTGGCATGGATGCGGTGAACAGGGAACACTTCTACACAGCTGGTGGGAATCTAAACTAGCACAACCACTATGGAAAACAGTCTGGAGATGCCTTAAAGAACTAAAAGTAGAACAACTGTTTGGTCCAGCAATCCCACTACTGGGTATCTACCCAGAGGAAAAGAATTCACTATACAAAAAAGATACTTGTACATGCATATTTAGAGCAGCACAATTTGCAATTGCAAAAATGTGGAACAAGCCCAAATGTGCCCATCAACCAACGAGTGGATAAAGAAACTGTGACATATATATATGATGGAATACTACTCAGCTATAAAAAGAAATGAATTGGCCGGGCGCGGTGGCTCACGCCTGTAATCCCAGCACTTTGGGAGGCCAAGGCGGGCGGATCATGAGGTCAGGAGATCCAGACCATCCTGGCCAACATGGTGAAACCCCGTCACTACTAAATATACAAAAATTAGCTGGGAATGGTGGTGCATGCCTGTAATCCCAGCTACTTGGGAGGCTGAGGCAGGAGAATTGCTTGAACCCGGGAGGTGGAGGTTGCAATGAGCCGAGATCACGCCACTGCACTCCAGCCTGGCAACAAAGTGAGACTCTGTCTCAAAAAAAAAAAAAAAAAAAAAAAAAAATGAATTAATGGCATTCACAGCAACCTGGATGAGATTGGAGACTATTATTCTAAGTGAAGTAACTCAGGAATGGAAAACCAAACATGATATGTTCTCACTCATAAGTGGGAGCTCAGCTATGAGGATGCAAAGGCATAAGAATGGCACAAAGGGGCGGGCATGGTGGCTCATGCCTGTAATCCCGGCACTTTCGGAGGCTGAAGAGGGTGGATCACAAGGTCAGGAGTTTGAGACCAGCCTGGCCAATATGGTGAAACCCCATCTGTACTAAAAATACAAAAATTAGCCAGGCGTGGTGGTGGGTGCCTGTAGTCCCAGCTACTTGGGAGGCTGAGGCAGGAAAATCACTTCAACCTGGGAGGCGGAGGTTGCAGTGAGTTGTGATCGCACTCTTGTCTGGGTGACAGAGTGAGACTCCGTCTCAAAAAAAAAAAAAGAAAAGAAAGTAAAGAAATAAAGAATGGCTACTCCATAGGCAGAGCAGCTGAGGGCTGCTGGTTGCTCATTTTTATGGTGATTTATTGATGATATGCTAAACAAGGGGTGGATTATTCATGCTCCCCTTCTAGACCATATAGGGTAACTTCCTGACGTTGCCATGGCATCTGTAAACTGTCATGGCGCTGGTGGGAGTGTAACAGTGCGGACCACCAGAGGTCAGGTTTGTGGTCACCAGAGGTCAGGTTTGTGGTCACCAGAGGTCACTCTTGTCGCCAGTTTGGTTTTGATGGGTTTGGCCAGCTTCTTTTTTTCTCTTTCTTTTTTTTTTTTTTTGAGACGGAGTCTCGCTCTGTCATCCAGGCTGGAGTGCGGTGGCACGATCTCAGCTTACTGCAAGCTCCGCCTCCTGGGTTCAAGCAATTCTCCTGCCTCAGCTTCCGGAGTAGCTGGGACTACAGGCGCCCACCACCACGCCTGGCTAATTTTTTTGTATTTTTAGTAGAGACAGGGTTTCACCGTGTTAGCCAGGATGGTCTCGATCTCCTGACCTCATGATCCACCTGCCTCGGCCTCCCAAAGTGCTGGGATTACAGGTGTGGGCCACCGCGCCTGGCCAGGGTTTAGCCGGATTCTTTCCTGCAACCTGTTTTATCAGCAAGTTCTTTATGACCTGTATCTTGTGCCGACCTCCTGTCTCATCCTGTGACTTGGAATGTCTAACCTCCTGGGAATGCAGTCCAGAAGGTCTCAGCCTTTTACCCAGCCCCCATTCAGGATGGTGTTGCTCTGGTTCAAAAGCCTCTAACCCAGTCCCATTTTAATGTTTCTCTGGGCCTGACCATTGGAAAGGATTTGCCTTCCTCAGATAAAAGCTCTTTTCTTTCCTTAGCACGGTCCTTAGAGGAGTGAAATCCACTGAGACATAAAGGAGAAGGTGTGTGCCAGGTGCTGGGGGAGGGAGTGGGGAGTGTGTGATCAGTGGGTCCAGAGTTCACTTCGGGAGGATGGAAAGTTCTGGAGAGGACGGTGGTGATGACTGCACTTCATGCCGCTGAACTGCAAGCTTTAAATGGCTAAGATGGTCAATTTTATGTTATATATATATTGCCAAATGTTAAAAGGGGGATGGGGACAGCATGCGGGCCTATCTCTGATGGACAGGGAAGAGACATGTGCTGAGTGAAGGGGAACCACTGCGGGAGGCAGGGAGGGGTCAGCCAGCATCCCCTCCCTTCACAGCTGAAGGCCACAGCTCCAGGCGGTGAGGGGCAGCTCCTGCCTGCAGGGAGCTGGTTGTTGATAAATGTCAACGGCCTCTAAAAATAAACACCCTCCTCCTGGACTTCCGCCTCTCCGGGCCGCTTGTTTAATTATTCTTTCCTAAGTGGCTCCCGCAAACAAATCTGTGGCTATGAGCATAGTTTTTCATACTTATATTATTTTATTAAATTTTATTTTTAATGTACGGATAATAATTGCATATTTTTAATTGATTTGGCTCCTTGGGGTCATTTTGAACAATTTGCTTTGGCCCTACCTGAAGGACCTGGGAATGTATATGTAACTAGCTTTACACACTTTTGCACCACAAACTTCAGTTTTTGCTGATCCCCCGCCACCGAGGGATTCAAGAAAATCTTAGGATGCTTGTGGATTATTCCAAAACAAACAGTCAAGCTTCTCACCTTGTTTGGTGGAACTTTTTTTGACATATTTGTCCCAAAGATTGTACACAAGAAGCTATTTTGCTTCCTTTTTGTTTTGTTTTGTTTTTTTTGAGACGGAGTTCTGCTCTTGTCACCCAGGCTGGAGTGCAGTGGCACGATCTCGGCTCACTGCAACCTCTGCCTCCCAGGTTCAAGTGATTCTCTGGCCTCAGCCTCCCGAGTAGCTGGAATCATAGGCACCCACCACCACGCCTGGCTAATTTTTGTATTTTTAGTAGAGACGGGGTTTCACCATGTTGGCCAGGCTGGTCTTGAACTCCTGACCTCAGGTGATCCGCCCACCTCGGCCTCCCAAAGTGCTGGGATTACAGGCGTGAGCCACTGTGCCTGGCCTAAAACTGTTTTGCTTCCTAAGAAAAAGCCAAATGGAAGAGAAAGAAAATGCCCCCGACGGCCAAAGAAGCTGAAATTCTCAGAAGCCTAGAGTCGGCTGCTGGAGGATAGAGCCAAAACTGCTCCAACTTCTTCCTAGAAACACACGTGGGGTCCCCTGAGACATCCACTGGCCTGAACGTCACCACGGAATTGCAGGGTTGGGACATTTTCATAGTGAGAAACGCTGAGGAACTCTTGACATAAAAACTCCAGTGGAAGATGGAAACTGTGATGACAGAAATGGCGCTGACCATCCAGGCCCTGCCCATGCCCTGCTTGGAACACTGATTGACAGAAATGGCGCTGACCAGCCAGGCCCTGCCCATGCCCTGCTTGGAACATTGATTGACAGAAATGGCGCTGACCAGCCAGGCCCTGCCCGTGCCCCGCTTGGAACATTGATTGACAGAAATGGCGCTGACCAGCCAGGCCCTGCCCGTGCCGTGCTTGGAACACTGATCATGTGTTTGACCTCGACATCAGCACACACAAACACGCCCAGGTAGGAGCAAAACACCATCATTCTGTTTGGGGTGGTCCCTGATGAAATAGCACAAGTTTGCTGGGTGCGGTGGCTCTCATGCCTATAATCCCAGCACTTTGGGAGGCCGAGGTGGGCAGATCACGAGGTCAGGAGATCAAGACCATCCTGGCTAACACGGCGAAACCCCGTCTCTACAAAAATACAAAAAATTAGCCGGGTGTGGTGGCGGGTGCCTGTAGTCGCAGCTACTCGGGAGGCTGAGGCAGGAGAATGGCGTGAACCCATGAGGCGGAGCTTGCAGTGAGCAGAGTTCGTGCCACTGCACTCCAGCCTAGGAGACAGAGCGAGACTCTGTCTCAAAAAAAAAGAAGAGGGTAGGGAAAAAGAGTCATTCATGCCCTTGTCTGGCTCAGTGAATCTGTATTTTTACATAAGATCACACAGATAAAATGGGGCAGGGGAACAATCGGGTATGCATTTGTGTCTGATGGGCCATGGGTGACTGCACCTGTAAAGATGAGGAATCAATTTACATTGCCATAGTGAAATCTTTACAGAAACACCTTAGAGTAAAGATCTCGGAGCTCAGTAAGAATTTCCTTGTGGGCAAAGTATTGGGGAGGTGTGTAGCTTTTCATCTTGCAGCCGTCTTATTTAGAAACCAAAAGGGGAGGCAAGTTTGCACGATGCAGTTCACAGCTTGACTTGTTCCTTTGGCTAAATGAGTTTGGGGTCTCAAGATTTAATTTCGTTTCACAGATTACAGATGTGAGCTACCGTGCCTGGCCTACATAACAAATTTACTAAACAACCTTGTTCACTACACACTTCCTGGTCACCTTCCCATTTCTCAACTGCCTCCGAAAGCCCAAACCCCCTTACCCGTTGTCTAGCCCGAACCCTGACGCGGCCTCAGGAGATCCCGAGGACACAGGCTACGGCGTGGTTTTCTACATTTTAGGGAGACAGGAGACATCATTCAATACATGTAAGATGAACACTGCGGTCTGGAAAGGCGGGACAACTTGAAGGATGCCGGGGTGGGCTTCAGGTCATAGGTGATTTTCAGATTGTCAATCGTTTGAAAGAGTTTATCTAAAGACCAGGAATTGGCCATGCGCAGTGGCTCACACCTGTAATCCCAGCACTTTGGGAGGCCAAGGGGGGCGGATCACGAGGCCAGGAAATCCAGACCAGCCTGGCCAACATGGTGAAACCGTCTCTACTAAAAATACAAAAATTAGCCGGGCGTGGTGGCACATGCCTGTAATCCCAGCTACTCGGGAGGCTGAGGCAGGAGAATCGCTTGAACCCAGGAGGCGGAGGTTGCAGTGAGCCAAGATCACGCCACTGTACTCCGGCCTGGCGACAGAGTGAGACTCCATCTCAGAAAAAAAAAAAAAAAAAAGACCTGGAATCAATACAAAGGGGTGTGTCTGGGTTAAGATAAGAGCATGGCTGGGCGCGGTGGCTCACGCCTGTAATCCCAGCACTTTGGGAAGCCGAGGTGGGCGGATCACAAGGTCAGGAGATCAAGACCATCCTGGCTAACACACTGAAACCCCGTCTCTACTAAAAATACAAAAAATTAGCCGGGCGTGGTGGTGGGCACCTGTAGTCCCAGCTACTCGGGAGGCTGAGGCAGGAGAATGGCGTGTACCCAGGAGGCGGAGCTTGCAGTGAGCGGAGATTGAGCCACTGCACTCCAGCCTGGGCGACAGAGCGAGACTCCATCTCAAAAAAAAAAAAAAAAAAGAGCTTGTGGAGACCAAGGTTCTTATGCAGATGAAGCCTCCAGGTATCAGGCTTCAGAGACAATAGATTGCAAATCTTTCTTTTCAGACTTAAAAAGGCACCAGACCCAGTGAATTCTCTCCTGGATCAGGGGAAAGATTCTGGCCACTTGCTTCAGCCACATTTTTTTTTTTTTTTTTTTTTTTTGGCCAGCCATTGTGAATACTTACATAATTAAAACTGTCTTTTTCTCTTGGTAATCTGCCTGATCACATTGATTCCCAGGTCCAAGGAATTCCCAGGTCCCTCAAGCAATGGAGTAGAAGAAGTGTTTTGTTTTGCTTTGATTTCTTCCTCTATATTAGTATAAGTATGTCTCACTCTGGGTGTCCTGTATTTGCATTTTTATTTGCTAAATCCAGTAACCCTATTCCAGGTGTAAGTAGGTTTCTCTGGATGTACAACTTTCATCTCATGAATCTTTATATTACTGCTCCTAAATTCTAACCTAGACAATGTCATTATTTTTCAACAGTAAAAATAGTCTGAATTAAGCCTTCCAGATGCATACTCCCTTCTTTCCTGAGGCAGATGAAGTAGAGAAGAATGAAGGCAATTAACAAATCTGGATGAACACCCCAGAAGCAGCTCCTGCTGCACCCACCTCAGCAAAGAATCCAGAGGCGACCCCTCCTCTCCATCTGCTCCTCCTCCAGTCCACTGTCCTCTTTAACCCTCCTCATTGTCCCCTGCCTCCACTCTTGTCAGACAGCAAGCTACAGAATAACTGGTGAAGTACTTTTTTTAAAAAATAAATCAGACCACATCAGGCTCTTCAGCATGGAAATGTGGACCACAGCCCATGGGCCAGCCCATCAGTCCCGATCATCCCCATCACACCCCATTAGTCCCCACCGGACCCCTTCATCCCCATCAGACTCCATCAGACCCCAACAGACCCCGTCAGTCACCGCCAGACCCCATCACACCCCATTAGTCCCAATCAGTCCCCATCAGACCCCATCACCCTCATCAGACCCCATCAGACCCATCAGACTCCATCAGTCCCCAGCAGACCCCAGGAGTCTCCATCAGACTCCATCAGTCACCACCAGACTCCATCAGACCCCATCAGACTCCATCAGACCCCATCAGACCCCATCAGTCCCCATCAGACTCCATCAGACCCCATCAGTCCCCACCAGTCACCACCAGACTGCATCACACCCCATTAGTCCCCGTCAGTCCCCATCAGACTCCATCAGTCCCCAGCAGACCCCATGAGTCCCCATCAGACCCCATCACACCCCATTAGTCCCCATCAGATTCCATCAGTCCCCAGCAGACCCCATGAGTTTCCATGAGTCACCATCAGACTCCATCATCCCCATCAGCCCCATCAGCCCCATCAGCCCCATCAGTCTCTGTCAGTTCCCATGAGTCCCCATCAGTCCCCATCAGATGCATCAGAACTTTCTGAGCACGTCATGGAGGATGACATCACACAAACCCCAGCTCTTCTTTTCCTCACATTCTCCTGTGAATCCAGCAGACCCTGGGTGAGTACCTGCTGTGTTTAGGAGTCGCAGGTCCTATTTTCCAAAGTGCTCATGGCAGCCCCACTCTTCCTAGGCTGCGACTGGCTCCTCTATGGAGGAGAGGGGTCTGTGTTTCTGCTCCTGACTCTGGGCGGCTATGACTTGGCAGAAGCAACATGGTGACACAGTTTCCTCTTGTCCATCTAGGACACCAACTCTCCAAGCCCAGCCTCCAGGCAGTGTGTAGGCGTTGCAGACAAGCATGGGTGGGTGACCCAGTGATGGCACAGCTGAGTGACAGCTGACAGCCACCACTGACCCCAGGTGGGTCATGACCAGCCCTCAGATGCCCCTTGGTCCCAGGGGTATGACCATGATGGCCAGACCCTGAGGACCACCTGGAGGTGCCCAGGCCACCCGGAACCCTGTAAGGGCACAATGAGAGGAGGGTTCTTGTTCCAACCACAACTCTGGGGCGATTTGTCGCACAATTAATAACTGGAACTGTCCTGGGAACTGGGGACTCAGAGATGAGGAAGACGGAGCTGTTGCCAGAGTCCACATTCAGTCCAGAGAGACAGCAGGAAGACAGCCCCCAGAGATGCTCTGTGCTCAGGCCCGAGGGCTGCAGGGGTAGCAGGCCCCTCCCTGGACCTTCTGGGATGCTGGCGGTGGCTCTGGGGTGCCTGCGGGTGGGTGTGTCTCAGGCTGGAGATGCCCATGGAGTGCCCAGGAATCAGATCCTCAGGTCAGCCATCAAGCAAGAGTCCCCAGCCTCATCTCTCCGGGGATCAATCTGCCATGGTGTGATTAAATCAGTCAGTCCTGGTGCCAAGGAGAAAACAGCCAGTAAGGGACCACGAGGCGCCTGTGCGACTGTGAAGCTGCCATCCTGGGACTCCAGTGCTGTCCCCTCCAGGGGCTTCCAACACCGCCCCCCCACCCTGACCTTCTCTTATGTGGCACATGAACATCGGAGGATGCAGCTCCGGGGCTGCCCCTTCTGCACACAGGAGCGATTGAAGCACAGGTGGGCACCCACATCCCATCTGCTGGGTCCCACAGCAAATTCCACCAGGGTTCCTCTGTGACAAACATTTGCTGCCAAGGCTGAGTGGAGGCCAGCCAAGAATGCGGCTAAAGCAAAGTGTGGCTTCTTCTTCCTTTTTTTTTTTTTTTTTGAGATGTAATTTCTCTCTTGTTGCCCAGGCTGGAGCGCAATGGCGCGATCTCAGCTCACCGCAACCTCCGCCTCCTGAGTTCTCCTGCCTCAGCCTCCCAAGTAGCTGGGAGTACAGGCGTGTGCCACCACGCCAGGCTAATTTTGTATTTTTAGTAGAGACGGGGTTGCTCCACGTTGGTCAGGCTGGTCTCGAATTCTTGATCTCAGGTGATCTGCCTGCTTTGGCCTCCCAAAGTGCTGGGATTTCAGGCATGAGCCACCGCGCCTGGCCAAGCGAGTTGTGGGTCTCTTCTCCCTCCCCTGCTCTCTATCTCAGAGGGAGAAGAGCCAGGGAGGGCCAGGAGGATGCAGGCCTCACTGGGCCCGCCTGCACCCACCCCAGGGTCAGGGGGTCTGAGCAGCATTCTGGGTTTGTAAAGAAACCCCATCTCCAAGAATTCTGGGGAGGAAGCTGTCTAGGGAGTGCTGTCTTGCAGGGTGGCTTGTGAGCGGTTTTATCCCTTCTGTGACAGTCTTCAGTGATGCTGGAAGCCTGGCCCTGCCGGGAGCTCCAGCTCAGCCCAGCACCTGGTGCCCTCCTCACTGTCACTGGACGTGCACCCTAGGAGGCAGTGTGTGTCCACAGATCATTTCTCCCTGAGAACTGTCTCAGCTCCAAAATCACTCTTACTGTTTTCCTATAACCCCGCCTGGCTGTCCCTGTGGGCAATTTCAGAGCTACATGTGTGCTGTGTGCATTTCCAGTGGGGAGAGATGGCTTCCTACCTGTTTTCACACTCTTTAATCCCTGCTCATAAACACTATTTCCGCAGAACCCCTGAATCAGTGATAGAAAAGGTAGCAGGTACTGCACTCTAGCCTGGGCAACAGAGCGAGACCCTGTCTCTGAAACAACAAGAGCAAAAGCCTTTCTGGTAGATGGTGGTGTATACGCTGGTCTTAGTTTCTATCCAGTTTAAAAATCTTTGCTATTTAATTGGAGTGTTTAGATCATTAATGAAATTAATTATATGGTTAGGTTTAAGTTTACCCTGTCTTTAATTTAAAAATAAAAAGAAGGCTGGGCGTGGTGGCTCATGCCTGTAATCCCAGCACTTTGGGAGGCCGAGGCTGGATCACGAGTTCAGGAGTTCGAGACCAGCCTGACCAACATGGTGACACCCCATCTCTAGTAAAAATACAAAAATGAGCTGGGCGTGGTGGCGGGCGCCTGTAATCCCAGCTACTCAGGAGGCTGAGGCAGGAGAATTGCTTGAACCCGGTAGGCAGAGTTTGCAGTGAGCTGAGATCGTGCCACTGCACAACAGCCTGGGCAACAGAGCAAGACTCTGTCTCAAAAAAAAAAAATAAATAAATAAAACAAACAAAAATAAAAAGAAATAAGGATGTCCTTAAGGTACAGTGAGGTCATTCCCGTGGTCCCTGAGCCAACCTGTCTGGTGTCCTCATAAGAGGAGGAGATTAGGGTACAGGCACACCGGGGCATGACAGTGAGGACACGGGGAGAAGACACTGCCAGCCAAGGAGGGGGCCTCAGGAAGAGGGAGGAGGCCTCAGGAGGAGGGAGGGGGCCTCAGGAGGAGGGAGGGGGCCTCAGGAGGAGGGAGGGGGCCTCAGGAGGAGGGAGGGGCCTCAGGAGGAGCCAGCCCTGGGCCTGAAGAAGGGGAGAGAATGAATTCCCACGGTCCAGCCCAGCCCGGCTAGCAGCCCTTTGCCACAGCAGCCCTGGGGCACGTGCGGCACTGCACTGTGTGGGCTCCACTGGGGAAGGGAGAAGAGGGGAAGGGGGTGGGGAGCAACTACAGCCCCCACCAAGCTTCCTGCCCTGACCCTACACTGGGCCCTTCCCCAGGGCTTGGTGGTCAGGCTGGAGCAGGCTCAGGTGGGACCGCCCTCTCTGAACAAACATCGCTTCCTGAAGCCTTCCTGGATGGCCCAGAGACAATGATTTGCTCCGTCTCTCATTCTCGCAAAGCAGTTTTTTTTTTTCTTTTTTTTTTTTTTTTGGGAGACGGAGTCTCGCTCTGTCTCCCAGGCTGATCTCACCTCACTGCAACCCCCACCTCCCAGGTTCAAGCAATTCTCCTGCCTCAGCCTCCCGAGTAGCTGGGGTTACAGGCTCCCGCCACCATGCCTGGCTAACTTTTGTATTTTTAGTAGAGACAGGGTTTCAACATGTTGGCCAGGCTAGTCTCAAACTCCTGACTTCATGTGATCCACCCACCTCAGCCGCCCAAAGTGCTGGGATTACAGGTGTGAGCCACCAGCGGCCTCATTCTCACAGAACTTTATTGCGGTTATTATGCAATGCCATATTGTATTGCAATGTTTCATAAAAATGTTCCTATTATCTACTATGAAAATAGCACCTGCTTATGGGTAGCACTCTTAAAATTTTCTCCCAAAGCAAATTGTAAGCTCCTACATACCAAGAGCCTAGCAAAATACCTGATGTTCAAAAATCTGAAAAAATGGGCCGGGTGCGGTGGCTCACGCCTGTAATCCCAGCACTTTGGGTGGCTGAGGCGGGCGGATCACGAGGTCAGGAGATCGAGACCATCCTGGCTAACACAGCCAAACCCCGTCTCTACTAAAAATACAAAAAAAATTAGCCGGGGGTGGTGGCGGGCGCCTGTAGTCCCAACTACTCGGGAGGCTGAGGCAGGAGAATCGCTTGAACCTGGGAGGCGGATCTTGCAGTGAGCCGAGATCGCTCCATTGCACTCCAGCCTGGGCGACAGAGCGAGACTCCGTCTCAAAAAAAATAAATAAATAAATAAAAAACCGCCAGGATTGTTGAGCACGGCTTAGCGGGCACGGCCAGGAGTCACGTGTCCTCCATCACTCCCATGGACAGACGGGCGCCTAGCGACGGTGCAGCTGAGCTCGGGGCAGACTCTGCCCAGGCCCACTCGGTGTCTGGGCCTTCCCCACGCGGCGTGGCCACAGCCTGCTTCTCCTGGACAGCCGCTCATCACCCTTGTCCCAGCAAGATCAGGTCCGCATGCTCTGGCCCAGGCCCTCCAACACAGGGCAAAGAGAAGGCGGGAGGCGCAAAGGGATGGCCCAGAGCCGGCCTGCGCCGCTGGATCTGCAGATCAGGTGCTTGTCTCCCCACCTCCCCGCGTGCGCCCCTGCTTGCTTTCAGGCAGGAGGTCTGTGGGTCGGGGGAGTCAGGTGACGCTAGGCACACGAAGTCCTGCAGCCCCAGCTCCAGAGGAGGGTGGCCTCTGTCTCAGAAGCTAGGACTCACCATGGCCTGGGCTTGTTGACGCTGCATGGTCAAGGCAGCAGGGCAGGCCCCAGAAGAAGGGGGCATCTCTCCTCACCGTTTAAAGCAAATTATCAAACAGACAGAAAAATCTCCTCAGTCAGTCATCTTCAAAGAGTTTCATCATGTTGCTTTTTTTTTGTTTTTAATCTACCCTCTCCTTTTTTTTTCTTTGCTGGAGGTGTTTGTTTGTTTGTTTGTTTGTTTTGAGACAGAGTCTCACTCTGTTGCCCAGGCTGGAGTGCAGTGGTGTGATCTGGGCTCACTGCAACCTCCACCCCCTGAAATTTCGATCCGCCTGCCTCAGCCTCTCGAGTAGCTGGGATTACAGGCACCCACCACCACACCCGGCTAATTTTTGTGTTTACAGTAGAGAAGGGGTTTCACCATGTTGGCCAGGCTGGCCTCAAACTCCTGACCTCAAGTGATCCATCCACCTCGGCTTCCCAAAGTGCTGGGATTACAGGCATGAGCCACTGTGCCTGGTGTGCTGGAGTATTTTTAAAGCCAACTCCAGACTTCATATCATTTTACCCGTAAGTACTCTTCTCTTTTGTCAAATAAAAAACAAATCAGGGCCATGCACAGTGGTTCATGCCGGTAACCCCAGTGCTTCGGGAGGCCGGGGCGGGAGGATTGCTTGAGCCCAGGAATTTGATACCACCTAGGCAACACAGCAAGAACCCCATCTCTACAAAAACTAAAAAATTAGCCAGGTGTGGTGGCACATGCCTGTGGTCCTAGCTACTCAGGAGGCTGAGGTAGAAGGATCACTTGAGCCCGGAAGTTCCAGGCTGCAGTGAGCCAAAATCACACCACTGCACTCCAGCCTGGGTGACAGAACAAGACCCTGTCACAAACCCCCTCACCAGAAAAAAAAAAAAAAAAAAAAAAGGAAATCTCCAATGCGTAGAAGCAGAAAGTAGAAGAGTGGTTGCCAGGAGCAATAAATAAATAAATCGAGAGCGTTTTAAAAAATCTAGACTTGGTGCTGTTTCTGAAAGGATGATTGCAAGTGTGTCAGACCTGTGAGGTCTCAAGAGTTGGGCAAAACGCGGTTTTCTTGTGTGCAGTGGAGCAGCACAGTGTGGGGAGGGGGGTGGGGGGCCTGTTGACCAGGCAGCGATGCGAGAAAGCTGCATCTGAACCCCTGCCCAGGCTGAGGCTGGGCACACAGTCAAGGCCCTGGAAGAGACTTAACCAGAACTGGTCTCTGGGCCTACAGTCAGGGCCCTGGAGGAGACTTAACCAGAACTGGTCACCAGTGCATTTGGTTCCAATGAGAACAACAGTTCAGTTACATATTTATGAGGCAAAAGACAGGACTTTGGAGGATGTGTCCGGCCTTGTCACAGGTAAATAAGGGACATCATGAATCTCATCTTTGTCACCTGGGGACGGGGTTCTGAGCTGTTTCCAGAACATAAAGGGGGGACTTCCTAACCTCCCAGGATCATAGGGCTCAGGTAAAGCTTATCACTGTCGATTTTCCTTAAAAATAATCATTACTGTTATATATTATTATGTATGTATATATACCCACACACCTCAGATTAGGGCTTGACTCTCCCTGAAATATTAACACACCCTTTCCACCTATAACATTGCCCCCCTCCCCCCCGCTGATTTCTGTCTCCAGCCCTCTGCTGAAAATCAAATCACGGGTTCCACAGCCTGGCTGCACAATGCGGTCCATTGGCCAGAGCAGGGCCTCCTGCTAGCAGGTTGGAAATGCAGCGCCCCAGTCCCCAGCCAGCTCTGCAGCACCAGGACCCGCAGGTCTCCCTCAGGGATAGAGTTGCACTGCACTGGAATTTCCTGCGGTGAGATTTGGGTGACCCTCCCCACTCCCAGTTGCCAGTCTCCTGTAACTAGGCAGCGTGTGGTCGACTGACTGGCTTCAGCCTCTAGGACAGCCTGGAGCTCCGTGGGGTTTGGCACGTGCTGTGGCTCCACGAAGATGCCCACGTCGTGGTTCATCACTGCTCGGTGGGTTCTGCTGCCGTTATCTTTGTCCTCTGTACTAACATCCCATTTTCTCAGGTCTTCCTGGCCTTGATAATGCTAGACGTTCCTTTCATCTTGATGGGTACCCCAGAACTGAAGTACTCCTGAAGCCCTTCTAACTTCCAAAGGGCAGCTTCTACAAAAAAGCAACAAGGGCCAGGCACAGTGGCTCGCGCCTGTAATCCCAGCACTTTGGGAGGCCAAGGTGGGTGGATCACCTGAGGTCGGGAGTTTGAAAACAGCCTGGCCAACATGGAGAAACCCCGTCTCTACTAAAAATACAAAATTAGTCGGGCGTAGTGGCGCATGCCTGTAATCCCAGCTACTTGGGAGGCTGAGGCAGGACAATCGGTTGAACCCAGGAGGCAGAGGTTGCAGTGAGGCGAGATTGAGCCATTGCACTCCAGCCTGGGCAACAAGAGCGAAACTCCGTCTCAAAAAAAAAAAAAAAAGGCAACAAGACGGCTGAATTCCTGAAGGGAGGAGGGGCATCATGGGTGGTGACCCCACAGAGGCCCCCTGGCGTGGCCCCTGAGGCCCCTCAGACTGAAGGGGACCTCCTGCAAGGGAGCTGGGTCCCCCAGGGGAGGGTGAATTCTGAGTCCCTGAACTGCTGGGTGAGCTGACCCAGAGCTCCAGCACTGCAAAGCCTCCCCCGGAAAGGGCTGTCTGGAGCGGCTGTGGCCAGCACAGTCACTCCTGGGGTGGGTGTGCACCTGGCTTTTGCATCATGGCTGACCGTGCTGGTGGCTTCACAGAAAGGGAGTTTGTGTGAGGATGCTCGGGTGCCTGTTGGGTGCTTGGCACTGGGGTGGGGGGGGTGGTGAATGGAGGCACCTGAGGGACACGGTCCCAGGTGGGAGCTGTTCCAGGCGGGAGCTGTCCCAGGTGGGGGCTGTTCCAGGTGGGAGCTGCTGTCTCCCAGTCAGGTCCCAGGTTGGGGCTTGGCCAGGCCTGGGCTGGAGTGGGAGACCTTTCTAGCCGCCTCAGTCTGGCTGCCTACCCTGCACAGAGCCAGGGGCTCTGGCCTCTCTGTATCTCTCCTCTCCACTCTTCCTGGAGGGCACCGCTCTTATCTGACCTGCTCCCCCACAGTCTCCCTACATTTGGCCCAAAAATACACTTGGTGGCCTCCCGCCATCACACTCAGGCTGGGGCCGGCGGCCCCTGGTCTGTGCTGCCTGCCACGCTGCTTTCCACAGCAGTGGTGGGGAAGGGAGGTTAGAACCCCATCTCCATGGCCAGAAGGCAGGAATTAGAGAAAAGGGGAGCCGTGAGGCTTCCAGGGCTAGGGTTGGAACAGAAGCTGGGCGGTGTGGGGCGATTTGGGTGCAGGACCCCGGGTGCTGGAAAGTGGGGAGCAGGACTGTGTTTGTTGCTCCAGAAAGCGCGAGGGATGCGATATAGGAAATTCGGGCGTCAGTTAGAGCCCGAGAGGGGTTCAGGGAGTCACTGACTTAGGCAGAGAGGAGCCCAGACAGGGTTCGAAGACCCTGGGGACGGACGCACACCTGTCAGTCCTGGATTGTGGGGCACCCATAGGCCGAGGGGCAGGAGGCTATGGCCCTGTCTCCTGGTTTGGGTCTAAACATCCCAAGGAGGTCAGACTGTAGAGTAGGGGCTGTGCGATCTTTCAAATGAGGGATGCCGCGTGTTACCAAAGGCCAGTGCTAAGAAGCTGGGCTGAAAGCTTGGGGAGTTCCCAGAACCAGCAGACTAGGAACGGGAGGAACCGTGTGGGGGGCTCTGCTCCGCTGAGCACTGAACCCCCCCTAGTCTTGCAAGGGCTGGAGAAGGGTGAAAGGCAGAGACGGGAGTCCGCACTTAGGGACCGGTTCGTTCCACACGCTGCTGTCCAGGCTCCTGGGTGGCACTCGCATGGAACATTCCGGAAACACCCATGGGAAGGTCCCAAGTTGGTTCCGAAAGGCCCTGACGGACGCGCAGGGGACGCTGAGCCTGTGATCCTCGCCTCACCCAGATAAGGCCGGGCTGCTTCTCACAGGAAAGTGCGTCTGGAGTCCGGGAACGGCCTCCTGCTGGGGCCTGTCCAGGGCGCCCTGGGCCTAAATTACAGGCGGGGAGAGGCCTGTCGGAGGAGCTCCCGCTCCAGACCCCCGGGGGACCCAGGGCGAGGTCGCCCCAGCACCTCACGTCTGGGGTCTCCCCTTAGCCACGTCGCCAGAGCAAAATTCAGTATCTGCAGTTCTGGCAAATTTCCGGGGCCTCCCGGACACGAAAAGCAGCTGAAATCTCAGGACAATGTCATGGGATGCGGACCGAGAAGAAGCCGTTCGGAACCAGAGCTGCCCCGGATTCTCCCAGGCCTGGCTCGCCGGTGGGGGGACCCCGGTCCCTGGTTTGGGGGGGCAGGAACGGGCGGGCGCCCCTGGGGGCTTCTCATTTGTGTGTTGGTCTCGGCCTTGAAATGCAGCGGAGAAAATAAAAAATAAAATAAAAATAGGAGTCAGGTGTCAGAGTTGGGTCGGCCAGGCACTGAGGTTTGAAGGAATCGCAGAAGCAGCTCCTCTCACCCGGGTCCAGGCCGCGGGGGGTCTGCGGGAGGCGCCCCCGATTCTGCCCGCGGGACGCGGCGGCCTCCGAAGTCCCAGGAGCAGGCCCGGCCCCGCCCCCACCCCCATCCTCCCCTCTCCCCCCTCCCCCCTCCCCCCTCCCCCGCCCCCCTCCGTCCCCAAGTCCTCCCCGCCCCCAGCCCCGCCCCTCCCCCGCCCTGGGTGCTCCCCTGCCCCTCCCCCCGTCCTCCCCCGCCCCTCACCCGCTCCTGCCCCTCCTCTGTCCCCAAGTCCTCCCCACCCCCAGCCCGCCCCTCCCCCTTCCCTGCCCCTCCCCCGCCACCGCCTCCAGCCCCGCCCCCAGCCCCGCCCCCCACGCTCGCGGTCCCGCCGGAAGGACTTGAGCGCCCCGGAGCCGGGAGGCGAACTTGGGACCCGCTGGCCTCGCTCGGTGCGCGCCTCCCTCCCCGCATGCAGCCCGCCGAGCGCTCGCGGGTCCCCAGGTGTGTGGCGCGGGTTGCGGGCGTCCCCGGCGCCTGCGGGCCCCCGACCCCCCAGAGGAAACTTCGAGGACGCCGGCCTCCTTCTCTCGGTGTTGCAGGATCGACCCGTACGGATTCGAGCGGCCTGAGGACTTCGACGACGCCGCCTACGAGAAGTTTTTCTCCAGATACCTGGTCACGCTCACCCGCAGGGCGATCAAGTGGTCCCGGCTGCTGCAGGGCGGGGGCGTCCCCAGAAGCCGGACAGGTGGGTCCCCGGGGCGCAGGTGGGTCCCCGGGGCGCAGGTGGGTCCCGAGGGCGCAGGTGGGTCCCGAGGGCGCAGGTGGGTCCCGGGGGCGCAGGTGTGTCCCGAGGGCGCAGGTGGGTCGGGCTGGGACGGGCCGGGCAAAGTCCGGGCTCCGGGAGCGGAGGGAGGGGGAGGAACTTTTCCGGGCAGGTCGGGACGAGAGGGCAGCCGCAGAGACCGGTTTTCCCGCTTTGAGATGGGCCGGCTGGTCGGACGCGAAGGAGACTCGTCCCTCCCAGCAGGGAGCCAGATCGGGATGGATCAAAACTCGATACATGCCGGGCGCAGTGGCTCACGCCTGTAGTCCCAGCGCTTTGGGAGGTCGAGGTGGGCGGAGCACCTGAGGTTGGGAGTTTGAGACCAGCCTGACCAACATGGTGAAACCCCATCTCTACTAAAAATACAAACTTAGGCGGGCGTGGTGGCACATGCCTGTAATCCCAGCTACTCTGGAGGCTGAGGCAGGAGAATCACTTGAACCCGGTAGGCGGAGGTTGCAGTGAGCCGAGATTGCGCCATTGCACTCCAGCCTGGGCGACAGAGAGAGACTCCGTCCTTGTGACGGGACCCACAGGGTCCTGCTCGACCTGCCGCTCCTCCGCGACCCCGGGCCTCCTCCTGCTGCGGTGAGCACCGGCCTGGCCGCCCGCCCGCCTCGGGGTTAGCTGCAGGGCCCCCTCCTCCGGGGCTCCCCAGGCTTCCCTGTGCGGAGGGCACCCCCTCATTTCTGCCTTTCCCAGCACAGCCCCTGCTGGAGTCAAAAATCCTCCCTGCAGCGGATTTTTCATTCACTGCACTCAGTCCTCAGAACCTGGGGCAGTGCCGGGCGACTTCCCTGTGTGTTCAGTGAATGAATGAAGTGTCTGCCTGGAGTGAGGGCTTGGTGGGAGTGTGCCCTGGAGCTAGGAACTCAGAGAAGTGGGGTCAAAGGGGAGTCCTGGGGGCTTCCTGAGAAGGGGGATGTGAATGGCAGCTGAGCTTCGAGGGACCAAGCAGTAGGGACCTGGTGGGGAAGGACAGAGATGAAACCAGGGGCCCTGCACCTGGGCGGAGGGTCTGAGGTGTGTGGTGACCACAGCCAGGCACAGAGAAGCCAACTGTTAAAGGCTTTCCAGGCAGGGGGTGGCAAGATCAGCTTTTGCTTTTATTTATTTGAGACAGAGTATCCCTCTGAGTGCAGTGGCACAATCACCACTCACTGTAGCCTTGACCTCCTGGGCTCCAGTCATCCTCCCCTCTCAGCCTCCCGCGTAGCTGGGACCACTGGCGCGGCCACCACTCCTGGCTAATTTTTAAATTTTTTATAGAGATGTAAGCTAATATCCTATATGCTTCCCACGAATGCATCATGTCCCATCCCTGTGGCCTCTGCATGTTCACGTTTCCAGTGGAACATGTGTCTTTATTTTTCCTTTTCATTTATTCTTTTTGATTTATTTATTTTTGAAACAGAGTCTCACTCTGTCGCCCAGGCTGGAGTGCAGTGGTGCGATCTCGGCTCACTGCAACCTCCACTTCCTGGGTTCAAGTGATTCTCCTGCCTCAGCCTCCTGAGTAGCTGGGATTACAGGTGCGCACCACTACACCTGGCTAATTTATTTATTTTATTTTATTTTTTTAATTTTGAGACGGAGTCTCACTCTGTCGCCCAGGCTAGAGTGCAGTGGCATGACTTCAGCTCATTGCAACCTTTGCCCCTGGGTTCAAGCGATTTTCCTCCCTCAGCCTCCCAAGTAGCTGGGATTACAGGCATCTACCACCACGCCAGGCTAATTTTTCTATTTTTAGTAGAGACGGGTTTCACCATATTGGCCAGGCTGGTCTCAAACTCCTGACCTCAAGGGATCTGCCCACCTTGGCCTCCCAAAATGCTGGGATTACAGGCATGAGCCACTACGCCTGATTTATTCTTAAAAGTTAACTGTCTTTTAATTTTAAAAAGTAACATAAAAGTATATAAGACATGTGAACTTAAAAAGCATAATTTATGTACATGGTAAACACTTTAATCATACTGAGGGCTACAAAGTGCTACAGGGAGTTTCTCTCCCACCCATGGCCCCCATCTCCTATAGAGATGACTGCAGGGGACTGTCCTTCCGTCCCCCTCAGGAGCAGAAGTCCATGCTTGGTTCTGCAGTTTGCTTTAAGAGCAGGGGAAGTCCGTGGGAAGTCCTGTGGCTGTGACCTAGAGGTTGGTTACAGCGGAGAATCTGAAAGATGTGTGGTTGTGCATAAACTTTTTGTTTTTACAGAAAACATAACTGCACAGTCATTCTCCTGTCTTTGCCTTTGTCGTTTGGGTCTGTCCTATCGCTCTCCTTTTCTTTGACTAGGGGCTGCTAACTTGGGTTCCATATTTTCCTTTTTAGGGAACCACTCAGCGCATTGCCCCCACTTTTCAATATGGACTTGGGAGGGGGTTCTGGGAAGAGCAGGGAAAAGGAAAAAAGCAATCCGGATGCAGAATCCTCCAGATTTTTATTCTTTTCCCCAATCCTTTGCAATTATTTACACCTAGTTCAACAGTTTTGTTTTTGCTTTTTTTTTTTTTTTTTTTTTTTTTAGCATTGGTCTCTATCAACTCTTTCTAAAAATTTCACTTTGTTTTTACTGAAATAGCAACTTTCTTCTTTTTGCTTTAATTTTTTTTTTTTTTTTGAGACAAAGTCTAGCTCTGTCAGCCTGGCTGGAGGGTAGTGACGCAATCTCGGCTCATTGCAACTTCTGCCTCCCAGGTTCAAGCAATTCTCCTGCCTCAGCCTCCTGAGTAACTGGGATTACAGGCACCTGCCACCATGCCAGGCTAATTTTTGTGTTTTTAGTAGAGATGGGTTTTGCCTTGTTGGCCAGGCTGGTCTCGAACTCCTGAACTCCAGTGATCCGCCCACCTCAGCCTCCCAAAGTGCTGGGATGACAGACGTGAGCCACCACGCTGGGCTAATTTATATAATGTTAATTGGACCGTGTAATTATAGTAGCAAGCATCACTGGCATCAATGGGGCTGTGAGCAAATATATCTCTTTGATCCTATATGAGCCTCAGCCTGAGGGGTGGGAGCCACACGGCTGTGGGCCTGTTCTGCAGGGAGGAGGGATGCTGGTGACTCTGGTGGGAGGCACGTGGAGTCAGTGATTGCTTGTGTCTCTACTGGCCTGGGGCCTGGGTCCCAGTGTGACCGTCAGGGTGCCCATGAGCACTGGCAGAGCCCCAAGAGCGGAGGGTCGGGCATAAAACTGGAGTGGATGAGTTATTCCAAAAATGGGAATACAACTTCTTCCTGCCAGGTATTCCAGGCTGACAGTGATAGAGTTCTTTCCTCTGCTTTTGGAGGATTCTCATCTGCACCCCCCCATGTTAAAGTCTCCAGGAACACAGTCATCTACCAATCTCAGCATTCCACATGTCTTAAGGGACAGTTAGTATGTATTCTGCCTGACCACACTCTTAGTGGGTAAATAAATATTGTATTTTCCTTTCTCCATAGCAAATATCCACCAGGAGCCCTTAGGAAGACCCCTTCCTCTTCCTCCCTGGAAAGACTAAATTCAACAAACTTAGTCCTGTTGGATTCCTATTTCATTCTCCATCCGGAGAAGAGATGTCTGCAGGGAAGCAGCTTCAGGGCCGTTGGCGTCTTTGAGACCTCCTTCCTGGTGGCTTAGAACATTAACACCACCTAAGTTAAATTGAGAAAACGTATTTTCAAAGATACACCGAAAAATTGGGGATTTGCCTAACTTTGTCAGGGTAGACAGATGGACGTCAGTTCTCTGGATGTAGCTTCTTTTTACAAATTTCCCAACTGTTTTGACTTGATATTTTATATTTCTCCAAACATTAGTGATGCTCTTGATATTTTATACTTCTCCAAACGTTAGTGATGCTCTGTGGGTTAGCCCTGCCCTTGGGAAAGTGTCAGTCTGTGAGGACAAGTAAACCATTTTCTTTCTTCTATAAAGAAACAGTGTAAATCCAGATAACAAACTTATCAAAAAGTCGCAGAATTCTTTGTTCTGTGAAGCTTCCGGGTGTTGCTCCAACTGCCAGAGCTGCTCGGGGGCCTCGGGTGCAGGCTCGGTGCCTTCTGTTCACTTTACGATGAGGAAACCGAGGCACGCTCAGGGTCTGGAGCCTGCAAGTCATAGTGGAGCAGAGTGTCTGACTCCAGAGCTGGTGCGTTTAGCCATTTTGACCTTTCCCTTAAATACAACCTTGATATTATTGTTATTATCGAGACAGGGTCTTTGCTCTGTCACCCAGGCAGGAGGACAGTGGGACGATCATAGCTCACTGCAGCCTAGAGGAGCAATCCTCCCGCCTCAGCCTCCAGAATAGCTGGGACTACAGGTGTGCACCACCATGCCCAGCTAATTTTTAAGAGTTTTTTTGTAGAGATGGAGTCTCCTGGGATTACAGGCATGAGCCACTGCACCTGGCCTATCAAATAATTTTAACAATTTACAGTAAAATTCACTCTTAACAGTATATGGTTCTGTGAATTTGGACAAACACGCGGCTAGGCAATCATCACCACAGTCAAGATTCTGTCGCCTTCAACAGTCCTGTCCTTTGAAGTCAGCCCACTGCCCACATCACTGAGCTCTTCCCCATTCCCGTAGTTCAGCCATTTCTATGGTGTCATTAGTGGAATCATACAGATTGTAGCCTTTGCGTCTGGTTTCTTTCACCTAATGCGTTGGAGATCCATCCAGGACCTTGTATGTGTCCATAGTTCCTTCCTTTTTATTGCTGAGGTACTTCATTTATGGATGTACTATAATTTTTAAAAATCCATTCATCAGCAGAAGACATTTGGAATGTGTAAAGCCAACATTATAAACATCCACCTACAGGTTTTTGTGTGAACTTAGTTTTCATTTATCTTGACTAAACACTGCATGGGATTGCTGGGTCATATGATAAGTGCATGTTTAACTAACTAGTAAGAAATTACAAACCATCTTTCCAATGTGGCTGTAAATTTTGCATTCCCACCACAAATGTATGAGTGTTCTAATTGCTCCACATTCTTGCCAGCTGTTCATATTGTTGGTGTTTTTTTATTTTAGTCATTCTTTTGTAGATGGACTATTCTGTCTGCATTAAATTTCCTTTGCATCTTTATCAAAAAGCAATTGGTTCTGTTTGTGTGGGTCTCTTTCTGGATTCCTTATTATATCCCATTATTCCATTTGTCTAAATTTTTTTCAGTACCATGTTGTCTGTCTTACTGTAAGTTTATAGTAAAGCATAAAATCAGGTAATATATCTCCTCCAACTTCATTTTCAAAATTGTTTTGGTTCTTTTCACTTTGCATATAAAGTTTAGAATCAGCTTGTCATTGTCTACAAAGTATTTTTTCCTGGAACAGTGATAAGGAGGTGCATATAGGAATCTGTAGATCAACTTTGGAAGAACTGACGTCTTAAGAGTGAGCCTTGCAATCCGTGAACATGGTGTATCTATTAGTTTATTTCAGTCTTATTTGATTTCTTTTGCAGCATTCAGCATTTAGATCCTACAAATACTTCATTAGATTTTTACTTAAGTATTTCTCCTTTTATTTCTTGTTGCTATTGTAAATGATGCCAATTTTTTTTTTTTATTTTTATGTATTTATTTTTTGAGATGGAGTCTCTCTGTGTCTCCCAGGCTGGAGTGCAGTGGTGCAATCTCAGCTCACTGTAACCTCCGCCTCCCAGGTTCAAGCGATTCTCCTGCCTCAGCCTCCCAAGTAGCTGGGATTACAGGCACCTGCCACCACACCCGGCTAATTTTTGTATTTTTTTTAGTAGAGATGGGGTTTTGCCTTGTTGGTCAGGCTGGTCTTCAACTTACCTCAGGTGATCCACCTGCCTCAGCCTCCCAAAGTGCTGGGATTACAGGCATGAACCACCACGCCAGGCCGCAGTTTTAAATATATGATTTCCAGTTGTTCATTATTAGTTTGTAGAAGTACCACTGGTTTTTGCATGGCCTCTCCTTTCTGCTTCTGTCCCTCTCAGTTAGAGCAGTCCCTGCCTGTGCTGGGACTCACCGTTTCCTGCTGTTGTTAGCATAGAATGACTAAGAACTCATTCAGAGCATTCCTGGTCAAGCTGCCCTCCGAGGGTCATGAGACCTACAGCAAACCTCAGTATGAATCGTACTAACTTGGAGGAAAAGTCAGGCTGAATTATTGGTGTCTTTGGTAGAATTTTAAAAATAAAGCAAAACGTGATTTTCATGTTCCCATAAGCAGTGTGAATAAACCATAAACCAAGTGTGCTGAGATGTTCTTACCTGAGACATGATCCTCAAATATGTTTCTAAACAAGCAAAGAGGGTTTCTTAAGAGGGATTCTTTTGTTTTGTTTTGTTTTGTTTTTGTTTTGAGACAGAGAGTCACTGTCGCCAGGCTGGAGTGCAGTGGCGTGATCTTGGCTCACTGCAACCTCTGCCTGCCAGGTTCAGGCTATTCTCCTGCCTCAGCCTCCCGAGTAGCTGGGACTACAGACGCGAGCCATCACGCCCAGCTAATTTTTGTATTTTGAGTAGAGATGGGGTTTCACCACGCTGGCCAGGATGGTCTCGATCTCTGGATCTCAGGTGATCTGCCCACCTTGGCCTCCCAAAGTGCTGGGATTACAGGCGTGAGCCACCACGTCCAGCTAATTTTTGTATTTTTAGTAGAGATGGGGTTTCACCATGTTGGCCAGGATGGTCTCGATCTCTTGACCTCAGGTGATCCACCCACCTTGGCCTCCCAAAGTGCCGGGACTGCAGATGCACGCCACCATGCCTGGCTAATTTTTGTATTTTTAGTAGAGATGGGGTTTCACCATGTTGGCCAGGATGGTCTCGATCTCTTGACCTCAAGTGACCCACCTGCCTCGGCCTCCCAAAATGCTGGGATTCCAGGCATGAGCCACTGCGCCCAGCCCTTAAGAGGGATTCTTTGGCTTTCAGTGGATGGCATTAGTGTCTGTTTTCTCTCTCCTCTGGTTCTTCCCTCGTTGTCCTTGTATCATTCGTCACATATGTAGTGAGCAATTACTGCCTCCCAGGTTTCCTTCCAGGAGTGGGAGGCCCAGTGGACAGACAAGGGCCTGTCCTTCCAGAGGCTGATTTTTTCAGTAATCACATAGCACACGATCATCTGCTCGTGTCCAGATGATCATACATTGTGGATCACCTTGGAATTTGAGCTCATAAAATTTTACCCTATAGTGCTTTTCTTGACTGTAGCCTATAAAGTTATGAGTTTTTATCTGCTAAATACAGCTGGTGCCTCAGATTTTTTTCTTTTTATGGCAGCTTATAGAATTTTACAAATTGCATATGCCTTCTTTTCTTTTGTAAAGTTTGGTTTCTTTAAAATATTGATTTCTTTTCAAATATGTGCAGGGCCAGGCGCAGTGGCTCATGCCTGTAATCTCAGCATTTTGGGAGGCCGAGGTGGGTGGATCATGAGGTCAAGAGTTCAAGACCATCCTGGCCAACATGGTGAAATCCTGTCTGTACTAAGAATACAAAAATTAGCCAGGCATGGTGGCAGGCGCCTGTAATCCCAGTTACTCAGGAGGCTGAGGCAGGAGAATTGCTTGAACCCGGGAGGTGAAGGTTGCAGTGAGCCGAGATTGTGCCACTGCACTCCAGCCTGGGCGACAGAACAAGACTCCATCTCGAAAAAAATAAAATAAAATACGTATAGTGTAGTATCAAAGGAAAACAGCAAAACTTTAAATATTTGCTTTGAAAATTACTGTTTTGTAGGTTAAGAGCACAGTGTCGCAGCTTTGGACTTAACGTAATTAATTCAAATGTTAGCCATACGTATCTTTTCCATCTTCCTAAGAAATTACTCAGTATTGACTAATGAAGATAGCTCATGGCTTTTGGCTTCTGTCCCTATATGTTTCTGTGGCCACTAAAATTACTAATTACTTTTTCACATTTTTATTGTCAATTAAAATATCCCTACAAAATGGAGTAGCTTTCAATATATAGAGATTAACTGCACAAGTTGGACAGTGACGTCTACCACTAAAACCGTGTTCTCCCAGCTGTGGCGTCCCACCTGAGGTGCTCACAGCTGAGCCCAGCCGGCCTCCTTGTTCTCAGCTGGGCCTCTCACTGCTTTGCCCCTTTGCTGCTCCTCTGCATAGCTGCCAGGAAGCTTTGCAGAGCAGCCATCTGAGCGCGGCTGTGTTTCCTGATTACCTGCATTGAATGGTGAAGTGGGTGTGGGGGTGGTTCTGTAGCCAGTCTGATCTGTGCTCTTGAGAGGTAGAGGAGAGCAGAATTTTTAAAGGAGTATATGTACCAGTTTTGGTGGAGATGGACGAAGTTCTGGGTCTCTTTAATATTTGATTTAAGAAGAGAGCTGGTGAGAGTGGAAAGTGTGGCAGGAATGCGTGGGCCCCGCAGGCCCCTGGTCCAGCTCACACGCTGTCTGTCCTCTCGGCCTTCAGTGAAGCGCTATGTCCGGAAAGGGGTCCCGCTGGAGCACCGTGCCCGCGTCTGGATGGCGCTGAGTGGGGCCCAGGCTCAGATGGACCAGAATCCCGGCTACTACCACCGGCTTCTCCAGGGAGAGAGAAACCCCAGGCTGGAGGACGCCATCAGGACAGGTGAGGCGGTGGGGGTCGAGCTCTGGTGCAGGGCCCAGGGGCCAGAAGGAACCGGTTTCCACCCAGTGTCTAGTCTCAGCGTCCAGGAGTGAGCGGTGCGCCTGCTGGTTTTAACTTGAAGTTACCTCTTCCTCCACGAAAGAATCAAAACTGAAGCCTTTGCAAGGGGAGAACAATGATCGTAATTCACTCAGCAAATATTCACGTACCTAGCTGGCTAATAAGGAAATGGGCACGAAGGAGCAGATAGGCTCCATGAAGACTCGCAGGACAGTGAGAGGCAGCCTCTGTTGCCGGCGCGCTTCGCACCGGGCACTGCTCGCCTGGCCTTCAGACGCAGCTGCGCTCATGAGGCCGCACACCAGGGCTTCCTTTTTTGTGTCTCGTTATCATAATTGCTGGACTCCCTTCTCTGATTTTTCTCAGTAATCACATAGCCATAGGGTCCCTGGCTCTCAGAAGTTCAGAGTGCTAAGAAAATTGATTAACCTAAGGCCAGTCGTGGTGGCTCACACCTGTAATCCCAGCACTTTGAGAGGCTGAGGAGGGCAGATCACCTGAGGTCAGGAGTTGGCGACCAGCCTGCCCAACATGGTGAAATCCCGACTCTACTAAAAATACAAAATTAGCTGGGCATGGTGGCGCATGCCTGTAATCCCAGCTAGTCGGGAGGCTGAGGCAGGAGAATCGCTTGAACCCGGGAGGTGGAGGTTGCGGTGAGTTGGGATTGCACCATTGCACTCCAGCCTGGGCAACAAGAGTGAAACTCCATCTCAAAAAAAAAAAAAAAAAAAAAAACTGGTTAACCTAAATTGAATGGATTTTTAGAAAATACATCTGCCCTTCTGATTTTAACAGTTTTTGAGAAATACACATTTAAACACAATATACTTAATTTTAAAAAACCCAGTGGCTTTAAAGTGCTGAGAGGTTAGAAAGACAGGACGGGCAGGACATGGTGCATCCTGCTGCCCTTCCTGGGGGTCTCCTGTCCACAGGGCTGAGCCAGTGGGGAGGGGGCTCCCCAGGCTGGGGGCTGGGGCTGCCAGGGGAGAGGCTGCATCCTGACCACAGAGTGATTGCCGCCAAAGGTCTCCAAACAGATACACAGCCTGGTGGCCAGAAACGCTGATTCAGGTTGGGAAGAGGAGAGCTTGGGTGCAGTGGGGAGGGGTGGGTGCATATTAAAACAGAGCACTGCTGTCTGAAAAATGAATTTAAAGTCTCCGTTTTGTGGTTTTTTGGATGAATTTTTTTCTTTTTGAGACAGGTGTCAGTCTGTTACCCAGACTGGAGTGTAGTGGTGCAGTCACAGTGACAGCTCACTGCAGCCATGACCTACCAGGCTCAAGTGATCCTCCTGCCTCAGCCTCCTGTGTAGCTGGAAGTGGTCTGAACCACAGGTGTGCGCCACCACACCTGGCTCATTTTTTAATTTTTATTTTTTTGCAGAGATGGGGTTTTGGTCTTGAACTCCTGGGCTCTGAGGATTCTCCCTCCTTCACCTCCCAAAGTGCTGGGGTTATAGGAGTGAGCCACCCACCTGGCTGAATTTTTCTTTAAATTATGGCAAAATATGCCTAATATAAAATTTACCATTTCATTTTCCCAAGCTGAAGCTCTTGGGAGCTTCCCCATTGTTAAGCACTGAACGTCGTGTCCTTGCCCAGCCCCTGGCAATCCCGCTGTGCACTTGTCTCTGTGCCGTCCCCATTGTCAAGCACCGACCCCCGTGTCCTTGCCCAGCCCCTGGCAGTCCCACTGTGCGCTTGTCTCCGTGCTTTGGCAACTCCAGGGTCACATAAGAGGAGTCCAGTGGGCTGCGTCCTCTGCAGCTGGGGTCCTTTCCCTCGCCTCAGTCCTCAGGGATCCTCTGTGCTGCATCTCGTGTGACAATTTCCTCCTTCTTTAAGGGTGAATAATATTCCACGCATGGGCAGACCACATTTTGTTCATTTATCCATCTGTCAGTGGACCCCTGGTCTCTCCTGCCGCACGGCTGTTATGGGTGGCATGGCCGTGAGCCTGGGTATGTGGATTCTGTTGGGTCCCTGCTTTCAGCTGTGGGTTCCTACCCAGAGTGTGGATTCTGCTGGATCCCTGCTTTCAGCTGTGGGTTCCTACCCAGAGTGTGGATTCTGCTGGATCCCTGCTTTCAGCGGTGGGCTCCTACCCAGAGTGTAGATTCTGCTGGATCCCTGCTTTCAGTTGTGGGTTCCTACCCAGAGTGTGGATTCTGCTGGGTCCCTGCTTTCAGCTGTGGGCTCCTACCCAGAGTGTGGGGCTGGGTCCCTCCTTTCAGCTGTGGGCTCCTACCCAGAGTGGATTCTGCTGGGTCCCTGCTTTCAGCTGTGGGCTCCTACCCAGAGTGGATTGTGCTGGGTCCCTGCTTTCAGCTGTGGGCTCCTACCCACAGTGTGGATTGTGCTGGGTCCCTGCTTTCAGCTGTGGGCTCCTACCTAGAGTGTGGGGCTGCTGGATCCATGGCAGTTCTGTGCTTAGTAACTGGAGCCACCTGGTCAGTTATCTTTCAGGAGCCATGCAGTGGATGGTTCAGTCCCACAGAGCCAATGCCAGGCCATGCAGTGCAGACAGAAAGCTCCCATGCTCTTCTATCTCCACAATGGAGGTGGGGCCATCTCCTTTCCCACAGGATGTTATCAAAACATATCAAGAAACTTAGCATGGTGGCTCACGCCTGTAATCCCAGCACTTCGGGAAGCTGAGGCAGGTGGATTAGTTGAGCTCAGGAGTTCAAGACCAGCCTGGCCACCATGGCAAAACTCTGTCTTTACAAAACAATATGTAAATTAGCCCGGGCATGGTGGGGTGTGCCTGTAGTCTCAGCTACTCAGGAAGCTGAGGTGGGAGGATCACTTGAGCCCTGGAGGTCGAGGATGCAGCGAGCTATGATTGCACCTCTGCACTCCAGCCTGGGTGAGAGAGTGAGACCCTGTGTCAAATATATATATATATGGAAAAACTCAATAAAAATATTACACAGAAATGAACACAGCTGGTCACTCTAGTCTGAAATAGCAAAAATACTAACTTCCCCTTGACTGATTCCATTTTTTGGAATGTTTAGAATTCCAGAAAAAAAAGGCTCTTTTTTAAGAAAACACACAATGAGAAATAATGTGCTCTGAGGCATTGAACTAATGTTCGCCCGAATCTACTTTTTTGTAAGCAAAGATAAGGCCTGGGGCCAGAGGTCGGAAACAGACTCACGGTATTTTGCAGCCGTTATGGAGAGACCACAGGCGGTTGGGTTCCTCCAGAGCTGGGTGTACACCCATCTCAGCGTCACGGCTGGCGGAGACTGCTGTGAGTCCATCTTGGAACCTGTGCAGAAAGCAGCTGTCTGCTGGTGACTGCATGGGGTGCCTGGCGAACACCTCTAACGGAGGTAGGGCCAGTGGGAGCAGAAACCAGTGGAGTTGTCAAGCCGGCATTATCCTTCCTGCTCGGCTTGTGTCCAGGGTTAACATGGAGGTCAGCTTCAGTGAGGCCTGGCACTGGGTCAGCGTGGGGCTTGGTTAGTCTCAGGGACCCATGTGGTATCCGGGTACCCCAGCACTGGACAGCTTGGCCAGGGCCACACTGTCCTGCCAAGAGAGCCTGGGCGGGACAGTGGGAGGGGTTGGTGCCGAAGAAGGAAGAGGCCAGCAGGGATGCCTCCTGCACACACAAGCCGACAACGCGAGGTTTATTCGGTTCTAAGCTCTCAGCTCTCAGCCGTGTCCTTTATCTCTGAGGAGTCTCAGTTTATTCTGTCTCCTTCTGTTCTGGATCTTTGAAATTAGGAAAACACCCCAAAGTTTTGTTGCATTTCTCTCCACCTGTCACCCTGGGTCCTTGAGGCAGAGTTGCCTCCGCTACGCGTGAGGTCCGAGGTGCAGGAGGCCTGTGCTGGGGGCCGGAGGGAGACGGGCATTGAGGAGGGAGTGCCATGGCCTGGCCACCAGCTCTGGGGTCGCTCTGCCGTCCCTGACTCTGCGGGAAGGACGGTTAGGGCCCCTCTCCACCCCGAGTTCAGGATCACCCCCTCCTTCCTGGCCCAGTGAGCCTGTCGCTCCGGCTGTGTTGAGTCTGCTGTGTGGCCAGGATGAAAAGCAGTCCATAAGTCCCAGGTGGAACCCAGGTGGCCGCCCTCGGGGCAGCTGGAGGGGTGGGAGGCTTGTGGAGCAGAAACCTGTGGGTGATTCCTTCTGAATTTCCCGCAGACCTGAACCGGACCTTCCCCGACAACGTGAAGTTCCGGAAGACCACGGACCCCTGCTTACAGAAGACCCTGTACAATGTGCTGCTGGCATATGGGCACCATAACCAGGGAGTGGGCTACTGCCAGGTGAGCCTCGGGACCCTCTGACGCCATGAGGTGGCTGTGAGGACAGGTCCGTCCACAGCTGCAGGCTCGGCAGTGACGGCCTCACGTCTCTGTCAACCCTGTTCATGAATTCCACGTCCTGATGCCCCACTGAGGCTCGGACGCCGTTTCCCAGCAGGGAGGACAGGGAGCAGCAGCTGACAACCTCGTTCCGGCCTCAGGTGGCGGGAGGAGAATCAGCACGGGACACAGACGGCGAGTGCTGTGGGGTGCATGTGTGCTGTGGGGCATGTGTTAGGTGCATGTGTGCTGTGTTGTGGGGTGCGTGTGCTGTGGGGTGTGTGTGTTGTAGGGCATGTATGTGCTGTGGGAAATGTGTGTTGTGGGGTGCGTGTGCTGTGGGGTGCATGTGCTCTGGGGTGCGTGTGCCGTGGGGCGCGTGTGCTATGGGATATGTGTTCTGTGGGGTGCGTGTGCTGTGGGGTGTGTGTGCTGTGGGATATGTGTGCTGTGGGGTATGTGTGCTGTGGGGTATGTGTGCTATGGAATATGTGTTCTGTGGGGTGCGTGTGCTGTGGGGTATGTGTGCTGTGGGATATGTGTGCTGTGGGGTATGTGTGCTGTGGGTTATGTGTGCTGTGGGGTATGTGTGCTATGGGATATGTGTTCTGTGGGGTGCGTGTGCTGTGGGGTATGTGTGCTATGGAATATGTGTTCTGTGGGGTGCGTGTGCTGTGGGGTATGTGTGCTGTGGGTTATATGTGCTGTGGGGTATGTGTGCTGTGGGGTATGTGTGCTGTGGGGTGCATGTGCTCTGGGGTGCGTGTGCCGTGGGGCGCGTGTGCTATGGGATATGTGTTCTGTGGGGTGTGTGTGCTGTGGGGTGTGTGTGCTGTGGGATATGTGTGCTGTGGGGTATGTGTGCTGTGGGGTATGTGTGCTATGGAATATGTGTTCTGTGGGGTGGGTGTGCTGTGGGGTGTGTGTGCTGTGGGGTATGTGTGCTGTGGGGTATGTGTGCTATGGAATATGTGTTCTGTGGTGTGCGTGTGCTGTGGGGTATGTGTGCTGTGGGGTATGTGTGCTGTGGTATATGTGTGCTGTGGGGTATGTGTGCTGTGGGGTATGTGTGCTGTGGTATATGTGTGCTGTGGGGTGTGTGTGCTGTGGGGTGCATGTGCTCTGGGGTGCGTGTGCCGTGGGGCGCGTGTGCTATGGGATATGTGTTCTGTGGGGTGCGTGTGCTGTGGGGTGTGTGTGCTGTGGGATATGTGTGCTGTGGGGTATGTGTGCTGTGGGGTATGTGTGCTATGGAATATGTGTTCTGTGGGGTGCGTGTGCTGTGGGGTGTGTGTGCTGTGGGATATGTGTGCTGTGGGGTATGTGTGCTGTGGGGTATGTGTGCTATGGAATATGTGTTCTGTGGGGTGTGTGTGCTGTGGGGTATGTGTGCTGTGGGATATGTGTGCTGTGGGGTATGTGTGCTGTGGGGTATGTGTGCTGTGGGGTGCGTGCGCTGTGGGGTGCATGTGCTATGTTGTGGGGTGCGTGTGCTATGGGGTGCATGTGCTGTGAGGTGTGTGTCGTCCTCTGAGGCCACTCCCAGAGTGTCTGCTGTCTACACTGTCATCCCCTGGCTGGCTCCATGGTGTGAACCAGCAGCGGCAGTTGGGAGAGTCCTTGCGCCTCCCGGAGGCCACCTAGCTGGGCGCATATTAAGGGCATTGCTCTTAGTAACTGGTGCAGCGAACAGGCTGGAATGCAGGGCAGCCAGGAGCCGTGCAGTCTCTCAGCCTGTGTGTCCTGCCTGGGCCTTTCGCCGGTGGTGCTGTTCCAGTCTCTCTGAGCTTGCCGAGGACAGGGCAGGCATCTGGGCAGGGCTGGCCTCCACGAGGGTTTCCAGGTGTGCGCACAGCCTGTGACTGCCTGTGAGTCCCCGCGGCTGGGAGCCTGGAGCCCACAGCTGCCACCGGGATTGGAGAGTGCCTTCCTGGCACTTCAGACCATGTGCCTCACGGGCTCCTAGGGGTTGGGGCTTAAACGTTTCTAGGAGGACGGGGAAGGACATCGTCGCGATGGGTGGTTCGAACCTAGCAGTCCCAGTGATGTCCCCAGAAACTCCTGTAGGAGCCGGGAGCCAGGCGTGCACCAACCAGAAAATGCAGTTTGAGTGGACGTTTGCGGGAGTGTGGAGCCCCTGCCTGGACACCCCTGGGCCTGGCGCCTGGCAGAGTGAATGCTCCCGAGGAGAAAGGGCGGACGTGTGCGTGAGGAGTGCCCTGTGAAAGGCTAGCAGCAGAGCCACGGGACCGCACCATCCTCACCAGCTGTTCCACGTGCTATGCGTGTGTGGCTCTGTAGCCGGCAGGCAGTGCTGTGTTGGGTGAAGCTGGGAGAGTCCCTCCTTTGCAGACAGAATTCCTGCCATTCCTCACTTTTATGACTGTCCAGGAGCAAGAATGTTGCTTTCTGGAGTTGAGGTAGAACGGGCAAGAAACCCTCTACATCATTCTATTTACTGCTCCTTCGCGTTTTAAAAACAGCTTTATTAAAACGCAAACACCAGCCTGGGCAAGGTGGCAAGACCCCATCTCTACAAAATATTTTTAAAAATTAGCAGGGTGTGGTGGCACATGCCTGTGGTCCTGGCTACTCAAGGGGCTGAGGTGAGAGGGTCGTTTGGATCTGGGAGGTCAAGCCTGCAGTGAGCCGTGATGGTACCACTACACTCCAGCCTGGGCAACAGAGCTAGACCCTGTCTCAAAAAAATGAGAAACAAACAAAAAAAACACCACCCACCTGGGTGGCCCTTGCCTATAATCATGCACTTTGGGAGGTGAAGGCAGGAGGATTGTTTGCTTGAGGCCGAGTTCAAGACCAGCCTGGGCAATACAGCAAGACTCCATCTCTATTCTTAAAAAACAAAGCACAAACACAATGTTACATACTAACAGAATGCCAGAGCTCAGCTGGCTTTTGGAACCTACAGGCACATACATACATGTGTGTGTGGAGATGTGCACCTGTTAGCTTGCTGTGGGCCCCTAAGGAAACGCCACAGTCTGGGAAACAGTGGAAACGAATTCTCTCTCAGCTCTGGAAGCATCAGAGGTCGCGGTATCTGCGGGGCGGGTGAGGTCGCAGCGTCTGCAGAGCGGGTTCTTGCTGAGGCTGTGATGGACGGACTGTCCCAGGCCTTGCTCTGGTTCTGCTGGTTCCTGGCAGTCTTGGGTGCCCCTTGGCAGGCGGCATCACTACTCCAGTGTCTGCCTCCATCTCCACGTGCGTTCTCCTGTGCATGCCTGTGTCTAAAGCTCCGCCTAAGACAAGGACACCAGGCTTGGATAGGGCCCACCAACTCCCCCATGACTCCATCTGTCATGATATCTGCAACAGTCTTTTTCCCAAACAAGGTCCCAGTCTGAGGTACTAGGGGTTAGGACTTCAACAGATGAATTTTGGGGCGGGGGACACAGTTCAATGCGTGGCATATGTGTAGAGTTACACAGTGCACACGGTCTCGTTCTGCCACCCAGGCTGGAGTGCAGTGGTGTGATCTCGGCTCACTGCAGCCTCAACCTCCTTTGCTCAAGCGAGTCTCCCACCTTGGCCTCCTGAGTAGCTGGGACCACAGGTGCACCACCACGCTCGAGTAATTTTTGTATGTTTTGTAGAGATCGGGGTCTTGCCACATTGCCCAGGCTGGTCTTGAACTCCTGAGCTCAGGCGATCCTCCTGCCTCCACCTCTCACAGTGCTGGGATCCCCCACTGTGCCTGGCCATGTTCTACTTTTTCTCCACGATGATCACCCACCTGCATTTCCGTGGGTCCACACTGTCCACATGGTCGCCCTCTCCCAGATCCAGTAGCACCGTCCACTCAAAGGGGTCTGTTCTCAGCCACGGAGATCCTCCCGGGTCCACTTGGCCAGACAGGTCCTCCTAGGTCGGCTCTCGGCCACAGAGGTCCTCCCGGGTCTGCTCTCTGCCACAGAGGTCCTCCCGGATCCGCTCAGCCACAGAGGTCCTCCTGGGTCCGCTCGGCCACAGAGGTCCTCCCGGGTCTGCTCTCTGCCACAGAGATCCTCCCGGGTCTGTTCTCGGCCACAGAGGTTATCCCGGGTCTGTTCTCAGCCACAGAGGTCCTCCCGGGTCTGCTCTTGTCCACAGAGGTCCTCCTGGGTCTGTTCTCGGCCACAGATGTCTTCCCAGGTCTGCTCAGCAACAGAGGTCCTCTCAGGTCCACACTCGGCCACAAAAGTCCTCCCGGGTCTGCTTTTGGCCACAGAGGTCTTCCCAGCATTTCCGTCATCAGCTCGAAGCAGTCGGTTCCTCCCAGAGCTTCCATCGTCATTTTCTGGAACATGATCTTCTCTGTACTGGTTACTTTTGCTTTTTGAGTCAAATTCTTAGGGTCTGTTTTTAAGGGGAGGTCCAGGCCAAGGGACGTGTAGGGCTGCGTGCCTGTCCGCCAGTGCTTTGGCTCCGGGTGAACAGCGCCACATCCCTGTGCGACTGAAGCCGCCGTGTTGCTGCCAGCATCGCTCTCTGCAGCTGTCCCTCCGCACTTCCGATCACGTGAATTGATCTTGTTGGTTGGCAGCAGCTGGATTCTTTTTCCTTATTACTAGAGAAATACTTACTTTAGAAATTACAAATGAGTGACAAAGAAGAGAATTTCAGTCGTGTAAAACGCAGTCACCTGGAAATGGCGCTGACTCACGGCTGCGAACCCCCAGGGTCTGGGGCTGCCCTCGATGGAGAGGGTCACATACGTGATGTTTGAGGCAGCACCCGCCCTTTGGCAGACGTGCACATGGATTTCCCAAAAGGGTCTCCACCATGAAATTCTCCCAACACCCGCGTGTCAGAACATGTTCCTTACGGTTTTTATGAAATGTGGTCAGCATTGGTATAGTTTTCTCTCTGGTAGAGAGTTTCATGCTGTTGATATATAGTAATTTCTTTAGAAACCAATGGTAAGTTATGTTCTTTTATCACAAGGTTACCATTAGTGGAAGAGTCTTTTATTTTAGTATTCAAGATTTCTTTAAACTGTTTCCTTTTGCTTTTACTTTTCTTCACGTAAGCTTGACTAAACACATTACTAGACGGTAGGTATTTAGTGACTGTAGAGTTCTACTAAAGGATCATTCTGGAATTATGCAGGTTTTAGGGAGAAGCAAGAGAAAGGGAAACTGGGTAGTTTGTAGCCGAATGATTGCAGAATCATATGGGGGCTTAAAACTCAATGTGAATTTCTGTTTCTCATTTTTCTAATTTCAGGGAATGAATTTTATAGCAGGATATCTGATTCTTATAACAAATAATGAAGAAGAATCTTTTTGGCTGTTAGATGCTCTTGTTGGAAGAATACTACCAGGTATGTTGAAAATCCCTGCAGTATGCCTGAACTGTCCTATTTCTGGTGCTGCCAAAATGATTCCGCTGAGAAATCAAAATTTAATCAAAACATGGTTGAATTGTTTGGGAGTTGAGGTTAAAAATCCTTTATTTTTTTATTTTTTTATTTTTTTTTGAGATGGAGTCTCGCTCTGACTCCCAGGCTGGAGTGCAGTGGCGTGATCTTGGCTGACTGGAACCTCTGCCTCCCGAGTTCAAGTGATTCTCCTGCCTTAGCCTCCCAAGTAGCTGGGATTACAGGTGTGTGCCACCACGCCTGGCTAATTTTGTATTTTTAGTAGAGATGGAGTTTCACCATGTTGGTCAGGCTGGTCTCAAACTCCTGACCTCAGGTGATTCACCCGCCTCGGCCTCCCAAAGTGCTGGGATTACAGGCATGAGCCACCATGCCTGGCCAAAAATCTTTTTCCCGTAAAAAAATTTCTTTGCAATCGAGTTGAAAAGGAGAAACCCATGTAAGTGGCCGGGTTCCAGCTGCAGCAACTGCTTGCTCCTGGGACGGCAGAGGGCCTTTTGCCGTCTCTTGGCCCTTGCGGGCAGCTGGGGCTGTATGGTTGGCGCACCCCTTCCTCAGCTGGTAACTTCTGTGTCCATTGAGGGCCACGGTGCGGTTTGTGTTGATCACGGAGCCTCTGAGAGGCTATCTTGGTTTTATGTATGTATTTTGTACTGAGTTTGTGAATACTAGTAAGAGCATAATAATTGCGCTATATATATATATCCATAGTTGCTTTTTTTTTTTTTATTAAGTATTTATTGATCATTCTTGGGTGTTTCTCGGAGAGGGGGATATGGCAGGGTCATAGGATGATAGTGGAGAGAAGGTCAGCAGATAAACACATGAACAAAGGTCTCTGGTTTTCCTAGGCAGAGGTCCCTGTGGCCTTCCACAGTGTTTGTGTCCCTGGGTACTTGAGGTGAGGGAGTGGTGATGACTCTTAAAGAGCATGCTGCCTTCAAGCATCTGTTTAACAAAGCACATCTTGCACCACCCTTAATCCATTTAACCCTGAGTTGACACAGCACATGTTTCAGAGAGCACGGGGCTGGGGGCAAGGCCATAGATCAACAGCATCCCAAGGCAGAAGAATTTCTCCTAGTCAGAACAAAATGGAGTCTCCTATGCCCACCTCTTTCTACACAGACACAGCAACAATCTGATCTTTCCTTCCTTTCCCCACACTTCCCCCCCTTCTTTTCAACAAAACCGCCATCGTCCTCATGGCCCGCTCCCGATGGTCGCTGTCTCTTCAGAGCTGTTGGGTACACCTCCCAGACAGGGCGGCCGGGCAGAGGCGCTCCTCACCTCCCAGACGGGGCGGCCGGGCAGAGGCACTCCTCACTTCCTAGACGGGGTGGCGGCCGGGCAGAGGCTGTAATCTTAGCACTTTAGGAGGCCAAGGCAGGCGGCTGGGAGGTGGAGATGTAGCGAGCCGAGATCATGCCACTGCACTCCAGCCTGGGCAACATTGAGCATTGAGTGAGCGAGACTCCGTCTGCAATCCCAGCACCTCGGGAGGCCGAGGCGGGCAGATCACTCGAGGCCAGGAGCTGGAGACCAGCCCGGTCAACACGGCGAAACCCCGTCTCCACCAAAAATACAAAAACCAGTCAGGCGTGGCGGCGCGCGCCTGCAATCCCAGGCACTTGGCAGGCCGAGGCAGGAGAATCACAGGAGCCCGAGGCAGGGAGGTTGCAGCGAGCTGAGATCACGGCAGTACAGTCCAGCTTTGGTAACAGAGGGAGACCGAAAAAAGGAGAGGGAGACCGAAGGAAGGGGAGAGGGAGAGGGAGAGGGAGAGGGAGAGAGCCATAGTTGCTTTTTAAGTAATTACTTACCTTTTAAGATGAAAACCATTCTTTTCAAACCTTTCCACTTTTCTATTTATTAATATTTAATTATTTAATAATTAAAATGTATTTATTAGTGAATAAGTTATCTACGGGTTATGGTGAAGGCCAGCGCAGACGATGAGCTGCAGGCTCAGGTCACTTGGGAAGAGAAGTTGAGGCGCAGTTGGGCGGGCAGGGCCTGGGGCTGAGACCACTCTGCCCTTCCCCAGCCTGGCTGTGGTGCTGGGTCAAGGGGGGCTGCGTGCTCATCCTGCAGGGCAGAGGAGACATGAGGGGCAGCTGGGCCAGTCCCCAGTGTTTGGAGCCTGGGGGTGTGTGGCTGCAGCTCCTGCCTGGTGAGCACACGGCGTGTGTCAGTTTCCTGCTGAGCTGCGCTTGTCCTCAGGACAGCCACACCACACAGACACAGTCACCCACCCCGTTTCCAGGGTGAGGACACCGAAGGCCGGGAGAATTTGCGTGCTGGCCTGACCACCGCTGTACATGGCAGAGCCTGGTTCAGATCCTGGCTGTGTGACTCACAGACCATAGCGTGTGTCCTCACGGATGGGACAAAGCTCAAGTGCATCGTTAAGGGCAGGGAGGAATCAGTGCCACCCTCAACCCAACCCAAGGGCGCAGAAATGAGGATGCCAGAGACCAGCCTGATGGAGCTGCCCCAGAGGAAGGGAGCCCTGCAGAGCTCCCGGGAGTGGGAAGAGCTGTTGACCTGGCTGGGGCCCAGGGACCCAGCGCAGCAGCAGCAGCAGCAGCAGGTGCAGCAGCAGCAGCAGGCAGAGCCTCGCAGGGCGGAAAGGATGCCGGCTGTCTCAGCTCAGTTCGGTGAACACCTGGACCAGGTGGAATGGTGAAATTAGAGGCAGATGGAGTTAGGACACATCCAAATGTGGGATTGGTAGGATGTGGAAACGGGCTCACAGCCTGCTTCGGTTATGTCTGAGTGCAAATCACGGCGAATCTTCACAGCCGTGGGCCATGCAATTCTTTTCACCACATATTGTTGAAAACCTATCATGTTCTGGGCGCCGTTCAGGGGTGTGGGAAACACCCCTGTGAGCACACACGAGTTCCCGTCTTCACGGAGGGCGGACCTCAAGCAGCAGCAGGTGAGAGCTCGGGTCGGAGGTCTCAGCACCAACCTAGAGAGCAGGAGCAGGCCCCGCCGTGCTGGTGTGACGGACAGATGCGTTTTCAGTCCATAAGACATCATTTCCGATATTCATTATGAGATTAAGTTGAATGAAACTGCAATGCAAATAGGTCTGGATTCAAAAAGAAAAGAAAGTATAAAAACTAAACTTTTAGGATCATGGGAGGAAAAGGGGGTTATTCCGATCCCGGCAGAGCTCTCCCAGCGGCAGAGAAAAGAGGCAAATATATGTCCTTCTCTAAGTTACAGTGACCGAAGTAGGTCGTTTCAGTACCACGGTCATCCTGCTCTAAAATCCGTCCTTCTCGAAGTTATAGTTACCCAAACTAGGTCATTTCAGTGCCACTGTTATCCTGCTCTTAATTGCTGCTTTTAAGTTATACAAGAAATACACAGATATATTGTCATTTCAGAAGTTCAAAAAATACAGTACGTTTTATAGAATAAAAAGTGACAGCCAGGAGCCGTGGCTCACGCCTGTAATCCTAGCACTTTGCAAGACCGAGGCAGGCATTTAGGAGTTCAAGACCAGCCTGGCCAACATGGCAAAACCCCATCTCCACTAAAAATACAAAAATTAGCCACGTGTGGTGGCGGGCGCCTGTAATCCCAGCTACTCAGGAGGCTGAGGCACAAGAATCGGCTTGAGGGAGGCTGAGGTTGCAGTGAGCTAGATCACACCACTACACTCCAGTGTGGGAGACGGAGCGACACTCCATCTCAAAAAAAAAAACAGGGCCGGGCAGAGTAGCTCACACATAATCCCAGCATCTGGGAGACCACAAGGTGAGAGGATCACTTGAGCCCAGAAGTTCGAGACCAGCCTGGGCAGCAAAGTGAGACCCCTCCCATCTCTAAAAATAAAAATTTAAATAAAAGTAACGACCCACCTTCACTGGCACATCCGCATTTATCTCCTATTCAGAGGTAACTGTTATCATCAGTCTGATGTATTTCCAGAGTTTTTATAGACCGATATAAACATACACATGAAAGACTGAAAATTAGTGACAGAAACAGAGAAACAGAAGAAAAGATAAACTGAGACAAAAATCTGGTTCTTTGGGAAGACTGATAAATAGACAAACCTCTGGCAAGACTGATAAGAAAAAAATGTAGCCAGGCGCGGTGGCTCACGCCTGTGATCCCAACACTTTGGGAGGCTGAGGCAGGAGGGTCACCTGATGTCAGGAGTTCGAGACCAGCCTGACCAACATGGTGAAACCCCATCTCTACTAAAAATACAAAAATTAGCCGGGCATGGTGGCAGGTGCCTGTAGCCCCAGCTACTTGGGAGGCTGAAGCGGGAGAATTGCTTGAACCCGGGTGACAGACGTTGCAGAAAGCCGATCACACCACTGCACTTAGGCCTGGGCAACAGGACAAGACCCTGTCTCAAATAAATATATACGAACATACATACATACACACATACATAAAAGCACAGACACTGAAGAGAAATCTTTGTTGAGGTATAATCCACATATCCCACAGTTCCCCCATTTCAAGCGTATGGTGCAGTGGTGATTGGTGTGTTCGTGAGTTTAGAACAGGCTGTAGTGAGCCAAGATCACGCCACTGCACTCCAGCCTGGGCGACAGAGTGAGACTCTTATCTCAGAAAAAAAAAAAAAGGATAAGATATAGTAGAAATGAAAATGTGCTGTAATTTGAAGATTTGTAGAGATTTTTAAGAATCAAAAGAAAATGAAGAGATAGAAATGGATAATTCTGAGAAAAAAACAGCCTAAGGAAGTTGACTTGAGAGACAAAATAGAACATCTGATGGGTGTGTGCATGGACACACTGAGTTTTTACTGCTGTCAAACTGTGAAGGAACAGGTAATTCCTGCTTTTTAATGTTTTTATTTTATTTATTTATTTTTTTTCAAGATGGAGTCTCACTCTGTCGCCCAGGCTGGAGTGCAGTGGCGCAATCTCGGCTCACTGCAAGCTCCGCTTCCCGGGTTCACGCCATTCTCCTGCCTCAGCCTCCCGAATAGCTGGGACTATAGGCGCCCGCCACTACGCCTGGCTAATTTTTGTATCTGTAGTAAGAGATGGGGTTTCACCATGTTGGCCAGGCTGGTCTCGAACTCCTGACCTCAGGTGATCCACCCACCTTGGCCTCCCAAAGTGCTGGGATTACAGGTGTGAGCCACTGCACCTGGCCATTTTATTGTATTTTTTAGAGACAGGGTCTCAGTCTGTCACCCAGGCTGGAGTGCAGTGGTGCAATCATGGCTCACTGCAGCCTCGACCTCCTTAGCTCAAGTGATCCTCCCACCTCAGTCTTCTGAGTAGCTGGGACCACAGGTGGGCACCACCATGCCTAGTTGATTTTTTTTTTTTTTATTTGTAGAGACAGGGTCTTGTTATGTTGCCCAGGCTGGCCTTGAACACCTGGCCTCAAGCAGTCCTCCTGCCTTGGCCTCCCAAAGGTCTGTGATTCCTGTTTTTTAAAAATAAATCTTGTGGCTCAAACCTGTAATCCTAGCACTTTGGGTGGTGCATGCCTGCGGTCCCAGCTACCCGGGAGGCTGAGGTGGGAGGATCACTTGAGCTAAGGAGGTCGAGGCTGCAGTGAGCTGTGGTAGTGCCACTGCACTCCAGCCTGGGTGACAGAGCAAGACCCTGTCTAAATAACTGATTAATTAATCTTGCAGAAAATAAAAAAAGAAACTGCTCTCACTTCATGTTATGAAGCTAGTATAGCCTTCACACCATACAGGCTCATCTCACCGATGAATAGAAGTATGTAATTGTTAATTAATATTAGCAACTTGAATCTACAGATGATTATGAAGTATTTTTTTAGTTTGAAGATAGTTTTTTCCAGAAATCCAAGGATGGCTTAATCATATGGAATAATCAAGGGCAAAGCCAAGCCAAGAAGGCTTGAAAGAAGAACACTGGAGATATATTATAATGCTCTAATAATTAAAATGGTGTGGTATTAGGTTATGAATGGATAAACAGACCGATGGAACAGAATTGCGAAGCCAGATAGAAATCAACCAGTCTGTGGATCTATTAATTTATGGGAATGTCTTTTGTGAGATATATCAATTAATGGGAAAAAGACTGTTTAAAACATAATTCAGTGACAGTTGACTGTATGGAAGAAAACAAAATTAAACCCTTATTTCATTTCCAGATGGATTTAAGACTCATATGAAAAAGTAAAACTTTGAAACTCAGAGAACAAAATACAGAACAGTCGTGTCTTGTGGGAATAGGGGAGAAGTTCTTGAACATAATTCAAAAAGCATAAAAGGCATCGATAATTTTAATTACATGAAAATTTAAAAACTAATTTTGGTAAGAGACATCATAAGCAAAGTAAAAAGATAAGCTGCTGGTTTGAGAAAGTATCTTTGATCCATATAATTAACAAAGGGTTAGTGTCTGGACTGTGTGTGAATTTCTAAAAATCTAAGCAGAAAGCCAGGGCCTGGTGGCTCATGCCTGTAGTCCCAGCACTTTGGGAGGCTGAGGTGGGTGGATCACCTAGGGTCAGGAGTTCGAGACCAGCCTGGTCAACATGGTGAAACCCTGTCTCTACTAAAAATATAAAAATTAGCTGGGCATGGTGCCGTGCACCTGTAATCCCAGCTACTTGGGGGTCTGAGGCAGGAGAATCACTTAAACCTGGGAGGCAGAGGTTGCAGTGAGCCGAGACTGCACCACTGCACTCCAGCTTGGGCAACAAGAGTGAAGCTGTGTCTCAAAAAAAAAAAAAAAAAATCTAAGCAGAAAAAGAAACAGCTCAGCAAAACATCAGATGAAGAATGTGCCTAACAGGCAATTTACAAAATAGAGACCGGAATGGCCAGCAGACCTGTGAACCCATGGCTGAGTTCCCTGGTGAGCATGAAGGTGGAAATGGAAAGACAGGTTGGAGTGGAGCCTTCTGCAGCCACCGAGGCCTCCAGGCCCGTGACACAAAACGAAAGCTCCCTGCCGTGGGGGAGTGACCACGGGGTGCGAGTCTGTCTGGGCGTTGAAAATGTCGTGCACATTGTCATCTTTTTCCTTGGAGGAGGCCGAGACTGGTGGGGATTAAGTAGCTCGTACACAGTCCGCCAGCAAGTCTGAGATTCCATCCCAGGGCTGAGATCCCATCCCAGGCCTCCCCGCCCAAGGCCTGCACCCCACATCTGCCTCCCCAGTTTCCCCCACCACTGTTGTTGCGGAAGGCAGGAGGACTGTTTGGTCCATTGCTCATGAGTCACTTAGAGGGGGTCCAGTTAAGGGAGTTACTTTTACCAGCAAATGCCTCTAATCCCAATTCAGTTAGGAAGTGACCTGAGGACACGCTCCCCGTGGCCTGTGACCATGCACACATAGACGCCCCACACCCCGAGTTCTCAGCCCAGAACACCTGCCACACCCGCGGCCGCTTGTAGAGCCCATGAAGATGATAGCCATCAATCACCATCCCAACAAGGCATGGAAAGGACGCAGGAAGAAGGTGCAGGTGCCGCTCCCCACGCGGGCGATGGGTCCCGGGCCTCCTCAGAGGAGGAGGTTGACCCGGGCCCTGCCGTGTGACTGAGGGTGGAGGGGGCCCCCGTCTCAGGAGACTGCGTCAGTCATGAGTCGGTGCAGCCCTGAATTAGCACTCCACGTCCTGAAAGATGGGTTTGACCTGGTTTCCTCTGAAAAATAGGGAAACAGGTCAGGTTTTAATAACTCGACATAGAAATACCTCAGCTCTGACTGGAAGGACTGGCCGAGATGTGGACCGACAAGGCACGTTCTGTGGGGACCACGGCTCAGCCCCGTGAGCAGAGGTGGGTGGAGGGAGGCTCTTGGCGCCGCATTTGCCACATCAGAGGCGCGTTTCCTGCGTCCTCCCGAGTGGGGTTCCCTGAGGTCACCCGTCCTGAGGGTGGTGCTCACGTGGCCTGGGCCACGCCCCCATTGGGCTGGCTTTGTCACAGGAGGCTCGTCTCTGGGGTCAGGAGCAGCTGTTTTGGGATCAGATTGCACTGAGTCACCAGGCGGCCAGGCTTACCAGACCTGTGGGCCTCAGGCCTTGCACCTTCAGTGTGAGCTTATTCCGTGAGAGGGTTGCACAGAAAGCACGTCGTACAATCCAAGGCCTCTTGATACCAGCTTTTGCCATAAGCTACTTTTTTTTTTAAAGAACTCTGTATATTAGGGAAAAAAGCCATTGCCGCTTTTCCATTTAGGGTCTCCTAGTTATAGCAGATAAAGTTTAATTGAGTTGTATGCTAACAAATTGCTGAATTCAAGATAGTTGATCTAATTTAGTGGGATCTTGAAATTTACGTAATTGCTCAGTTTTCTACCAAGTATTTAACCAGAGATCTTAGCTACTTCTAAAGTTTATTTATTTATTTATTTTTTGGAGACAGGGTCTCACTTTGTTGCCAGGCTGGAGTACAGTGGCACGATCACAGCTCACTGCAGCCTTTGACCTCCTGGGCTCAAGTGATCCTCCCACCTCAGCCTCCCAACTAGCAGGGACTACAGGTGTGCACCACCATGCCCGGCTAATTTTTTTATTTTGAGTACAGGGTCTTCTTGAATTGCCCAGGCTGGTCTCGAACTCTTGGGCTCAAGTGATCCTCCCACCTCAGCCTTCCGAAGTGCTGGCATTACAGGCTTGAGCCACCACGCCTGGCCTCAGTTTGTTTAGTTGACATGTAACGGGTCTGTTAGCTTTTTACCTGTGAAATGTAACAGCGTAAGCAAATCAGAAACATTATTTCCTGGTAGCTTCTCTGCACCTTTTCTGGAATCTGGAAATTTGTACAGGGCACTTGGGAAGTGCAGTGGGTTTTCCCAGAGCCCTCTCACCTTCAACGCATCTGCTGTCTGGAGGGATGGTTGGTACAGTTCTAGGGCTGAGCGCCAGGCGGGCACTTGGCCTGTGTGCATCCGCTGCCTGGAGGGTTGGTTGGTACAGTTCTAGGGCTGAGCGCCAGGCGGGCACTTGGCCTGTGTGCGTCCGCTGCCTGGAGGGTTGGTTGGTACAGTTCTAGGGCTGAGCGCCAGGCGGGCACTTGGCCTGTGTGCGTCCGCTGTCTGGAGGGATGGTTGGTACAGTTCTAGGGATGTTCATGTGTCCGCTGTCCTCAGGGCTTCAGGACATCAGGTGGTGTGGGTGTAGGCAGGTGGTGTGGGTGAAGGCAGGTGGTATGGGTGTAGGGTGGTGCTCATGTGGGTGTAGGCAGGGCCACCCCAGTGGGTGGCTCCGAAGCCAGCCCCCCTCACCTCGCCCCCAACCACGGCCAGAGCCCCCCTGTTCTTGGGTCTCCCAGTGATGGTGTCTGCAGGCAGCAGTGGAGAATCCTGGCCTGGTGCTGAGTACAAGTTGGCCCTTCCTAGTGCTCAGCACACGGAGGGCACTTTCCTTTCAGAGGAGGACTTGGGACTGAATCTTACACCTAGAGGATGGGGAACCCTTTGCATGTTTGTTTTTTTTAAATCAAATTTTACAGTACCTATTTTGCCTTAAAAAAAAAAAAAAATACTACCTTATTCTCACTGCTGGGTGTGTTTCCAAAAGAAAGGGAGTTACTCTGTTGAAGGGCATCTGTCCTCCAGCGTTCACCTCCCAGCAGCCAGGATAGAATCAACCCAGGTGTCTGACCGCAGATGGATGGATAAGGAAAGTGGGGTGCACACACTCAGCGGAGTGCTGTGCAGCCTTAGAAAGAACGAGATCCTGGCCAGGCGCGGTGGCTCTCGCCTGTAATCCCAGCACTTTGTGAGGCTGAGGCGGGTGGATCACCTGAGGTCAGGAGTTTCAGACCAGCCTGGTCAACGCGGTGAAACCCTTTCTCTACTAAAATACAAAAATTAGCCAGGCGTGGTGGTGGGCACCTATAATTCCAGCTACTCAGGAGGCTGAGGCAGGAGAATCGCTTGAACCTAGGAGGTTGAGGCTGCAGTGAGCTGAGTTTGTACCACTATACTCCAGCCTGGGCGACAACAGCAAGACTCCATCTCAAAAAGAAAAAGAAAAAAATCCTGTCATTTGCAGCAGCATGGAGGGAACCAGAGGACACTGTGTTAAGTGAAATAAGCCAGGTGCAGAGACAGATATCACATGTTCCCACCCCCATGTGGGCGCTAAATAAAAATGAAACGCATGGAGGCAGAGAGCAGAAGGGCGGTTACCAGAGGCCGGGAGGGGAGGGGGATAGAGAGGCTCGTTAGTGGTTACAGACAGTAACCTACAGTTAGAAGAAGTGAGACCGAGTGTTAGTAGATCAGACCCACTATAGGTAACAGTAACATGTATTTCAAAATAGCTAGAAGAGAAGATTTGGAATGTTCCCAACACAAACAGATGGTAAATGTGGGTGGATCCCAGTTACCCAGGTTTTTGTTTTTTGTTTTTCGTGAGACGGAGTCCCGCTCTGTCTCCCAGGCTGGAGTGCAATGGCACGATCTCTGCTCACTGCAATCTCTGCCTCCTGGGTTCAAGCGATTCTCCTGCCTCAGCCTCCCCAGTAGCTGGGATTACAGGCGCCCGCCACCACGGCTGGCCTCCAGTGACCCAGGTTTGATCATGACACATTGAATGCCTGTATCAAAACATCACATGGACCCCATTAATATGTACACCTATTAGGTATCCATAAATATTAAAAATAAAAAAAAAAACTTTTTAGCATTATAAAACTGATAGGTTTAAGAATTAGCCAAACTTGGCCAGGCGCGGTGGCTCATGCCTGTAATCCCAGCACTTTGGGAGGCTGAGGCAGGTGGATCGCGAGGTCAGGAGATCGAGACCATCCTGGCTAACACGGTGAAACCCCGTGTCTACTAAAAATACAAAAAATTAGCCGGGCGTGGTGGCGGGCACCTGGGCTGTGTGTCTTAGCATTGCCCCGGGTTACACGTGAGGAACCCTTGGGCCCCTTCGGTCTGTGCATGGGAGTCTGCACCTCTTTCTCTTCCTGTCCAAGCACTTGGGGAAGCCAACCCGCTGAGCTTGGCGCCGCAGGCTTTCCTGATGGGGATATCCCGGCGCCCTCCGGCTGGGCCCCTCTCCTCGAAATTTCCTGCAGACTGGCGGCTGAATCAAGACCTGATGCCATTAGAAGAGGCGGGATAAATGCTAGATCCCTTGGCTTTATGTCCCCGCCCTCAAGATAATAAATTGGCATCTGGTCACTGAAAGGGGGTCGGTCAGTGCTGTGTGTCCGTGTAACTGTGGACTCCTGGGCTGCACACACTGGAGGGTTTTTATCCTTCTTGAAGCTCAGGTTGCCCCATCTGTGGCCAGCGGGAGCCTCTTCTGGTTGGCCCCTGAGTCCTGTGGGTATGAATGTGGTGCCGACGGCTTCCTCGAGTCTGCAGGACGGGCTACTCTGGGCCCATCCCATGGGCCTTCTGCCCCAGACCTGGGCCCGCCTGTTTCTCCAGGAAACTCGCGTAATATGTGTCACTGGGCCTTTGTCAGTGTGGCTCCTGAAGCTTGTTCTTGGGTGGATTCCTCGGGATGTGTTTGTGGGAACTGTACTCACGGAGTGCTTGAAGACCGTCGGGTGGGATCTGGGAACTGGGAGGTGGTGTCGGTGTTTAGTGTCGAGGTGGCCATACTGTTGTTTGGGAAAGCACACCCTGGAGTATTTGGTGTGATGGGGCAGTGGGTGTGCAGCTCTGCCTCACACAGTCCAGGGGATGGAGGCAGGTGTGCGTGTGCACGTGTGTGCCCGTGTGGTGTGTGTGTGCACGTGTGTACCTGTGTGTGGTGTGCATGTGCACATGTGTACCTGTGTGTGGTGTGTGTGTGCACGTGTGTGTGTGGTGTGTGTGTTTGTGTGGTGTGCACGTGCACCTGTGTACCTGTGTGTGGTGTGTGCACGTGTGTGCACGTGTGCACTTGTGTACCTGTGTGTGGTGTGCGTGTGCACGTGAGTACCTGTGTGTGGTGTGCGTGTGCACGTGAGTACCTGTGTGTGGTGTGCGTGCAGATAGGGAGGTGACGGGGGAGCAAATGTGCTGAAATGTTCACAGTCGGGGAATCCGATGGGGATGTGGGGGTTCTTTGTGCAGTTCTTATTGTTGCTGTTTCATGGCTAGGTTTTTTTTAAATTTATTTTTTATTTTGTTGCCCAGGCTGGTCTGGAACTCCTGGGCTCAAGCAATCCTCCCACCTCGGCCTCCCAAAGTGCTGGGATTACAGGCATAAGACATGGCACCGGGCCCAAAATCCATTTTAAGAAATGTAAACAAAAGGCTAGGCATGGTGGGTCACGCTTGTAATCTCAGCACTTTGGGAGGCCGAGGTGGGTGGATCGCCTGAGGTCAGGAATTCGAGACCAGCCTGGCCAACATGAAACCCCGTCTCTACTGAAAATACAAAAAATTAGCCGGGCGTGGTAGCGGATGCTACTCAGCTACTCAGGAGGCTGAGGCAGGAGAATCGCTTTAACCTGGGAGGCGGAGGTTGCAGTGAGCCGAGATTACACCACTGCAGTCCAGCCTGGGTGACAGAGTGAGACTCCGTCTAAAAAAAAAAAAGTAAACCCAACAGCAAACCCAGCCTTGCAGCTTCCTTGCTGTGACCTGAGCTGTCTGAGAAGGCTCATGCCCCGTAAGGGCTGTGCCACGCTGAAGTCTCCTCAGGAAAAGAGATGCAGAGAGGCTGGCTTGGGCGGTGGGGGTGCACAGCTGCTGGGTGGGCACCCGGGTGGCTCCCGCACTGGCTCTCCTTGCTGTGCCTTCTTGGCATCTCCTCCTGGGCCGCCTCCCATGCTGCAGCCCGTGCCTCCTGGCACTCCAGCCCCGCAGCTGTGGTCACTCACAGAGGCAGGGCCATCCTGGTAGCAGCCGCCCCTGTGCCCCCAACCCCCAGGTCATGCACCTGGTCTCTGCCATGGTCAGTCCTGTGGCTCAGGTGAGGAGCAAAGACACTGTCTGTTGGGAAGAGGTCGATTCCTCCTATCTTGATGGAGCCGGGGCTGGGCAGGTGCTTCTTCACAGGAGAGCTGCGACCGGTTTCCATGCACACACCTGGGCTCCCATGCACACACCTGGTTTTCCATGCAAACACCTGGGCTCCTATGCACACACCTGGGCTTCCATGCTCACACCTGGGTTTCCACGCACACACCTGGGCTTCCATGCTCACACCTGGGTTTCCACGCACACACCTAGGTTTCCATGCACACACCTGGGCTTCCATGCACACACCTGGGTTTCCATCCATGCACCTGGGCTTCCATGCACACACCTGGGTTTCCATGCACACACCTGGGCTCCCATGCACACACCTGGGCTTCCATGGACACACCTGCTTTCCATCCACGCACCTGGGCTCCCATGCACACACCTGGGTTTCCGTGCACACACCCGGGCTCCCATGCACACACCCGGGCTTCCATGCACACACCCAGGCTTCCATGCACACACCCGGGTTTCCATGCACACACCCGGGCTTCCATGCACACACCCGGGTTTCCATGCACACACCCGGGCTTCCATGCACACACCCGGGTTTCCATGCACACACCCGGGCTTCCATGCACACACCCGGGTTTCCATGCACACACCCGGGTTTCCATGCACACACCCGGGCTCCCATGCACACACCCGGGTTTCCGTGCACACACCCGGGCTCCCATGCACACACCTGGGTTTCCGTGCACACACCTGGGCTCCCATGCACACACCTGGGTTTCCATGCACACACCTAGGTTTCCATGCACACACCCGGGCTCTCATGCACACACCAGGGCTCCCATGCACGCACCTGGGCTCCCATGCACACACCTGGGTTTCCATGCACACACCTGGGTTTTTATGCACACACGTGGGCTCCCATGCACACACCCGGGTTTCCATGCACACACCCGGGCTTCCATGCACACACCCGGGCTTCCATGCACACACCCGGGTTTCCAAGCACACACCTGGGCTCCCATGCACACACCCGGGCTCCCATGCACGCACCCGGGCTCCCATGCACGCACCGGGGCTCCCATGCACGCACCTGGGCTCCCATGTACACACCTGGTTTTCCATGCACACTTGCATCAGCTGCATCCCCCGCCCACCTGGGCGCCCAGCTCCCTCCTTGGCATTGACGCCATTATCTCATTCACGTAACCATTTTCTGATTATCTTTTATGAGTCACTCTCATCGTGTTAATACTGAAGAAGAGGGAGAAGTCTAGATAAAGATCGGAACCGCCCACCACCCCATCAGTGGGGGTGAGCCCCACAAATGGTATTTTCGGTGCAAGCCTGGGTCGTCTTTGTGCACACGGGGCGGCTATTTTAGAAACACCTGGAGTGCTTTGTACTAGTCCCGCATCCCATCTTTTTCATTTGACATCGCGTGGTGGGAATTTCCACACATCTTGCAGTAATTTATTTTTATTTTTATTTTTGTTTTGAGATGGAGTTTCACTCTGTTGCCCAGGCTGGAGTGCGGTGGCACGATCTCGGCTCACTGCAACCTTCATCTCCCGGGTCAAGCAATTCTGCTCAGCCTCCTGAGTAGCTGAGTAACTGGGATTACAGGCGTGCGCCACCACGCCCAGCTAATTTTTGTATTTTTAGTAGAGATGGGGTTTCACCATGTTGGCCAGGCTAGTCTCAAACTTATGACCTCAGGTGATCTACCCGCCTCGGCCTCCCAAAGTGCTGCGATTACAGGTGTGAGCCACCGCGCCCGGCCAATGCAGTAATTTTTAAGCTCTCTCCCGATGTCTCCGTGGCACTGCAGTGTGTTATGTGTGGATTATACCTTCCTTAACTGTCGCTGGTCGGGAGGAAGAAAGGTTCCCCTGTACACCTTCGGTCCCCCAGCTGGGCTCTGTACATGGGACTGCCTGAAGACTGAATAATGAGTGAGAAAAAGACGCTTATCAACACGTGTGTCACGCACACCCTGGAGAGCACCCGGATCAGGGGACACAAAGCGTGGCTGGAGCCTGGGCGCATTCACCATCCTGGGCAGCCTGCTACCTTCAGGCTTCTGGGCAGGGAAGGGAACCAAGAAAATTTAGTCCACAGGCTGCTTTGTAAGGTTTGAGATGCGTCAGGCTTCTGGGCGGGGAAGGGAATCAGGAAAATTTAGTCCATAAGGCTGCTTTGTAAGGTTTGAGATGCGGATTTCAGGGGTGTCTTTCCTGGTAGGGAAAGGGAGAGGGAGACGCCCCTGGGAATGGAAACTCCCTTCACAGAAGGCTGCACAAACCATTTAATGTTTTGGCCGCCCAGGAATTCCAGACCAGCCTGGGCAACATGGTGAAACCTTCTCTCTACAAAAAATATTTAAAAGTTAGCTGGGTGTGGTGGCGCACACCTGTGGTCCCAGCTACGCAGGAGGCTGAGGCAGGGGGATCACTTGAGCCCAGGAGGTTGAGGCTGCAGTGAGCTGTGATAGCACCACTGCACTCCAGCTTGGGCGACAGAGTGAGACCCTGTCTCAAAAAAAAAATTGTTTGAGTCTTCAACTCACACCTTTTATTTTCTAAATGAAAGCACCAGGGTGGAGAACTGGCCTGTGAGTGCGTGTGAGAGAGTGGTCTTGGGACTCACACCTGCTCTCGGAGGAAGATCTGCAGAGTGGAAATGAAGTAGAGAGGAGGAAGCCACAGCCATGTGCAGACGCCCGTGCCCACTGTCTTTGTGTGGCCCCTGCCCACGTCTGACCGCAGACCCTGAGGGGTGTGCAGGGGAGTGTCAGAGCTATGCCCCCTGTCCTGGCCTGGCAGGTGCCGTCCTGGAGCCTCGGTGATGAATGCACAGTGTTGGGTGGTTTGCAGAGGCGTGGATGTCCCCAGAAGGACAGGGACAAGGAGCCTTGGGGGATAGCGGCGTGAGACCAGATGAGGTGGTCACCTGGGAACATCAGTGTCTGCGCTTCAGCCTGAGGGATGAGCCCCTTCTGCAGGGAGCAGCCGCTGCGCCCGCTGGGCCTGGGAGGAACCGCCTTGCCCTCGATGTTCAAGGAAGGGAAAGAAGCTGCGGCTTTAATTTAATCCTCGCCTTGGTGGCCGGCTCAGCCTGGTGGAGTTTAGAGAATGAGTTCAGCGCCTCTATTTTTGGAAGCTGCTCTAAGCTTCTCTGTGTCTGGGGCCAAGGTCAGGCTGTGCGTCTCTGCAGACCCCCTGCTGCCCAGCACTCAAGCCCCCCTGCCACACCACCTGTGGGGTTGGGGGCCACCTGCGGAACCAGGGTAGGCACTGATTGATGGTTCCTCACCCCTCTCTCCCCAGCTGGAACGGTATGTGCTCAGCTAAGAAGGTGAAAGATGAGCAAAGCGCTCAGAACCCCAGCGGCAGGTGCAGAACAAGGATATGGAAGGGAGGCGTTTTTAATCCCTGGCGCCTGCTCACTGAATTGGCTCTGGCTAAATCACCTTCAGAGGCATTAGTATTTACTATTAAACCGACTTCACTGTGTGCTTACTCTGAAAAGCAGTGACAGGACTGTAGTGTTGCATCAGTGTTTGTGATGGTTCTATTTTAACCAAGATTTTGAATTAACAAGAACAGGCTGGGCGCAGTGGCTCACACCTGTAATCCCAGCACTTTTGGAGGCCGAGGCGGGCAGATCATGAGGTCAGGAGTTCGAGACCAGCCTGACCAATATGGTGAAACTTTGTTTCTACTGAAAATACAAAAATTAGCTGGGCGTCGTGGCGAGCACCTGTAGTCCCAGCTACTCAGGAGGCGAAGGCAGGAGAATGGCTTGAACCCAGGAGGCAGAGAGGTTCTAGGGAGCTAAGATCATGCCACTACACTCCAGCCTGGGTGACAGAGCAAGACTCTGTCTCAAAAAAATAAAATAAAATTTACTATAACTCATTACGTGAACAAGTTAAAAAATTATGTAGGTAAACACAAAAGTGCTTTGGTAAGACAAATGTCCATTCAAAAGAAGGGCAAGCTGTTGGAAGTGTTTATCTGAGTACGTTTTATTTCTATTATGGTAAAATACACAGAACATAGAATGTACCATCTTACCCATGTCTTTCCCTTGTGCAGTTGAGTGGCACGAGGGCCGCTCACCTCGCTGTGTAACCATTGCCGCCGCCCTCTCCAGAGCTGTTTCATCTTCCCAGACTGAATCTTGGTCCCGTCACTCCCTCCCTCCCGCTGCTCTGGCCTGACTCCCTCCCTTTCTAAGGCTGAATAATATTCCATCGTGTGGACATTCACATGTTGCTTATCCACTTGTCTGCCAACGGACACGTGGGTTGCCTCCATCTCTTGGCTGTTGTGAATAGTTCTGCTAGGAACACGGGGGTGCCTACACCTCCTTGCGCCTCTGTTTTCCACCTGCAGATTTTTGTTTGTTTTTTTTTTGAGACAGAGTCTCGCTCTGTGGCCCAGACTGGAATGCAGTGGTGCGATCTTGGCCCACTGCAACCTCCACCTCCCAGGTTCAAGCGATTCTCCTGCCTCAGCTTCCCGAATAGCTGGGGTTACAGGTGCCCACCACCACACCCGGCCAATTTTTGTATTTTGAGTAGAGACGGGGTTTCAGCCATGTCAGCCAGGCTGGTCTTGAACTCCTGACTTTAGGTGATCCACCCGCCTCGGCCTCCCAAAGTGCTGGGATTACAGGCGTGAGCCACTCCCCAGCCCTCCACCTGCAGATTTTAACTGATGCCCAGCCAGGTGGCATCCAGCCTATCCCTCCAGCCTCAGGGACGTCCTGAAAGGCCTGGCTGTGGGGGTCGCTCCCCACGAGCCCTATGTCTGCAGGCCTCAGCCCGACTCTTCCTCTCCAACTTTGTCCCTCCCTCTTGGGAGGGGTCCTCCCGGGGTGGCCCTGTTGTCTTTGTCTGGCTCCGAGGGGAACGGGGCTTGTGGAGGTGATGGGAGTGTCTCGGGGTCTTTTCTCCCCCTGCCTGGCAGATTACTACAGCCCGGCCATGCTGGGCCTGAAGACCGACCAGGAGGTCCTCGGGGAGCTGGTGCGGGCGAAGCTGCCGGCTGTAGGGACCCTGATGGAGCGTCTCGGTGTGCTGTGGACGCTGGTGGTGTCCCGCTGGTTCATCTGCCTGTTTGTGGACATCCTGCCTGTGGAGGTGAGCGCCTGACTCGGGCCCCGGGGCGGGTGGACCGCCAGGGAGTGACGCTGGGTTCCCATGTCTCTGCAGACAGTGCTTCGGATCTGGGACTGTTTATTTAACGAAGGCTCGAAGATTATCTTCCGGGTAGCCCTGACCTTAATTAAGCAGCACCAGGAGTTGATTTTGGAAGCCACCAGCGTTCCAGACATTTGCGATAAGTTTAAGCAGATAACCAAGGGGAGTTTCGTGATGGAGTGTCACACGTTTATGCAGGTGAGTGTGTGGGGCTGCATGTGGCTCCGTCCCCTCCCAGGGGGCCCCGCCTCACCTGCAGCCTGGGGGCTGCTCTGACCACCCGGAGGGTGCACAGGACGGGCACCAGTGAGCACAGGGCACAGGATGAGCCTCCAGCTCTGTCCTGCATCTGCCCCCTGTGCCTGGCCTCCGAGGGCTTTCCTGTCTATGGCGGCCCTGTCTTGGCCCTGGCACTGCAGACGCTGCTCCTGGTCCTAACGGCTGTATTCATCTGCTATGTGTGGTGCCAGAAGTGTGGCTTCCCGAGCCCCGGCCTCCCCACTAGGTCCTGGACCTGGCGCAGGCCCTGTAGACTCAGGCCCTCATGAGGGCGTTGTGGGAGCTGCACCCGACAGGCCTTCTGAGGAAGCCGAGACGCCAGGAGCGGCTCAGGCCTGGGAGTCAGTAGTTTCCTAAGAGGGAGTGGAGGCTCGGGGCCACTCTGGGTGCAGCATGGCAAATGTGGGCGGTATTTCAGCAGCCGGGGCTTCATCAAAGAGAAGACCATGTTGGCTGGGCACGGTGGCTCACGCCTGCAGTCCCAGCACTTTGGGAGGCCAAGGCGTGTGGATCACCTGAGGTCGGGAGTTCAAGACCAGCCTAGCCAACACGGTGAAACCCCGTCTCTACTAAAAAATACAAAAATTAGCCAGGTGTGGTGGCTCACGCTTATGTAGTCCCAGTTACTCAGGAGCCTGAGGCACGAGAATCAGTTGAACCTGGGAGGTGGAGGTTGCAGTGAGCCGAGATCGTGCCACTGCACTCCAGCCTGGGCAACAGAGCAAGACTCTGTCTCCAAAAAAAAAAAAAAAAAAAAAAAGTCTAAAGGAAGCGGATGGTCTTTTCTTCAACTGTTTGATTGTTTGATTCATTTAATATTTTCGAGCAGCAGAGCTGCGGTCCTAGGCCCCAGGGCAGGAGTGAGATGGTGACAATCTGTGGGTCACCCCAGAACCCCTTGGATGTGGACGCTCCTCCCTCACCTCACACGAGGCCCGTCTGTCTGCCTGCCAGTCTGGGAGAGCTAAGGTAGAAATGTGTTGTTGGGTTTGTTTTTAAACTAATTGTTTGCCTTCCAGAAAATATTTTCAGAACCTGGAAGCTTATCCATGGCCACCGTCGCCAAGCTCCGCGAGAGCTGCAGGGCCCGGCTGCTGGCACAGGGGTGAGCGTGCCTGTCCCCTGCATTGCTCGTCTCTGCACTGACGATGCCCCTTTCCAGAGTTGACACTGGACCAACTTTCACTGCTTTCCTTTTTAGTGTTGTAAATACTTGACATCACTACACTTTAGTTGTGAATTTTTTGAGAGCAGTTTAAAATCAGGTCATTCTACCAGCTTTTGATGATTAGCTATGAAGTCATACTTTTTAAAGAAAACTTATTTTTACCTGAGATATCAATAATATATAAAATGTGAGTGTGGGTTTGTATCTAATAAAGTATGCCAACACCTGTGAGTCTGTGATCAGTTTCTCAGTTGACTGGACATTAACATAGTGAGTGGTCACTGAGGTCTTACCAACGGCAGTGTAAATATTCCATTGCAGAGCGTGCAGTTTGTGAGGCTTCTGCACACAGTAGGTGCAGAAAGGTCTCTCCTTAGAAAGGTAATTATTTTTTCCCTTCAACTTTTAAGTTCTGGGTACAGGTGGAGGGTGTACAGGTCTGTTGCACAGGTAAACGTGTGCCATGGTGATTTGCTGCACAGACCATCCTGTCACCTAGGTATGAAGCCAGCATCCCTTAGCTATTCTTCCTGATGCTCTCCCTGCCCCGACCCCAACAGGCCCCAGTGTGTGGTGTTCCCCTCCTTGTGTCCATGTGTTCGCATCAGAAGCGCCCACTTACAAGTGAGAACAAGTGGTGTTTGGTTTTCTGTTCCTGTGTTAGTTTGCTGAGGATAATGGCTTCCAGCTCTATCCATGTCCCTGCAGGGAACAAGATTTCTTACCTCTTTATGGCTGCATAGTATTCCATGGTATCTATGTATGAAAGATCATTTTTTTAATGATTTAAAAATTATCATGTTACATGAATGAACCAGACAACCGTGCCAGGCACTCGGGCCACTCCAACACCATTCCCTACGTCTGGCACCAAGACCACCCTCACCCCCCGTTTCCCTGACACCCTTCTCTCTGCACCGAGACCACCCTCAACCCCGTTTCCCTGACGTCCTTCTCTCACGAGCTCCCATTTTAGCTGACAAAAGGACAAGGCCCACACAAAAAAGAAAGAGGCTTTTTATTTATTACATTGTTACAGGCAATGCATTACGTGAGCTGGTCCTGTGTACAATCCCCAAGCCACGGCGAAATATCAGGAGAACGCACCTATCTCACATTGTACACAGCGCAGAACAGGATCACCCCGAATGTCAACAGAAGACCAAAAATCACTTTACAAAAAAAAATAAAAATAACACCCATTTTTATATTTAAAAAAGTGCCAGCCCTTGAGCTGCAGAGCATTAGAGACGCCCAAGGACGTGCCGCCACTGGAGCGAGGCCACCAGCTGCGTGTGGCCAGGCCTGTCCTGGCCTTTAAAGCTGAACTGAAGCGCTCCAGACACTCATCTCTGGAGTTCCTCTGTCTTAGGATTTTCCCTCTCTACTGTTGTAATGTGTGAGCATGTCAGCCTCACGACAAGTGACCTTCATGCGTCCTACGTGTGACGGCCGGAGGCTTTCCCTTTGTAAGGCTTAAATCTGAGTGCAGTAAAGAATGAAGAAACCAAACACCAGAACCCTAAAGTCAAATGACAGTGGAGCCAATTTAGAGCGGCACCCCCACCCCCTCAGAGAGAGCAGCACCCCCACCCTCAAAATTCTACTTTGGTAAATATTAATGTTTAACCAGTTAGCAAAATATTTAACCCAGTTAGCAAAATTAACACCGTCATTTCAATAGTTACTCTGTTGTGCATAGTAAATGCTGCAAGATGAACTTCACATTGGATGAAGCAGATTTGAGAAATGTTTGCCAGAAAGTGTGCCTCCCCCTCGACAGGACCCTAAGCCCAGGGAAAGGAACAGAGGCCCCTGCAGCTGCTGTGCCTGCGCGCACCAGGCTAGATCGTCTGGTAGCCGGCGTGACTCCTCTTCCTGCCGACGAGGTAGGCGATGAGGACGATGAGGACCAGCCCCGCCAGGGCACCACCCACAGCGATGGGGATCAGCATGTTGTTCTCGTCCAGCAGACACTCCTCCACTGCCAAGACAGACGGATGGCGTCAGGGCTCCACTCACACAGGGGCCTGCAAACAGGCCTCTCTCCCCACCACTCCCCCACATCAGCCAAAAGGCAAAGAGGAACCCTGGTGGAAGGTTCCAGGTCTAGCTGGAATTGTCACTTGGGGAAGCTGCTGCAGAGACTGGTGCTCTCTGCACGGCGAGGAAACCACACACGTTTCTCCCGTCTGGAATCAGGGGCTGTGGCCGGACAGCTGTGCTGCGTCCAGGGCCTCTGGGCACATCAGATGACAGTGTTGTATTCAACTTTCATGGGAGAAGCGCCACCACTGTTTCTTAAAATGATTCCCTTACTCTCAAATGGTACCAGAGGCTCCCAGCTGAGAGACACGCTGGACCTCTCTAAAGCAGGGGGAGTTTCCTCCAGAATCTCAGACCGGGAAGAAGAAACAGCTCCTTGCAGAGGAACAGGGGCGTCGCCCCAGCCCACACAGAAGCGACTAAATGTCCACAGGCAGAGTCTGAAGCACATCCTCCACACCCCGCGACAGCTGCCCTCGGTGACACTCACCAGAGCCAAACTGGCCACCTTCCACCTTGAAAGCCTGGACCCACACTTTGAATATATTGACTGAAAACGCCTTCGTGACGCGGACATGCTCCTCGGCGTTGCACTTGTAGGAATTGCCGACGGCGGCCTGCAGCGCTCTCAGGGAGCCGTTGGCAGCTTTAAAGGCAGGGTCTGCAACACACAGAGAAGTCCAATGACTCCAGAGTACCCTGGGGGGCGGGGGCTCGCAGAGATTGTGGGTTCTCACCTCTGGCGTCGGGAAGAGTTGTATTCAACTGGATTCCTTGTAGGAAAAACCGGCTAGAACTTGCATTCTTAAAAAGAAAAATGATCTTTAATCACTGAGCAGATTCATAGAAAGATGATCTTTAACCACTTGGTGGATTCACACATTTATCATCAAACTTGAACAGTCATTTGGTAATAAACCTGACTTCCTACATTTCTAGTATTAGAACAAAACTGCAAAATATCTTGTCTATAAAAGGCATTGTGTATCTCTGGGGAATAAAAATTTTAGTTAGTTCCTTCCAGACCTTTCTCTGAGAGTCTTGCTCTGTCACCCAGGCTGGAGTGCAGTGGAGTGATCACGGCTCATTGCAACCTCAACTCCTGGGCTCAAGCGATCCTCCCACCTCAGCCTCCCAAGTAGCTGGGACCACAGGTGTGCGCCACTACGCCCAGCTAACTCGTTTTATTATCTGCAGAAACAGAGCCTCCCTGTGCTGCCCAGGCTGGTCCTTCCAGACCTCTTGAGAGAGTCAGAGTCTCTGGAAAACGGGGACTGCAGGAGCTATCATGACACAGGAAAGCATGATTTGGAAAGCTAAAATTATAAGAAACTGAACTGTTAATTCATTTGCACAGCGATTTAAAAAGATTGACAAGTGACAATTATATGCTTCATGTCTTATATTGCTAACTGCACAGGAGTCCTCCCAGGCAGAAATGCCACCACGGAGCCACAGGGCAGCAGCATCTGAAGCCAGAAGGCCGTGCGGCCTCACAGCAGCAGACCCTCCTCCTGCATCCCTCCCCTGCAGCCACTCCAACTGTGGCACGGCAGCCCCACCCACATCATCTGCCGCATCTGTGAATGGAATGGAAAAGGGAGAGGGGAACCAAGGAACTAAAAAGCCCAGGATAAAGGGAAGGCAGAAAAAAGTGAGGCAGCCTCCTTCCTAACGCTGCCTCCCATGAGCAGACCCAGGGCACAAAAAGACATGGTGGAGACACAGTGGGCGCCCTCAGAGAGGCGCCGCCCCAGCCTCACCATCCCGAACTGGAAGAGCAGGACGGTGATGCCCTCGCTGTGCAGCTCCAGAGTCACCAGGTGGGCGCCGCAGCTCCCGCTGGCCGAGGTCTTGTTGGGGTTGATATTGAGAAGCCTTGTCACCGTCTGCATCAGACAAGCAAGCAAGTCACCACCCTAGCTCAGGTTCCCCACACTCTCGAAAAGACAAAAAGAGTCCTGAAACCGTGAATTCAAGGCCACATTTGTTTTAACCAAAACCAGAAGGAAAACACCGGAAGACCACACTAGTGCAGATTTCGGGATCCCAAGATGACTCTCCCTGAGCCCGTGACAGCTGCTCTTGGAGCGCAGCGTCCCCGCGTGGAGGGCACCCAGCAGCACCACCTCCCCCTGCAGCGGTCAGCCCTGTAAACTCACCCCACGGCACTCAAGTCGACCCCCACAACCCCACAGCCTGTCACTATTAGGGGAGAAAAACTATTTCAAAAGAAAACTATAAAAATGTAACACTTAAATGTTTCCATGATAAATATGTAAAGAAAACTTAGGTTCTATCAGGGCCAAGTTTTAGGCTCCGTGGGCCACACTGCCCAATAGGCCATGCTGGGACACCAGCCTTGGATGATGGAACCAGCAGGACGGCTGTGATCCTACAAAACGGACTCACTGACACAGATGCCAGCTCTTGTCCTACAGGGTCACGTCCTGCAAGCTGAGCTCCCATCCTGACTTAACAGCATGACGTGCAGAGATGCGTGTTCTCAGTGCACGGGGAGCAGAGGCCCCAGCTCTACCGTGCCGTGCCCCTCTCCCAGGTGAGGCCCCAGCCGTACCGTGTTGTCCTTCCTCTCGTAGGTGAGGTTCAGCTGCAGCCCCATGCTGGCCAGCAGGCAGGTCCCATTGGTGCCGCTCACGTTGTACTTGTCCACAGAGGGGCTCTCGGGCACGGGTGAGGGCGAGGGGCTGGGTGGCGCAGGGGGCGCTGTGGTTGGGGAAGGCCTGTCTTGCTCACAGCGTGTCTCTGCAGGTGTAGTGGAGGGAGATTCAGGTCTGGGTTTCTCATAACCATCAGCAGTTACAGTAAGATCCAAACTCAGAAACAAAACTACGTCTGTGGACTCTGGCGTCCTTGGTGACTATTTTCTCAGTCTCCCGAAGTGGCTCTCGCTAATGCCTTTCTAGACACACAGGACAGAGCTGGGTCCTGCAGAGGGCAGACGGCTCAGGGTGGTGGGCACAGGCCCGTGGGGCACCCTCAGCCTCCACCTCCCACTGCCCAGGACGGTTCTGCCTGGGCAGCAGGCACTGCCCACCACACCCCAAGCCCTGTGGTTGGACAGGGGCCACTGTGCCACCCTCTTCCTAAAGTGAGGGAGAGAAAGCCTTGAACGCTGTCACAAAGGAGTGGATGCAGGAAGCTGTGCTGCGTGGCCGGCCACCTCACCCCCTGGGAAACGGTGACGACTCAGAAACTGCTCCCTGAGCTGTCGGGTGAGCGCCAGGATCATGCTGGAAACACTACCCAGAGGAAAGCAGAGTCTGCAGCACACACAGACCGGCCGGGGGGGATGCAGAGCAGCCAAGGAGGCCCTCTGGCAGGCCAGGGGTCAGGCAGTCTCCATGAGGACCCCCCGTGTGAGCAGAGACTCAAAGGCGGGCAAGGCTAGCCAGCTGTGTTGGGTCTTCATTTGGGGAGGGGGCTGTGGGGGATGGGCAAGCATCCTCACAAGGGAGAAGGCAGTGGGTGTGAGTGCGTCTGAAATCCCCAGACAAGAGGGCACAGTTCAGGGAATCCGTGGGAGTGGGGGGGCACATGGCACCCCTGGGGAATGCCCAGCAGTCTGAATGTGACTCTGTCCCTCAGCAATTCACCCACCAAGATGTTCAAAACACAAATTTCTACTCAAAGTCAAGGCAGACTGAACCCTAGGTAGAGCTCTACCGAGTCTTCTGTGGTCAGCACTCTCACCAACACACCATCAACCTCGAAATCAGGTTCTTTCTTTTACTACCTTGTTTCTGTGGATACTCAAGAATGATATTTATATAATTTCTACCCAATTCGATCCTTTCCACATCTCTGCTAGGCTGAGTCACCACACGTGAGCCCCACATATCCAGGGTGGGCAACCCTGCAGGGAATCTGCCACTCATAACTCCATCAGTCACTTGCTGCTTCCGCTTCCATCTCAACATTTAGTGTCCAATTCCCACCTTCACATCCCATCTACTCAGCGGAGGAAAGAGACAGGAAATGTCGCCTATGACCGTACCCCAACGGGTTCTGAGACACACACAGGAGTCCCCCCACTCCCCGGTGTAAAAGCCCCTTCTGGACAGAGCACAAGATGGCAGAGAAGAGCTGCAGTAACCACACCAAGCTCTGAAGTGAGAGGCACTGACGGCCACTGGGAGCCGTCCCAACCTGGGATGTGCTCAGGGACCCTTGCTCACTGCCCTTGGCTAAGCTGCAGGTTGACCAGTCCTTTCCAAAACAGCTTCACTTGCTGGGCGCAGTGGCTCATGCCTGTAATTCCAGGGCTTTGAGAGGCCAAGGAAGGAGGACTGCTTGAGCCCAGGAGTTCAAGGCCAGCCTGGGCAACACAGGCAGACCCCATCTCCACAAAGTTTTTTTTAAAAAATGAGCCAGGCATGGTAGCATGCGCCTTAGTCCTAGCTACTCAGAAGGCTGACTCGGGAGGGTCACTGGAGCCTGGGAGGCTGAGGCTGCAGTGAGCAGTTATTGTGCCACTGCACTCCAGCCCGGGAGACCCTGTCTCAAAAAAAAAAAAAAAAAAAAAAAAAAGAGCAGCTTCACAGTTCCTTTATAAAATGTTACAGAACACGGTTAAACAGGCAAGTTAAATGTGCAAAACCCAATCAAAACCGGCCAGTCTTGTCCAAATTCTAGTCTAGATGGCCACACGACACACAGAAAAAGTGTAACCTACACTGCTTTGACAATTATTTTTCACCTGTGATCCACGTGGCACATTCATTTCTCACCTTGTTTCTGTAGAGTGGTCACAAGAAGTTGGAAACAAAAATAAAACATCATCAGGTCTAACCACCAGTTTAAAAAATTGGAACTTGAGAAATAAGTGTGGATAAAATGCCCTCTTCCTTCTACCTGAATTACAAACGCAAACCCACACTCTCCTTCCCTGAACGCGTACTAAATCCCAAAGTCCTTCCTGCTGAGGGCGGAGGACACTGATGGAGAGCTCATCATGGAACACACTGGAGAGTGCCCTGAGCTGCCCGGGGGGAGATGGTGGCACAGGAGCCTCTGGGGAGACCTGAGGGTCCACTGTCACACCTCCTCCAGCCCCCTCCGGAGAGCAGCACACAGCCGGGCCTTTCCAAAGCTCATGTGCTCTGAAGGCCCCTCCTCCTCTCCCGGCAACAGCAGATACTCACATCAACCTGCAGGCTGCAATTCAGACCCTCAAAGGTGTCTGTGAGGATGAGATTGGTTTGCATGCAGGTTGCCGGCTCACAGCTCCCACAGCCTCTCTTACAGTCTTTTGTGACAATGTTGGGTGTGTCAGGCCTCTGACCTTCTCCTGTCCCTTTCACCTGTCCTGAGGGACTCTCATCCTCTCCACCTTTCTGATGGTAGGTATTTTTTTTCTTTTTTCTTTTTTTTTTTGCGACAGAGTCTCACTTCCTCTGCCACCCAGGCTAGAGTGCAGTGGCGCCATCTCAGCTCACTGCACCCTCCATCTCCAATGTTTTACCATCGATTCCTTCCATTTAAGCTATGAGTCAGACTGTGTTCCTAGGAAAAAAAAAAAAATGCTGCGGCTGGGCATGGTGGCTCATGCCTGTAATCCCAGCACTTTGGGAGGCCGATGCGGGTGGATCACAAGGTCAGGAGATCAAGACCATCCTGGCTAACACAGTGAAACCCTGTCTCTACTAAAAATACAAAAAATTAGCCAGGCGTGGTGACGGGTGCCTGTAGTCCCACCTACTCGGGAGGCTGAGGCAGGAGAATGGCGTGAACCTGGGAGGCGGAGCTTGCAGTGAGTCAATCACGCCACTGCACTCCAGCCTGGGTGACAGAGCGAGACTCCGTCTCAAAAAAAAAAAAAAAAAAATTATGCCAAATTGGGTGAGAGATGAGATATGGTGACCTCCATTTCCAACTCCTAACAGGAGTCAGGCAATCCTCTGATTCATTCAACAAGCGTGCACCTATCAGACCCTGAGGATAAAAGACGAAGACACCCCCACTCCTCCAGGTGAACTCATAAACCCAAAAGCCTGGCTGAGCCTCACCATAGATCTGCTAACCCCATATGGGCCTGGGCTGGAAATCCGGTTTGGATGGATACCTGGCTGACTCCAGCCTCAGGCAGAGCTGCACTCAGACCCTCTGGAGTGACAGTCATCTGCCCTATTTTGTTTTTTTGTTTTTGAGATGGAATCTTGCTCTGTCACCCAGGCTGGAGTGCAGTGGCATGATCTTGGCTCACTGCAACCTCCACCTCTCGGGTTCAAGCGATTCTCCTGCCTCAGCCTCCTGAGTAGGTGGGACTACAGGCACCTGCCACCACGCCCGGCTAATTTTTATATTTTTAGTAGAGACGGGTTTTTGCCATGTTGGCCAGGCTGGTCTCGAATTCCTGACCTGAGGTGATCCACCCACCTTGACTTCCCAAAGTGCTGGGATTACAGGACTGAGCCACCGCGCCCAGCCACATGTGTCCTACTTTGAAGATGCTCAGGAAGGAAGGTACAAAACCAACAGGAAAGTCCATTCAAAGTTGGCTTGTGCTTCATTTCCTTTTAAAATAAAATCTATGAGGTCCCCAAACTTTTTTAGATAAGATGATGTATTGAAAGGCAAGATGGGCCGGGCACGGTGGCTCACACCTATAATTCCAGCACTTTGGGAGGTCAGGAGCTCAACACCAGCCTGGCCAACCTGGTGAAATGCCCCCCTCTACTAAAAATACAAAAATTAACCAGACGTGGTGATGGGCACCTGTAATCCCAGCTACTCAGGAGGCTGAAGGAGGAGAATCGCTTGAACCCGGGAGGCAGAGATTGCAGTGAGCCCAGATGGCGCCACTGCACTCCAGCCTGGGCAACAGAGCAAGACTCTGTCTCAAAAAAAAAAAAAAAAAAAAAGACAAGATACATGAGGCTTTCTGGTGAAGCACCACCCAGGCAGGAAGCCCAGCCTCCAGGACGCCCCGCCCCAGGCACGCCGGCCTCTCCACACTGGCTGACTCCAGGAGGCCCCGCCCCAGGAATGCCAGCCTCTCCACACTGGTTCCCTCCAGGAGGCCACGCCCCAGGCACGCCGGCCTCTCCACACTGGCTGCCTCCAGGAGGCCACGCCCCAGGCACGCCGGCCTCTCCACACTGGTTCCCTCCAGGAGGCCACGCCCCAGGCACGTGGGCCTCTCCACACTGGCTGCCTCCAGGAGGCCACGCCCCAGGCACGCCGGCCTCTCCACACTGGCTGACTCCAGGAGGCCCCGCCCCAGGTACACCGGCCTCTCCACATTGGCTGCCTCCAGGAGGCCACGCCCCAGGCACGCAGGCATTTCCACAATGGCTCCCTCCAGGAGGCCACGCCCCAGGCACACCGGCATCTCCACACTGGCTGCCTCCAGGAGGGGCAAGTGGCCAGGGCTGGGCTGTCGGGCCTTTTTCCACTTGGAATCACATGCGTGTTCTCCATTAAAAAAGGAACCAACGTCCGGGATCTGGACACAGAGGGAGGCTGTGCATGCGCAGCGGCAAAGAATACACGGAAACCTAAGACTGCTCTAAAAAAACAGTCTATCTTAGAAGTAATTATTAACCTGAAGAAACAGGTTTCTCAAAAGAACCTAGCAAGCTTCTCCAGACCTGTGAAACCTTGTTTTTCATCTAGAGAATCCTGCCACCCGTCTCAGGGCGCTCAACATCCTTGCTGACCTCCACCTAGCAGCCCCTCACTTCCAGGCAGGAGTGAGTAAGCAGTCATGCCACGCGCACCCCTCGGTCACAGAGCCACATGGGGACGAGACACGTTCTGCAACCGTGTCCAGGCCTGGCCAGTAGGGAGTCCCCGGCCAAGGTCAGCATCCAATTCTCTCTCATTTCCCAAGCTCTGACAGACAGTGCGTGCCTTTCCTTTTCCTCTTCAAGCCACACTGATGCAGCCTAGAGGTAGCCAGCTAGGTGTGAAGCCCAGATAATTTGGAAATTGATAACCGTGAACACTACCCCCCATGTGTTACTCTAACTCCCACTAGGTAGGGAGCGCTGCCCCTAGCTGAAGTCATCTTTAGCTCTGGCTGAGGTGTGTCTGAGAGCATGAACACACCTAGACAGGCTGCCAGGCGGCTGTCCTCAGACACACGCAGCCCGTGACCTGGACAGGCTGCCAGATGGCCGTCCTCAGACACACGCAGCCCATGTGAGAGGACTGTAGCCCGCTCTTCCTGATGAAGCAGACCCGACTCCAGGCTCCATGTGAACAGAGGCTGCACCAGGAAAGGGGCTGTCACCATGGCCCCCGGGGCCTTGTGTTAAGGATTAAAGGCAGCAGCACCTACAGAGGACCCAGCTCCTAAGTGTGTTTCCTTCCAAGCCTCCCCTATGGCAGCCCACATGGCCCCATCAAGTCCCAGTCACACCCGGGGTTTCCAAGTTGGGCTCCTTTTCACCTACTCACCAGGGGAGGCAAAGTCTGCTGCAAAGCTACAGACAGTAAATATTTTAGACTTTGTGGGCTGTGGCTCTCTGTCAAGACAACACAGCCCTGCCACTGTTAATACAAAAGTAGCCACAGATAATGTGTAAATAAATGAATGTGGCTGTGTTCCAAGAAAACTTAATTAATTTATGGACACTGAATTTTACATAATCTTTATGTGTCAAGAAATATACGTTTTCTGATTTTTGGTATGTTACATTTATAAATCAAAAAGCCATTCTTAGCTCATAGGCTGTATGGAAACTGGAGGTGGGCAAGACCGGCCCAGCACCATGGGGTGCCGACCTGCAAGAATACCTGCTCCTCGGGGAGGGGTGAGACGGACGATCCCCCAGCAGTCACTCCTCAGCCTTTAAGCAAGACTGCTGAGGAATGTTGCAAACCAAAGGTCTCCACAGTAGCTCTCAAGATTAGAGAAGGCTGTGATGTCTCCATATATTTCTAGCAGCCAGGAAAGCTCACCCTAAGTAAGGCAAATCACAGGCCCTCACGCTTCAGCAAAATGACAACAACCTATGACGTGGACCGTGAGGCTCGGGAGAGAAGCTCAACAGTAACAGGATTTACCAGGTGCTTGCTACTTAACTCTGTGCCAGATGCTGAGATACAAATTTTGCATACATTTCTCGTTTAATTCCAACAACCTTCGAAGACAGGCTTTTAATCTCATGCCACATGCAAAGAAAATGAGAGGTAAACTACCCTGCTCAAGATCACAGGACTAGGAGGTGGCCTGGACCCTGCCTGACCCCAGAGCCCGGCGGCTGGGTTAGCAGGTACATCGTTGGGGCCCTGACCTCCTCAGAGAGGCAGTGTTGGTCTTTCTGCACCTGTCCCTAAGCTGGCCAGCCAGAGCTGGATGGAGATAAGACTAGGTCTCTGTGTGAAGAAGGCAACTGGCTCAAACTGCAAGAGATCTGTGACCCTGGTCCCATCATCTCTGCCCCAGTAGAAGCACAAAGCTTTCAACTGCTTTGCCCTTCTGACATTTTCAAGTAATAATTGCATGTATTTACCATGTGTGTCAGGATGTTTTGAAATACATCTACTTGTGTGACAGCTAAAATCAAACACTTACTTTTTATGGTGAGAAGAGTTAAAATCTACTTAGCAATATTCAAGCCAGAATACATTATTAACTGTAGTCACATGCTGTAAAGAGATCTCTCCAACTAATTCCTCCTGTCTTCCTGAAGCATTCTATCTTCTGATCAACTTCACCCCCTAGCCCCTGGTGACCACCATTCTCTCTACCCCCCACACCGAGTTCCACTTTTTTAGCTCCCGTGGGAGTGAGACCACACAACATCTGTCTCTGTCCCGGGATATTTCACTTCAATCTTCCACCCTTTTTAATCAACATGTGTCTACCCTCATCTACAAGTCACCTGTCCTAGGAAGAAGGATGAGAACGTTCTGCAGAGACGTCGCTGGCTGTGTGCACATGCGTTCCAAGCAAAGCCCAGCGCCAGGACACAGAGGAGTGAGGTCACCCGCAGCCACTGCCGCCCAACTACCCAACCACTAGCACCAGAGGGCCAAGGGTCAGCGTCCTACCTCCTTTGCTGAAGCTGCTGTTGGAAAGGTACGCCTGGATGGTGGCATCGTGGAGCGTTACAGTCACGTTGTTCATGTGGACCTGGGTGCCACTAACACATCTGTATTTTTTATCTATATCTGCCCTGATGTCAGTTATAGATTCCACAGTCTTGATTTCTAGATTAAAAAGAAAAAAAAAATCACAATTGCAAACTACTTGTAGTACTTAGTTTATGTTTTTATTTTAGCCCTGATGTCAGTTATAGATTCCACAGTCTTGATTTCTAGATTAAAAAAAAAAAAAAATCACAATTGCAAACTACTTATAGCACTTAGTTTATTTTATGTGTTTTTTATTTTTTTTGAGACGAAGTCTTGCCCTGTCGTCCAGGCTGGAGCACAGTGGCGTGATCTCAGCTCACTGCAACCTCCGCCTTCTGGGTTCAGGCGATTCTCTTGCCTCAGCCTCCTGAGTAGCTGGGATTACAGGCGCACACCACCATGCCCAGCTAATTTTTGTATTTTTAGTAGAGAGGGGGTTTCACCATGTTGGTCAGGCTGGTCTCGAACTCCTGACCTCATGATCTGCCCGTCTCGGCCTCCCAAAGTGCTGGAATTACAGGCATGAGCCACCGTGCCTGGCTGCGTGTTTTTTATTTTTTAGAGACAGTCTCACTTGGTCACCTAGGCTGGAGTGCAGTGGCACCATTTCAGCTCACTGCAACCTCCGCCTCCTGGGTTCAAGCGATTCTCCTGCCTCAGCCTCCCGAGTAGCTGGGATTACAGGTGCCCGCCACCACACCTGGCTAATTTTAGTATTTTTAGTAGAGACAGTGTTTCGCAATGTTGGCCAGGCTGGCCTCAAACTCCTGACCTCAAGTGATCCGTCTGCCTTAGCCTCCCAAAGTGCTGGGATTACAGGTGTGAGCCACCATACCCAGCCTGTAATTCTTAAGTAGAAGTAACTTTAGACAATCCTCCAACCCAATTTTCTATCACTTCATAATCAGCCCATTTTGGTTCTTACCTTTGGAGCTTGCATTGGGGAAAAGGTGTGTGTCTGACAAGTTATAAACAAAACTCATGAGCTGGACGCTGTAACGTGTTGCATTTCTCGTGAAATTGAGAGTGAGTGTATGTCCTCTTCCAAAAGCAATCACGAGACTGGGGTTGGAAGTGTTCTCTTTTCCACAGGAGCTGCTGTTGAGCACTACTGTGGCATCTGATGGAAGGTCAAAGGTCATGTTCTAGAATAAACACAATTAAATGTAACCCAATTGGGATGGAGGTTATTAAAAGTTCAAAGAAAGAGATTTTCTGTAAGTCTGATATAAACTTATACTCCATTTCCAACGGAGATATCACTACTGAGGTACTCATTTTTAATATAAACCAAAAAAAGGTTAGTATTACATGTCAGTAACAGACTGAAAAGTATTTCAGGTATAAGAAAGTTGGCTTAATAATTCATATAATCAAAAATTTGCAGCTGGGCATGACGGCTCACACCTGTAATCCTAACACTCTGGGAGGCTGAGGTGGGGGGATTGCTTGAGCCCAGGAGTTCAAGACCAGCCTGGGCAACATAGCAAGACCCCATCTCTACAAAAACAAAATAAACTAATCAGACATGGTGGCATCTGCCTGTAGTCCCAGCTACTCAGGAGGCTGAGGCAGGAGGATTGCTTGAGCCTAGGTTTGAGGCTGCAGTGAACTATGATTGCACCACTGCACTCCAGCCTGGGCAATAGAGCAAGACTCTGTCTCCAAACAAAACAAAACAACCCCATAAATTCATTTTCTGTTAATATAATTTATAACAGAATTTAAAGCGTCTTGAAATTGAAACACTTCACACCGGTTTCAGGGTGAGATACATATTTGAGAAAAGCTATCACTACTTTTTTACTATAGAAATGTTCATTTAAATAATGTTTCTTTAAACAAAGAAAGTGTTTATAGCAGAAATGTTTAAATTTACTAGTATAAGCAAAACGAGCAACTGGAAAACCACCTAATGTTCATCAAAGTAAACTAGATAGGTCAAATGAACTACAGTGAAGCAGTATACTAATGTGGGCCACAAAAAACCCACAAAACTACACAAGGTGATAAAGACATGTTTTGTGAAATAACAAAGTGCATAACAGCATATAGGTGACTTCACTTGTGAAACATAATTTATAACAGAATATTTTAAAAATCCAACCACCAAAACCAAACATTAAAAAAGTGATGTAGAAATTAAATAAAAAGTGCTTGGAGACCAGGTATGCTGGGGCACGCCTGTAATCCCAGCACTTGGGGAGGCCGAGGTGGGCAGATCACCTGAGGTCAGGAGTTTGAGACCAGCCTGACCAACATGGAGAATCCCTGTCTCTGCTAAAAACACAAAAATTAGCTGGGCACAAATGCCTGTAATCCCAGCTACTTGGGAGGCTGAGGCAGGAGAATCGCTTGAACCCAAGAGGCAGAGGTTGTGTGAGCCAAGATTGTGCCATTGTACTCCAGCCTGGGTGACAAGAGCAAAACTCTGTCTCAAAAAAAAAAAAGAAGTGCTTGGAGGCCAGGTACGGTAGCTCACGCCCGTAATCCCAGCACTTTGGGAGGCCAAAGTGGGCAGATCACCTGAGGCCAGTAGTTTAAGACCAGCCTGGCCAACACAGCAAAACCCCGTCTCTACTAAAAATACAAATAATTAGCTGGCCATGGTGGCATGCACCTGATGTCCCAGCTACTGAGGAGGCTGAGGCATGAGACTCACTCAAACCTGGGAGGTGGAGGACACAGTGAGCCGAGATCTTGGCACTGTACTCCAGCCACCTGGGGGACAGAGTGCGACTCTGTCTCACAAAAAAGGAAAAAGGCTTTGACAAGTATTTATAATTTGAGACTGGATTTTTTTTTTTTGGAGATGATCTTGCTCTGTCACCCAGGCTGGAGTGCAGCGGCAAGATCATAGCTCACTGCAGCCTCGACCCCACAAGCTCAAGCAATCCTCCCCATCTCAGCCTCCCAAGTAGCTGGGACCACAGGCACACTCCACCATGTCTGGCTTTTTTTTTTTTTTAAAGAGATAAGATCTTGCTATGTCTTGGATTTTAAAAATATTTTGTTATTCCAAAAGGCTTTAGTCATCCCAAAGAAACACAAAGCCATTTCAAAAAAACTACTAAGGAACATTTTAATCAAACTGGTACAGTGTTTGTAGCACTGCATGTCAAACAACCATTTATATACATTTCTTGCAGTATAACTCTCTAAATCAAAAAAGCCACATTCACAGAGCATGAAAAAGATTCGAGACAACTTACCAATTACTAATAGGGGAGTGTGTAAGAAATTATGGTGAATTAACATAATAAAGTATTACATTATGATTATAAAAGACAATCACGAAGAAAACTAGAGCCGTGAGCGGTGGCTCACCCCTGTAATTTCAACACTTTGGGAGGCCAAGGCAGGCAGATCACTTGAGGTCAGGAGTTTGAGACCAGCCTGGCCAACATGGTAAAATCCCGTCTCTACCAAAAATACAAAAATCAGCCAGGCGTGGTGGTGGGCACCTGTAGTCCCAGCTACTCAGGAGGCTACGGCAGGAGAACTGCTTGAACCCAGGAGACGGAGGTTGTGGTGAGCTCAGATCGTACCACTGCACTCCAGCCTGGGCGACAAAGCAAGATTCCGTCTCAAAAAAAAAAAAAGAAAACTAGAAAAATGTTCATGATAGGCTGGGCGCAATGGCTCACACCTGTAATCCCAGCACTTTGGGAGGCCGAGGCGGGTGGATCAAGAGGTCAGGAGACAGTTGGTCCGAGTGTTGTGGGTTATTGTTAAGTTGATAAAAGAGGTCAAGAGACTGAGACCATCCTGGCTAACACAGTGAAACCCCGTCTCTACTAAAAATATAAAGTATTAGCTGGGCGTGGTGGCGAGCGCCTGTAGTCCCAGCTACTGGGGAGGCTGAGGCAGGAGAATGGCATGAACCCGGGAGGCAGAGCTTGCAGTGAGCGGAGATCGCGCCACTGCACTCCAGCCTGGGCGACAGAGCGAGACTCTGTCTCAAAAAAAAAAAAAAAGAAAAATGTTCATGATAAACAGTGAGGTGCAGCACATGTAAAGGTCTGTTATTGTGCCTGTGGCTATGGCACATGACAGCACAGGTTACTGACAACACCAGAAGGAGATATGCAGATAGGAAAAGCACCATGTTCAGATGGGGCCATTTTTCAAAGACTTGGTTGAAATGTTAAAAATCATCTTTCCACACACACAAGGGAAGCATGAAGTGCCCTGGTGTTTCCTACCTTAGGGCCACTCTTGGTGTCATAGTTCACTGAGAAGGCAGCAGAGAAGTTGGCCATTATGCACGCGGTCCCGTTGCCATTTTTCACCATAAACATTGCTGCTGACGCACAATGCACGAGGCCTGTCAATTCCAGGGAAGACGGAGACCATCAAAAACTGTCCAGAAAACATGACCGAGTATTCCCATTTTCCACAGCTGTAGCAGTGATGGCTTTTATTACAAGATTCCACTGTTTCTCTTTTTTTTTTTTTGAGTCGGAGTCTCACTCTGTCGCCAGGCTGGAGTGCAGTGGCGTGATCTCAGCTCACTGCAACCTCCACCTCCCAGGTTCAAGCAATTCTCCTGCCTCAGCCTCCCGAGTAGCTGGAAGTGCAGGCACGTGCCACCAAACCCAGCTAATTTCTGTTTTTAGTAGCGACGGGGTTTTGCCACATTGGCCAGGCTGGTCTTGAACTCCTGACCTCAGGTGATCCACCCACCTTGGCCTCCCAAAGTGCTGGGATTATAGGTGTGAGCCACTGCACCCAGCCTCCACTGTGTTTCTTAAATTCAATGAACAACCAGACACATGGATTACGCGGCCAGTTCACCTGGTGCCCTGTCCCTTGCGGATACTATTCTGGAATTGTTATCTCTAAGCCCATCTGATTGAGTCTGCCAATCTGGTCTACTGCTATTTAGTGCTTTATTTCAGAACACTTATCAGGAAGGCACATGTCAATTTCTGCATCATCCTAGGCATATGCTGCTCCGCCTTTCTCAGAGGATCTCTGTAAGACGTGGTGCCTTGAAGGCACAACTTACCCATCTGCAGAAATCCATGGGAGAGTCTGCAGGATCTTTCACTATGGTCCTCACCTGCTACTTAACGTCTGGTCAGTTTTATTTCTCATGGACTCAAAGTGCTGAGCTCTTTGCCCAATTTCAGAAAGGTCCTCACAGCACCACACATCGGTGGAGTGGCCTCCCTTCCCCATCCTGAAGCAAAGGGACAGAATGGAAGCTCTATAGGTCTTTCCAGCTTGACAGTGGTCACTGCTAAATATTTCCTCTCTGGCTTATTCATACTCCACTTCCCTGATCAAGATGTGTGGCAACAAATGTAATCTGATCACTATGGTAGAGACACTGGTAATTGTACAAACTGCACGTTATTACACAGTTCTTTCATTACAGATTGGAAAACAGGTGTTTTTGCCTGTTCTAACGCCAAACACCTATCCGCCACCACTGGGATCCGTGCAGAAATGACATGCTTTCACTTGTCTCTGCCACTACAAGCTCGTGCATGCCAGTCCAGTGAGCACTCACCACTCAGGGGCTGATCTCACACTGCGTGAGCACAGCCTTCCAACCACACACACACCCGGGTCTCATTTGTCACTCTAAGTGTAAATGCAACTCAGGCACACTGTGAGGGCAGATATTGAAAGAGAGGATGCTCAGCTTTTCATTTAAAATCGTATTCCCTGGAAAAGTAATGGATTCCAATGAATCCAACTCATTTCAACCTTGGGTCTTTCACAAAATAAAATCTTTAGAGCAACTATTCTTCAAGCCTAAAGCAAAGCATATAACCAAAAGTCCCACCTATCTTCCCTTTGGTAAAGGAAATACCAAAATCTACGTCCATAAAGAAAAGGTGCTGCCAGGCACAGTGGCTCACGCCTGTAATCCCAGCACTTTGGTGGGAAGCTGAGGCGGGTGGATCACAAAGTCAGGAGTTCAAGACCAGCCTACCCAACATGGTGAAACCCTTTCTCTACTAAAAATACAAAAATTATCTGGGCATGGTGGCGGGCGCCTGTAATCCCAGCTACTTGGGAGGCTGAGGCAGGAGAATCACTTGAACCAGGGAGGCCAAGGTTGCAGTGAGTCGAGATCACGCCACTGCACTCCACCCTGGGTGACAAGAGCAAAACTCTGTCTCAAAAAAAAAAAAAGAAAAGAAAAAGAAAAGGTGCTACATGACAATGAAACAAAGTAGGGCGTGCAAGGAAACCTCCAACCTACTGTCTGCTTTGCTTGGTTTTTCAAGCCACACTCTGCAACACTCAGGCAGGATCATACGAACGGCATTTCCAATGAATCTAGAGAATCTAGAGAAGATTCTACCACTTATTTTTGACATAGTAAAGGTTTCTAAAAACAGACAAAATATTCTCACTCTTGTGAGAGATCAGATGAGTGTACAGAAGCTACAGCAGACGCCAGCAAGGCAGAAGCAGCGGACAGGCAGACACAGCAGACGCCAGAGACTTAACACTGACTGGAGCTCAGCGTGGGCCACTGCCCACCCCGCCCTCAGCTGAGGAGTCACAGGGCTCCCAGCCACCACTGACAACCCGGATGCCTGCATGGGAGCACCCATAGGCTGGCTTTTATTAAGCTGCCCTTTTATAAGTTTCCTCAAACACTTTACTGACCCGAAGAACTTCATTAGGAAATATTTCAAACTAAGTCACTTTTCAATGATACAATTTTTTTTTCACTTAGTAAATATGCTGAGGGTTTCAGCTTTTTTATTTTTATTTTTTAGAGACTGAGTCTCACTCTTGCCCAGGCTGGAGTGCAGTAGCCCTCCACCTCCCAGGTTCAAGCAATTCTCGTGCCTCAGCCTCCTGAGTAGCTGGGACTACAGGTTTGTACCGCCATGTCTGGCTACTTTTTGTATTTTTAGTAGAGATGGGGTAGACAGGGTTTTGCTATGTTGGCCAGGCTGGTCTCCAACTCCTCGCCTCAAGTGATCCACCTGCCTCAGCCTCACAAAGTGCTGGGATTATGGGTGTAAGCCACCATGCCCGGCCAGGTCTCAGCTTTCAGAGGAAAACAAAGAAATACCATTTAAATAAATTTAAAGTAAGCTTTGGCAGCACAAGATGCCTATATTACTCTGGAGAGTCCCAGGAATTTTGAGTTATTAAAATAAACTTACCCTCAGAAGGCAATTTTGGTAAAGAGGAAAATAAGAGCATTAGCACACAGAGCTTGAAGAGAAAAATGTATGTATGCTAATGGTCAGAAGTTTCTTTAAAAACTTCCACAACAGTGGCAATTGGTTAGCAAAAAAAAAAAAGACAAAAAACCTCAAATAAGTTACAATGTTTCCAGTAACCTGACAGGTGTCACAGCCCAACAGGACAGCTGTTGGCAGCATCTCCAAGGTGGGCACCCTGGCCTACTGGTGACTGCTATCTCTGGCAGTCCTGTACTCAGACACGAACAGGACCACTTCTCCAGGGATCACATAAAGGAGTAACCGTGGCTTCAAAATACTCCCACTTGGGAGAAATTCTATTCTCTGAAACAAGTGCCGCTGTGGGAAGCATGCGTGCTTCTGAGTCACAGCCCTCAGTTCCTGGAGGTTCTTCCAGCACTTACTAGCTGTGCAACCATGGCCAGTAGCAGAGCCCAATCCCCAGTCTCTGCACCCACGAGCAGGAGGAGAGAGTGCCAAGGCCTCGGGACTATTGGAGCAGCTGAGCATTTGGTGCCCAGCACTGACGCCAGCTTTGATGTCAGCTGTTATTAAACATCTGCACAGGTACAGAGGGTTCCTATCAAGTTCATCATTCAATCCTCAGTATCTGACACAAAACATCAAAAACTATCTCATTTAACAAGCACTTGGAATACACTTACTTTGTGCCAGGTGCTGCTCTAAGCACATCCCAGTTATCATGACAACTCTTCATAGGGAGATTAAGGCATAGAGAGGTCAACTAACCCACCCAGGTCACACAGCTAGTGAGCGGTGCAGACCTAGATCTAGAAGGGGGTCTTCTGACTCACAGGACGTGCCACTTCTGAACCATACTGTCTCTCCAGCACTTGATGACTGAGGGAATGGGCTTCCAATGAGGAAACACTGGCTGGGTGCAGTGGCTCATGCCTGTAACCTGAGCACTTTTGGAGGCTGAGGAAGCAGAGAATTGCTTGAGGTTAGGAGTTCCAGACCAGGCTGGTCAACACAGCAAGACCTTGTCTCTTAAAAAAAAATTTTTAATTTTTTTGAATTAAAATAAATAAAAATTAAGAAATACTTGCTTTTGATATTAAAGATTACCATCTGAAGAAATGAGTAAAAAACTTCATTTTAAAAAATTAGGCCAGGCACAGTGGCTCATGCCTGTAATCCCAGCACTTTGGGAGGCTGAGGTGGGCAGATCACCTGAGGTCAGGAGTTTGAGACTAGTCTAGCTAGCATGGTGAAACCCCGTCTCTACTAAAAAAAAAAAAATACAAAAATTAGCCGGGCATGGTGGCGCGCGCCTGTAGTCTCAGCTACTCGGGAAGCTGAGGCAGAAGAATCACTTGAACCTGGGAGGTTGAAGTTGCAGTGAGCTGAGATCGTGCCACTGCACTCCAGACTGGACGACATAAAGAGACTGTCTCAAAAAAAGAAGAAAAAAAATTTATTAAGAAATCACATCTTAGGCTGGGCGCGGTGGCTCACGCCTGTAATCCCAGCACTTTGGGAGGCCGAGGTGGGCAGATCACCTGAGGTTAGGAGTTTGAGACCAGCCTGACCAAATGTGGAGAAACCCTATCGCCACTAAAAATACAAAATTAGCCGGGCATGGTGGCGCATGCCTGTAATCCCTGGTACTCAAGAGGCTGAGGCAGGAGAATCACTTGAACCCGGGAGGCGGAAGTTGCAGTGAGCCAAGATTGCGCCATTGCACTCCAGCCTGGGCAACGAGTGAAACTACGATTCAAAAAAAAAAAAAAAAAAAAGAAATCACATCTTAGTTTTTCTTGGCTTGATTCTTTTAAATATGGGATTTTTATTCTACTTAACCAATGACGCACAATCATTTATGAAGAATTAAAGGAAAAAAATACCATCCCAGGCACTGAATCACAACCTCTAGAGGCAGGGTATAAGAGTGAGTGTGTGTGTAAATATATATATATACATATATATATATATTTTTTAAATGGAAACAGAGTCTCGCTCTGTCACCCAGGCTGGAGTCCAGTAGCGTGATCTTCGCTCACTGGAACCTCCGCCTCCCGGGCTCAAGCAATTCTCCTACCTCAGCCTCCCAAGTAGCTGGGACTACAGGGGCATGCCACCATGCCCGACTAATTTTTTTTGTATTTTAGTAGAGACGGGATTTCACCATGTTGCCCAGGCTGGTCTCGAACTCCTGAGCTCAGGCAATCCACCCACCTCGGCCTCCCAAAGTGCTAGGATTACACGTGACAGCCACCGCGCCTGGCCGTATATTTCTTTTTAATTTTTTTTGTAGAGACACTGGTTTCACCGTGTTGCCCAGGCTGATCTCAAGCAATCCTCCTGCCTTAGCCTCCCAAAGCACTGAGATGACAGGCATGAGCCACTGTGCCTCGCTGTGGTACGTATATTTCTAAAAAGCTGATCCTGTGGATCTGTGCATATGTTTGGTTAACAGCCACTGCTATAAAATTGATCCTTTCTTCATATATGTACTCAGCACTTACTACCTGTCAGTTAAGGAAGGGAGATACACAGGCAAAAATAATCCCAGTGCAGCCGAACAGATGTTACCATGTAGAAGCACATGCAATAAAAGTCTTGGGTACAGAGAAGAAAGGGTAACGTTGTCTGGGATGGGGCTAATGCAATACAAATTCAAAATTACAGGGCTACAAAGACATGCTGACCTCAAATCTACTGACAAATTTGTTCTTTCCACTGCATAACAGACAATCTGCACAATCAAAGGTAACATCAGTTAGTAGAAAAAATTTTTTTTTCTTTTTTTGAGATGGAGTCTCGCTGTGTCGCCCTGAAGTGCAGTGGCACGATCTCGGCTCACTGCAACCTCCACCTTCCGGGTTCAAGCAGTTCTCCTGCCTTAGCCTCCTGAGTAACTGGGACTACAGGCCTGTGCCACCATGTCTGGCTAACTTTTAAAAAATATTTTTAGTAGAGGCGGAGTTTCACCATGTTGGCCAGGATGGTCTCCATCTCTTGACCTAGTTCCGCCTACCTCAGCCTCCCAAAGTGCTGGGATTACAGGCATGAGCCACTGCACCCAGCTTTTCTTTCTTTCTTTTTTTTTTGACATTGAGTTTAGATTTTGTTGCCCAGGCTGGAGTGCAATGGCACAATCTCAGCTCCCTGCAACCCCTGCCTCCCGGGTTCAAGCAATTCTCCTGCCTCAGCCTCCCGTGTAGCTGGGATTACAGGCACCTGCCACCACGCCACGCCTGGCTAATTTTTGTATTCTTAGTAGAGACGGGGTTTCACCACATTGGCCAGGCTGGTCTCAAACCCTTGACTTCAGCTGATCCGCCCACCTGGGCCTCCCAAAGTGCTGAGATTACAGGCGTGAACCACTGCACCCAGCCGAGTATAAAATTTTTCAAACCTCCTAAGTGATAGTTGTTCAAGTGGAAAGGGTAGGGCAGTCATCCTGCTGACATCAATGGTTTAAAGGGTCACATTACGCAATCACAGCTAATCCTATCTATCAAGACAAGTTTCAGTTCATGCTTGTCTGAGCTTTCTAAGTATTCAAACACAGTAGCTTTAAACAATGCCTACTTATTAATATAGTGGAAATTAGTAATTGAGGAGTTTTTTTTTTAAGAGAAAATGGTTTGGGTGAAATCGCACATTAAAATAAACATTTTAAATATCTTCAAATGCAAGTTGTTAAAAGGCCTTTTTTAAAGGCTGGATTTTGGCCAGGCACGGTGGCTCATGGCTGTAATCCCAGCACTTTGGGAGTCTGAGGCAGGTGGAACACGAGGTCAGGAGTTCGAGACCAGCCTGGCCAGCATGGTGAAACCTCATCTCTACTAAAACTACAAAAATTAGCCAGGCATGGTGGCGCGCACCTGTAGTCCCAGCTACTAGGGAGGCTGAGGCAGGGGAACTGCTTGAACACAAGAGGCGGAGGCTGCAGTGAACGGAGATCACGCCACTGCACTCCAGCCTGGGTGACAGAGCAAAACTCTGACTCAAAAAAAAAAAAAAAAAAGTTGGGCCAGGTACGGTGGCTCAAATCCGTACTCCCAGCACTTTGGGAAGCAGAGGGAGGCGGATCACGAGGTCAGGAGGTCGAGACCAGCCTAACCAACATAGTGAAACCTTGTCTCTACCAAAAATACATAAATTAGCCCAGCATAGTGGCGGGTGCCTGTAATCCCAGCTACTCAGGAAGCTGAGGCAGAAGAATTGCTCGAACCCGGGAGGCAGAGGTTGTAGCAAGCCGAGGTTGTGCCACTGCACTCCAGCCTGGGCACAAAGCAACTCCGCCTCAAAAAAAAAAAAGTTAAGATTGTAAACATAAAATATATAATGGAACAGATCTTAGAAGGCTGATTACACAAGCAATATTCCAATCACAATATTAGGGAGTTATGGATTTTTTCTCTTCATTTTTAAAGTGAACTTTTTTTTTTTTTTTTTGAGACGGAGTCTCCCTCTGTTGCCCAGGCTGGAGTGCAGTGGCTTGATCTCGGCTCACTGCAACCTCTGCTTCCCGGGTTCAAGCAATTCTTCTGCCTCAGCCTCCCAAGTAGTTGGGATTACAGGCGTGCGCCACCATGCCCAGCTAATTTTTGTATTTTTGTAGAGACCGCATTTCGCCATATTGGCCAGGCTGCTCTCGAACTCCTGACCTCATGATCCGTCCGCCTCCGCCTCCCAAAGTGTTGGGATTACAGGCGTGAGCCACTGTGCCCGGCTTAAAGTGAGTTTTTAAAACATGAAACAAAACATCAAAGTCATGAGGCTTGTGAGCATCTGTAACAAAGAACAATGTAGTTGCTGTGACATGACAAAACTTGTTTCTGCAACTCCTTTCATTAACTACACCTGACCCTGTCACAGGAGCTGAGCAAGGCTTCAGGCTTACTATTGGAGTAAGTTCATCTCTGTGGCTATTCAGGCAGTTCAAAGAATTCATTTTACACAACAGGCAAAACGAAAAAGGGAAGCCAAAGTCCATTCACTCACAGTAACAGTTTTACAGCTGGATGGGGCTGAGGGAATTAAAGAAGTCAAGGCAGATGTGTACAGGAGTGTATTTCTATATCTACTTAACTCACATACACTCCCCCAGCTTGCTTCTACATCACCTTTCAGATCCTGGCACTTAAGATAATCTCCCCATATTACTGGTCGGGGGGGGCCGGGGGGAAGAGGTGAGAGAATAGTGTTGGGGGGGGGGCAATCCGGACTGTCTTAAAGAGACAGCACACATCCTCTTATTAAGACAGAATAAATGAGAACGAAATTCACCAGTCAATACAATATTGAGCACCTACTGCCCATCTGAGCTCTATAAACTGACAGAAGAGAAGGGTGCCTTCCCACGAGTTCCCGGGTCCCGCATTTCGGCCTACAGGAACGGCGCTCTTTAAACTACTTACTAGACATGAACACTGCCACCGTGAGTCTGACGCCAGCTTTCCCTCATCTTGCCTACTACGGAATCTTGTGAAATCCCAAAGATAACTTTAAAAATTATTTTAACATACATGTGAATTCACAATAACATAAATACACCCGTATCTCCTCCACACCGCTGAAAGAGGAGAAAGGTTCAAGTACAAAGGTGGGGAATGCTCGCGCCGGCTTCTCCCTGTCCTGGGGGAAATCCATGTTGGGAAGAGCTTGATCTAGGTCACCCGCCTGGGAGCTGAAACGTCCCTGCCACCTTAGGCGGCGCAGCCTCGTCTAGATCTCACCGCCTCAACTTGCCAGGAAACTTAACGACCTGAAAGCACCAGACCGCCAAGCAAGCCATCGGAAGTTCTCTTTCGCACTCAACACCACAGAAAAACTGAGTTCAGTGAGACAGACCTTAGAGGAGCCAGGTCCTGGGATGAAACCTCCTGGTCCCCCAAGCACCTGCCATTGAGCTCTGCTCCGACCCTACGACCCCGACAGAAACACCCGCCCGCGGGCAGAGCCGGCCGGGACTAGGAGCAGTGGGTGCGGGGCGACCCGCGGGACAACGACCCGGCAGCCCCCCGCCCTCAAGACCCAGGGACCTCGGCTCCGCCCAGTCCCGCAGCTCCCAGGCCCCGCCTCGACCCCCTCACCGAGCAGCAGCAACAGCAGCAGCAGCAGCAGGGGTCGCCGGGCGCTGCCGGGGGCCGCCATGGCGCGAGGCGGCCGGGTACGGTGAGGGGAGCAGGGGCGCGGGCGGCGGTTGGGCCGCGGACTGCCGGGCGCTGGGGCGGCGGCGGGGCGCGGGCGCCAAGGGCTGGCGTGAGAGACGGCGGCGTTACCAGACGCAAGAAGCCCGGCCACTGCGACGCCGGCACGAAGAAGACCCCGCGGCCGGCAGCGCCTGTCACGTGAGCTGCGCCGCGCCCGGGCGTCACGTGACCCCGTGGGTCTCGCGAGAGCGCGCGCGTCGAGCGCCGGCGGCTCCGCTCCCCGCAGGTGCGGCAGCTTCCAGCACAGCGCGCCCCCTCACGCGTGATGCAGGCCGACACGTGATCCGCAGCGGCACGTGACCCTGGACCCACGTGACCCGGCCTGGTCCGGGGGCTTGGGGCCGAGCCGAGGTCCTGAAACAAGAAGTGGGCTGGATTCGCGGAAAAGGAAGAGGAAGAGTAGTGGCGGGAGAAAGTGAGGAAAGAGGAAGCCCGCGAGGGGAGAAAGGGCAGACGGAGCGCGGACGCCCAGGCTTCCCTTCAGCCTGCGAGGCGTCCCAAACGCGGGCTCTTTATGGACCGGAGGGTGGTCGGGGTGGCAGCGCGGGTGACCGGCCGGGTGCGCGGCCAGGGATGGGCGAAGGGTTTGTCTTTTGGTGAGTGGGAAGCAAGTTCCTCACACGGGTCGGCCACTGTGCCGAAACTCTTGAGTGGTTTTAGGAAGGAAATAAGGGATCTGAAATAGGTCAGTGCGGCCTTCCGCTCGTTAATCGCAGGCTGAGGGAAGACGGCACCGGGCTGCCCAAGGTGAAGGTGAAGGTGCGATGGCGATACTCTTCCGCTTACAGAGAGTTCCTGTCGAGCACTTTGTGTTTTTGTTGTTTTTTTTTTGAGACGGAGTCTCGCTTTGTCGCCCAGGCTGGAGTGCAGTGGCGCAATCTCAGCTCGCTGTAACCTCCGCCTCCCGGGTTCAAGCGATTCTCTTGCCTCAGCCTCCCAAGTAGCTGGAATTACAGGCATGCGCCACCACGCCCGGCTGATTTTGTATGTTTAGTAGATACGGGGTTTCAGCAGTTGGCCAGGCTGGTCTCGAACTCCTGACCTCAAGCAATCCACCCGCCTCGGCCTCCCAAAGTGCTGAGATTACAGGCCTGAGCCACGGCGCCCGGCCCCTGCATTTTAGAAGTCTGAAGATGCACTGTTTTTTGGCTTGTCACCATATAGGATTTATGGCTTTTTGTTAAAATACTATTTAATTAAGGCCCCTACGCTACTGCTTTGTATAAAGCACCTGTCGCATAAGTACCTACATCTTAGAAAAAGATTTAATCTTACATTTCAAAAGGCATCATGGCAACAGGGACTGGATGTGCACCTAGTTAATAGAGACAGCACTCAGCCAGATAAAGACATGACCAGGCACTCTTACTATGAGTCCTCACCAGAGGACTGTGACCTTAAAAAGGGCGGGATTTGACCAGTTCAACACTGGCATTTTGATAGACCCCACCTCGCTGTCACTTGTGCTTAGCACCCTGCATCTGTTGCCTAAGGATCTGCTCGCATCAAAGACTTCCTTGGAAGACAGTGACTTCTGTCTGGATCAGGCCGGAATACACTCCTTGTTCCCGTCATTGCTTTTCCTTGGTTTGATCCATTAACCCCTTTTCCTATCCCCTTTCTCTTGATGTCCAATGTTACTTTGTTTGATGGGGAATGTTTAAACCATAACGTTTGTATTTTAAGTACACAGTGATGTATAATTTGCAGTATTGACTGACTCGTGGAGTGGCTTGAGCCTCTGCCCATGGCTCTACCAAGTTAACAAGTAGTACTGAAGGGAATTGTCTCGAGGCAACTCCTCGTAGCTCGTGGCTTTTATAATTGAAATAGCATCAATATATTTCCACCTTGTGGAAAGACATACACGTGTGTGGACCTGGTTATGTCTGACCTTGTGCTGTTCACAGCATGCCTTGAGAGAGAAGTACTTTTGAACCGAGACCTCTCACACGATGGGTACAGCAAGTGCTAATAAACTTCTGCTGGTTTCTCCTGTTGCTCTGAATTTTGTTTTCAGGAGAATGTCTCAACTAATAAAGAGAGAAAGAAGAGAAATTATATTTTCTCCCCTGCAGTGGAATGAGATAATTATGCAAAACTCTGGAGGTTTAAATTTGGGGACTCCTCTCATCCACTGCTTCTTAAGGAGGCTAGAAGTAGGGTTTAGAAAGTAGGAGAGGTGTTGAACAAGCATACTGAATATTACAGTTTTATGGTGCAAAACAAAAACCTGCTTAACAATGCAAAAATAGAATCTAATGCTGGACAAAATCTTGGTTGAAGGAGGTTCAGACATGACATGATTCCCACACTGTGTCCTGAAGTGTGTATCAGAATGGAGGGAGGGCATTTATCAAAAAAAGGCTCAGAAACACTCATCTAGTCCGAACCATACATGTCTGTTCCTTCCTTTCCTGCTGCTTCCCGTGCTCTGGCCATACTCATCTATTTAGTTTACCTGCCTCCACTTTTTTGTAGTTACAATTATTTAGACAAAGTGATGCCCTACTCCCTCCCTCCCTCCCTTCCTTCCTTTTCTTTTTCTTTTTTTCTTCTTTTTCTCATTCTTTCCTTTTTCTTTTCTTCACCCTTTTCTTTATTTTTTGTTTTGTTTTGTTTTGTGACAGGATTTCTGTCTGTCTCCCGGGCTGGAGTGCAGTGTTGGAATCAAGGCTCACTGCAGCCTCAAGCGGTCTTCCCACCTCGGCGTCCTAAGTAGATGGGACTACCGGTGCACACCATCACACCTGGCCAATTTTTAAAAAATTAGCTGGGATCGCAGGCATGCACCACCATGCTCAGCTAATTTTTGTGTTTTTAGTAGAGACAGGGTTTCACTATGTTGTCCAGGCTGTTCTTGAACTCCTGACCTCAAGCGATCCACCCTCCTTGGCTTCCCAAAGTGCTGGGAATACAGGCATGAGCCACCGTGCCTGACCTTTTTTTTCCACTTTTTTATAGCTTTTCTTTGTTTTTTAAGTTAGGAATTCAGTGTGGAATATATTTCCCTGAAGACATTGTCAACCTAAAATAATCAAGAGTCAGAATCTACTTTAAAGAGAGATTATTCAAGCAGAAAGTTTGAGGACAGGCCGCCCAGGAAGCACAGATTCCAAAGAACGGAAGTCGGTGTTCTGAAATGTAGCAGTTTGGGATCATTTCTATGGATGAAGTTTAGGGAAACTTAACACAATTCCAGCATCTTTCTCTCTGAGGGTGAATGCACAGTTACTGTGCTTTGATTAGCCAAGGTGGTCGTTTCCTATTGGGAAAGGTATGTTTGGCATTCCACACGGAGTATGTCACGGGGTCGTCGTGCCATCTAGTCTGAGGACAGGTGCACAGGACAAGGAAGGAGGCGGCTGGTCCACAGCAAAGATCAGTAATGGGAAGCAGGGAAGTCTGGCCTCTGCTCTCTCCTAGTCATTTACAAAATAAGAACAAGAGGCTGTGTGGTCGCCTGTCAGCCTGCCCAGCCCAAGAAGCTGAAGCTGCACACGTGCTGCATGGCTCAGGCCACAGGCCTGGCTTCCCCCTTGGCACAAGAAACAGAGGCTCCTCAAATTTTCTTCTGCAATTTCTGACACAAGAACTGAGGTTTGGTAGCTGATACATGGCTCAGTATTTGAAATAAAGTAGTGGTTGATAGGTAAAAATTGAGATAAGTAGTCTTTTTATAACAATTCTAAAGGATATTTTACATAAAAGTAGAATAATATAATGATCCCCGCATTGCCTACCACTATTACCCGCCTTTCAGTTACTACTTGAAAAACGTTTTTTAGAGGTAGGGTCTCACTGTGTTGCGCAGGCTGGGTTGCCCAGCACTGCAGCCTCATCCTTCTGGGTGCAAGTGACGGTTCCACCTCAGCCTCCCAAGCAGCTCCGACTACGGGCACGCACTGTCACACCTGGCTAATTTATTTTTACTTTTGTATAAAAGGGTTTGCTATGTTGCTCAGGCTGGTTGTGAACTCCTGGGCTCAAGTGACCATCCCGCCTTGGCCTCCCAAAATGCTGGGATTATAGATGGGAGCCACGATGTCCAGCCCAGTTACCAACATTATGGCTAAACTCACCTTGGGCATTTCTAGGTCACAGTTGGAATCCATGATTTCATCAAGAAGCCCTGGTTTGGGCCGGGCGCAGTGGCTCACACCTGTAATCCCAGCACTTGGGGAGGCTGAGGTGGGAGGATCCCGTGAAGACAGGAGTTTGAGACCAGCCTGGCCAACATGTTGAAACCCTGTCTCTACTAAAAATACAACAATTAGCGGGCTGTGTTGGCGTGCGCCTGTAATCCCAGCGACTCCAGAGGCTGAGACATGAGAATCACTTGAAACCTGGGAGGCAGAGGTTGCAGTGAGCTGAGATCATGCCATTGCACGCCAGCCTGGGCAACAGAGTGAGACTCTGTCTAAAAAAAAATAAAGCCCTGGTTTATTTTGATGAGAAATGGTCTTTAGAGATTGAGTCAGAGTCAAAATAAAAATGTAGAGATGACTCTCCAAATTTAACGTTTTATTTGGGAAGAAAGCATTGCAATTCAGGTGTCAACCGCAAATAATGAGATTCAGAAAATCTGATTACCTATAGTGTGTATTTGAGCGCAGAGTTTGAGGATGGCCACCCGGGAAGGCACTGACTGCAGACAAATGGGGTCAGCGTTTCCAAGTGGAGAAGCTCAGGTTTCACTTACCAGGCGGAGACAGAAGCTCCAGCAGGATCACCACAGTTCTCATACGAGGCCAGGGGCACACGCCGCAGCGGTTCCGTTGGTTAGGGATCTCTGTATTTGAAGAAAGATTGCGTTATGACTCCATGAGGAGGGGTAGTCATCTGAGGGGGTCTTATCTCCAGTGCCATTTGGTCTTTATTGTTTACAGAGAAAAAGGCAGAAGTTGCAGCTGCATGTGGCATGACCTAGGCCGCGTAGCCACATTCCCCTCAAGACTCGGGATAATTCACAATTTCAAAGGCTTTATGTTTGATTCATTAAATTTCACAGGAGCATACACACAAACTGCGTGTCTTTGAAGAAGAAAGAGAAGATTCGGGGTTTGATAAGAAGGAGGAAGGTCTTGAGAGAAAGTTCCCTGCTGTTGGTAAAGCTCTGGGGGAGCTGGTAGGGTCCGTGGGCGTGGGCAGCAGCGGGGGCAGCAGTGGGGACAGGGAAGTTTGTCCTCTGGGGCTGTCGGGTATCTCAGCAGCCATGGATGGAACTGGATTCAGGTTACAGCAGCAGTTTTCGCTGCCAGGCTTGAAGAGAATTACATTTTGGAGCAACATTGTGTGTCCTGAGTGCTTTCTCCCTGGGCTCTTTGACTGTTTTAGTTGGGTGGCGAGAATGACCCCATTTCTCTGATCAACTTTCATTGAGATCACAATCTATTTTAGCAACTGGTTTGTCAAGCTTCTAGGTCTTTTCCATACACAGACCTAAGAAAGACAGAACATTTAAGAAAATCAGGACTTTATACTGGGATTTTCTATTCAAATGAAAATTAGGGAGTTTTAACATCTTTTTTTGAGATGGAGTTTCACTCTTGTTGCCCAGGCTGGAGTGCAATGGCGCGATCTCAGCTCACCACAACCTCCACCTCCCAGGTTCAAGCGATTCTCCTGCCTCAGCCTCCCGAGTAGCTGTGATTACAGACATGCACCACCATGCCCGGCTAATTTTTTTGTATTTTTAATAGAGACGGGGTTTCTCCATGTTGGCTTGGCCTGTCTCAAACTCTCGACCTTAGGTGATCCTCCCGCCTCAGCCTCCCAAAGTGCTGGGATTACAGGTGTGAGCCACTGCACCCGGCCTAACTTCTTTTTTATGTCTATATTTGCATCTGTGTTTTCTTACGCTGACAATCTTGACTCCTGACATGGGTCCCATAATTTGCTTTCCTACAATCTGTGAGTGACAGCTTTGCGGCGCAGCACTCAGGTCACCACCAGGACTGCTGGGTGCCTTGAGGGTCTGTCCACAGCTCTTTTTCGTCTTTTGGGCACGTCCTCCCAGGGCAGCAGCCGGTGCTCTGTGTAAAAGTCACTCAAGGCATCTTCTTTGTGTGTTTGTGCCACCCACTCTCTCTACAGTTAGGTTCATTGACTTCATTTCTTTCCATGTTTTAAGGAGTGCTTTTTGTTCCTTTTCTTTCTTTTTTTTTTTCCTGTTTTCTTTTCTTTTTTTTCTTTTTTTTTTTAGACACGGTCTTGCTCTGTCACCTAGGCTGGAGTGCAGTGGCACAATCTTGGCTCACTGCAACCTTGAACTCCTGAGCTCAAGTGATCCTCCATCCTCAGCCTCCTGAGTAGCTGGGACCACAGGTGCGTGCTACCACACAAGGCTAATTTTTTGAACTTTTTGTAGAGACGGGGTCTTGTTGTGTTACCCAGGCTGGTCTTGATTTCCTGGGCTCAAGCGAACCTCCTGCCTTAACCTCTCAAAGTGCTGGGATTATGAGCTGGTCTTGAACTCCTGAGCTCAAGTGATCTTCCCACCTCAGCCTCCCAACGTGTGGGGATTATAGGCGTGAACCACCACACCCAGCCTGAACCATAAATGCATTTTGTGATGCAAAAAACAAAACAAAACAAAAACAAGCCTCAAAAGGTCACAAGTGTGATTCCATGCACATGACATTCTGGAAAAAGCAAAGCACTAGGGACTGCTGGGGTCGGGGGGAGCCAGCCCCAGCATTCCAGCATGACGGGACAGTTCTGGGGTCGGGAGAGCCAGCCCCAGCATTCCAGGATGACGGGACAATTCTGAGGTCGGGGGCCGTGGGGGTTCCAGGATGACAGGACAGTTCTGTAAGGAATATGGTGGTGGAGGACATTCTGAATATTTGTCAAACCCATAGAGATGCACATCACAGACTAAACTTTACTATACATTAATGTTGGAAATCTACCTGGAGGTAGGGATGGGGGAAGACCCAAGACAGAATGCAGGCTGTGACCAGCAAAGACGGTGCATGGGAGCGAGTCCCGCAGCCACACTGAAGGACGTGAGGAAGAAAGGAGCTGGTCTAAGTGACTTGGAGTCTTCACAGGATGCTTTTGGGGAGGAAATACGATTTTCCTCAACCTCCATGACTTATAAGTTGGGACAGAGTCCCGTGACAAAAGACAGGTTAACAAGAGAAAAGCAAACGGTTGATAAACACACACGGTGCGCATCAGTGGGAGGAATCTCATTGTGTTAGCTGTTTGCATTGCTAGAAAGGCATACTTGAGGCTGGGTAATTTACAAATAAGAGGGGTTTATTTTGGCTCATGGTTCTGCAGGCTGCACAGAACGCATGGTGCTGGCATCTGCTTCTAGGAAGGCCTCAGGGAGCTTACAATTGTGGCAGAAGGCAAAGGAGGGGCAGGCGCATCACCTGGCAAGAGAGAGATGCCAGGCCGCCTGAAACCACCAGCTCTCATGAACTCAGAACAGGTTCTCACTTGGTAACATGAGGAGAGAACCAAGCCATTCACGAGGAATCCACCCCCATGACCCACGCATCCCCCACCAGGCCCCACCTCCAACACTAGAGGTTAATGTATTTCAACATGAGATTTGGAGGGACAAACATCCAAACCACCCCACTCAGTGAAAATTACAAAGCAGTGGCTTACAACTCTGGCTTACAGCATCTTCAGGAAAGAACAGTATATTTGCAGACAGAGGGCAAAGGAAAGCAGTTTTGGGCTTCCAAAGGCGGGAAATTGTGGGAAGCTAAAATATATGGGAGGAAACGAATGGGGTAAGGTTTGCTTGCAGATTTCCCTGGTACCTTCTCTGGACTGGTGAGCGTCCAGAGCTGTCTCCAGTAAAGGAGAATTTATATCCTGTCTTGGTGTAGAAGAGCTTTTCCTCCATTTGCTGCTAAATTGCTTTTAGCTCAAAATAAGTTTTATGTCAAAGAGGCATATTTTACGGTGACACATTCTGGTTTCCTTTAATACTGTGAGGTTCAATGCGCAAGAGCTGTTCAGAAACACCATACTCTGGTTGGTAAATTTGTTTCCCACAGGGGTGTGGATTAGCAAACTATGTGTTTGCCAGTGTGGAACCAATGGATATTCTGCAGATAATGATAATTTGCAGGTCCTCCCTGTGGAAGACAGAAGTTATGAGTAAGGAAAGGCACAGGTGAGAATGAGTTCTGTGGCACTGGATGGGCAGGCCCTGGGGCCTCAGGATGAGCCCAGGTGTCTTTAAATGGATACAGCCGCATAGTTACAGAAATAAGCAGACCTGCACGTGCATGCACACATGAGTCACGGACCCTCCTCTCCTCTCCTGGCTCCAGCTGCTGACAGAGCTGAAGCTGCAGCTTCAGCGACAGCAAGCACAGCCTGTGGCTGCATCCTGGTCTCTCAACACCATTCTCCAGTAAAGGAATCTGGGCTCCTTGGAGAATGGTTGATCCAAGACTAGGAGGGAAAATGCAAAATGAGCCTGGAGCATCTCGTGGCTCCAGGAAATTAGGATGTACTTGAAAAGCAAACTGACAGGTGTGATAAAAGGACCCAGATGCCACCCCAAAAAACGTTCCCAATGGCCAAAGCTGGAAGAGTTTGAGTAGGAAAGTAAAGAATAATAGCTTTGGCATATGAGCAAAAGAATAGAGTAAATGTCCCTGGTTGGGAGCAGGTCCCCCAAAATTTGGCCATAAACTGGCCCCAAAACTGGCCATAAACAAAATCTCTGCAGCACTGTAACATGTTCATAATGGCCCTAACACCCAAGCTGGAAGGTTGTGGGTTTATGGGAATGAGGGCAAGGAACGCCTGGCCCACCCAGGGCGGAAAACCGCTTAAAGGCATTCTTAAGCCACAAACAATAGCATGAGCGATCTGTGCCTTAAGGACATGTTCCTGCTGCAGTTAACTAGCCTAACCTATTCCTTTAATTTGGCCCATCCCTTCGTTTCCCATAAGGGATATGTTTAGTTAATTTAATATGTATAGAAACAATGCTAATGACTGGTTTGCTGTTAATAAATGTGGGTAAATCTCTGTTCAGGGCTCTCAGCTCTGAAGGCTGTGAGACCCCTGATTTCCCACTTCACACCTCTGTATTTCTGTGTGTGTCTTTAATTCCTCTAGCGCCGCTGGGTTAGGGTCCCTCCCCGACCGAGCTGGTCTCGGCAGTCCCTGAATCCCTTCAGATGGAAATAACTGAATAAGTAGAGGAGAAGAAACAAATCTTCCTTACAGAAATTCCCGTCATTCAATGCAGAAAGGAGGAGGGAAGTGGAAAATTAGCATTTCCACCATCATAACAATTGCTGCAGGCTGTGTCCACTGGCAGACCTGAACAGGAACGTTTAAGGAGAAACAAGTATTTGCATCGCCTTGAAGCCTCCCTGCTGCCACGAGCTGAGTCCGCTGATGGAGGCTGGTATCCCCTGTGGCAGGATCTGCTGGCACCGTGTGCCTCCTGACAGGCCGCCGCGCATGCCCAGCCCCCTCGGGGCTGGCCTTCAGAAAACAGACCAGCGCAGATGGAAGGCAGGTCTACCAGGTACCTGACCAGTACTCAAAACCTCAAGGTCATGACAGACTGTGAAAGAAGGATGAACTGTCACAGACAAAGACACCAAGGAGACATGAGGACCAACGCAGTGTGGGACCCCGGATCAGCTGCTAGAACAGAGATAGGGCATTTGTAAAAAATTGGTAACATTCAAATGAGCTTTGTAGTTTAGCTAATGGCAGGGCACCAAAATTCATCTCTTGTTTTTGATGGATGCACCACGGTTCTGTAAGGAGTTAACATGGGACTGGATGAAGGTATCAGGCTTCTGTCACTCTTATGTCTACAGCCAATGGCGTTTTCACTGGATCACGTTGTACTTACAAGTTCACTGAGGGAGGTTGACATCTTTATGGTGTTGCACCTTCTTACCCAAGGGCACTTAAATTTGTCCAAGTCTAGTTTAAGTTACTTATTTGTTTATTTATTTTTGAGAAGGAGTCTCGCTCTGTCACCCAGGCTGGAGTGCGGTGGCACAATCTCGGCTCACTGCAACCTCTGCCTCCCGGGTTCAAGCGATTCTCCTGCCTCAGCCTCCTGAGTAGCTGGGATTACAGGCACCCGCCACCATGCCCAGCTGATTTTTGTATTTTTATTTTTATTATTTATTTATTTATTTATTTTTGAGAAGGAGTCTTTTTCTGTTGCCCAGGCTGGAGTGGCACAATCTCAGCTCACTGCAACCTCTGCCTCCCGGGTTCACGCGATTCTCCTGCCTCAGCCTCCCGAGTAGCTGGGATTATAGGTGCCTGCCACCATGCCCAGCTAATTTTTTGTATTTTTAGTAGAGACAGGGTTTCACCATGTTGGTCAGGCTGATCTCGAACTCCTGACCTTGTTATCTGCCCGCCTCAGCCTCCCAAAGTGCTGGGATTACAGGTGTCTGCCACCGCACCCGGCTCTCAAGCCATCTTCCTGCCTCAGTCTCCCAAAGTGCTGGGATTATAGGCGTGAGCCCTGCCTTATTTTATTTTTTAATTGACATATAATAATTGCACATGATTATGGAGTACATAGTGATGTTTGGATCCATATAACGTGTAGTGGTCAGATCGAGGTAATTAACACTTCTGTCAAATCAAACATCATTTCTCGGTATTGGGGTCATTCCACATCCTCCCTCTAGCTATTTGAAACTGTAGTCCCCCTCCAGTGCTGTAGAACACTGGAACTTATTCCTTCTGTAGTTTTGTATCCTTTAGCCAATCTCTCCCTATCCGTGATTGTTTTCTTTTCCCAAGAATCAGCAAATCGTCCCATATTGGAAGAGACTACTGTTGTGGTGATCAGAATTTCTAGCACTGGACCTGGGGAGAGGACAGGTTGCCAGGGGTCTTCCTCCCTCGAGCCTTCCATTCTCCCTGGGGTTGCATCAGAGCTGAGCTCTGTTGAGGCTACTCAGAATGTGGGCTTTGGCACCAGGCGGACCTGAGCTTGAAGCTCCTGTCTGTCACTCGTCACTGGGGTCCTTGATTTTCACTTCTTTACCATGCTCGTGCACACTTACCTCAGCAGCATTTCCTGTTGGTCCATTAATGACACGAGAGGCAACTGATCATGCTGATGAGTGTATGGTTAGGATTAATGAATGAGAGGCAATGGATCGTGCTGATGAGTGTACGGTTAGGGTTAATGAATGAGAGGCAATGATCATGCTGATGAGTGTACGGTTAGCATTAACCAGTGATAGGCAACAATCATGCTGATGAGTGTACGGTTAGGGTTAACCAATGAGAGGCAACGATCGTGCTGATGAGTGTACAGTTAGTGTTAACCAGTGATAGGCAACGATCATGCTGATGAGTGTATGGTTAGGGTTAATGAATGAGATGCAACGATCGTGCTGATGAGTATATGGTTACGGTTAACCAGTGAGAGGCAACGATCTTGCTGATCAGTGTACGGTTAGCATTAACCAGTGAGAGGCAACGATCGTGCTGACCAGTGTATGGTTAGGGTTAATGAATGAGAGGCAATGGATCGTGCTGATGAGTGTACGGTTAGGGTTAACCAGTGAGAGGCAATGATCGTGCTGATCAGTGTATGGTTAGGGTTAATGAATGAGAGGGCGACTGATCATGCTGATCAGTGTACAATTAGAGTTAACAAATGACATGTCAGAAAAATGTAAAACAGGAAGTGTTAAAGTAAAATATATGCTAATAAGCAGAAAAAAGAAGCAAAACTCCCATAATGTGATAATTTTTTAGATGAGCCTCTTCTGTGGGAATTTAGATTACTTTTTTTCTGTTAAAAATGATGCCTTTGGGGCCAGGCACAGTGGCTCATGCCTATAATCCCCGCACTTTGGGTTGCCGAGGTGGGAGGATTGCTTGATTCCAGGAGTTTGAGATTAGCCTGGGCAACATAGGGAGACCCCATCTCTACAAAAAATACAAAAATTAGCTGAGTGTGATGGTGCACACTTATGATCTCACCTACTTGAGAAATTGAGGTGGGAGGTTGCTTGAACCCGGGAGGTCAAGGCTGCAGTGAGCTGTGATTGTATAACTGAACTCCAGCCTGGGCAACAGAGCAAGAACTTGTCTCAAAAATAATAAAATGGATCGGGCATCGTGGCTCACACTTGTAATCCCAGCACTTTGGGAGGCCGAGGTGGGCAGATTACAAGGTCAGGAGTTCGAGACCAGCCTAGCCAATATATAGTGAAATCCTGTCTCTATTAAAAATACAAAAATTAGCCGGGCATGGTGGTGGGCACCTGTAGTCCCACCTACTTGGGAGGCTGAGGCAGGAGAATTGCTTGAATCTGGGAGGTGGAGGTTGCAGTGAGCCAAGATGGTGCCACTGCACTCCAGTCTGGGCAACAGAGTGAGACTCCATCTCAAAAAATAATAATAATAATAAAATTAAAAAAAATAATGCCTTTGGGAGAATCTTTTGTACCTATGTGTTGGTTCGTCTTGGATAGTTTCCTTTTGAGAGACTCCTTGGAGAATGGCTGGGTCACAGGGTGTCAGCCTTTCGGCTTCTGTGTCTAAGTTGCTTTCCAGGAGCTGCTCATGAGAAGGCCTTAATACTGTCCTGAGTGTTAGGTGCCGTGACTTAAGCCTCTTAAAACGGGCAAGGTTTACCAATTTCCTTGAAGTACTTAAACCATGGTAGTCTTGTTTTTAGAAGGTTATGAAACGGAACCCTCTCACAAAAAAGAACCAAAACTTTTACCTTCTTCGAAAGTGGGTTTAAAAAAAATAGTTCAAAGTCATTTGCAGCAAGAGAAATTCAGTAACTGCAATAATGCTCATGTTCCCATTACAGACTCACTGGAATGCTGTCTCCTGAGAGCCCTGGGATCCAAGGTGTGCTTAATTAGAGCCTGTTTTTATTTAAGAATGAAATCCTGCTAACCAGAGCCTATTCCTAATAATGGAAAACACAGAATGGGAACTGAAATCCACATGAAGCCACTTCTCCATCTAAACTCATGACTCACCTCAAAGGGGGATTTAAAAATGGCTCTGTGAGGCCCGGCACGGTTTCTCACGCCTGTAATCCCAGCACTTTGGGAGGCTGAGGCGGGTGGATCACGAGGTCAGGAGATCGAGACCAGCCTGGCCAACATGGTGAAACCCTGTCTCTACTAAAAATACATAAATTAGCTGGGCGTGGTGGCAGGCATCTGTAATACCAGCTACTCGGCAGGCTGAGGTAGGCGAATCACTTGAACCTGGGAGGTGGAGGTTGCAGTGAGCTGAGATCGCGCCACTGCATTCCAGCCTAGCGACAGAGCGAGACTGTGTCTCAAAAAAAAAAAAGAAAAAAAGAAAGGCTCTATGTTACTGTTGCCATACAGCAGAACTGAGCATCACGGGACAGACATGTCAGAATCGTGTTCACGTCATGCCTGAGGAGATGGTGATGAGAGGAGATGGTGTCTGTGATGAAAGACCTGCAGACACATGTCCATCTGTGGTCTCCAGGTGGTATCTGTTAGGAAGGCTACCTGGAGGCATCAGTCATCAGTTAATCTGGCCATTGTCTGTTTCTGTTTCATAAGAAGAAAACTTTAGGATCCAGACAAGAGCATTAAGAAAGATCACAATGACCATGGCACTGACTTTGAAAAAGATCCTCAATGAGGAACTATTAGTTTATCTAGGTAGAGCTAGGTAAAAATGCCTCATTCATTTTCCATTTTTTCTTTTAATTTTTATTTGGAGAAAGTCTTGCTCTGTTGCCCAGGCTAGAGTGTAGTGGCGTGATCTTGGCTCACTGCAACCTCCGCCTTCCGGGTTCAAGTGATTCTTCTGCCTCAGCCTCCCAAGTAGCTGGGATTACAGGCATGTGCCACCAAGCTGAGCTAATTTTGTACTTTTAGTAGAGATGAGGTTTCGCTATGTTGGACAGGCTGGTCTTGAACTCCTGGCCTCAAGTGGTCTGCCTGCCTCTGCCTCCCAAAGTGCTGAGATTACAGGCGTGAGCCACTGCACCTGGCCTCTTTTAACTTTTAAAATCAACTTCACTGAGGTTAATTTACATAAAATAAAGAAACCCATTTTAGGTGCTCAGTTTGAAGAATTTTGACAAGTATGTATACCCATGAAACCACCACCCCAATCAAGATAGGAAACGTTTTCTTCAATCCAGAAGGCTCCCGCATGCCCTCTGTGGTTCACCCAACCCCTAAACCCACACAGCCTCGGGTCTGCTTTGTCGCGAGGGATGAGTTGTGTATCACAGCATTTCACTTGGTTGGAAGCACAGAGTGTGTACTTCGTTGTGTCTGGGTTCTTTCTCTTTGGGTGATGTTTTTGAAGCTTGCCCATGTTGCTGTACACAGCACACCTTCACCCTTTTTAGTGCGAAAGCACATCCCTTGTTTGGAGGCACATCCCGTTGTTTGGAGGCACATCCCGTTGTTTGGAGGCACATCCCTTGTTTGGAGGCACATCCTGTTGTTTGGAGGCACATCCGTTGTTTGGAGGCACATCCGTTGTTTGGAGGCACATCCCGTTGTTTGGAGGCACATCCCTTGTTTGGAGGCACATCCCTTGTTTGGCTCTACCATAATCGTTTGCTCGTTCACCTGTTGAAGGACATTTGGGTTGTTGTTTCCATTTTTTTGGTTGTTACAAATAAAGCTGCTGTGAATGTTTGTGCACAGGTTTTTTGTGGACCCGTGCTTTCCCTTCAGTAAATACCTAGGAGCGGAATGGCTCGGGCATGTGGTAGGTGCGTGTTTAGCTTCCAGAGAAACGGCTACCTGTTTCTCCAAAGTGGCTGCACCATTGCACGTTCCCCACAACAGCGTCTCCACATCTCTGCCAAAACTTGGTATTGTCAGTCTTTTTCTTTTCTAATTTTTTCTTTTTCTTTTTTATCTTTTGCAACAGAGTCTTGCTATGTTGCCCAGGTTGCTCTCAGGTCCTGGCCTCAAGTGATCCTCCCGCCTCAGCCTCTCAGATAGCTGGGGATTACAGGTGTGCACCACCACTCCCGATTTGTCTTTTTAATTAAAAAAATTATAATAGCTTTGTAATAGTATCTCACTGTGATTGTCATTTGCATTTTACTGACAGCTAATGGCATGGAGGGTCCTTTCATGTGTCTAATATCCATTTGTATCTTTTTCAGTGGTGTCTATTTAAACTTTGGCATATTTTTAAGAATGGTTTCTTTTCTTATTGTTGAATTCTGAGTGTTCTTTACATATTTTGGACACAGATCCTTTGTCAGCGCTCTGTATTGTAAATATTTTCTCCCATTCTATGCCTTGTCTTTTTTTTTTTTTTTTTTTTTCTGAGACAGAGTCTCGCTCTGTCACCCAGGCTGGAATGCAGTGGCATGATCCCAGCTCACAGCAAGCTCCACCTCCTGGGTTCATGCCATTCTCCTGCCTCAGTCTCCTGAGTAGCTGGGACCACAGGCGCCCACCACCATGCCTGGTTAATTTTTTTTTTTTTTTTTGTATTTTTAGTGGAGACAGGGTTTCACCATGTTAGCCAGGATGGTCTCGATCTCCTGACCTCGTGATCTGCCTGTCTTGGCCCCTCAAAGTGCTGGAATTACAGGTGTGAGCCACCATGCCCGGCCACCTTTTTGTTTTCTTAATGGTATCTATCAAAGAGCAAGCTTTCAGTTTTTAAAATGTATTTTATTTTATTTTGAGACAGGGTCTTGCTCTGTCACCCAGGCTGGAGGGCAGTGGCACAATCAGGGCTCACTGTGGCCTTGACCTCCCAGGCTCAAGTGATCCTCCTGCCTCAGCCTCCTGAGTAGCCGGGACTACAGGAATGTGCCACCACGCCCAGCAAATTTTCTGAGTTTTTTTTGTAGAGACAAGATCCACTGTGTTGCCCAGGCTGGTCTCAAACTCCTGGGCTCAAACGAATCCGCCCGCCTTGGCCTCCTAAAGTGTTGGGATTCCAGGCATGAGCCACCACGTCCAGCCCAACACCCCCTTATCCTATCTCAAGCATTTCTTTCTACTGACCTCAAGTCTTTAATTCTTTCAACCAGTTGCCAATCGGAAAATCTTTGACTCCATCTATGACCTGTAAGCTCCTTCCAACCTTCACTTCAAGATGCTCTGCCTTCCCAGGCAGACCAAAGTATACCAACCTGCATCTGTTTATGCCTTTGCCCACAACTCCTGCCTCCCTAAAATGTGTAAAACCAAACTGGAGCCCAGCCACCTCACACGCATTCTCAGGACCTCCTGAAACTGTTCCCTGGGCCATGGTCACTTGTATTGGCTCAGAATAAACCTCTTTCTTCTCTTTCTTTTTCTTTCTTTTTCTTTCTCTCTTTCTCTTTCTTTCTTTTCTTTCTTTCTTTCCCTTCCTTCCTTCCTTCCTTCCTTCCTTCCTTCCTTCCTTCCTTCCTTCCTTCCTTCCTTCCTTCCTTCCTTCCTTCCTTCCTTCCTTCCTTCCTTCCTTCCTTCCTTCCTTCCTTCCTTCCTTCCTTTCTTTCTTTCTTTCTTCTTTCTTTTCTCTTTCTTTCTTTTCTTTCTTTCTTTTTTTTTTTTTTTCAGATGGGATCTTGCTCTGTCCCCCAGGCTGGAGTGCAGTGCCAGAATCATAGGCTCATGCAGCCTCAAACTCCTGGGCTCAAGGGTAAACCTCTTTCAATATTTTACAAGTTTGGCTTTTTCGTCAAAATTGCCTCGGCATCTTTATTTTTTTGTTTATTTGGTTTTTGCTTTTTTGAGACAGGATCTCACTCTCATGACCCAGGCTGGAGTGCGGTGGTGCCATCACTGCTCACTGCAGCCTCGACTTCCCAGGGCGGGTGATTCTCCCACCTCAGCCTCCCAAGTAGCTGGGACTACGGGTGCGTGCCACCACACTCAGATAATATTTGTATTTTTAGCAGAGATGGGGTTTCACCATGTTGCCCAGGCTGGTCTTGAATTCCTGAGCTCAAGTGATCCACCTGCTCGGCCTCCCAAAGTGCTGGGATTACGGGTGTGAGCCGCTGTACCCGGCCTGGCATCCTTGTTGAAAATAACTTGACCTGATGTAAGTGGATGAAGTTTTATTCTCTCTGTGTGACTCAGTTGATCTCTATGTCTACCCTTTTTCTAATATCACAATGTCTTGATTTATAGTAAGTCTTTGGTATTGGGTAGAGTAAGTCTCCAACTTTGTTCTTTTAAAATTTGTTTTGACTATTTGCACTTCCATATACATTTTAGAATCAGCTTGTCATTTTTCTATAAAGCAAGCCAGAATTTTGCTGGGCTCTGGATTGAATCTATATATCAATTTGGCGAAGACTGACATCTTAATATTGGGTTTGACAATAATGTGGTAAACGTCTCCATTTATTTTAGTCTTCAACGTTTTTTTCAACCATGTTTTGTAGTTTTCAGTTGTGTTAGATCATTTGGGCTGCTATAACAAAATATTGTAAATTGAGTGACTCATAAACAATGGAAATTTATTTCCCACAGTTTTGGAGGCTGGGAAGTCCAGGATTGAGGTGCTGGCAGACTCATTGTTTGGTGAGGGCTGCTTCCTGGATCTTTGATGGTGCCTTCTTGCTCTGTCCTCGCATGGTGGAAGGGACTGGCTAGTTCTCTGGGCTCTTACAAGGGCACTAATCCTATTCACAGATTGCACCTGCACGACCTCATCACGTCCCAAAGGCCCTACCTCCTGATACCATCACCTTGGGGGTAAGGATTTCAACACAAGTTTTGGGGGTACACACTAGTCTACAGCATCATATAACCATCTGAATCCAGAAATGTCTCTCTAAACATGCTCTAGTGCATCTGACAAATTTTTGGTCAATTATTTTCATACTCATCAAATTCAAAACATTTTCTAATGTTCTTTGTGATTTTTCTTTGACTCTTGGATTACTGATTTACAAGTGTGTTATTTATTTAGAATTATCTCTTTATATTAGAATTATTTATTCAAAAATATATTGCTTAATTTCTTTTTTTTTTTTTTTTTTTGAGACGGAGTCTCACTTTGTCACCCAGGCTGCAGTGCAGTGGCGCAATCTTGGCTCACTGCAACCTTCACCTCCCGGGTTCAAGTGATTCTCCTGCCTCAGCCTCCTGAGTAGCTGGGACTACAGGCACCCACTACCATGCCTGGCTAATTTTTTGTATTTTTATTAGAGATAGGGTTTCACCATCTTGGCCAGGGTGGTCTTGAACTCCTGACTTTGTGATCCACCTGCTTTGGCCTCCCAAAGTGCTAGGATTATACGCATGAGCCACTGCGCCCAGCCTATGCTTAATTTCTAACCATTTAGTTATTTACAGTTATCTTTCTGTTAGATATCTAATCTCATTGTGGTCAGAGGATTCATTCTGTATAATTTTAATCCTTTAAATATATTAACCCTTGTTTCATGAGCCACCCGTGCTTGTCCTGGTGTGTGCAGCATTGTTGGGTGTAATTCTACGTGACTGCCATTGTTGGGTGTCATGCTACGTGACTGTCGTCGTTGGGTGCTACGTGACTGTCGTCGTTGGGTGTCATGCTACGTGACTGTTGTCATGGCTGGGTGTCAGGCTACCTGAGCGTCGTGGCTGGGTGTCAGGCTACGTGAGCGTCGTGGCTGGGTGTCAGGCTACGTGAGTGTCGTGGCTGGGTGTAATGCTACGTGAGCGTCGTCGCTGGGCGTCGTTGGGTGTAATGCTACCTGATCACCGTCATTGGGTGTAATGCTACGTGACCGCCGTCGTTGGGTGTAATGCTGCGTGACCGCCGTCGTTGGGTGTAATGCGTGACCGCCGTCGTTGGGTGTAATGCTGCGTGACCGCCGTCGTTGGGTGTAATGCGTGACCGCCGTCGTTGGGTGTAATGCTGCGTGACCGCCGTCGTTGGGTGTAATGCTGCGTGACCGCCGTCGTTGGGTGTAATGCTGCGTGACCGCCGTCGTTGGGTGTAATGCGTGACCGCCGTCGTTGGGTGTAATGCTGCGTGACCGCCGTCGTTGGGTGTAATGCTGCGTGACCGCCGTCGTTGGGTGTAATGCTGCGTGACCGCCGTCGTTGGGTGTAATGCTGCGTGACCGCCGTCGTTGGGTGTAATGCTGCGTGACCGCCGTCGTTGGGTGTAATGCTGCGTGACCGCCGTCGTTGGGTGTAATGCTGCGTGACCGTCGTCGTTGGGTGTAATGCTGCGTGACCGTTGTTGGGTGTAATGCTGCGTGACTGTTGTCGTTGAGTGTAATGATACATGACTGTCAACTGGCTCCAATTAGCGAGGAGTGTTTTTCAAGTCTTTTCTGTCCCTCTTGATTTTCTGCTATCTCCTCTCAGTTACTGAAAGAAGAGGGTCAGCACTCCTGCTGTACCCATGGGTCGGCCTGTTTCCTGTTGCTCTTGTCCGCCCATCAGCTTTTGCTTTACATATTTTGAGGTCTGTGAATAGAGGCCTGCCCAGTTAGGGTTAAGTCTTGGGATGAACGTCTGTGTTTTACCGTTATGAAAGGTACCTCTTATCTCTGGTGAGATTCCTTGTCCTGAAGTCTACTTTGATCTTAATGTAGCCACTCTATCTTTCTCATTCGTCTTCATGGTACGTCTTTCTTCATCTTCTTTCTTCTTTAGACAAGGTCTCAGCCGGGTGCCGTGGCTCATGCCTGTAATTCCAGCATTCTGGGAGGCTGAGGCGGGTGGATCACTTCAGGTCAGGAGTTCGAGCCCAGCCTGTCCAAATCCCATCTCTACTAAAAATACAAAAATTAGCCAGGTGTGGTGGGTGGCGGGCACTTGTAATCCCAGCTACTTGGGAGGCTGAGGCAGGAGAATTGCTTGAACCCAGGAGTCGGGGGCTGCAGTGAGCCAAGATAGCACCACTGTACTCCAGCCTGGGCAACAGAGCAAGATTCCATCTCAAGAAAAAAAAAGGCTCTATCTTGCCCAGGCTGGAGTGCAGTGGCATGATCTTGGCTCACAGCAATCTCTGCCTCCAGGCTCAAGCCATCCCCCTACCTCAGCCTCCCCTCAGCCTCCCAGCTCAAGCCATCCTCCTACCTCAGCCTCCCCTCAGCCTCCCAGGTAGCTGGGACTATAGGTATGCACCACCATGCCCGGCTAATTATTGTATTTTTTTGTAGAGATGGGGTCTTGCCATGTTGTCCAGGCTGGTCTCATACTCATGAACTCAAGCAATCTGCCCGCCTCGGCCTCCCAAAGTGCTGGGACTGCAGGCGTGAGCCACTGCACCCAGCCTTCTCTTCTTTTTATTAAGAAGCACGCTACCATGGTTCATTTGGTTCATTGTATTTGTTCAAGGACTCGATTGCAAGCATGAAATCAAGCATGGGCTTTGATTCTGAGCCCAAATTCACATACTGAAGAAGATAAAAGCAAACGGTCATGCATGCCTATGGATGAACACTAAAGGCTCAGGGTTCATCTCACTGTGGTTTTAAATTTCTACAGCTTAGGAGTCACAGGTCTTTGAGGTCCTTCTGGATGTCCCACGGGGTATCTGCACTTTTCTTGAGCAGAACAACCTCATTATCCCTTAGCTGTGGTTGATAACACTGGTTAATCCCCGAGCACTGAGGGTACATGGGAGACTCCAGAGGGCTTCATTCTTGGTGCCCTGCATCCCCTTCACCATTGTTGATACTGGGTGAGCCCTGGACAGATTTTTCAACATGGATTCAACAAGATCAGCTACACTTCACCCAGGAGCCCAGTCAGTATATCCTTTTAGCTTGATGACCACAGGCACTTTCAACCACTATCTTATACACTTGCTTCCAAGTTTCCTGATCATCATTAGTTCCCATTTCTGGATTCAATTCCTGGAGAGAAACACCTGCCACGTTCACACTACTCCACACAGCCACACTTGAGTCACTGTGTTCTCCCCAAATCCATCTGTGGCAGAATCCAGATCACACCCACTTCCAATCATGCAGTGCTTGGGTAATCCAACATATGTAAGAATGTTCACTGCATTGGAAACCTCAGTTATGATGCAACCAGGCTCTCTCTGCTCCAGGTTGAGATGACTGTCTCACTCTTTTGTTTTTAGATGGAGTCTCGCTCTGTTGCCCAGGCTGGAGTGCAGTGGTGTGATCTCGGCTCACTGCAACCTCCACCTCCCGGGTTCAAGCAATTCTCCTGCCTCAGCCTCCTGAGTAGCTGGGATTACAGGAATGCACCACAACACCTGGCTAATTTTTTTGTATTTTTAGTAGAGATGGGGTTTCACCATATTGGCCAGGCTGGTCTCGAACTCCTGACCTTGTGATCCTCCCGCTTCGGCCTCCCAAAGTGCTGGGATTACAGGTGTGAGCCCAGTGGTCACAGAGTCATATTTATCTGCCACAATTTTAGGTGTCTGAAGAAATAAGCTGCCATCTGCAGATCCACCATGCCACCTTTGCACTGATCTTCCATAGCACGCACAAGAGCAAGCTCATCAGAGACCTTCCCAGAGGCAGACAGCACACGCCTCACCAGCTTGTCCAACACGCCCACAGTGATCTGCTTGTTTGGGACCTGTTGCCTCTTCTGCAGCTGGTGCAAGGAGTCTTTCCTTAAGAAATGCCCTTGTGCCCAGGAGAGAGAAGGCTCTGGAAACTGCTGTAACAGTTGTACAGAGAAGACAATGCCAGCTGCGTGTGTCTCGTGGTCTTTCTTCATCCTTTAACTCATCTGTGTCTTTATTAAAATGACTCTCTGGGCTGGGCACGGTGACACACGCCTGTCGTCCCAGCAGTTCTGGAGGCTGAGGCAGAGGATCCACTTGAGCCCAGGAATTTGAGACCAGGCTGGGCAACACGGTGAGATGTCATCTCTACAAAATATAAACAATTGGCCAGTTGTGGTGGCGCACACTTGCTACTCAAGAGGCTGAGGTGGGAGGATTGTTGGAGCCCGGCAGATTGAAGCTGCAGTGAGCCGTGATTGTGCCACTGCACTCCAGCCTGGGCGACACAGTGAGATCCTCTCTCGAAATAACAGTGCCTTTCTAGTGGACAGCATATACTTTGGTCTTAATTTTCTATACAGCTTGAAAATCTTTGGCATTTAATTGGAGTGTGATGTCATTGTTACTAATAAATTAATGAGATGGTCAGGTTCCAGTCCACCCTCTTTCCATTTCCATTTGTCCTATCTGTTCTTCATTCCCTTTTAAAAGTGAATTTCCAGGCCAGGCACGGTGGCTCACGCCTGTGATCCCAGCACTTTGGGAGGCAGAGGCAGGCAGATCACGAGGTCAAGAGTTCAAGACAAGCCTGGCCAACATGGTGAAACGCTGTCTCTACTAAAAATACAAAAATTAGCTGGGTGTGGTGCTGGGTATCTGTAGCCCCAGCTACTCAGGATGCTGAGGCAGGAGAATCGCTTGAACCCAGGAGACAGAGGCTGCAGTGAGCCAAGACCACACGACTGCACTCCAGCCTGGTGACAGAGCAAGACTCTATCTGAAAAAAAAAAAAAAAAAAAAAAAGAATTTCCTGTTTGCCTTTTGTAAAACAAAAATAAAATTCAAAGCCCCCTCAGACCATCTGAATGGACCCCTCTATCAGGGAGGGCATTTCCAAGGCGAACCTGATGGGCTGGCTCCGGCCATGATGGGAGCAGGGGTCAGACATGCCTCATGATTCCCCCGCCCTTTTGGAATTATTGATAGAACAGACTCTTTAAGCATCATGAGACTCTGTTCCCTCTGAAGCCTGCCACCTGGAGGCTGCATCTGCATGGTGAAAGTTTGGTCTCCACAGCCCCTTATTATAACCCAGACATTCCTTTCTGTTGATTCCAGGTCTTTAGATAGTAACTCTTTCAACCAATTGCCAATCAGAAACATTTTAGATCTACCTATAACCTGGAAGCCTCCCGCAGCCCCCTTTCCAGACCAAACTAACGTACATCTTACATGTATTTGATTGATGTCTCATGTCTCCCTAAAAATAAATTAGTCTGTGTCCTGACCACCCTGGGCACATGTTCTCAGGACCTCCTGAGGCTGCGTCATGAGCCATTGGTCACTCATACTTGGCTCAGAATAAATCTCTTCAAATATTTCACAGTTTGACTCTTTGTCAACACTTTGGATTGAGCGTTCTTTCGAATTATACTTTGTCTCCTCTGTTGGCTTGTTCTTTCTTCCTTTGCCTCTCTCTCTGGTATTGTTAGTGGCTGCCCCAGGGTTACCACACGCATCTCTGGCTCATCACACTCACTAGACCATCTCCCCTTTCCCCCCAGGGCTGCCACACGCATCTCTAGCTCATCACACTCACTAGACCATCTCCCCTTTCCCCCAGGGCTGTCACACACATCTCTGGGCTCATCACACTCACTAGACCATCTCCCCCTTCCCCCCAGGGCTGCCACACACATCTCTAGCTCATCACACCAGACCATCTCCCCTTTCCCCCCAGGGTTGTCACACGCATCTCTAGCTCATCACACCAGACCATCTCCCCTTTCCCCCAGGGCTGTCACACGCATCTCTAGCTCATCACACCAGACCATCTCCCCTTTCCCCCCAGGGCTGTCACACGCATCTCTAGCTCATCACACTAGACCATCTCCCCTTTCCCCCCAGGGCTCTCACACACATCTCTAGCTCATCACACTAGACCATCTCCCCTTTCCCCCCAGGGCTGTCACACGCATCTCTAGCTCATCACACTAGACCATCTCCCCTTTCCCCCCAGGGCTGTCACACGTATCTCTGGGCTCATCACACACTCACTAGACCATCTCCCCTTTCCCCCCAGGGTTGCCACACGCATCTCTAGCTCATCACACTCACCAGACCATCTCTTTCCCCATTCTTTGTGTCGTGTCATACGTTTTACTTCTACATATGGTATTAATGCCAACATATATTATTTTTGCTTTAAATAGTTGTTTTTAAAGAAAATAATAAGATTGTGAAGCTGATTTGTGTGTGTGTCTACCCAAATGCTTGCGAGTGCGGGCGCTCCTCAGGCCTTTGGCAGACCCTGGCTTCTATCTGGCTTTGCTTTCCAGCAGCTGAAGCTCCTTCCTCCTGCACTTCTCCTACTAGAGGTTTCTGTCTGAAAAGGCATACTTTGCCTCCATTCAGAAATGTATGTTCACTGAATACAGACTTCCCAGCTGACAGTGTTTGCTTCAGCTCTTCATTAATGTTTCTGAAGATAAGCCATTTAGATGTGTATGGAACTGGGTTTTCCTGATGAAGAGGCACTGTGCTTGTGTGTGACTGTGACACTCCTCTTTGCTGGTGTGTAGTACGTGTCCTAAGCAGCTTTGTGTGTGTTCACTTGGAAACACCCCATGAGGTAAGTAGGATTATTATCTCCACTTTTAAGAAAACCAAGGTTTAAAGAATTGCAGGAATTGCACCTGGACAGTGACAGAGGGAGGACCTGGCAGAGGGGGGACCTGGCCAGTGTTAAAGCTTCTCTGCTGATCCCAGTGCCTTGAAGGTGCTGTTCATTCTGTGACGAGTGGAATCCTAGCAGGTGTCCACTTCTCAGTACAATGCTGCCTCGACCTACGCTGCAGCTGGCCTTGGTTCCTCCATCACTGACCACAGAAAGCCTTACCTCTGCTCGGCTGTCTGCCCCTCAGCTTCCCTAGCGACCTCTGCCGGGGGGAGCACTGCGCAGGGATGTGTTTTCCCTGTTCTGTTCCCTTGGGGGGAGCACTGCGCGGGGATGTGGTTTCCCTGTTCTGTTCCCTGGGGGGGAGCACTGCGCGGGGATGTGGTTTCCCTGTTCTGTTCCCTGGGGGGGGGCACTGCGCGGGGATGTGGTTTCCCTGTTCTGTTCCCTGGGGGGGAGCACTGCGCGGGGATGTGGTTTCCCTGTTCTCTTCACTGGGGGGGAGCACACTGCGCGGGGATTTGGTTTCCCGTGTTCTCTTCCCTGGGGGGGAGCACACTGCGCGGGGATGTGGTTTCCCCTGTTCTGTTCCCTGGAGGGGGAGCACTGCACGGGGATGTGGTTTCCCTGTTCTGTTCCCTGGGGGGGAGCACTGCGTGGGGATGTGGTTTCCCTGTTGTCTTCGCTGGGGGGGAGCACACTGAGCGGGGATTTGGTTTCCCGTGTTCTGTTCCCTGGGGGGGAGCACACTGCGCAGGGATTTGGTTTCCCGTGTTCTGTTCCCTGGGGGGGAGCACTGCACGGGGATGTGGTTTCCCTGTTCTGTTCCCTGGGGGGGAGCACTGCACGGGGATGTGGTTTCCCTGTTCTCTTCGCTGGGGGGGAGCACACTGCACGGGGATTTGGTTTCCCCCGTTCTGTTCCCTGGGGGGGGAGCACTGCACGGGGATGTGGTTTCCCTGTTCTCTTCGCTGGGGGGGAGCACACTGCACGGGGATTTGGTTTCCCCTGTTCTGTTCCCTGGGGGGGGAGCACTGCACGGGGATGTGGTTTCCCTGTTCTCTTCGCTGGGGGGGAGCACACTGCACGGGGATTTGGTTTCCCCTGTTCTGTTCCCTGGGGGGGAGCACTGCACGGGGATGTGGTTTCCCTGTTCTGTTCCCTGGGGGGGAGCACTGCGCGGGGATGTGGTTTCCCTGTTCTCTTCGCTGGGGGGGAGCACACTGCACGGGGATTTGGTTTCCCCTGTTCTGTTCCCTGGGGGGGAGCACTGCGCGGGGATGTGGTTTCCCTGTTCTCTTCGCTGGGGGGGAGCACACTGCGCGGGGATTTGGTTTCCCCTGTTCTGTTCCCTGGGAAACCTACCCACAGTTATTTCTCCTTTCCGTATGCTCAGATTCTCCCCTTTTCTCTCTTGCTTGCTCAGTTTGATGCTTGCTCAATTCTCATTACCCAAGAGCAGCTCTCCCTGGCCTCTGCCTTGCCTCCAGCTACCACTCGCCACACCCACCACCCGCTGGGCCCAGCACACAAACTGAATGGCCCGAGATGCCACCCTGACGGTCCGTTTCTGATTCTCACCACACTTTAAAACTCCCTTCTTTTGTTCTGTCCCACCCGTACTTCTCCCCATTCTTATCTCGCTGGTCTTTGTTCCTTCCACTGGCCCTGCTTCATTCACTCCTCACCGTTTACTGAGCACTGTGCACCAGATGCTATAGACTTGGGGACAGGCTTGTGCCTAAAAACACGACTTCAGAAGCCTGACGAATGGGGGCCCAGATCACAACACACGTGCTTGAGCTTGAGACCCGTCTCAAAGAAAAAACATACAACTCTCTGAGGCACTAGTTCAATTTGTTTCTTTTTCTTGACAGGATCTAGCTCTGTTGCCCAGGCTGGAGTGCAGTGGTTCCATCACGGCTCACTGCAGCCTTGACTTCCCGGGCTCAAGCAATCCTCCCACCTCTGCCTTCTGAGCAGCCGGGAGTACAGGCATGCGCCACCACACCTGGCTAATTTTTGTATTTTTTTGTAGAGATGGGTTTTCACCATGTTGCCCAGGCTGGTCTTGAGTTCCTAGGCTCAAACAATCTGCCCACCTTGGCCTCCCAAAGGGCTGGGATTATAGGCTTGAGCCACTGCGCCCCACTGGTGTGTAATTTTAATCCTAACATCATTTGCCTGATGTGCAGGAAGTCAGTACACTGAGACACTGGGGATTGCAGCAGAGACGGAGCTTAACACCTAGAGGGGAACTGAACAAGAGACAGAGGAAGCCTTGAATGCGCCTCTCAGAGGAGTTTGGGGCTGGGGATTTTAAGGGTTTCGGAGTGGCCGAGGTGTGGGAGTTGCTGATGGGTTGAAGAGTGCAGGCTAAAATCATGGGATGGGGGGATGAAGAAACTGCATTCTCATGCTGCCTCAGCGCCCTGTGGGAGCCATTGACTGGTTGATGTCAGCTGTTCTGCTAGAATTGAGGATCTGAAAAACATATTAAGCAATGTTTAAAGCCTTATGGTTCTAACGTCAGTGGTCCTATCTATGAGAACAATGGGGGTGCAAATGATCAGTATCCAGGGCTACAAGACTTCCAGTTACAAGGAAGTGGGCCAAAGTGCAGCCTGATTCATGCTTAGTTATGACTGCATTTCTGCCTAGAACCCGGCGTGTAATTCCTGCTAACCCTGTCAGGACAGTTTGAGTTTCAAGAAGATATTCTAGAAATAAAATAAAAACAATTTTTTATTAAAAAGAAAAATAAGAAATAATATAAAAACATAAAACAATCTTTTATTAAAAAGAAAACCAAGAAACAATCATCTGATAGTAGAGGCCACCAAGAGAAAAGCCAACCAGAAACAGAGACAGAACAGTGAACTATGCGTGGGGAGGGGTGAGGCCAGGCCTTCTTCTCATTAGAGCTTCCAGTTGGTTTACTTAGAAAGATGAGTGCTAAGGAAAGTGACAGCAAAGAAGTTGAAGGGGAAGAGGCAATGTAGAATGTCAAAAAAGAACACTTCCTGGAACAGAAGTCCTGAGTCTTCCAGTCTGAAGGTTCAGTGGGTGGCTGGCAGAGGCCAGATGAAAGTGGACACACACCGAGACACTCTTGTGAGATACCAAAACTCCAGGAATAGAAGACTCCAAAAGTGACGTGAGGGAACTGCAGGTTAGCTAACAAAATGGCATCAGACTTTAGAGCTAGAAAATAGAAGACTATGGCAGTGCAATCCCTTCAAAGTTCTGAGGGAAGGTGATTTTGAGCCTAGAGTTTTTATGTAGCCAAACAATCAAACACAAGTGTAAAATAAAAACAGTCCAGCCAGGATTCAGAAAATTTGTCTCCCATGCATTCTTCCTGAGAAGATCATTTAAGAATCTACCTAATGAAGCCCAGCACAGTGGCTCATGCCTGTAATCAGCACTTTGGGAGGCTGAGGTGGGCGGATCACCTGAGGTCAGAAGTTCGAAACCAGCCTGGCTTTTTCTCTACTGAAAATACAAAAATTAGCTGGGTGTGGTGGCGTGTGCCTGTAATCCCAGCTACTCAGGAGGCTGAGGCAGGTTAGGAGCTTGAGACCAGCCTGGCTAAATGGCAACACCCCGTGTCTACTGAAAATACAAAAATTAGCTGGGCGTGGTGGTGTGCCTGTAATCCCAGTTACTCGGGAAGCTGAGGCAGGAGAATCGCTTGAACCCAAGAAGCAGAGATTGTAGTGAGCTGAGATCGTGCCACTGCACTCTCCAGCCTGGGCAACAGAGTGAGACTGTCTCAAAAAAAAAAAAAAAAAAAAAAAAAAGAATCTACTTAATAAAACCAGAAGACAAGAAAAAGAGAAGACTGAGATCCAAGGAGTGGACCTAAACAGAAATGCAGAGAAAATGGGTTCCAGGATCACAGCTATGCAGGGGCTTAAAAGCAAATGATGCAGCCAGAGTGGGGGTGCACTCGAATCGTGCCTGGGAATGGCCAGGGCACTCTACTCTGGCCTGGGAAACACAGTGAGACCTCGTCTCTTAAAAAAAAGAGGCAAATGATTCATTGTATTATTATCATTATTATTATTATTATTATTATTATTTGTATTTTTAGTAGAGACAGGGTTTAACTATGTTAGCCAGGATGGTCTCGATCTCCTGACCTCGTGATCTGCCTGCCTCGGCCTCCCAAAGTGCTGGGATTACAGACGTGAGCCATTGCGCCCGGCCGATTCATTGTATTATTTATATTATTTTTATTTATTAATTTATTTTTTGAGACAGGGTCTCACTCTATTGTCCAGGCTGGAGTGCAGTGGTGCGATCATAGCTCACTGCAGCCTCAACTTCACAGGCTCAAGTGATCCTCCCACCTCAGCCTCCTGAGAAGCTGGGACTACAGGCAAGCACCAGCATGCCTGGCTAATTGTTAAATTTTTTTGTAGAGCTGAGGTCTGTTATCCAGGCTGGTCTCAAACTCCTGGCCTCCAGCAATCCTTCTACCTCAGCCTCCCAAAGTTCTGGGATTATAGGTGTAAGCCACCATGCCTGGCCCATAGTTCAATTTAAAACACTATTAGGCCAGGCGCGGTGGCTCACGCCTGTAATCCCAGCACTTTTGGAGGCCACGGCAGGCGGATCACAAGGTCAGGAGTTTGAAACCAGCCTGGCCAATATGGTGAAACCCCGTCTCTACTAAAAATACAAAAAAATTAGCCAGGCGTGGTGGCACACGCCTGTAATCCCAGCTACTCGGGAGGCTGAGGCAGGAGAATTGTTTGAACCTGGGAGGCTGAGGTTGCAGTGAGCCGAGGTTGCACCACTGCACTCCAGCCTGGGTGACAGAGTGAGACTCTGTCTCAAAACCAAAACCAAAACCAAACCCAAAACCAAACTACTTATCAGAGGGCCAGGTGCCATGGCTCACAGCTGTAATCCTGTCACTTTGGGAGGCTGAGGCGTGCAGATCACTTGAGGTCAGGAGTTTGAGACCAGCCTGGCCAACACAGTGAAACCCTGTCTCTACTAAAAATACAAAAATTAGCCAGGTGTGGTTGCACACACCTGTAATCCCAGCTACTCCAGAGGCTGAGGCAGGAGAAGCACTTGAACCTGGGAAGCGGAGGTTGCAGTGAGCTGAGGTTGCACCACTGTACCCGAGCCTGGATGACGGAGTGAAACTCCATATAAAAAAAAAAAAAAAAACCCCAAAAACCCCAAAACAACAAGAAAACCACTATTAGAGGATTCTGATAAATGATTTTTTTTTTTTTTTTTTGAGGCAGTCTCGCTCTGTCTCCCAGGCTGGAGTGCAATGGTGCGATCTTGGTTCACTGCAACCTCCACCTCCCGGGTTCAAGTGATTCTCCTGCCTCAGCCTCCCAAGTAGCTGCGATTATAGGCACGAGCCACCACACCCGGCTAATTTTTGTATTTTTAGTAGAGATGGGGGTTTCACCATGTTGGACAGGCTGGTCTGGAATTCCTGACCTTGTGATCCGCCTGCCTCGGCCTCCTAGTGTTGGGATTACAGGCGTGAGCCACCGCGACCAGCCCCGAAATGTGTGTTTTAAGAAAAAAATTGGGTTTATGCAAACTGTGATAAGGAAATTATCTTGGTGATAAGACAAAAGGCACTGTTTTTTTTTTTTTTTTTTTTGGTCATCAATAGCAATTAAAAACTCCAGGAAAAAAAAAGCTGAACAAAAATGCCACAGTGCAAATATAAAGCAAGTTAAAATAATGACATACATTTTCAGGTTTAATGGAATGTGGAAAGAAACAGCTTCTCTTTGATGCTTAGAATATTCTTTGTGCTGCACAAATACAGGATTACATTTCTTTTTTTTTTTTTTCTTGAGACACAGTCTTGCTCTGTCGCCCAGGCTGGAGTGCAGTGGTGCGATCTCCGCTCACTGCAAGCTCGGCCCCCCGGGTTCAAGTGATTTTCCTGCCTCAGCCTCCCGAGTAGCTGGGACTACAGGAGTGCGCCACCATGCCTGGCTAATTTTTTGTATTTTAATAGAGACGGGGTTTCACCGTGTTAGCCAGGATGGTCTTGATCTTCTGACCTTGTGGTCCGCCGCCTTGGCCTCCCAAAGTGCTGGGATTACAGGCGTGAGCCACCGCGCCGGCCTGCCAATACAGGAGGTATTCATGAGAAACTGAGTACATTCATGGATCGAGAGAATAGGGTTTCAATATGTCCATTACAATTACAAAGGTAACCCATAAAATAACTAATGACAACAGTGGATTAGGTTGGGAGGAGAGCGGGCGGGAGAGTGCAATTACTTTGGGTTGGCTGATTCCTTGTGTTTTATGGTAAAGAAACAACATAGTGGGTGGGGCCATTTTGTTTTCTTAATAATTTGTAATTACTTTTAAACATTCTTTTGACACAAAATTAAAAAAATACAAAATAGTATATGCATAGAAAAGATTCTTGCGTACCTGCTCCCAGCCTTCCAGAACTCCATTCTGGAGTTGAGCCGTTGTTATTCACACGTACACGGGCCGTGCACACAGTGGTGGCAGGGCAGCACTGCTCTCTTTTCTCACGTGGTATCTCTTGACATTCACTCCAAATGGACATCTATGGACATCTAGATCTTGGTTCAAGCTGCATGGTCAGAACATCACACGTGCATGGACTTAGCACATGGTCTGTTTCCTTATTGAAGGACATTTAAGGTATTTTCTATGTGTGCGAGAACAGTACTAGAAATCATTCTACATGAGTGAGAGGAACTTACTGGGTCAAAGGTGTGGGCATTTTCAAATTTAATATATTCTCACAAATTTACCTGAGACCATCATTTCACAATGTCTCAGATCCCTCGAGCTGACCTCCCTCACCAGAGCCCACCAGCCTGTCCCCCATCACTGCTGGGCCTCTCACTCTCACATAGCCCGACTGTCACCTCTCCCCCTCCAGCCCTTTCTCCTGACCTTTCTGAATTCAGTCTGTGGTTGACAAAACCTCCATCTCCTAAACCTTCTTGCTAGGCGGTCCTGACACCTGCACTCCTCTTCCCCTGAACTTCCCAGGCTGCTGCACGAGGCCTGGGCCTGGCCACTGCCTGGTTTCTCCTTCCAAACCCACCACAGGGTGCCCATGCCTCCCTGGAGGGGGCAGAGGCCCACTGCTCACTTCGTGACCCTCCCCCTGGGGCTGCATCTGGAGCGAGGCCCTCCCTTCTGCCCAGTGCCACTTCCAGGCCATGCTCCTTCCGTGCTGCTGGACACCCTGGGGGGGTGCGCCCTTCTCACTGGCTGGCCCACCTCCAGGCCCCGGGGCTGTCCTGCACTCAGGGCCTCCATCACCAGCTCCTGTCACCGTCCCTGACTGCTGGACAACCATCAGGTCTTGTCCCCCACGCTCTGGCCCCACTTCCCCGTCTGTCCTCACCCAGACGATCATTGCCAACAGCTGCGCCCTCCAAGCTCACCTCCTAAATCTTCATGTTACACGACCCCCCACCCTCCAGCCTAGGGCCATGGTCACCGTCACAACCAATGTCTCCCTCGGCACCACACCTACAGCCAGCCCTCACCTGCCCCCACTCCCTGTGCCCTTGATCCCGCCCTCTCCTGGGATATTAGGGCCTTGCTGCAGGACGATGCCCAGTCACCTGCCACTGGAATGCAGCTCTGCTCCTGCGACCTCTCAGAGTCATCTCATCCGCTGTTCATCTGTTCTTGAAAGCAGGTCTGCCCTCATGGTACCCGTTTCCTCTGCTCCCACTCTCTTAAAGCTAATGAAGAACTCACTTATCCAAAGGCTTGTTGCTGGTCTTCTGACTTCTAGTTCTGTTAACATTAAACTCATCAGTACTTTGTCGTACATTTTATCCAAGATGGTTCCAGTTGTTTTGTTTTCTTTTTTGAGACGAAGTTTTGCTGTCATCCAGGCTGGAGTGCAGTGGCGCGATCTCAGCTCACTGTAGGCTCCGTTTCCCAGGTTCACGCCATTCTCCTGCCTCAGCCTCCTCAGCAGCTGGGACTACAGAAGGCTGCCGCCATGCCGGGCTTATTTTTTTGTATTTTCAGTAGAGACGGGGTTTCACTGTGTTAGCCAGGATGGTCTCGATCTCCTGACCTCGTGATCCGCCCACCTCCGCCTCCCAAAGTGCTGGGATTACAGGCATGAGCCACCACGCCCGGCCAGGGTTCCAGTTTTTTTAACCTTGTTTTTCCCCATGTTGACTTTAAAAGATGTCATTTAATGTCAATCCTTTTTTAAAAAAATCAATGTGGATTCACTAGATCACTTACTTGGTGGAAAAACACAAATAAAGGGGCAACAGGTAAAAAATCTTAGAAAGGAGGAATATATTTTTCTGAGTTCTATTGCACAGCATGGTGAATATAGTCAAAAATAGAGTATTGTACATTTCAAAATTGCTAAGAGTAAATTTCACATGTTCTCACTACAAAAACGTTAAGTATTTGAGGTGATGGATGTAACTAGCTTGACTAGTCCATATTGTATGCATAATTTATAAGATCACTTTATACTCTACAAATTTATACAATAATAGTCAATTTACAATAAAAATGTATCTTATGATTATGGTTTCATATATATATATATTTTTACACATAAATACTTGACCACTTGGAACTTCTCTTAGTATAAAAAGAAGTCTAATCCAACTTTTCTCTTTTCAAGGTAGCCCACACTTCCAAGCATGGGTACTTGTTGCAAAGTCCAGTTCATGATCACACACAGCCCCTTTGTGCCACTCCGAATTCCTGTTATTTGGCTTATTTGTGGACCTTCTTGTTCCAGGAATCTTTTTAAAGGGCCAGCATCATGCTGTTTCAATTACAATGTTCTAAAAACAGCAGAATTTAAAACAATTTGACTAGTGTTGCATATTTGCTTTTCTGTTTTAACTTTTGAATCCGCTCATGTTTTACAGGAAGGTTTTACATCTTAAGATACCGTATAGCAAAATGTGAGAATAAACAGAACTTTCACTTATTCAGGGCCCGTGTTCCTTAGTAATTTTATAATACCTTTCACATAGGTGTTTCCCTATTTGTTACTAGGTATTTTATCTTTTTTTGGGGTTGCTATTGAAAAAATGACTTCTGGTCAGGTGCAGTCTCATGCCTATAATCCTAGCATTTGGGGAGGCTGAGGCGGGAGGTTCGCTTGAGGCCAGGAGTACAAGAACAGCCTTGGCAACATAGCAAGACACTGCCTCTATAAAAAATACAATAAAAATTATCTGGGCATGGTGATGTACACCTGTAGGCCCAGCTACTCAGGAGGCTGAGAAGAGAGGATCGCTTGAGCCCAGAAGGTAGAGGCTGCCATGAGCCATCATCATGCCACTGCACTCCAGTCCGGGTGACAGTTAAGACCCTGTCTCTAAATAAAAATAAAAAATGACCCTCCATTATAGCCTGTATTTATAGGAAAGCTATTGACATTTTTGTTAATTTTGTATCCAGTTAACTTGATGAATTCTTTCTTCAGTCACAGCTTTTCATTTGCTCTTTAGATGACCTGGGTATGCAACCATCTAACCTGCAAGTAATTTCACCTTTTCCTTTCCACTTTTACAGCATTTCTGTCTAAGTGCTGTTTCTTTTTCAATGATTTCTTCTATACTATTTGTTTTACTACACTGACCTTTAACAATAAAACATTAAATACTGCTAAATAAGAGAATAGATATAAATAGATTTTCCTTTCTTTTATAAAACAGAAACAGGCAGGCCGGGCATGGTGGCTCACGCCTGTAATCCCAGCACTTTGGGAGGCCGAGGTGGGCAGATCACCTGAGGTTAGGAGTTCAAGACCAGTCTGGCCAACATGGTGAAACCCCGTCTCTACAAAAATACAAATATTAGCTTGGCATGACGGCGGGTGCCTGTAATCCCAGCTACTTGGGAGACTGAGGTGGGAGAATTGCTTGAACCCAGGAGGCAGAGGGTGCAGTGAGCTGAGATTGCACCACTGCACTCCAGCTTGGGCAACGGAGCGAGACTCCACCTCAATTAAAAATAAATAAACTAAAATGGAAACAGGATCTCCCCATGGTGCCCAGGATGGTCTGGAACTCGGGCTCAAACGATCGTCCCACCTTGCCCTCCCACAGCTGGGACTACAGGCGTGAGCCACTGTGCCCGAATGAGACAAAGGCACAGCACAACGAATCGTCCAAGTAAAAAGACCCACTTGTCACTACCCGGCCCCACTGGTATTCTGTGGCAGAGGTGGGCAGGAAACAATAATCACTTGAGAGGAACAGCTGCTCCCTGCTCTGACTTCCGTCTAGTGCACTAGTAGTCAAAGCTGCTAAAGAGTTATGAAGAATGTGTCATTTGCATATCACAAAGTTTTATTAATGTAATTTTAAGGCCAATTAAACTAATTTTATTCAAAGTAAGTCTACATTAAATTACAATATTAACAATCTCTAGACACAACGAACTTAAAATATAAGAAATAAAAATAGAAATCTGTTTGGTCTTTCTTAGACCACATATCATGGAACTCATAAATGAAAATTTTCAAAGATAGAAATGACAATTAAGGAGTGAGGATTTTAATGTGGAAACCCACGAGGTGTCATATTTCAAACCCACGTTTCAAAAAGAGACTCTTTTAATAATTTAGCACAAAATCAAATTATATAAACTTGGTATATTCCAGAAAATATTGCTTTAAACACTTATGCCATGATCAAAATTCCTTTGGTAGCTTTTAATCAAAATGAAACATGCTATTATGTAAAATATAAAGGATTTTTAAATGTTATCTCAAAAGTATCTTTGTCATAGTTACCCTTCTAACATCACTACTGAGCTTTCCTTTCACTGTTCAACCTCATGTATATATATATACACAACACAAAACCAGGTACCAACAAAATCCTTTTAATCTTTCCACAAAATAACCTCTGCTTCACAACATCAAGACTTTTAAGTCTCCATAAACTTTTTACAGTTTACAGCAGAGAACAAGGATCATCCCTGCGCATGACTGTAAAAACCAAACCAAACTTTATTATTGCAAAATCATACAAATACTGCAGTTGAAAAAAATCAAAGAGCAGTTACCCCAATGCAAAAAAACAGGGACTGCCAGACTCAATCTTAGAATGGAAACACAAACACACTAGCCCCAAACCCTAAAACAGAGATTCACAAGCAACTCAGCTGAAACGAACAGACGCAGCAGGGCGGACACCATGGCCTTGGCACCTTAGGGAGCTCACTTGGAAACCTGACTTACGAAAAATCAGCCATCAAAGTTTACAACTTTTGGAAATACATGAAACAGAGAAGGGCCAGTGGCTAGGATGCATCATCCATTCGCCAGCTTTGAACCCTGGCTCTTTCTAATGTTCACCCACGAAGGGCCCTTGTTTTCACTCTAAATGCTGATCATCTGAGCGAGCTGTCTTCAGGGATACCTAAGGAATCTTCAGAGCTAAAAAAAATGCAGCATCTAGGGTCTTCTTCATTGTGCACTCATGATCACACACAAGAACAAACCAAACCTTCAGCTTTTTGACACAAGAACAAGACCTTTTAAAGGAACTTCTCTTTAGTAACATCTTCTTGTCCAATCTCAAAGTTATTTTGCACAGAGTAACAGAAACAATTTAAATGCCTAAAAGAACTAGAGGAAAAACTGGAGGGAAAAAGATACATCTGCAGGTTGAAGTCTTGAGCCTTGTGAAAGATGACCCAGGAGCCACCTCCCTTCCTTCGCCTTCCAATGTCCACAGCTGGATCAGAGTCCCAGAAATGGCACAGGTGTGCCTCCTGCTCTGAGGGTACATTCTAGTGTTTCATGAAGGGGAACCGTCTGCAGATGCGTCAGGCCACGTAGTGGTACTGATTCGGATTCTCTTTGTCTCTCTCCATATAGTCTCTGTCTATCAGAGATTCAATCCTCTTTTTCAAATCTCCAGGCTAAAAAAGAAAAATAAAACCCCCCTAATTAGAGTGGCATTAAATTTACAAACATTTACATACAAGGGGTATATGCATGAAGTATGTAACTATAATTATAGAAATATATATACAAATATTTATATGAAAATCATTTATAATTATACACATATTTATGAAATGAACAAAACTTTCTATTTTAAAGACAAAGTTAACGTTATCTCTTGATAAAAAAAGCGTCCATGTGAGTTCATGGTCAGAGCGTGGCTTCCTGAGGGAAATGTGAAACTTGTGAAATGTACATACATCATCTGCCATCAGTAAAAGCACATATAAGCGAGGCAGATCCGACATCTGCCATCAGTAAGGGCACACATAAGCGAGGCAGATCCGACATCTGCCATCAGTAGGGGCACACATAAGCGCGGCAGATCCGACATCTGCCATCAGTAAGGGCACATACAAGCGAGGCAGATCCGACATCTGCCATCAGTAAGGACACACATAAGCGAGGCAGATCCGACATCTGCCATCAGTAAGGGCACATAAGCGAGGCATATCCGACATCTGCCATCAGTAAGGGCACACATAAGCGAGGCAGATCCGACATCTGCCATCAGTAAGGGCACATAAGCGAGGCAGATCCGACATCTGCCATCAGTAAGGGCACACATAAGCGAAGCAGATCCAACATCGGCCATCAGTAAGGGCACATACAAGCGAGGCAGATCCGACATCTGCCATCAGTAAGGACACACATAAGCGAGGCAGATCCGACATCTGCCATCAGTAAGGGCACATAAGCGAGGCATATCCGACATCTGCCATCAGTAAGGGCACACATAAGCGAGGCAGATCCGACATCTGCCATCAGTAAGGACACACATAAGCGAGGCAGATCCGACATCTGCCATCAGTAAGGGCACATAAGCGAGGCATATCCGACATCTGCCATCAGTAAGGGCACACATAAGCGAGGCAGATCCGACATCTGCCATCAGTAAGGGCACATAAGCGAGGCAGATCCGACATCTGCCATCAGTAAGGGCACACATAAGCGAAGCAGATCCAACATCGGCCATCAGTAAGGGCACATAAGCGAGGCGGACCCGATCACATGACACATTTTTATTTGAAAGGAAAATCTCATCATGTCTTACTGGGGCACTTTTATCCTTTGAAAGGATGCTTCTGCCTAAGTACTGTATTTTATTTTGTTTACTGATTTTTAGATGGGGTCTCATTTTGCCACCCAGGCTGGAGTGCAGTGGTGCGATCTCAGCTCACTGCAGCCTGCAATCTTCGTGCTTCAGCCCCCCCAGTAGCTGGGACCACAGGCTGCGCACCACCGTGCCTGGCTAATTTTTTTTTTTGTAGAGAAGGGGTCTCACTATGTTGCCCAGGCTGGTCTCAAATTCCTGGGCTCAATCAATCCGCCTGCTGGGATCACCGGCGTGAGGCAGTGCACCCGGCCTGTATCTTTATTCTTATGTATTTATATAGTTATTGCATGCCATGTCCATGTAAGTGAAACTACAATCCCAAGTGTTCCTGTGCTAAGAGTAAGTGACTGAGTAGACGAATCCACAGCCATAGCTCGTCTCTGCCCAGAGGGAACAGCCACTGCTGTATTAGGAAGCAAATCTGTGTGAGCAGTTATGTGCAAGGCTCTCCCTATACAAGAGAGACCCTCTATTTTCCAAACAAACTTAATCTTCTATTCAGTGATAAGCCACACATTTTACAAGATGTGGCTGAGGACGGGCGTGGTGGCTCACGCCTGTAATCCCAGCACTTTGGGAGGCTGAGGCAGGCGGATCACGAGGTCAGGAGTTTGAGACCAGCCTGACCACATGGTGAAACCCTGTCTCTACTAAAAATACAAAAATTAGCTGGGGGTGGTGGTGTGTGCCTGTAATCCCAGCTACTCAGGAGGCTGAGGCAGTAGAATGGCTTGAACCCGGGAGGCAGAGGTTATAGTGAGCCGTGATCGTGCCACTGCACTCCATCCTGGGGGACAGCAAGACTCCATCTCAAAAAAAAAAAAAAGGATGTGGCTGAAAACCCAACTACCCCTGAGAGCAGAGCGGGCGCCCTGGTCTGCCACACTCTACCCCTGAGAGCAGAGCGGGTGCCCTGGTCTGCCACACTCTACCCCTGAGAGCAGAGCGGGCGCCCTGGTCTGCCACACTCCACCCTTGCTCGCCTCTGCTTCGCGCTGGGCCTGGTTGTTTACAGTGGCAACAGGAGACGTGCTCCAGCTGGTGGGAGGAAGGGGCAGTGAACCTGATGGTGCTTTTGGAGCTGCACAGGGCCCTGAGGGTGGCACCTCACCTCTGCAGGGAAGGGGGCAAATGCGGGCTGATGGACAGTGGCACTTCCACCAGACTCTTAAGTGTTCGACCATTTAGTGCATCTCAACTTAATTCCCTTGATGGAATGGGAGGCTCAAACTGCACAACATGGAATCTGGGGACTTTCCCTCCAAAGCACGTGTGGCTGGTCCCATCCCTGAGAGGCCAGGTGTCATCAGAGTTCAGTATTTCCTGGGTTGATAAATACATGTAAAAAACGTTTCATAATACTTTCCCGGCTTATCCTGCATCCCACACGTGGCAGGACAGTAGATCTCAGTTCTGAAAACACAACGCGGGTTGACAGGCCTGGGCTGAATTTCATAAGCAACAGCAACAGTAGACTATTACCGTGGTGGGAAACGCAGTGTAGCCTGTAAACGCTGAATAAGTTATTGTTATCATTTCCTTAAAATCTTGTGATGTAACCTCGACTGCTACTACTATGAGAAAAGTGTTCAGCTTTCCATGTCCCATCTACCTCTTCCTTCCTGAAAATATGAACAAGCGCGCACCATCCCCGGGAAGGAGAGTTTTAGGGCTCTATCATTTCTGCAGTGGCGATGAACAACACCTGGAATAAAGAGCTTCACATTTGCCAGTTTTTCTACATTCAGTGTATACAGAAAGCACCATGAATAATGCAGGTCAAATGATATGACTGAACATAGAATTAAACACGCTTTGTCAATTGTTTAGCAAATACTACAAATTTAATTATGCTAATGTTACATTTACCTTTACTGGAAATTTCAGCTGATTATATAATTCAGAAACTAGAAGATTATGACCAAGAGTCTTTCTCATCTTCATTATTCTGACGATAGCAGCATCAATCTGATATTGTCTATCCTGAAACACTCTCTCAGTGGTGCTAACTTGTTCCTCAACCTATACAAAAAAGAAAAAAAAAGTTAAGTGTAAAGCTATATTTTCTTTATTTTTTGAGATGGAGTCTCACTCAGTCGCCCAGGCTAGAGTGCAATGGCGTGATCTCAGCTCACTGTAACCTCCGCCTCCCGGGATCAAGCGATTCTCTCGCCTCAGCCTCCCGAGTAGCTGGGATTACAGGCACCCGCTGTCATGCCCGGCTACTTTTCGTATTTTTGTACAGGCAGGGTTTCACTATGTTGGCCAGGCTGGTTTTGAACTCCTGACCTTAGATGATCCACCCATCTTGGCCTCCCAAAGTGCTGGGATTACAGACGTGAGCCACCGCGCCTGGCCTATATTTCAATATTAATGACTTGATGTTACCGAATTTGATGGGAAATGTTCTTTTTTTTTTGGGACGGAGTCTCGCTTTCTCGCCCAGGCTGGAGTGCAGTGGCGCGATCTCGGCTCACTACAAGCTCTGCCCCCCGGGTTCACGCCATTCTCCTGTCTCAGCCTCCCAAGTAGCTGGGACTACAGGCGCCCCCCATGACGCCCGGCTCATTTTTGTATTTTTAGTAGAGACAGAGTTTCACCATGTTAGCCAGGCTGGTCTCGATCTCCTGACCTCGTGATCCGCCTGCCTCGGCCTCCCAAAGTGCTGGGATTACAGGCGTGAGCCACTGTGCCCGGCCGGAAATGTTCTTTTGATGCAAAGAAAGGTCAGACATTTGATGAATCCTACTTTATTATGCATGTTTATTTGTTGTAGTAAAATGTACCTTCCCAGAATAGCAAAACTCTAAAGCCAAAACTTAAAAAATATTTTTAAAAGTTATTTTCCTTATAAGAAAGCTGCAACAACTCTATGTATGATGTAGATTAAAACTAGCAGCACAGTAAACAAAACATAATGACCATCAGGATATGTTCCAGAAATGTAAGTGCTGATCAACATTAGGAAATCTGTGAATATAAGTGAGAGCATTGTAGCAGTTGAAAGGTTAGATTATATGACCATCTTGATAGATGTTGAAAAGGCATGATAAAATTGAAAATTGATTTTTTGATTTAAAACAAACATTAGCATACAAGGATGAAAAAAAAAGGAAAGAATCTGAACATGATAAAACATGGTTATCAGAAACAAACAGCAAATACTAGAGACAACTTAACCTTAGTCCAATAGGAACCTGATGGGGATCTGCAGTTGAAATGAGGGCTGGGGGAAGGTCTGCACATACATATGAGGCCAAGTATGCTTCAGGATGGGAGAGACTCCAAGCTTTCATCACATTTTCAACAGGATCCATGACCCCCCAAAAGTTAATATCCTCTGAACTAGAGATAAAATTAGGAAGCTCAGCTACATTGCTATTCCTTAAAAATATTACTTTAGAGGTTCTAACTATGCAATACAGGAACAGACTAAAGAGGTATATTGAAAAGGTGCAGACAAAACGATCATTATTTGTAGATGAGCTGGAAAATCCAAGAAAATCAATAGAAAAACTCTGAAAGCTAAAGAGTTTTGTAAAGTGGCTGGAAATAAAATAAATATACAAAGACAAATAGCATTAATACATACATTCTGATAAAAACCATCAGAAATGTAAAGAAAAAAGGTCCCCTTTATAAGATATCAGCATTTCATTAGCCTGTCTTGCTTAAAACTCTAGTGGTTTTCCAAATGCTTCACGGATCTGAGACATCTTCAGAGGGTCCAGCTGTGGCTGCTGCCTGATCAGGCCTGTCTGGCTCAGCTTCCCCTTTTGGCAACGACGCTGCAGCCAGAGGCCTTCTTTCAGTTCCTGAGCAAAGCTAGTCACTTCTTCAGGAAAGCGTTGGCTGATGACAGTATTTAATTAGACTCTCCTGCACTTCTCTATCCTAACATTTTCCTCCACTCTTACAAGTTAGTAATGTGTGTGATCCTCTGCTACTTCTCTGCTGGAAAAGACTGAACACTCCTAGAAACAAGGACTTATTCTTTATTGTTAATGGATGAATTCTCAGTGCTTCACAGAGGACCTGGGCCACCACAGATGCTCAATAAGTATTTGTTGAATCAATGAAAATTTATGACTAGCAAGAAATATGCAAGACTTACAGAAGAAAACTAGAAAGCTCTGAGAAAAAGATTTGTATATATTTACATATATACACATATGTATGAATCACAAAATTTAATATGATAAAGATAAAAGCTCTGCAAATTAATGCAATATGGATTAAAAATGTCAATGTTCTTATCTGGGGGAGCAAAGGCGTGATACAATTATTGTGAAGTTCATTGGAAGAATAAAGTTATAGGAATAGCTACATTAATTAAAAGAACCTGGTGCCAGGCATGGTGGCTCACGGCTGTAATCCCAGCACTTTGGGGGGTCAAGGTAGGAGGACTGCTTGAAACCAGGAGTTCAAGACCAGCCTGGGTAACATGGCAAGGCCTCATCTCTACAAAAAATACAAAAAATTAGCTGGGCGTGGTGGCATATGCCTGAGGCTGAGGTGGGAGTATCACTCGAGCCCAAGAGGTTGAGGCTGCAGTGAGCTATGATCACACCACTGCACTCCAGCCTGGGCGACACTGTCTCAAAAAACAAAACAAAACAAAGCAAAAAAATGGCTGGCTATGAAATAGATACAGAATTTATAGAAGAGAATTGAGAAACTGACCTATATGAATTTGATACATAATAAGGTGATAATTCAAATAACTTGTCCAAGGATGATATTTTAAATTTGGTTTTGGAAAGGATGGGGGCAGTTAGACTGTTTTGAGATACTAAAATAATTTCTGCAACATGAAAAGAAGATTTAAATGTAAAAACTTCTAGAAAAATAACATAGTATAAATGTTTTTTAAAACTCTGGTTAAGGGAATTTCTCTCTTAGGCCTATGATACGGTTTTGAATATGTGTCCCCTCCAAATCTCATGCTGAAATGTGGTCTCCAGTGTTGGAGATGGGGCCTGGTGGGAGGTAACTGAGTCGTGGGGGCAGGTCCCTCGTGAATGGCTTGGGCCCTCCCCTTGGTGATGAGATCTGGTCGTTTAAACATGTGGGGCACCTCCCTCCCTGTTCTTGCTCATGCTTTTGCCATGTGAGACACCTGCTCCCCTTGCACCTTCCACTATGACTGGAAACTTCCTGAGGCCTCGTCAGAAGCTGAGGTGATGCTAGCGCCATGCTTCCCGTACAGCCTGCAGAACTGTGAGCCAATTAAACTTCTCTTCTTTATAAATTACCCAGTTTCAGGTATTTACTTATAGCAATACAAGAATGGCCTAATACAGCATTACACGTTAAGTCAGAAACCATAAAAGAAAAGGGGACTATATTTAAGAACTTAAAAACTGTTATGTGAAAAAAAAACCAATAAAAACAACAAAATTACTCTGTCAAAAATGACAAAGCAGGCTGGGCATGGTGTGGTGGCTCACGCCTGTAATCTCAGCATTTTGGGAGGCCGAGATGGGTGACTCACCTGAGGTCAGGAGTTCAAGACCAGCCTGGCCAACATGGTGAAACCCCGTCTCTACTAAAAATACAAAACTTAGTTGAGTGTGGTGGCACACACCTGTAGTCCCAGCTACTCGAGAGGCTGAGACAGGAGAATAGCTTGAACCCGGAAGATGGAGGTTGCAGTGAGCGAGATTGTACCATTGCACTCCAGCCTGGACGACAGAGTGAAATGCAAAAAAATAAAGGGACAAAGCATTAATATCTTTAATATATAAAGAAAACTTACTAATCAGTAAGAGAAAAAACATTATAATAAATGCATATGACTTGAAAATGAAAAATACAAATGGCTAAGCATAAAAAGAGCAGCATCAACATTTATGAAGTGCTTACAGGTGTGTGGCAAGAGCTTTCTAAACGATTCATTTAATTCTCACAACTTAAGGTAGTAGTATGTCTATTTTAAATATGAGAAACTGAGCATTAGAAAGGTTATATAATTTGTATAAACTACTGAGTGGTAGAAAGATGCTGTAAGGAATCAGAAATCAAAATGAAAACTGCAACAAACTATCTTTGGGCTGCTCAGAACAGGGTGAGCAAAGGACAGGTGGAATTGGGGGCAGACACTGTGCTCTGGTGAAATCTGCCAGACTTCAACTTGGAAAAGAGCAGTCAAACTAAGAAAAGTACACATTATTTTACCCAGCAACTCCAGAGCAAGAATCACACTAAAGAAACAATCTAACAAGTGCACAGAAATGCCTATGCCAGGGTGTTGAACGTAATGTTATTTTCAGGAGGGGCAGTGGAGGAATGTTAGTGCCTGTGGCCGAGGGCACTGCCAGCCCTGGTGGGTCTACACAACTGGCACTGTTCTCCTGCAACAAGTCCTGGCCAGGAGAAGACTGCGATCAGCAACGAAAACTGGCTACAGGAGGGCCCTGACAGGTGCCATATGTACAGTGATCCCAGGTGTTTTTTCTTTTGTAGAGTTTGGGGTCTCACTGCATTGCTCAGGCTGGCCTCAAACTCCCGGGCTCAAGCGACCCTCTCGAGTAGCTGAGACTATGGGTGCATGTCACTGTGCCTGGCTTAGTGATCCCATTTAAAAAAAAGTTTACATATACTCACACCACAGAAAAAGGCTGTGACCACAAAAAAAAAGGGCAATAGTGGTTACCTTCGGGAGAAAGAACTGATAGACCTTCCCACTTTTGCCCACTATAAAAGGTGCACCCTCAAAGGAGTTAAAAACTTAAGTCCACATAAAAACCTGCATAGAAATGTTTACAGCAGCTTTAGTCATCATCACCAAAACTTGGAGGCAACCAGATGTCCTTCAGTAGCTGAAGGGATAAGTTGTGATGCATCCAGACAATGGAGAATCCTTCAGTGCAAAAAGCAGAGAGTTACCCAGCCATGAAAAGACATGGTGAACCTTAAATGCATTCTAATAAATAAAGAAGCCAATCTGAAAAGGCCACACACTACGACTCCAACTGTATGGCACTCAGGAAAGGGCAAAACTATGGTAACAGTAACAGGGTCAGGGGTTGCCAGGGGCTCGGAGGGAGACAGGGATACAGTGACAGAACATAAGAGAATTTTTAGGGCAATGAAACTGTCCTGTATGATCCTATAATGGTGGATACATAACATTATACATTTATCCAGACCCACAGAATGTACAACACCAAGAGTGAACCATATCAGATTCTATTACCACACAAAGTGTGGATAATTTTCGAAACCCTATGACCATGGGAAGTTCTGGCTTAGCACACAATTTTTTTGTGAATAGGAATAACATTAAGTGGCTTTTTTTCTGATTTTCTTTCCTACTGAGAATGTAAAGTTAATGAAAGCGACATGAAAATGAGTACTCTTATAAACATTACATAGTCAAATTGGATTATTTTAGAAATGTGCTTCAGGCCTCTAACAGCCAAAAACATTACTACAAAAACAAACGATTCCTTGCTAAACACCCTATAAGTAAAAAGAGAAAGTTTATACATACAGTTTCCTTCATCTGAATCTGATTGATCTTTATTCTAAACAACTTGTGCTTGAACTCTCCATTAAAAATGAACTTGTCTCCATCTTCCACTTCCTTTCCTTTGGGACTTTTAATCAGCACACGTGCTTTGCCACAGGCCAGCGACTGCAGCGTTCTGCGCAATTCACTATCCTCTGAATGGGAAGCAAATGCAGGCAAAGGCTGGCGTTAAACAAATGAGACTCAACAACAGTAAACGAATCATGCTACCAAGTCTGTGTCTTATCTTAAAACAAATACATGCTTTAAGAAAAACTCATGGAGCTATGCACTCTGCGGTTTTCATACCTATCCCCGTGGCCATTTTTATCTCCTCAAAGCTGAAGCCATCTCCCTCGTTGAACATGAGGAGCACCAGTGTCTGGAAGAGGGACACCTGGAATTCCTTCTTCCCCTGGAAGAGAAGGCCTCATCACACCTCTGAAGCTGTGCATGTACAATCTTTGAAAAATTAAAAACAGCTTCTTTTTGCTCTCAAAATTTTTTTTTTTTTTGAGAAGGAGTCTCGCTCTGTCACCCAGGCTGGAGCGCAGTGGTGCAATCTCAGCTCACTGCAAGCCCCACCTCCCGGATTCACGTCATTCTCCTGCCTCAGCCTCCCGAGTAGCTGGGACTACAGATGCCCGCCACGCCCGGCTAATTTTTTGTATTTTTAATAGAGACGGAGTTTCACTGTGTTAGCCAGGATGGTCGTGATCTCCTGACCTTGTGATCCACCCACCTTGGCCTCCCAAAGTGCTGGGATTACAGTCCAGCTTTCTTTTGTATGGGACTGACTGTAACGTAGGGGTGAATGCAATTTGGCCTTATATATCCCAGGATGATCTCCTTTTCTATTCAGGAGTTCCTGCTGCAGCAACTTGCCACATGCCTCCGGGTCAGACCCGTGAGAGGCACATGAGAGCTCGGGTGGCAGTTGGCGGCTCCCTCTGCGGACCCAGCCCTGACTCATCACAAGCCCATAACAAGCCCTTCCTGCACACCTGGAGAGAGCTGCAGTCGGTGGTGCTGGTACAGACCCTGTGGAGGTCAAGTTCAACTAAAGTCAGCAAGTAGGGCAAAAACTGGGGATAACAGAAATTAACTTTCCTAATACCTTAAGGAAGAGTATATATGGTTTTATGTATATGACTCTCTACAATAATATATATACAGTAGGTATGTATAATTTATTTGATAATGTACAGATAAGTTTATTAATATAACAGCTATGCAAAATAGGAATTTTATAATGTTTTTGCTTAGTGTATATAATTGCCGTTTCATAAGCTCCTTTCATTGATCAGTGCATTGTATGCATTCTCCCCTCTTAAATAATTGCTCATAATAACAGCACTGCAACAACTATTCTCATTCATTAATCCGTGAAAATGTCTTATTAAGATGAGTTCCTAGAGTTGAAACTAAGGCAACAATTCGGCACTGTTGCCAAAGTTCACAATGCCAAACTGCCCTTCCAAAAGCTCACTACAGTTTATGCTTCTTCCAGTAGTGGGCAAGAGTCTGTTTTTTTTTAATTTTTTATTTTTTAGGCTTCATCAAATCTTAGTCAAAAAGTAGCATCTTACTGTATTTTACTTTGAAGCCCTCTGTTTAGCAGTGAAGTGTAATGTATTTTCACGGATATTAATTTTTTTCAATTTTGCTTTTATGAGTTGCTTCTTCACATTCTCTGCTGTTTTTTTCAATAGATAAATGGTTTTCTATGGATTGATTTCTTAAGAATTTTTATTGATTGGAATATTAACCCTTTAACTGTTATTAATTTTATTGACTTATAAAAGCTAGTGAATTAAAGTGAAACAATTTTTTGCTACCAAAGTCCAGTAACAATAAAAAAAATTAACATATTTACAAACAATAAAAAATAAATGAAACAGACAACTTACTTCTTTAAACTCTGCTTTTAAAACAGCATGTCCCAAAGTAGTTTGCCATTGAAGTTTTCGACCACTGTGCTTTCCAAGATAAAATGCCTTAAATACTTCCTGAAGTTTAATCATCTGTCAAGCATAGGAGAACAACAAAATTATGCTATACACCATCCATCTCAATAGCCCCCCATTTAACGCACAGAGTTTTACAATTTTTCACAGCTGAATTAAAAGGTCAGCTCTATATTCTGACACTTTCTGGATTCCATTATCTGTAAAAACGTCCTCAATCCTTGAACTCTGTGGCTTCCCAGTGTCAACGAGATAATGCCTGCACTGGTGTTTCATGGTACAGACCCGCTGTATTCCGTGGTCTCTGCACATACCAGGGCTTGCCGGGGCCAGTGGCACAGAGTGAAGACTGGAGCCGTCAAGAAAAAGGTGTCTGAGGCCAGATCCTGTGTCTCAGCCCGGCCATGCCCAGCCCTGGTCTCGGGGAGTGCTCCCTGCAATGAGCGGGGCTCCTGCTTCATCTGTTAAGGGTGACACCACTACCCCTTGCGTTGCACTGTGCAGGGGCTGATGGCAAACACCTCCATCAGGGCCTGCACAGAAAGTGCAGCACGAGTTAGTTGTTTCTATGATTAGTTTCTGGGTGAATTTCTTTTCTTTTTTGGAACATAAGCTTGCTCTGTCAGCCAGGTTGTGGTGTGATCCTAGCTTACTGCAGGCTGGATCTCCCAGGTGCAAGTGATCCACCTGCCTCAGTGTCCTCAGCAGCTGGGACTATAGGTACATGACACCAAGCCCGTTGATTTTTTTTTTTTTTGTAGAGATGGGTCTTCTCATGCTGCCCAGGCTGGTCTTGAAATCCTGGGCCTAAGCGCTCCTCCTGCCTCGGCCTCCCAAAGCGCTGGAATTACACTGTGCCTGGCCTTGAGTGAATTTCTTACATTTTCCAAACTTTCTACTGATCCTTAAAAATTGTGGCTGCTGCATTTTCAAGTTCCCAGCGCTCAGTGCACCAGCCTTTCCCATTGCCCAGATCCTGCTCGTGTTTCCTGGATGCCTCTCAGGGGCAGGCTGTGCGTGACTCTCCCATGCGCGGTGCTTTCCCTGACTTCTGCATGCCCTTCCTGGTCCGTCATACCCTCCACTCTTCAGCTTGATCCCGTCTGGTGTCCACTGCACCTGGGCTCTCCAACGAGTCTGTGCTGCGCACGTGAGGGCTCATCAGTTTCGCCTCAGGAGACCATCTCTAGACAGCCCAGGGCGTAGCCTCCCCCTGCTCTCGCCCACTCCACAAATGCCAATGCTCCGGGACTCAGTATCCACCTGTACGTCTTGTATGGGTCCATTCTTTCACCGCTATAAAGAAATACCTGACACTGGGTAATTTATAAAGAAGGAAAGTTTAATTGGCTCACAGTTCTGCAGGTTGTACAAGTAGCTTGGCTGTGGAGGCCTCAGGAAACTTTTAATCATGGCAGAAGGCGAGGGGAAAAAAGCAGGCACGTCTTCACATGACCGGAGCAGGGAAGAGAGAGAAGGTGGTGGTGCTACATACTTTTAAATAACCAGATCTCATGAGAACTCACTCACTACCATGAGCACAGCAAGGGGGAAATCTGCCCCCATGATCCGGTTGCTTCCCACCAGGGCCCTCCCCAAGCAGTGGTGATTACAATTCAATATTAGATTTGGGCAGGAACACAAATCCAAACCAATCACTCCTCTCCCACACGCTCACCATTCCCTGTGTCTCTGGATGGCTTCCAGAGATCTTGGGACAAAGAAAGCGTGAAATTCTAACCTCTGATCTCACAGACCTGGCCTGTGCCCCTCCCAACCCCGAGGCCTGGTTCAGTCGCTCATTCCACTGTCTTTCCCTCAGACTCTCACACACGTGGTTTCTTCTGCTGGACCCCATATCCCATCTCCCTCATGAAACCTACTCATTTCCAGAACCACCTCCTCAGAGAGGGCTTCTCTGACACCCTCTTAGCTCTACCAGCATCTATAGCACAGTGTGAATGTGGACTCTGGACAGGGGCTCACAGGGCAGGGCCTCTGGCTCTCTGACTCCCCATTGCAGCACTGCACATGGCACTAGCAGGTGCTGCATAAATGCCTGCTGCTCTCTAGACTTGACGTGCCTTTTAGTTTCTCTGTGTTTCTGTCTAAGCTGTGCCCTGTCAGAAATTCCTGCCAACCTCACACCTGCTTGGCAATCTCCTCTTCATGCTTCAAAACTCAGCCCAAGAGTCACCTTTCTATGAAATCACATGTATAAATCACCTGCTGCACCTATTCCCCATCTTCAATGACACCAAATCCCAGGCGCGATATCATCGATCTCATTTCATTTGTAGGTATTTCTGTATCTCTAAAGGACAGGAACTCTTTTAGGAAATATACCTACTATGCCATTACCATACCTAAATAAAAGTCAATAATGTGATAAGCCTCTTTTTTCTTTTTCTTTTTGCCTTGAGAAGTACCATGGTTTGTGATAAACCTCTTAGTGCATATCTTTCCTAAAAACCATCTCCTTGGGATTCATTCCTAGGACTGGATTGGTATTAATGAGGATAATTATCATCATAATGCTATCGTTTGGGTACTATGTGCTAGCTACCAGTCCAGGCCCAAAATGGGTCAAAGACTGAAACATATGAGCTGAAACTATAAAACTTTTGGGAGAATACATAGTGCTATTTTATTTTCTTTTTTTGAGACACGGTCTCGGGTCTCACTCTGTTGCCCAGGATAGAGTGCAGTGGCTCGATCACAGCTCACTGCAGCCTTAACCTCCCAGACTCAAGCAACCCTGCCACCTCAACCTCCTGAGTGGCTGGGTCTGTACGTGGGCACCACCATACGCGGCTAATCTGTCTATTTTTTGTAGAGACGGGGCTTTACCATGTCGTCTAGGCTGCTCCTAACTCCTGGGCTCAAGTGATCTTTGGCTTCCCGAAGTGCTGGGATTACAGGTGTGAGGCACTGCACCTGGCCTCGTCCATTTTTTGTGATCTTGATTTGGCAATGGTTTCTCAGATATGACACCAAAAGTTACAAAAGAGAAAATAAATGTGATTTTACCATAATTAAAAACTTTTGTAGAAAGCACACTATCAAGAAAGTAAAAAGATAGCCCACAGAATGGGAGAAAATACTTGCAAATCACAGATCTGATAAGGATCTAGCATTTGGAATATAAAGAGCTCTTACAGCTTAATAACAAAAGATAAACAGCCCGGTTAAAAACTGGGCAAAGCGCATGAACAGACATTTCTCCAAAGAAGATACGCAAATGGTCAATCAGGACATGAAAAGATGCTCAACATCAACAGTCATCAGGGAAATGCAAATCACCGCAAGATGAGAGACCAGCTCATATGGACAGGGATGGCTACAATGAAAGAGGCAGATCACAGGTGTAGGTGAGACGGTGGGAAGCTCTCGTGATTGCTAACTGGAATAAAAGCTGCTGCAGCCACTGTGGGAAACAGTCCGGCAATTCCTCAGTAACTTAAACTTCAAGTTACTGCATGACTCAGCAGTTCCACTCCCAGGTATATACCCCAAAAGAAGTGACCGCAGGTGTTCAAACTAAAACTTGTACACCCATGTTCATAGCAGCATTATTCACAGCGGCCAAAAGGTGGAAATAACCCAAATGCCCAATATTTGGTGAATGGAGACACCATCGATACAAATGGAGACCTATCGATACAATGCGGTGTTATTCAGCCAGAAAAGGAATAAAGCGCTGACGTATGGTACAGCATGGATGGACTTTGAAAACAGCATGCTAAGTGAAAGAAGCCAGACACAAAAGTTCCCACAATGTATGATTCCCTTTCTGTGAACTATCTAATGTAGACAAATCCACAGAGACAGGAAGCAGATAGTGGTTGCCGGGGTCTGGAGGAGAGCAGGCTGGGGAGGAGCTGCTAATGGAATGATGGAAAAATTCTGGAATCGACAGGGGTGACAGCTCTGTAACACTAAATGTACCACTGGCCTTCTGTGTCCATGGGTTCCACAGCCATGGATTCAACCAATCTCAGCTCAAAAATATTCGAAATAAAAAAAAGGATGGTTGTCTGTACTGAACAGGCACAAACTTTTTTTGTCAGTAATCCCCTAAAAGGCCAGGAAGAATCTGAACAGACAGGTCTGTTATTGTACTGTTAACAATACAGTGTAACAACTATTTACACAGCATTTGTTAGGTATTATAAATCATCTAGAGATTATTTACAGTATATGGGAGGGTTATATAAGTATATGCATAGGTTATATAAAATCTCACACTTATATAAAATAAGGGACTTGAGTCTGTGAATTTTAGTATCTGTGGGAGTCCTGGAACCAACAGCCCGTGGATACTGAGGAACAACTGCACTTGATGTTACTGAACCACACACTTTAAAAAGGTAACTTGAATGTTAAAGTATATTTTATCACAATAAAAAAATACAGTATGGTAAGCTTCAAACAACTTTTGCTAGAAAACAAAAAAGTACTAAAAAAATGATGTAGGCATATCAAAGAGCAAAGGAACCAGCGTTAAGGGTGGCCCACGGACCACATATGGGACAATTTAAGCATCAAAATAGTACATAAATTAAGAATCTGTGAGTTCATAATGATATAAAGAGAGAGAAATAAATAAGTAAATAAAGGGGGTGGAAAGAAGGGCTCTTCCTTAGAATGCCAACTTCTAAATACAGAGAAATGATAGAGCTGGAAAAAAATCCCCATTCACCAGGTAAAAATCAATTCAGCCAGGAATCGCCACACAGGTGACAGCTGGATGAAGATTAACATGTTTACGTAGTCTTGAAATGTCTCCTCACAGATTACTTAGTGATTACAAAAGGAAAAACACTAACGATACGGTGGAGAAACCAGCCAGCACCTTAACAGGAGGATGCTATCGAATGTCACCAAGATACTGGGGCACGTGATAATGTGCACCTCCTGCCAGGATCCTGATGGGGACACGGGGCATCTGGCTGGACCTGCCCAACCTGAACCTACTCACAAGGAACATCGAAGGCCGCCTGGGTCCTGGGCTCAGCTGGGTACCGGAAAAACACCACAAAGGACATATCTGAGACAACCAACAGAAATGGGGTGAAAGTATTACATCAGGGTGAATGCCCTCATTTGACAGGTGCTGAAGTTCTTGGGAAATAGCCACTAGAATATTAAGGGGAAAGGGAACGATGCAGGAGCACAAACATCTGTGGAGAGAGGAAGGGACAGCACCACGTGGCCAGCGTGGAAAGTAGGCTGCCTGGCTTTCTTTGAGCATCCTGCACATGTTCTCTAAGTCTGGCTAGGACGCCTCAGAAGCAAGATCTCTCACTCACCTTCTCCCACCCCACCTTCTCCCCCAAAGTTCTCCTGGAATGAGAACTCCTCTTCCCCAAGGCAGGCCAGAGAAAACTCAAACCCCTCTTGCCCAAAGCCAGCCATAAAGCCTGGAGATACTACTCTATGCTTCCCCTGCCCTTTTGTGTAGGATCTGGATATTAAGAAGTTCTCTGACCTACCTTGCTGATAGTTAAGTCATAAGACTCTTGTTCCAGAGGTGTCCTGCCCTACACCTGGGAGGAAAGAACATTGCCCAGTGAGGCCAAGAAGAATCTGAACAGACAGGCCTTACTGGTTTCCCCGCTACTCTACTACTGTTAGATGGTACCCTTCTGTCCAGTCACATTGCTAAGAGTTTGGGGGTCTGTCCCCTCTAAATCTCACAGTGAACTGTGATCTGCAGTGCTGGAGGTGGGGCCTGGTGGGAGGTGTTTGGGTCATGGGGGTGGATCCCTCATGAATGGCCTGGTACCCTCCCTGCGGCAATGAGTTACCACGAGATCTGATTGTTAAGGAGTCTGGGACCTTCCCCCACCACCTGTTGCGCCCTCTCTCTCACCTACTCCCCCTCTGCCTTCAACCTTGAGTAAAAGCTTCCTGGGACCTCATCAGAAGTTGCACAGACACACGTGCTATGCTTGTACAGCCTGCAGAACCATGAGCCAATGAAAACTCTTCTCTTTACAAATTACCCAGCCTCAGGTACTCCTTTACAGCAATGCAAAACAGACTAACACACCTATTTCTACGTGGCTGCCCTTTCTTTATCAAACCTAAGCATAACAACGGACAGTCTTCCCTGGGTCTTTGGTCTTCCTTTCTGAAGCCTGATGTGTTAAATAAAACTTTGATTAAATAAATTTGTTATGGTTTTCTCCTCCTTAATTTGTCTTTTGTTAAAGGAGCATTGGCCATGACCCTCATGATGGATAAGAAAAGGAATCACACTGTCCTACCACTGTAGCTGTGAGTCTTTCTTCCCTTCTCAGCTGAGGAAATCATCATTCATCTTTACTTGAGATCAGGCTTAAGGGATGCCTTTTCCAGGAAGTCTTCCATGATTCCAGGCTGGTCTCAGCCCTTTCCCTTTGCCTGGTATTAAATGAATGGTGCATGTATTGTATCTCCTGCTGATTTTAACTTCATTGAGCACAGAATTCTACCTCCGGGGTGCAAACCCTCCACTAAAGGGTTTAGTGTAGCTAAAGTAGTGGCTGACAAAGAAGGCCCTAAATAATGCCATTCCCAAGACTTCAGCACTGTCTACAATGGAAAGAAAGAACAACCAGACAAGAACCGCAGCTTAATAAGCCATAACTTCCAGAACAACTGCCTGTGCTCATGGGCCCCCTGCAGGTCAGCAGGTGGACACAGGCTGCACTGGGAGGAGCCACAGAGGGTGACAAAAGTGGTCACTTTCTAAAGCGGATTTCCAAAGACCATAAGAGCACTTGGATTTTGGACTGAGTGGGCTATTTTTAAAAACTCCCCATTAAACAATTCTTGAAGGCAACATATCTGTGCCTGGTAAAGGCATGACAGCGGGAGTGGACAGCATGCTTTCTGCACACTTACTTCTGGGGTTAAGTGCACTTCCATGGGCGTGTACGTTGGCCAGTAGCCCATTGTGAGTATGTTCACTGTGAGGTCTATAGGGCCTGAGTCACTCTGATTCTGCATATGCTAAAAACAGAGAAATCCAAGATAATCATTTTGAGAAAGTAATAAAACATAATTAACCTAAAACAAAATAAACCGTGTAATTTTCAATATAGTTTCATCTGTGTTAGAATTTATCTCAGTCCCCAGAATGTATTCCATGAAACCCAATGCCTCACTGGTACTGCCTTTTTCCCTTCTTCAGGTGTCACCACCAGACTCACTGAAATCAAATTCTTGCCACACATGTTTAGATCTTCTTTTTCTTCTTTTAAAATTTACTTGTGAAACATTAATAGTGTAATTTTTTTCTTACATAGAGTGAGATTCATTCTTTCTATCTCATCTATTGCATCTACCTACCTTATCTATTTATCTATCTATGACAAGGTACTGCTATCTCTGTCTATGTATGTATCTGTCTATCCACCCATCCACGACAAGGTCTCACTCTGTTGCCCAGGCTGGAGCGCAGTGGTGCAGTCACGGCTCACTGCAGCCTCAAACTCCTGGGCTCAAGTGATCTTCTCACTTCAGCCCCACCCCAGTAGCTAGGACTACCTGTTCATTTAAAAAATTTTTCTTTTGTAGAGACAGGGTCTTGCTATGTTGATCAGGGTAGTTTTGAACTTCTGGCCTCAAGATCGCCTCTTGCCTCTGCCTCCCAAAGTGCTGGGATTACAGGCATGAGCCACCACACTATCAGATACTTTTTAAAAAGCCGCTTTACCTGAAGAAACACAACTCACCTGCTTGAAATGAACCATGATGTCCTTCGAAAGCTCCATGTCCTTGAACATGCCTTCCAGCTTGCTGGTGAAGGCTGCACCGCACTCTGGACACAGCAAAGGAGGGAGTGAGATTAGGGCAACACACAGGGCAGTGACCCTCAGTTACAGGGGAGGAGCCCAGGCCCCACATGCTTACCGTGCTTGAGCTTTGACAACATAGACTTTTCAGCATCGACTGAGGCACTTTTCCCAACAAGGAGTCTTTTTGCCAAATCTTTTTTATAAAATGCTTCAAAGACATCTTTACCTATTTATAACCAGATGAGAATAATCAAGACATCAGAGAGTTGATAAGCAAATGTTAAACCTCAAACTTCAACTGCTGAAAACCCTTAAAAGTGTTTTTTTTTGTTTGTTTGTTTTTGAGACGGAGTCTTGCTCTGTTGCCCAGGCGGGAGTGCAGTGGCGTGATCTCGGCTCACTACAAGCTCTGCCTCCCGGGTTCACGCCATTTTCCTGCCTCAGCCTCCCGAGTAGACTACAGGTGCCCGCCACCACGCCTGGCTAATTTTTTGTATTTTTAGTAGAGACGGGGTTTCACCGTGTTAGCCAGCATGAAAAGTGTTCATTCCAATACAAACTGGCTCTATTGATACTGACATTCTCATGTTAAACCTCCTCTGAGAAAGCAGGGCCTGTTTACACCTCTTGATTATGCAGCATTTTCTGAGTGCCCAAGTCTCACCGTGGATGAACCTGAACAGGATCATGATCTTGTCCAACGTCCGCTCCAGCTCCTCATCTGTGGCTTCTTTGTTGCCTGCTCTTAACTTTGAATCCACGTGCTTTGCTGTGAGCATAAACATATAGTAAATACTCTAAACTAGAAAAAGAGAGCATCTTCAATTTCTATAAGCAACATTGTACAGGAACATTCTGGAACCTTCCCAAAATGACTATATGACAAAAAAACAAATATCTGATTTTCTAAGATAAATACTTCTCAAGTCATGTGAGAGTAAATACTTCCCAAAATTTTAATGAAGCCAGGACTGAATGTTTAAAGCAGGTTTAAGTATCTTTCTTATCTCTAAATGCAATCTCTGAATTTCAAAATAAAATGGGTTCAGCAAATACATGCTCAGGTTTCAGGACATGACTGCCCCGGATGCTGGAGTGCCTATTTCTAGGATCTGGTGTCATGAACGCAGAGGAGACATTCTCAAAGAGAAAGACTTTCTCAGGGCATCCAAGGTGGCAACGCAGGGTGAAAGCATTTCTACTCGGGCTTCCTGTTTCTGAGGCTGCACAAGCCATCGTCAGGTGGCTCGGGAGGGAGGATCAAAGTCCCCATGTGATGGGAGAACCCAAGACTTCCAGAAGCCCAAACTCCCAAGAGCTCAACATCCCTTTGCTTTAGAGAAACCACAAATGATACAGAGGAACAAAAGCCAAAGTAAACTGCCTTGTGAATTCCTTCTGTTGCTGTTTTTGTTAGTTTTTTTCTTTTCAACATTTTGTAATGGAATATTCTGAACACACACAAAAGTAGACAATTGCACAATGAGCTCCATGTTCCATCTTACATCTTTGGCAGTAATCAATAGTCAATCTAGTATCATCGTATTACAGTTCTCTTTGCCCCTTTCTCCTTCAAATTAAAAAAAAAATTACTGACTAGAGAAACCCTATGAATTCTGAAATATATTTTGATATTATTGTGAACAAACTGTACAGCTTAAAAATAGTATTATCATTTGAGATCTCATCTGGTTTTATCCTATTTTAATATGGATTAGAGAATACAAAGACGGTGATCACCCCTCCCTTCTTTGGCGAAGTCAAGCGTCATTTCTTTTCTAAATTCTTACTTCATCTTCCCTTATGGAAGTGCCCTCCTCCACCCATGCATGCAGGTGTGTCGGTTTTAAATGTGTGTCCTAATAAGACTTGATAAAAATGCTTTCCACACACCCTTTGAGCAGCTTGAACATTTTGGTTGATTTTGCCTTATTTTCCCACATTGAAAAATTGTCTAGAAATGGGTGAGACTGTCTCAAAAACAAACAAAACCAAATATTTTTTACCGATGAGTTCTGCAGGCTTGTTTGGTCTCTTGTTGATGAACGTCTCAAAGGACTCCTTCATCAGGTTGACGAAGCGCTCGTTCTTCTGGAAGCAGACCTCGATCACGTGGTCCACCTTGTCCTTGAAGTCCAGCAGGTCTTGGACCATGTCTTTGTCTTTCTCAGGATTGATGACGATTGCTGTTCCAAAAGTCTACAAAAGCAAATCAATACCAACTCAGCAATACGTTTACAATACCAAATAGTACTTTCTCCTGCTATCATATAATCAGGATAGTTTAACAGAAATTACTCTTAGTAGTAAATACTCAATAACTCTAAAAGTTTCACAAATTGAATTCACATTTCAAAAATTAAGTGAATACACTTTTTTTGGAGGCAGGCCCTCACTCTGCGGCCGAGGCTGGAGTTTGGTGGTGTAATCACGGTTCACTGCAGCCTTGACCTCCCAAGCTCAAGCGATCCTCCCACCTCAGCCTCCTGAGTAGCTGGTGCACAGGCTCAGACCACTACATCTGGCCAATCTTTTTAAAGTTTTGTAGAGACAGGGTCATGTTGCCCAGGCTGGTCTCGAACTCCTGGCCTCAAGCAATCCTCCCGCTGTGATTTCCCAAAGTGCTGGGTTTACAGGCATGAGCCCCTGTGCTTGGTGTGAATATACAATTAAATACACAATTAATGCGTTGGTCTTACGATTCTGTTTCTGAGAGAACTTACCAACGACTGGAAAATGTCCATTGCTTTTTAAAGAATGTTTATGTGTAAGTTCCTCCAAGACAAGTTAATTCCTACTAATTCAATATACCTCTTGGGGCTTCTTAGCTAGTTTTCCTTCTCTATCACTTCTAACCATGAAAAGTTCACTTTTTTAGTTTCTATTTTTTTTTTTGTTTAGAGATGGAGTCTCGCTTTGTCACCAGGCTGGAGTGCAGTGGCGCAACCTCGGCTCACTGCAACCTCCGCCTCCCAAGTAGCTGGGACTACAGGGGCACACCACCACGCCCAGCTAGAGACGGGGTTTCACCATGTTGGCCAGGATGGTCTCGATCTCTTGACTTCATGATCCCCCTGCCTTAGCCTCCCAAAGTGGTGGGATTACAAGCGTGAGCCACTGTGCCTAGCCTAGTTTGTATTTTTAATTTAAAAATGTTATATTAAACATTCCTAAAAGTCTGTGTAGGGCACTAATAAACAGTTAACATTTGATGATATAAACTATATATGCCGAAGAGGAACTGAATACAATGACTGGATTTAAAAAATTTGTCTCAATAGAATGCACATGTGCACTCACACATCACACACACACGCGAGGTAGCTGGTTGGTGGAAAGATGCCAACAGAAGGCTGGGCACAGTGGCTCACGCGTGTAATCCCAGCACTTCGGAAGGCTGAGGCGGGTGGATCACAAGGTCTGGAGTTCCAAGACCAGCTTGGACAATATGGTGAAACCCCATCTCTACTAAAAATACAAAAATTAGCCGGGTGTGGTGGCAGGAGCCTGTAATCCCAGCTACTCAAGAGGCTGAGGCAGGGAACTGCTTGAACCCGGGAGGCAGAGGTTGCAGTGAGCTGAGATCACGCCACCACACTCCAGCCTGGATGACAGAGTGAGATTGCGTCTCAAAAAAAAAAAAAAAAGATGCCAACAGAAAGGGCACAGAGTCTCCCAGAGAGGGGCAGTGTGTGGCTAGCAGGTGTGGGAGGGACTTACCTCTTACTCTACACCCTTTGGTGCTAACTGCATTTTAAAATAATGCACATACACTACAAGGCCCAGCTTTATTTTGATAACGGCATGTGGAGTTGAATATAAACTACTATTTTGTTACAGCATAACTGCTTATTGCTGACACTCAGGGGTGATGGTCACTGACTGATTTTTATTACCCAGATTGGAAACTGCAAAGGTGAACTTTTCCTAGTTTTAGCACATATTCCCATCCCCTGAAGACTGTCTCACTGGCAAAAAACCTAAATCTTCAGTAGCTTTATGGCCAATTTAGTGTGACTCAGTTATAACTTCCAATTCTATCCCTGTACGAGACCTTGTGGGGAGGGGTGCTGTGAGCGCCGGTTTTCTACAGCTGGACTGATGCATGACTTCAGGTCTGATTATTCCATAAAGCAGCATGTAAGCTTTCATTTATCTTTTTTACTTAACAGAAATCTTTACTGAGATAATGAAAGATTTGCACAACAGTAAAAATAGCAAAGCAATCCCAGTGTGTGTTTCCACAGTTTCCTCCAATGGCAACGGTTTGCAAAACTACACAACAGTATCTCAACTGGGATACTGACACTGACAACACACCAGTCTTTTTCAGATGGCCCAGTTTACTCGTAACTCATCTGGGTGTGCACATGTAGACCTCGGCCAAAACCCCGACTGTTCCCGCAGAAGGCTACCTCCTGGGGCCTTTTATAACCACACACCCCGCCCCATCCCTACACCCTGGTAACTTTTCATCTATCCTCCATTTCTAAATTTTGTCATTTCCAACATGTTATGCAATAACATGTTAAGTATCTGTGATTGGCTTTTTTTTTTTCCTCTCAGCGTAATTCTTTGGAAATTTTGTTTATCTTTTCATTATGGGATCTAAGAATAGTCACCAGCAAGCAAAAACACAGATTTCTGCTAAATGTTCACCATTTAAGATGGAAAATTCATGCTAGGCAACTGGCACATCCTGAAAACACGAGCTATCTGTGAAGGGGCCCTGATGTCTGCCTCAGTTCTCCTGTTTCTGTGAGGGGCATCTGGAGAACGGCTTCTCATCAGAGGGTCTTCAGCAGGTTTCTTGGGCTGGGCAACTCTGGCCCTCTGGGCAGGCGATTCTTTGTGGTGAGGGCTGCCTTGTGCATTCAGCAGCACCCCTGGTGCTGCCCAGCAAAGCAAGCAGTATCCTCTCTGTTCAGACAGCCACAAATGTCTCCAGACATCAACAAGTGTCCCCTTGGTGGGGTGGAGCCCTGGGCCAAGAGCCCCTAGTCTTTAGGGAGGTCCTATGTCAGTACCGAGGGGCCTTTCTCCTGGGCAGGACATGTGAAAACTCAGGGTACTGCCCAAGAAGCCACTCTGCGACGGGTTGGACTGGGCTTGTCAGGGATGCCAAAGAAATGCTTTCAAAACACGAAAGCGAAAGCTGAAGTAATAAATCCTAAATTTGGACCGTTAAGAAATAAAGTCTATAAAGCAACCTGATATGCCAAATATATAATAGTTCTCACTGAGGAAAGGGCATGAGGAGATCATGTCTGACAAGCAGATTTACCAAAATGATTACTTTCGGAAAAATCATGATTTAGAATTAAACCAATATTTATGCTGATGAAGAAGAGCAAAACAGTTGTTCTTAAGTTATACTTTCTACCTTGATGGTGCTAATCACTGCTGGTGTTATCCTAAAAAGCAAATTCACACTGGTGATTGGGAAGCAGATGGAAGCCTACCATCCACCATATCATCACCCTATGTGATGAAAATGCAGACGGGCCCTCCAGCAGCCCAGTTCCCTTTGCCAGGGCACACTAGGCGTTCTCAGGAGGGGCTCTGCTCCCTGCAGGGAATGCCCGCGCCCGCGGCCTCAAAACCCCGCCAGTACCTTGATGTACTCGCTCCAGTGCTGCAGCAGCACCTGCTGCCCGCCCCTCACCCGGCTGAACAGCTGGTACATCTGTGCGAGGTCCGGCACTCTGTTCTCATCCAGTAAGTGGTCAAGCCCTGAGATGTGCAGTACACGTCAGCAGAGTACAGCATGGGCAGCATTAACAACAACTCAACTAGAATACAGCGTGCACCATAAGAACGTCAATACACCGCTTAGAAATTGGGCGGGTCTCCATATCGCTGCCTCTACATGAGCAGGTTGATCTGGTTAAATATCTGAGATGGATCCTATTAGGTGAACCTCATTTTCTCTGAGTATGTTGGAAGATGTATTATTTACTTCTTCATGTCATTGAAGCCCTCTTATTTCACTTAAGTTAGCAAGTCAGAAAATCCAGTTTACACCAACTATTTAACCTGGGAGGTTCATGTTCTCAATCTACTTCTGATTTAGTCCATCGGCCAGACAATGTAAAAGCACAAGCTATCAAATCTAATTTATAGTGGATTAAATTTATTCACACCTATAGTAAACTATAAGAGAAAAATATCATCAGACATTTTGAAGTGTTTAACATAGCATTTAAAAGAGTTTTCAGTGTTTTAGATTTTTAATATTGATAACGGCTTTCTAAAACCATACTTCAATTAGAAAAACTCCATGGATTTTCTAAATACTTGCTTTATGATAGCTATTGAGAGGCAGCCAGGTTAAAGCATAAAATGGTGAACAGTCATACAATTCACAAAGCCTCAGATTCTGCCTACAGTGGGCACGATGTCCACACAAACGAGTGGTTTAAAGTTGTGTGCAAACACATGGTGGGACTATAATTACAATCCTTACCTAGAGTTCCAAATGTTTATTTCTCTCAATTACATTCTGATCTACTGACACAAACTTTTTATACTTTATCTTACTAAAACCCATGTCTTAAGAATTCAAAAAAAGTATCTTTTTAATTTTTAAAATACTTCTAATAAAATTTAGGGTAAGCTTTTACATATATAATTTACCATTTTCTTTAAATAATTTTGCTCAACAAAGTATGCACTGGAACAATTTATGCAAATTTCTACTATTTACTTGAAATCTTTTTTCTCTTTTTTTTTTCAGACAGGTCTCTTGCTTTGTCACCCAGGCTTTTGTAGTTCTATAGCCTTAACCTCCTGGGCCAAAGTGATCCTCCCACCTCAGCCTCCTGAGTAGCTGGGACCCTAGGCATGCACCACCTGTGGCTTTAAAAAAAATTTTATTTTTATTTTTTTGGTAGAGACAGGGTCTCTCTTTGTTGCCCAGGCTGGTCGTGAATTCTTGGGCTCAAGTGATCCAAAGTGATACTTTGGCCTCCCAAAGTGCTGATGTCACAGGTATGGGCCACCACGCCTGGCCTTTTTTCTTATAAAGTGACTCCTTTCATAAAAACACCTGACACAAATTCTGAATGCATTTGTTTTTAGATGGATAGGTGAAACTACATCAGCTGTGTAGGTTTCAGTGTGGCATAAGCAGAAAAATCATGACCAGATTGGACCCATGGCTCTCAGCTCACAAGCAATGTGATTCCAGGCACCAATATCTGGCTGTTTTAAGCCCTGGTTTTCTTATTTGTAGAATGGGGATAATGATTTCACAGAATTGTTTTAAAAGATATTTACATCAAGTGCAGTTGTTTGTAACAGGAGATGCTCAATCATGTTAATTCTCCTACTTTTTGGTTTTATTTTGGTTTCACTTAAGTATCTCATTAGCCATACTACTATTATCTGACAATGTAGAACCCAAACCAGAATATATTTGAATACCATTTAGGGCCTTCTCAAAATTAAACTTTAAGGTTTCCAATGGCCTGAAAAAAGTCTTGTATTTTCCAAATACATTTAAAATGACTTTCAGAAGGTAACATTGTTTCAAATGGTAACAGTGACTGTCCCAATTAAGTACTAAAGTGTTATAAAGGTTAGACTGCTCATTATAATTTTCACAGAATTTAGCACACTTTGAAGCCTAGAAATAAAAGCAATAAACAAAGATCGAGGTAAGACATCAGCATCAATTTTAAAGGTGCAGGCTGCTAGAAGCCATCTTCCTGTGGCCAGGTACTGCCACCACTTGGGGAGAAGTGGACGTGAAGGCTGCGCAGTCAGCACTACAACACATGCTCTTCTCTTCCAGAAAATCAGGAGAAAAGTGTACTCTGCTTAAGCAGACCACCTAGTCAGTAGTTCATCTGACACTAAGATGCACGAAGTCCACAGGTGAGGGAAGCCTCACGAAAATCTAACAGCCCGAACAGCTCCCTGAGTCCCCTACATCCGAGTGTGCATGAAGAATGGCCGGACACAGGAAATGAGTCTGCTCAGAGAGCTGCATCAGGCTCACTGCACCCACGTTTCAGCATGTGTGTGGTATAGGAGGTCCGCCGGGCCTTCCCGCCACTGGGGTTTTAGCAGTGAATGTAGTTCCACTAGGTGCCTTCCATTATTTCTCTTACTGATTTTTTTTCTCCTGTGGATGGCTAACATGTTCATTAGAAAAGATTTTTAATGACTGTCTTATGAAAATAACAAACATCCTAACATTGCTATTTGTAATGCTCTCTTTACTTTCCTAATGAATTAAGGATAATTGTTCAGTTTAATTTGCACAAGAGTTAGGAAATCTACCTTTCTGCAGAATTGCTGTTAAATGTTCTCCTAATAGCTGTTTCTCCACACAAGCAATCAGTGGTTTCCTATATAAGGCAAAAAGAATAAGCGTTAGAAACAAAGTTTAAAGAAGAGACTGGTTCTCTGTAAAAGACGGGGGCGTTTCTCTACGACAGATGCAGTCTAGAGGCAATCAGAAACGGAAGGTTAAGAGCATTTCCTCATGCAAACGGACGACGACTCCTGTTGCTAATGACGCTAAAGGAAGCGCTTTCTAAAAACTACCTACTGAATGGCACAAACAGGCCCACGGGCGGGCCCTGGGAAGCAGGGATGCTTCTGCGTTATTCCAAGAATTGCTAATTTTAGCCATCTTCCCAAGCCTTCATTTCTAGTTTATAAGGAACGTTTTAATGCACCATCTTATGGAGAAGAGTAGAGCCGACATTCCGCCTTCTGCTTCCTACACGAGCGGAAAGGGCTCAGGGAGGCTGTGTGTGACCTGCACACCCTGGTTGTTGGGCTTTGCTGTAGCTGCCGCTCTCTCCACTATTTCCCCCTGACTTCCCTGGCTGCTGCTTCCCAGTCTCCTGGGGGCTGCTCTTCTGCTCCCAGTTGGAAGGAAGCACAACATGGTACCTGAGCCGCCCTGGCCTGGCTCGAGATCTTGGATTTCCCACAGGCTCCTCCAACACTCCACACGTCTGAGTGACCAAATCTCTTTTTCTGCGCCCTCTGTTTTTGTGCTGGATTCTGTCATAATCCTGCCCCTTTCCTTACCTTACTGAGTCCAGTTCTGCATACCGTATCATTTTCATCTCTCCTCCTGTTTTCTCTGCTGAGTCCTACCAAGTCCTGTTCTGCACATCTGTATATTTTATCATTCCCTACTGGGTCCAGTTCTGCACACTGTATCATTTTCTATTTTTTTTTTTTTTTTTTTTTTGAGACGGAGTCTCACTCTGTCGCCCAGGCTGGAGTGCAGTGGCGTGATCTCGGCTCACTGCAAGCTCTGCCTCCCGGGTTCATGCCATTCTCCTGCCTCAGCCTCCCAGGTAGCTGGGACTATAGGTTCCTGCCATCACGCCCGGCTAATTTTTTGTATTGTTAGTAGAGACAGGGTTTCACCATGTTGGCCAGGATGGTCTCGATCTCCTGACTTTGTGATCCGCCCACCTCAGCCTCCCAAAGTGCTGGGATTACAGGTGTGAGTCACAACGCCCGGCTGCACACTGTATCATTTTCATTTCTCTCCCTTGCTGTCCCCTCTGCCTCTGTCCTTGCCTCCCATCATATGGACACTCTGTGCCTGACATGCACGCTCACATAATCTCTCCCTTTTTGTTTCCCTAGCTACTCATCAACCTCAGGTTTGCAGGAAAAAAACATTAGATAAAAAGAGAAAATTGTGTGACAGCACCATAAATAAAATTAAAGCAATATAAAATGTGTAACAGAGAGTGCACAATCAAAATAGTCTAATATTCAGTGATACTCCATTAACATAAATAGACCATCTCAAAACTCAAAGATGCCAAGTATCTCAGCAAGATTTACTCTCTTTAGACAGTAACTCACGACAAGGCACTGGGTAAAAACTGTAATTTGTGAATGCCAAATAATGACAAATAACAAAGTAAAATATGCTAGGTGCAAAAATACTCTTAGTATTGAATGAATTGACAAAGTCACCCTTTATTTCAATAACCAGCCAGGAGAACCTTCCAGCCACGGTGAAGATACGAATGCTCAGCGAGCAAACAGTACTTACTGTGTGCTGTGGTCCAAGTAAGTGATTACTCTGTCTCCTTCTTCCTCTAAGCGTTTACTTACATGGTTAAGATATTCTGGAACCTTACAAACAAAACAATTAAACGTGTCAGTAACAAAAAGACTGTCGACACTATCCAAGAAATTGAAATTTTGTTTTCCTTACATGTAATTTTTTTAAAAAGCAGAATATATATTCAAGCCAAATATTAACACAGATTAACAGGGAGGGAGAGGTAGGACGGAAATATGTGTGTGGGGGACATGGAGAAAGGACCCTGAGATTAACATCCATCCTAGAACAGGGCCCAGGCTGCACTTCTCTTTTGTCCCTGCTCACCACCAAGTTTCGGGGTCTGTACACACCCTCCTCCCATCCCCAGGGCCCACAGGGAGCTGAGCAGCACTTGGTAAGAGGGTGAGGTGCTAAATGGCAACCCTGCCCTGCACAGCTGGGTCAGCAAAAGCAAGTCAACAAGTTGGTTGTTCATCTGGGGGACACCAAACAACACGGTTGCAGGAGACTTCAAAGTACGCCCATGTTTCCCAAGACAGTGCGGGAAAGGCCTGGGGCTCTGCCGGGGACCTCAAAGTACCCCCATGTTTCCCAAGACAGTGCAGGAAAGGCCTGAGGCTCTGCTGGGGTAGCTGCAGCCGGGCTCAGTATCTGACATGAAACTTCCTCTCCAAAGCCAGAATGAAGGAACCAATGGCCAGGGTCCATTCTAGGCAGTAGCACACGCCATTTGGGTGACAGTCTATGGGGCAGGTTCCGTTATAATTTTGCTCTGGTATCTGGAAAGGTGATTAAGTTTTTTGGGTTCCTATTACTATCATACGTTTTTTCACACGGCTTTTTTTGGGAAAATTTTTTGCAGTGCTTCACACAAATAAAAAATTTTATCATTTGTATTTATTTTTCATTTTTAAGATGTATGTTTTTATCATCTTGCTTAAATTTGAGTTATTTTAATTATTTCAGAAATGATCTTACAGCTTTTTACTTGTGGGGGGAGTGCAATAGTTTCTAAGTTCACATAAACTAAATTCTTAGTATACTAAGAACGAAGCTCATTACTGGGGATTCTGGCAAGATTGCAGCTTTCAGAAGATTTTCAATGAAACGTTTGCGTGTGTGTGAAAAGGCAAACATGAGGAAAGTCCTCCCAGGTGCTCATCTGCAGAAACAAAGCCAGGGGATTCAGAAACATCCCATCATCTCACCTCTCTCTCCTGCATTAACCTTTGGCCTTCGGAAGCATATAAGCAATTAGTCTCTTCCAAAAATTTCAGTTCAAATGAGTCTTTATACACCTAAGAAATGAGCAAAGTTATTGACCAATTTCAGTAAAGGAAACAATCTTTACAAGTGGTAACACATCCCAGTTTCTGACGGGGCAGGCTGCCATGACCCGAACTTGGAGCCGCCTGTGGCCACCCAGCCGGCTGGCTGCACTGTCCTTCCCAAAACGGCCAGGCAGGCCCTCCTCTGTTCTCTTCCTACCGTGCCTTGGGGTCCTATTGCTCTAAAGAACTTCGTGTGTGTTGCTAATATTTTCCCCCAGTGTGTCATCTGGTTTTGTCTCTGTTTATATTTTCCATGAAAAAGGTGCATTTTATGTAGTGATATTTGATCTATCTTCTCTTTTGTGGCACCTGGTGTGGTGGTAGCTCGAGAGCCATTCCCCTTCTAGGGATTTTAAAGACTCTCCTATCTTCAACAAATGTCTTTATGATTTCATTGTTTAACATCTTTGGTACAACCATTTATTCTGGTGCAAGTAGCTGGGCAGGTACACAGGTATCTTCCGCACAGGCAGCACTCACCTGCAGGTCAGACAGCATGCCCAGCAGGCTCCGCAGCAGGCTCCGGTCCACGGCCTCGCCGCTCCTCTCGCGCTCGATCAGCAGCAGGATTCCATCAATGGTTTTACTCTGAACCATTTTATCACTAATAATATGGGTTCTAAACAGTTCTAATCCCATATCCCTGTACAGACAGTAAGAAACAGGACTACATTTTAGTTTCGCTTTTTAGAAGTTATGGGTGAATCTCCAGCTATGCTATTCAATATCATCCCAAAAATGTGAAGTTGCTAATTCTCTACATCTAGGTGCCAAGAATTCCTTTTTAAAAACTTCTGTTTCTCGGCCAGTCTAGCGTGCTTTGTATTTCCTTCCTTAAACAGAGCTGCTCCACGTTCCTGGAGACACTGCTAGGTCATGCATGCCACTGACAATAAAACTGGTATCACACAAGCTGCTGGCAGAAGCCCGGGGTCCTCGCCACCTTCCTGCTGAGTGACTGGAGACGCTCAGGCAGTTGGGCACCACGACCCTGTCTGCCCCACCTGCCCCGCCCGCCACTGTCTCTAACAGCCCTCAGGGTACACTCTCTTCCCAGTGTCCTCTGCTGAGCACATCCCAGCAGCTTCCCTTCTCCAAGCCCTGGGAGCTCTCCTACCAAACGTTTGCTGCTTTCCCCTGAGAAGAGAAGGTGACACACAGCTTTCAGAGTTCATCGCAGTCCTCAGCTCATGGCCTGAGGAATGTTAGGAAGATGGTTCAGCTGCCAGTGGCTGTCCACAAAACCCATCTTGTGGGCTCTGTGCTTTGCTTTGACACTCATGCTGTCCCCAATGGCCAAGTACTCCATTAAGGAGGGGCCAAAAATACAGATGCTGGGCTCCAGCCAGAAATCCTGAATTGGCACATCAGGGCAGGAGTGGTGCTGGTGGTGGCGGTAATACTAACAGTGGTGGTGGCAGCAGTAACATGGTGGGCAGGTGGTGGCGGCAGTAATAGTAACAGTGGTGGTGGCGGTAATACTAACAGTGGTGGTGGCAGCAGTAACATGGTGGGCAGGTGGTGGCGGCAGTAATAGTAACAGTGGTGGTGGCGGTAATAGTAACAGTGGTGGTGGCGGCAGTAGAAATCGCAGTGGTGGCGGTGGTGGTAGTAATATTATTAATAATATTATGGTGGCAGTGGTGGCAGCAGCCACAGTGGTGGGTGTCACACAGGTGTGCAGAGGGCCCCGGGAGCCACCTCGATGGTGGAGACATGCACCTCCTTTGACTGCCCACCACATCGCCATGGGCCTCTCCTGTTGCTCCCGGGCGTGCTGCACACCAGGTCTTCTGTGCACTTCACCACAGTTGGAGCGGGAAGGTGCAGTGGCCAGACTTGTGGGCTCGAGGCAGCTGCCTGGGTTTGAATCCTGGCCCTACTACTTGCTAGCTGTGTGACCCTGAGCAAGAAGCTTAATGTCTCTGTGCCTTTCCTTCCTGAACTGTAAAATGGGGATCAAATGTTATTAGTTCCTGCCTGTGAAGCCCTTGGGGCAGTGCCAGGCAGGTAGCCAGTGCTTAGGAAGGCTTAGGTCTCCACTTGTGTGACTCTCTACCCTGCCACTGGGATCTTCTCTTTAAAACATCAACCTCAGCTGAAAAGCCTTCAGGGCCCTCATCAGCTCCATCCCTCCCCACCTCCCACTCCCCACACAGGCTTCTTCTGGTCATGCTGCCATCCTAGCCATCACTAGCAGGAGATACTCGGCTTTGAACTTACTGCTTCCTTCCTTCTACTCTTTCTTTCTTAGCTGCCTGATCACCCTTGCCCATTCTTCAAAGCACAGGCCAAGGTTCACCCTCAGCCCTCCTCCCCATCCCAGAGGTGGACAAAGTATGTCCTCACCACGCATTGCCCACACACACCTCAACCAGGATTCTTCTTGTAATGATGCTCACATTCAGGTTTTTAGCCTCTTGTGATAGACTGGAGGTGGCATCATTTATTCTATTCTATAAACAATGTTTATAGTTTGTATGACAATTATGGTATAAACTATGTTTATAAATTAAGAGTTTAGTGTTGGGCATGGTGGTTCACACCTGTGTAATTCCAGCACTTTGGGAGGCTGAGGTGGGAGGATCGCTTGAGGCCAGGGGTTCGAGACCAGCCTGGGCAACATAGCGAGATCCTGGCACTACAAAAAACTTTTAGAAGTTAGTCGAATGTGGCGGTGCATGCCTATAGTCCCAGCTACAGGGGAGGCCAACACAGGAGGATCTCTTGAGCCCAGGAGTTTGAAGCTGCAGTGAGTTATGATTGCGCCACTGCACTCCAGCCTGGGTAACAGAGTGAGACCCTGTCTCTAAAAATAATAATAATAATAATAATAATAATTTTTGAAAAGCATTTAGACTATGGGCCAGACAACTGAGGTAGGGCAAGTTATTTTAACTTATGTGCCTTAGTTTGTATAAAATAGGAGTGACAATGGCCACGCCATAGAGCTGTTCTAGGGATTAAATACATTAGTAGGAAACAGTCCCTTGCACAGAGCAAATGCTAAATAATCTGCTATGGTCACTTTTATCATCTCCATTCTTTCCTGGAACACAGGCTGTCTTTTCTGTGCAGCGTTTGCCTTCTCATAGACCACATGGATGCCTGCTAGGAGATGTGTGGGAGTTCCATGAGGAAGTTAGAAGCGCAAATGGCATTAACGGGAGCTTCAACAAGGACAGGGTGTTCAAAATTGCACAGATATTGTATAAAATAAGGACAAAAACGCTCGCTGGATTTGGTAACTGGCAGGTCACCGACATCTCAGACAAGAGCAATCTCTACATGGTGAAAGCAGAAATCACATTGCCTTGGGTCAGCATGCCCAGTGGGTGGGGGTAGGAAAAGCAGGCACATTTTAAAGAACTTGGGTTTAAAGCTCATGAGAAAGCACAACATCACTTTTATGCATGAATGTGAGAAGAATGAAACACTACATTAACAGAGAACAAGACAAATCAGACGGTGAGACCGGACACAACTTTTGTCCAAAGTCGGCTTGCAGGAGGAGGCAGGACTCAGCACCCTGGGGTGGTCACAGAGGACACACAGGGGTCAGCAGAGGACATGCAGGGGTCAGTGACCATGAATGCTGCTGAGGAAAGGCCCCAGAACCCCTAGTGTATACAGTCCCCGAAAGATGACAGATGATGAGTGCTATGTGCTCAGGAGGCCGGGAGGCTGAGCAAGCCATCCCACAGGGGACGCACAGCCTCAGGGCTGCCACCCCACGGGCAGCAGGCAGTCTTTCTCAGAGTTTCAACTGCAGCGCTGGAAAGAGCTGCTCCAGGCTCAACCTCCAGTCGTCAGAGAGAAACCAAGACCCTCCGTCTTCACACTCATGACCAAAGTCAGCCGCCTGTCCCAGCTTCCCGCTCCACTCCTCACTGCTGGCTAGACACCTGGTGTTTGAAGGATAAGACCCACCTGGACTCCTACGTTCACGTTAATGATTTTGGCTGAAGAAAGGAAGGCACAAGTAATCACACACACTTTACCATCTTAGCCTGCGGAAGACACAAACGGGACGAAAAGCATCAGCCGCAGGGAAGACGCAGCTCTATCCTGTGAGGACACTCACCAGATGGAGGGCAGCGTGGAGTTCTGCAGCACATAGGTGCGGTCCAAGAACAGGAAGATGCTTCTGATCATGATCTGACCAGAAGAAAGGAGAACCATTTACTTATGAATTCTACTAGCAAAATATTAAAGATCAGGCCTTTTAACTCCATGCTAGCTGTCTCAAATCCAACAACTGTTTCCTGTCCACCACGGCCCTCATGTTTGATTTTTTTTTTCTAAAGTTAATTTTGTCCCCTTGGTATGTGATTTCCATCTCTCTAATATCGTAAATCTGACTGTAGGAATTTTAATGCACTTAGCCTAAAACGATATTTTTTCTTTTTTTAAAGAGATCCTGTGTTCAGCCAAGGCCTAAAGGATATCTTTTAAATTTGGTCTTTTTTTTTTTTTTTTTTGAGATGGAGTCTCGCTCTGTCGCCCAGGCTGGAGTGCAGTGGCGCAATGTGCAAGCTCAGTGCAAGCTCTGCCTCCCGGGTTCACACCATTCTCCTGCCTCAGCCTCCCAAGTAGCTGGGACTACAGGCGCCCGCCACCCCACCCGGTTTTTTTGTTTTTTTTTTTGTATTTTCAGTAGAGATGGGGTTTCACCGTGTTAGCCAGGATCGTCTCAATCTCCTGACCTCGTGATCTGCCCTCCTCGGCCTCCCAAAGAGCTGGGATTACAGGCGTGAGCCACCGCGCCTGGCCTAAATTTGGTCATTTTTTTTGACTGATGTGGTACTTCTTACTAGATTAGTGAGATGCACTAAGCTTTTAAAACCTGAGTTCCTGTTACATGATGAGGCTCTTAGACGTGTCTCTCTGACTCTGCGTTGCGAGCAGAGTGAGGGGACGCAGGATGATGCACTGGTCCTGTCCTGTGCTCCTACCATTGAGCCCACTACCTGGCTGGGGAGACTTGTGGACACATCTCACCAAAACCTTCCCAACAGACACTCAGCAAGCTCTAGCAGCTGCCAGGTACCTGGCCCAGAAGAGAAATACACCCATCGTCTCCTACTTATATCATTTAGAAAACGAAAGATTTCAACCTACTTAGGAAAGCTATTAATACGGTCTTTTCTTTCACTTAAGTAATTAATGGCCAGGTCACACTAAAAATGTATACATGAAGTCAAGTCAAAGCCAAGACATCTACAAAGCCTAAGACGTTGGTTGTGCAGTTGCAGTAAAGACCTGGGATTCAGGCTAGATTTTCAGGAGTAAACTGTGCTTAAAGAGACACTTAGAGACCCATTCAGGCATCTAAGAATCCTCTCACCACTGCGGACTGACTGTGGACCTGAAGGCCAAGAGGGTCAGTGGGGCCCTCCACAGGAGCTGAGGAGTTCACCTTCCCTGCTTTTCTCATTGTGCTGTTCAACTACAGCACTGAACACAGACAGAACCCTCGACAGAACTTCTATGTCTCAGCTCTCAATCATGTGGGTGAGGGAAGATGGATGAGGTCGTGTTTTGATATAAAAATTAACAAGCTTACCATTTGTCTGCAGTGGTCCTGCCAGCATGTGTTAATCTTCTTTAAAAATAAAACACTATCTAGTGAGTCTGTACAGACCTGCTAAGGAAAACTTCAAAAACGCTGGCCAGTTTAATTATTACAATTTTTTTTTTTTTGAGATGGAGTCTCGCTCTGTCGCCCAGGCTGGAGTGCAGTGGCACGATCTTAGCTCACTGCTGTGCAGCCTCCGCCTCCCAGGTTCAAGCGATTCTCCTGCCTCAGCCTCTTGAGTAGCTGGGATTACTGGCGTGCACCACCACGCCCAGCTAATTTTTTGTATTTTTAGTAGAGATAGGGTTTCACCATGTTGGTCAGGCTGATCTCGAACTCCTGACCTCGTGATCCACTGGCCTCAGCCTCCCAAAGTGCCGGGATTACAGGCGTGAGCCACCGCACCCGGCCATTATTACAATTTTAACCCTTAATTTCAGCTATCTTCTCCACTGAATACTACACACCATTCAGTAATTGGAATACTGAAAGAATATTAGTCTTGAATGTTCATGTCCCCCCAAAATTCATAGGCCGAAACTCTCACTCCACGGTAATGATGTTAGGAGGCAGGGCCTCTGGGAGGTGATTAGGTCACGAGAGTGGACAAGCCTCAAGAATGGGGTTACAAAAGAGACCCCAGAGAGCTCCCCTGACTCTTCCACCATATAAGGATGCAGTGAGAAGGTGCTGGCTATGGACCCCACCAGACATGCAATCTGCCAGTGCCTTGACCCTGGACCTGCAGCCTCCAGAGCTGTGAGCAACAGACTCCTGCTGTTAATGAGCCACAGGCTATGGTGTTTTGTCATAGCAGCCCCAGTGGGCTAAGATACACTAGAAGTTCAATCATGGATCTCTGTATCTCATCACCTCAGCCTGCCTGTGCTGCCTTCCCTTCCCGCGGCCCTGCCTGCCTCCGGCCGCTCGCCACTCCCTCTCCAGCCTCCCTTCATCCTCTCTTTCCTTCACTGCCAGACACTTTCAAGTCCCTGCCGGCAGAAACACACCCAGGCCATAAGTGCCCTGGGGCTAGGTGGCCGGACAAAAGGCCCCACTTCACAAAGGGCAGACACTGAACATACTCCCACAGAGGGGCTCCTGGAGATGGTGACTGGCCTGGTAAGAGTCACTAGGACTATATTTTAAAAATTAAAAGAGACGGCGCCTCACTATACTCCTAGGCTGGTCTTGAACGCGTGGTCTTAAGTAATCCTCCTGTCTCAGTCTCCCAAAGTGCTAGGATTACAGGTGTGAGCCAGTGTGCCCAGCCTGTGGCGAAGTGCAGCTGGACAGGAAAATGGCTCAGGTTTAACTTCCAGCCTCAATGAAAACTAACATGAACTCTCATGCATGCACCAAATTAGGAACACTCTTACCTTGACTCTTAGAATGTGTATTTTTAGGAAAAGGCCCAAAAAGTAGTTTAGGACAAAGAACCCAGAATATGGGCTCGTAGAGCAAGTGGTCTGGCGTCCCTCAGGTTCATGCAAAGCTGAGAATCATAAATGACTATAAACTGCTTTCTGGTTTACGAAACACTCTTCACATCCATTCTCACTGAAAATCTCCCCAACCTCGTGGTGCAGGCATTGTTCCCTCTGCACAGATTAAGAAAATGGCTTATCAAAGTTGACAGAACATGGACTTCCTACATGTTAACTCTTGATCCACCGCCTGTCAGCAACACGATACTGGCCAAACCAAGGGACTTCTCTAGGTCTGTTTCTGCTGTGCAGCAAGACACTTCACACTCAAGAGCCGACGTGAGGTGGTGACAACATCCTCACACACAGAGAGGAGGAAAAACACATCAGTTAAGTAGGATGCACAAATCAGACAGGAGCTGGAGTCTCAGGGTGGCAAAGAGTACCAGGAGGTACAAAGAAAGAGTACCAGGGAGGGTAGGGTGCCAGGCAGAGCCTGAGGAGGAATAAACGGTGCTGAGGACAGCCAAGGGGCTCCCGGGGGGGTCTGAGTCCTTGTAACACCAGGAAGTGCTGTGACCACAGCTACAGGGGCCTGGCTAAGACAGCTTACACTATTTTTTCTTGAGGCTTTGCTGAATTCTCAGAAAGCATCGCCAGAAAATTAAAGACACTTACAGCAAAGACCTAATGGTTGAATGGTTAACAGGTTCCTCTAGAAGTACTCTTTTCAAATTGTTCAAAATTATAATGGCTCATTATATTAGGAATCTACAGAAACAGTCTGGACAAAACAAACAAAAAAACCCATCCCAAGTACATTTGGACAGGCTTCAAGGAACCCCAACAGCCATCCTGCATTTCTGACTCCAGGAGCTGAATGAGAGCTGTGGCCTGGACCTCCCAGCAAGTCTCTCTGCTGGCAGGCAGGCCGGCCGGCCGCACCAGCTGGAGGCGGAGCTCTGTTTCCAGATAAGGGTGCACAGATCCTTTCAACTTAATGGGGTTAAACTGACGCCAGTCAGTCTGACACCATTGGGCAGCTCAGGTGTTGTGAAGATAGAGTTCCACCTGGGGCAGTGTCTTGTTAAGATGGAAAGTCCAACGTAAAGTGTTCATTAAATGAGAAAAACTTTCTGTAAAATCAATATAGATCCTCAATCAATAATTGTTTTGTTATTTCCCACAGAAAAAAGTACAAAATGGTAAGCTAAAATCAGTGTGGCATTTACTAAGTAAGCTCTGGCCTTCTAAATATCAAAATCAATTCCATATTCTAGGATATAACACATAGCCACAATGTTGTGCAAGTAACTCCAGGATGTGAGACACATAGACACTGTGAGTCTGTCAACAGTGTATTCTCGAGATAGGTTCTTCAGCAACCATCCTTTTTCTCACTTCAGAAAAGGGCCAATCTTCATTAAAGGATTTATACAGCCTATAGCCACAATGTTGCACAAGTAATTCCAGCATATGAGACACATAGACACCATCAGTCTGTCAACAGTGTATTCTCGAGATAGGTTCTTCAGCAACCATCCTTTTTCTCATTTCAGAAAAGGCCCAATCTTCGTTAAAGGGTTTATACAGCCTACTGAGATAAGTTAGGCAGGTCTTCAAACAGCAAACAAAATCCAACAGCAGAAATGCTTACACCATAGAAAAAAACCTACCTATCATATCCATAATTAAAAAGAAAAAGAAAGCAAAAAGACGGTGCTTCTGTTGGGGCAGAAGAGGGATACGTACATTTTCTATGCTTGGTTATCTGCTTCTGCAATTCCAGGAACAAGTGGCCCATCTGCTGCCTCTACCCACAGACAGACCGGACAGACTGCGAGGGGACAGCCCTAGGCCGACCCTCATTCATCCACACAACCCATGAAGGCAGGGGTGCTTTTTTGTCTTCTCTGATCTGGCCGAGCACTAACAGGGTTCTCTTGGGCTTTCATCTCTTCATCTAGAAAATATGGTCAATAAAGGTACCTACAGCTCAGGGTGTTGTGAGACAAAGCAATTCGTGAATGTGCAGAGCTTGGCCTACTGCCGGCAAGTGCTCTGTACACGATATCTGGTCAAGTGAGAACAGGCACAAAGGCTTTCTAAGGAAAGACAAAGCCTGCTGTCGCCAGTGCGGATCATAAAGGCACGCTGTGAGGAAACTGGAGCTTTGCAACTTCCCCAACAGCCAAGGTTCCCAGCTCACTCCCGTGCCCTTCCCTTCTGGCCACACGGCTCTCATGGTGTCCACCACTGCCTGGCATTCGGTGGCTGACCAGAGCTGCAGACAAGGTGAGCCAGGGGAAGGAAGATGTGAGCTTCATCTATAGTTAGACCAGAGCTGCAATGCTGTCAAGGTGAACCAGGGGAAGGAAGATGTGAGCTTCATCTATAGTTAGACCAGAGCTGCAATGCTGTCAAGGTGAGCCAGGGGAAGGAAGATGTGAGCCTCATCTATAGTTATCTACAGGTTAGATTCTGAGGACAGTTGGGACAGTTGGCTTGATATTTTTTTTTTTTTTGAGACGGAGTCTCACTCTGTCACCCAGGCTGGAGTGCAGTGGCGCAATCTCGGCTCACTGCAAGCTCTGCCTCCCGGGTTCACGCCATTCTCCTGCCTCAGACTCCCGAGTAGCTGGGACTACAGGTGCCCGCCACCACGCCCGGCTAATTTTTTTGTATTTTCAGTAGAGAAGGGGTTTCACCATGTTAGCCAGGATGGTCTCGATCTCCTGACCTCGTGATCTGCCCGCCTCAGCCTCCCAAAGTGCTGGTATTACAGGCGTGAGCCACCGCACTCCGCTGGCTTGACATTTTTGATGAGCTCCTGGTGCTCATGTAGCCTGGCTGGGTGGCACATGGTCCTGCAGCATGTGGTGCGGGTTCTGCAGCAGCTGCCTGTGGCTGAGCATGTGTATGAGTGCATGGGTACAAATGGCCTTTATTTTGGGGAAGGGACGTCACCAAGAGCAGGTACCTATTTTGAAAGGGACAGCTAAGTGCAGAATTTATCAAACACATGAGACAAGAAAACGGACATGGTAAATGAAGAAGATGGTAGTGAATGACTCAATTCCACAAAAGCCCTTTTTCTACCTGCGCATCTGATGGGTTTCATCTGTAATCTAATATCAGCACACAATCAAAATATAATCGGCACATAACATTACTTAAATCTGGCCGGGCATGGTGGCTCATGCCTGTAATCCCAACACTTTGGGAGGTCGAGGCAGGCAGATAACCCAAGATCGCAAATTCGAGATCAGCCTGACCAATATGGAGAAACTGCGTTTCTACTAAAAATACAAAATTAGCCAGGCGTGGTGGCGCATTCCTGTAATCCCAGCTACTCGAGAGGCTGAGGCAGGAGAATCGCTTGAACCCAGGAGTGGAGGTTGCGGTGAGCCAAGGTTGCGCCATTGCACTCTAGCCTGGGCAATTAAGAGCAAAACTGCATCTCAAAACAACAACAACAACAACAAATTATTTAAATCTTAGAAAGTAGAATTACTTGAAGTACTGGAATAGCCCAGAGGCCAAAGAAATCTGAATATGTAGACCTTGGAATACTCCCTGCCACACAGTATCTGAGCATCTGCCATCACATTAACATTTCCCCATATGAGACTGGACTGGGTCAGAACTCTCTTCCAGCAAAAACAAGCTTTTTGAGAGCAGGACCCATGCCATTTATGCCTGTCCGTGGTCCCCAACGCACAGTGCTGAGTTGGATAGAAACACCCCATGTTTACTAGGTTAATGTACGAATGTAGCCTAAAAGCCTTCATCACAGTAACCTGCCACTTCCTGGTCTCATCATCCCTTCAGACTCTACTTACTGGTCACTAAACCGCTTGCCGTATTAAACTCGCCCCTCGATTCCCACAAGATGACTCTCCAGGTTCTCCTCTCATCTCCCTGACACCAGCCCTCAACCACCTCCTCTGATGGCTCTGCTCATTTTCTTTTTAGAGATGGGGGTCTTGCTCTGTTGCTCAGGCTGGAGTGCAGTGGTGAAATCTCAGCTCACTGTAGCCTCGGCCTCCTGGGCTCATGCAATCCTCCCACCTCAGCCTCCAGAGTAGCTGGGACCACAGGTGTGAACCACACACCCGGCTAATTGTTGTCTAGGCTGCTCTTGAACTCTTGGGCTCAACTGACCCTCCCAACTTGGCCTCCCAAAATGCAGTGCTAAGGTTAGAGGCGTGAGCCACTGTGTCTGGCCACTCTGCTCATTTTTCCTGGGCATCTCATCCATGTCTGGAACCACTGGATCTGTGTCTCTAGCCCCAAATGCACAACAGGCATCTCCACCTGAGTGCCTCCTCACCTCCTTCCAAATCAATGTTACCACGACAGACCCTCCCCGCCTCAATCCGTGCCTCCTCCTTCCAAATCAACGTGACCAAGACAGACCCTCCCCGCCTCAATCCGTGTCTCCTCCTTCCAAATCAACGTGACCAAGACAGACCCTCCCCGCCTCAATCCGTATCTCCTCCTTCCAAATCAACGTGACCACGACAGACCCTCCCCGCCTCAATCCGTGCCTCCTCCTTCCAAATCAACGTGACCAAGACAGACCCTCCCCGCCTCAATCCGTGTCTCCTCCTTCCAAATCAACGTGACCATGACAGACCCTCCCCGCCTCAATCTGTGTCTGGTTCATCCTTCCACAGCAGTCAGATCCTTTCCCTCTGAACCATAAGAGGTTTGCTGGCAGGATGCTGCCATTCCACTCCGTGGTTTTGCTGCCCAGTCAAACCATTGTGGTGTGACCCCTCACACCACAGTGCACACACACAGGCACACTAACTTCTTACCAACATAACCCAGCCATGCTGTGCCTGAACACCTTGGCTCAATCTCCACCTTCAGATAAACCTCAACCTCTTGGTTCAACAAAGGCTCCTCCACAATTCAGCATCCACCTTCCTGTCGTTTTCCCCTTTAGGGATCCTGTCAGTGGTCAACTCTCCCACACCCAGCAGCATACCTGGCTCTTTTGCCCAGTAAGCTTCCTCAGCGCCAGGGCTGCCCATGCTGCTCCCTGGCCTGTGCCACCTTGGCATCCCACAGCACCTGCTACTTCCTCATCCATCCTTTAGGACATGGCCCAGACATCGCTTCGCCCCTGCAATGCTCCCCTACACAGGCGGGCTGGCTGCTCTTTCTTTAGGTCCCAGGAGCTTATCTGAACCTTTGAAAACCCTTATCACAGGCTGGGTGCAGTGGCTCACGCCTGTAATCCCAGCACTTTGGGAGGCTGAGGCAGGCGGATCACGAAGTACGGAGTTCCAGACCAGCCTGACCAACGGGGTGAAACCCCGTCTCTACTAAAAATACAAAAATTAGCCGGGCGTGGTGGTGGGCACCTGTAATCCCAGCTGCTGGAAAGGCTGAGGCAGGAGAATGGCTTGAACCCAGGAGGGAAAGGTGCAGTGAGCCGAGATCGTGCCACTGCACTCCAGCCTGGGTGACAGAGCAAGACTCCGTCTCACAAAAAAATAAATAAATAAATAAAAAACACACAAAAAAACAAAAAAAAAACCCTTATCACAGCACTGCGTAAATGCTTATCCTGATGCTTTTGCCACCGCCATTGGGGTTTAAGCTCCAAAGGGACAGAATCCCATTCTGCTCAGATTTATTTTCCCGGGGCCTGGCATTATACCTAGCACATGACAGATACTTAAAAACATGTGCCGACCCAATGGAAGGCTGTGGTGTGCTGTCTATATGTAAACTTATCTCATCATTCTGCCAGAGTGACCTCCATGAACAATCTAATTCTGGTTTCTTGCTTAAAAAACCTGTGAGGACTCTGGGATACTCACAGACTGAAGTCTAACTCCTTGATAGTATCCACAAAGATTCAAATTCAATCTGCAACTTAGCATCACAGCCTAAGGGCCACCAGATCTCTGGAGTTCTAGTTGTGCCCGCTGCTCGGGGTTTCCAGAGCACCCTCCACGCTCTGCTTCTGGTGCCACATCCACAGGAGGGCGCATCCTCCCCATCCTTCAGGAGGGTCTCCTCTGGGAGGCTCTGCCCCAGATGCTTCACATGCCACCATTCCTGGCCTGACTCGCAGTTCTCAACTCAAGATCTTGTCTCATGACTAATAAGGGCATTTAATATGGTAGTGTTTTTTTCTTTCGCCTTTAATGAACCAAATGATAATTTTTGTAATCACAGTTTTGCCACCGCACCAGGGAAATACAGTAATTCCCCTGCCTCTCCCATAGGCCTGCGACTTCTTGGAGGGTAGAAATCAGGCATGGGGGTCACTTTCCATTTTGCGGTGCCAGTGCAGTAGGTAGAAAGCAAGTGCTTGTGCAGTGAGTGAACTGATGGCACATTAGTCAACCCACAGAGTAGGAGTAACTGGCAGAAGATTCATTTGATCAGGTAATCAAATAGTCGTTTTCAAGTAAATTGGGACAGCAACTAGAGTAGGAACAATTATCGCCTACTGACTCTCACAAATGCCTAAGTCTTTGGGAGAAGGCTTGGGCATCTGCTAAAGACTTCCCCCAAGCCTAGGAGTCAGGCCACTTTTTGGATGGAAACATCTGGAACATGTGTTCCTGGAAGTACATTGCTGAGCTGTGGCACTGGGGCGGGGCCTGCTTCTGTGCGCCCTCACAGGCGCCTCCTGAGATAAGGTGCACTTTGGCCAGGTTCCAAAAGGTTGTGTGTGGTCACTGATCTCTTGAACAACCTCATGATCTTTAGGAAAGGGCTTTGCTGGAAAACACTGCAGAGGCGTATTTACAGAAGCCAGCACAACAGAGCTGGAACTGACCTCACTCACCATCTGTGGGGGGTGCTGTGGAGATTGTCTAAACAGAGGCCTCTCACCCTACATTTCAGCTTGTCACGTGCTTCAACTTCAGCAGCACCAACTGCTGCAGATTCCCTGAGGATCCTTCCAATGAACTCAGAATGGTTTAGTTTACCAAGATCAGGGAGAAGGGGGAGCAGAAGTTTCCTTGAACTAGAAGAACACTTAGAAATAAGCAAACACAAATCACCTAATTTTACACATGAAGAAACGGAGGCCTAGAAAAGTACAGCCACAAGTAGATTTTCTGCAATTATAAACTCTACTTTCTAATTCCTACCCAGTGAGACACATGGACAGCTACAGTAATGGGAGGAGGCTGGGGAATGAGATTGAGTCCAGATTAAAGGATTTTCTATAGGATGCCAAGGAGCCCAGAGACTCCCCTGTAGACGTCTGAGTCACAGCTGGTGTGGCAGCAGAATTCCGAGATGCTCCTGCCCTGTCCCCATGTGGAGGATGCCTCACACGCAACTGTGAACGAGGCTGTGAATACGAAGGTCATCATTCCTTGACTGGGTTACGGGTTACATCATATAAGGCCCTATCTCAGCAAGTCAGACAGGCAGATTCTCCTGCTGGTCTAGAAGCAGAAAAGAGTCGTGCTGTGAGAGGAGAGGTAAGGACCTGTGCATGTGGAGCTGAGAGTGACACCGAGCAACACGGGACAGAAGGCAGGGCCCTCAGTCCCACTACCACAGGAACTGGCTTCCGCCGACTGCCTGCCCGTGCTAGCGAAGACCTCAGGTGAGGCCCCAACCTGGCTGACACCTTGACTTTGCCCGTGAGACTGAGCATAGAATCCACTGAATCCTGCCTGGCCCCCTGACAGACACAACTGTGAGCTGATTAAGTGGGTGTCTCCATAAGTCGCCAAGTTGATGGGACTTTGTTGCCTATCACAGAAAGCCAATGCAGATGGTGTTTATTAGAATAAAGGATACTTAAACTTTAAGACATTTTTCAGAACATTTCCTAAATACTTCAACCATACCCAATAAATGAACACGGTTTCCCTTTAATTCAGATCAGCAAAATAATTTAAATGGTAAATTTCACTTACAAACCTACCAAATAAAAGAGAACTTTAAAAGCTGTTGTTTTAATATTAAGGATACTCATTAGTTCTTTATCATAATAATGTTCAGTTTTAAAAGACTTAGATAATGAATAGAAACCTCATGAACCAAAAAAAGGATATTCTCTAAACGGAAGGATCTGTGCCTGGACGTGGTCTTCACAGGCCTGACGCAGCTGCTTGTAGAGCATTGGGGAGACTTTGTGAGAACAGAGATTTTCCACAGCCTGCAAACAAAAGGGGTACATCAATTCTTCAGTATGAACAACAGATTGGTTCATAAAAAAACCCTATTGTTAATATAGCTGTAATCATAACAAAAAGGCACCCCACACCCTACCCCAGTACTTCAGGAATCTACAAATAAATTACTTATTATTTATTTAGTTTCGGGCACTTCTCGTTGGAACACTGCAGTCCAGTCATAGTTGGCATGGGGTAGAGGTAACAACAGTTAATGTGGGCACATTGCGCCTGCTGGACCTCGGGTCCCAGGCGGCTGGCCTCCACCACTCCTGAGCATCTATGGTGCCCAGTCACTCGGGACTTCTCAACAGGTTTGATCCTCACAGGCCTGTTTCTGGGTGCTCCGATTCCTCAGTCTGAGGTGGGGGTCACCGGAGTGTGTGTGTGTTTAAGTTCACCTTGATGATTACAAAGTGAAATCAGGGCTAGAGAACCAAGAAAATCTTTTCCGTCAGTGACCACCTTCCCATCAGGAAGGAGAACAACAGGCTGGGCCTTCCCCTCACACTACCCAGGGCAGTGATTCAGTCCAAACTGAGCTTTTTCTGGGTGACACAGGCCAGACTGTATTGTTTCCTATTTATTTTTCTGCAGGCTAGATGTGTAATTCACTTCAGTTTGTTTAATTAAGAAACTTTTTTTTTTCTGTGAACATCCCTAGTACAAGAAGAAATCTTTTTTTTTTTTTTTTTTGAGTTGGAGTCTTGCTCTGTCACCCAGGCTGGAGTGCAATGGCAGGATCTTGGCTCACTGCAACCTCCACCTCCCGGGTTCAAGCGATTCTCCTGCCTCAGCCTCCCAAGTAGCTGGAATTATAGATGCCTGCCACCACGCCCAGGTTAATTTTTGTATTTTCAGTAGAGGAGGGGTTTTGCCATGTTGGCCAGGCTGGTCTCAAACGCCTGACCTCAGGTGATTTGTCCGCCTCGGCCTCCCACAGTGCTGGGATTACAGGCATGAGCCACCGTGCCCAGCTGACACCATTTTTTGAAGCAGAAAACTTTTTCTCACAATATTTTTACTCACCTCAAAGAAACAATGCTTATACATTCTTACCAGTTCTAATAAAATTTCCTTTCCAATCTTAGGTACAAAAACTTAAATTCATTCAATTCCAATATGAAATATTATAAACAGAAATATGGTTTTTCTAACAAGTTTTGAACCAATGTGGGGTTCGAAAAATGTGGGGATATACAGAATAAAAACACTTAAGATAAATAATCTGAATTTAATTAGGATACAATATACTCCTAGGAAAAAAGGTAAATTAAAGTTATAAAGCTATTCATTTTACTAATACTTACAAGTATTAATAATTCCAATACTAAATATCAGAGAGCTGCTACATATTAACCAAAGTTAAATACATACACTGATTATTACCACATAAAATACATGCATATTTACAAAGATCAAAAGAGGATGTGGAACAATTATAATCCTGTTTTTAATTATAATCCTGTTTTCTAGCAAGCTTATTATCAGCATAATAACAAAGAAATACAAACTCTCCCCCTACATTTTGTCTTACTATAGAAATAGAGAATTCCTACCCACACTCTGTATTTACTTCAACTCCTTTCTCAAGCTCAATTCCATCCCTTTGAATTCCATATCTTCATAATTTGGTCAAAGATCTGCCATCCTTTTGTCTCCTCAAACAACCAAGAGAACTTTACGGCAAAGGTTTTGCTCCAGTAGTTAAACATTAGTGAATCCCACAAACATAATTATTACCAAGTAAGTTTTTTTTATAACCCATGAAAAAAATGTATTTTCTTCAGCAAAAATCAACAGTAACTTAGGACCATTTTCTGGATGTTTTAATTCCTAGGCCAAGAACCAATATCCTTAAAACTATCTTTTCCTGGTTGTGGCAAATGACTAAATATTTTATAACCCACTCTGCCTCCTATGTGTCCTATTTGGTGCACATTTACTATTCATATGAGTCATATTGCAATTTACTTTGTTTTTAAAATCAAGAATTTAGGAACCTCTCAAAACAAGTGGCAAGCCCTGGGTAACCCAGGTTTGCTGTAGGTGCTGAGTCAGGACTCCCGGCTTCATATTACAGGCACTCATCACTGGAAAGGCGACAGCCTTTGTTTCTCTCCGCCCTGCCAACTCCTTGCTGGCAGGAATATACTGGAAGACTTTTTTGTGCTGTTACAGAGGCAGCACAACACAGGAGTTGCTCCTCCCTCAAATGGATTTTTGACACTCAATCATACTTTGAGATTTAGAAATACCCTCTCTGGATGCATAAAGCAACTAATCAGATGGTACTGTGTGCTTCATGTTGGTGCACTCAGGCCATTAGTATTTTAAAGATTCACCCCAGAGAAAAGGAATGTAATCCAATCATCGGAGGTGGAGAAGTATCATTTGCATTCTACTCCTATTAGTACCAAGATGCTTTCCTTGTATCAACAGCCAAGTGAGGAAACTTGGTGTGTATCTTCACCCAGCACTGTCTCTTCTCACATCACAGCTACTTCCTAACCAGCAGGTACATCAAATGATTGCCTGTATTAGCTCAACAGACACGTGTTTGAATGTCAAATACACGTCTATTTATAGTGTCAAAGCATTGCCTGGAGTGAACTCACTGCCACTTAAACAAAATGCTCACTGTGGATAAGGGCAATCCCTGCTCTCAGATGTGGAAGACAGAACAAGGAAGTCCATGGAGCTGTGGGACATGACCTCCATAGTCACACAGAGACCTCCACAGCCACATGGGACGTGACCTCCATAGTCACACAGTGACCTCCACAGCCACACGGGACGTGACCTCCAGAGTCACACACAGACCTCCATAGCCACACGGACGAGACTTCCAGAGTCACACAGTGACCTCCACAGCCACATGGGATGTGACCTCCATACTCCCACACAGACCTCCACAGCCACACAGGACGCGACTTCCATGGTCACACAGTGACCTCCACAGTCACGTAGACAAGACGTCCACAGCCACAAAGGACGAGACCTCCACAGTCACACAGCGACCTCCACAGCCACACGGGATGTGACCTCCATAGTCACCCAGCTACCTCCAGAGTCATATAGCGACCTTCACAGCCACACAGAATGAGACCTGTGTAGCTGTGGAGGTCCCATCCCTACGCTGGGCGCCCGCAGCTTGGGTGTGAGGGAAGGACGCCACCTAATACAAAGGACTAACCGCTCTCTTTCACTCACCATTATCACCTGGTATCAACATGTCACGGAGACAACTACTCTGTGACTCAAGAAAGACAGCCTGGCTTTCCCCAGAACTTGTATGTCAGCTGGGTGCAGTGGCTCACGCCTGGAATCCCAGCACTTCGGGAGGCCAGGGCAGGAGGACTGCTTGAGTCCAGGAGTTCCCAAGGAGCCTGGACAACATAGGGAGGCCACGCCTCTCTCTCTTTTTTTAAAAAGGCCTGAGAGGTTTGTTTTTGTGCAACAACAAACAAAAAAACCAGTTCTAAATCAAAACACAGCCTTTCTCTGAAACCTTTCTAGAAATGCAGTCTTCAGTTTTCTGTTGTCTCATTTAGCAACAAGCAGGACTAAAACATAGAGACACAAGACACAGAAGATGCACTTTCTTCAGGGAGTTAGTTACTACAGACTGAAATTCAGGTCGTTAAATGCAAAAGATCTATGCCTTCACAACATTCTCCTCTACACATTACAGGAGGAAAATGATAAAAACAAAGTAACAAACAGAGAAACAACAGGCCAGCTGAGGCCCAAACAATGTAAGTGACAGGACTCCTAAGGTGTTCAGAGGTAGAGGGAGACTGAGCAAAACCAAAAACCAAACACGAAACCAAATCTTTCAAACTTGGGTGAGAATTGGTCCTTTCACATAAGATTCTTTGGCAAAGTATACACCACCCCACCTATACAAAAATTGAGACTTTATTTTGAAACACCAAGTCAAATGTATTGCCGGCTTGATCAGACATCAGTAATCTCACATTTGCTTTTCTTAGATTTCTATTCCATTTGCTTCCAATAGATCTGAGGCAGCTCATGCTTCAGACTCTGTGAGAGGCCAGAAGCCCACCTGTGCGTGGAGAGATGACCACAAGTAAGTGAATCAATTGATTCCACATGGCCCCTGGTGGGGCAGCACCTCCAGAGATGCCCCTGGAATTTGCAATGTCTCATTCCAAGGAGGAACCAGTGACTATCATTTTGGGGTAAGCACTCCTAGTTCTCAGGGTTTCAAGACAGACACCTAAGGCACCTGCAAACATTGTTCATAATATCTACAGTGATTATTTTATAAGACATATCACTGTGTACAAGGTGTTGCAAAGTAATTCCGCCATTTTAAGTAAAAATAATGAGGCAGCAGATATCAGACAGCCAAATCTCCAGGAAAAAGGTAGTAAGAAGCTTTAGCTGTAAGGTATCGTATTTTATTAAACCAAAGACCTCTGAGAGTTCAGGTGGGACTCTTGTTTCTAGTCAAGACACAGTATAAGAACTGTATTAACTTTCTGCCTGAAATATCCACAAAATCAGACAAAATACACGAAGCAACAGTTTTCGAAGCACTGAGCACTGGGCTATGAAAGACAGTGAATCTCAGAAAGATGGGAGACAAACAGGCCCCAACTGCTCAGCTTCCTGCGTGAAGAGCTTCCAGGTTGTAGTGTGGGGGCCCTGAGTGAGTAGCTGGGACTACAGGCATGCAACACCCCACTAGGCTAATTTTTAAATTTTTTGTAGAGATGGGGTTTCACCATGTTGCCTCCTGGTCTCGAACTCCTGGGCTCAAGCGATCAGGCCACCTCAGCCCCTCAAAGTGCTGGGATTACAGGTGTGAGCCACTGAGCCCAGACTCTCAGTACTGTTAAGAATTTAATTCTCCTACATTGATCTATAGATTCTATATACCGTCAATCGAAATCTTAGCACACTTTCTTATACAAATTGGCCGATTCTAAAATTCACATGGAAACACAAGGGACCAAGAATAGCCAGAAACCTGTGCAAATGTATGAAGTTGGGGGGCCAACACACCCCGATTTCACAACTCACTCCACCTACTCCTACATGGTTTTTGACAAAGGAGCAAAGGCAACTCAGTAGGGGAAAAGAGACTGAACAACTGGACATGTGCGGGAAAACACTGACTCTAGACTTTTCTTTTTTCTTTTTTTTTTTTTTTGAGATGGAGTCTCACTCTGTTGCTCAAGCTGGAGTGCAGTGGCACAACCTCGGCTCACTGCAACCTCCGCCTCCCGGGTTCAAGCGATTCTCTGGCCTCAGCCTCTCGAGTAGCTGGGATTACAGGTGCCTGCCACCACACCCAGCTAATTTTTTGTATGTTTAGTAGAGATGGGGTTTCACCATGTTGGCCAGGCTGGTCTCAAACTCCTGACGCTCAGGCGATCCACCCACCTTGGCCTCCCAAAGTGCTGGGATTACAGGCATGAGCCACTGCACCCAACTCTAACTCTAGATTGTATTTCACAATATATACAAAAATTCACTCTACATAGATTGTAGACCTAGATGTAAAACCTAAAACTCTAAAACGTCTGCAGGAAAATATAAGAGAAAACTTTGTGACCTCAGATTAGGCAAGATTTCTTGGATACTAAAAGCACAATCCATAGAAGAACAAACTGATACATGTGACTTGAAAACTTAAAACGATTACTCTTCAAATGGCACAGTTAAGAGAATCAAAAGACAAGTTGAAGACTAGGCAGAAAGTATTTGCAAGGTGAATATCTGATATAGGACTTGTATCCAGAATACATAATAAAGTCAAATACTCAATAATAAGAAAATAACCAACCCAATAAAAATGAGCAAAATATTTAAACAGACACTTTGTCAAAGAAGATACATAGAATGGCAAGTAAATACAAAGATGCTTAGCATCAGAGGGAAATGCAAACTAAAACCACAACCACACTCCACCACACACCCACTAGCACAGCTAAAATTACAGACTGAGGACACCACACGCTGGTGGTGGAGTGGAACTGGAACTCCCATACACTGCTGGGAGAGACGCAAAAGGGGCAGCCACTTGCAAAAACAAGAAATTTCGCACAAAGTTAAACATACATTTTCCATATGACCCTGAGAACTTACTTCTAGATACAGAAGTAAGCAGAACTTACCTGAGAAGAATAAGAATATATGTCCAAACAAAGAGTTATTCACAAATGTTTACAGCAGCTTTATTTAAAACAACCCAAGGCCAGGCGCGGTGGCTCATGCTGGTAAACCCAGCACTTTTAGAGACCGAGGTGGGTGGATCACCTGAGGAGTTTGAGAACAGCCTGCCCAACATGGTGAAACCCCGACTCTACTAAAAATACAAAAATTAGCCAGGCGTGGTGGCAGGTGCCTGTAATCCCAGCTACTCGGGAGGCTGAGGCAAGAGAATCGCTTGAACCTGCGAAGTGGAGGTTGCAGTGAGCCAAGATCGTGTCACTGCACTCCAGCCTGGGCCGCAAGAGTGAAACTCCGTCTCAAAGAACAAACAAAAAACCCCAAACATGGACACCCAAACGTCCATTAACTGGTGAATGGATAAAACAACTGTGTCATACCCATTCTACTAGGTAATAAATTACAATCACACTGCGTGTGCATGAATCTCAAAAGCACTGTCCTAAGTGAAAGCCAGATACAAAAGACTACGAAATACATGACTGCATTTTACATAAGGTTCTAGAAATCACAAAATATAGTGTCAGAAAGCAAATGGAGGACCGCCAAGGGCTAGGAGTCAGGGGAGAGCGCTGACTGCAAAAGTGGTCATGGCAATTTCGGGGGTGGTAGCAATATTCTACCGTTCTACCAAGAAAGATTCCATCTTGACCGTGGTGCCGGTTACATAACTGTATGCATCTGTTAAAACTTCTTGAAGTGCACATTATATGTAGACTATATCTCAAAGCTGGTAAGAAAACATAATCCACTTACACTTCAGACAAAGAATGGATGTATGTACACCAAACTGTCAACAGTAGTTTTCTTTGGGTGGTAGGAGTATAGGTGATTGAAGTCTTCTTTTTTGTATTTTTTATAATTTTTACAATGCAGTCACTTGCATATCCAGAAAAAAAATTTTTTTTAGTTCAAGCCTTTTAATAGAAATAATTGTATGACACATCGTGACCTAAAATATAGATATTAGACTTAATGAATGTTGTTTTACAAAAAGACGTCAGAAAAAAAGTCCGCTTATAAATAAAATATCCAAGTATGCTAAAATGTACTTTTAGCCATTTTTTGTTACTTTAGAAACGGAACACCATCACTTTGAATTAAATGCTACAAAATCCGTTTTGAATATCTTAAAGGCAACCACTAATCACGAAACACAACTGAGAAAAAAACCACTTTTTTTGAATTTTGAATTTTTTCAAAATCTGTTTGAATATCTTAAAGGCAATCATTAATCACAAAATAGAGAAAAGACCCTCTTATTACTGTGGCAAGTGACACAGTAGTGAGCTTTATATATAATGAGAAAATAATTTGCTGTATACTTGCAAAATATGAGTCACGTGGCTCCTAGAAACACACCTCCTTCTCCTCTGTAATGGGATAACTTTAAATATCGTTCTAAGCAGCTTAAGCCTGAAAACAAAAATTCCACCACGGCAATAAACAAAACCACTTGTTGCCTCTGGGGCTCCCGGCCCTGCAGTGGAGGCAAACGCCCTGCCTTTCCGCTCCCCGGCGAGAGCCTGCGAGGCACCCGGAGCGGCCACCCGGCCGCGACTGCGTCACGCGGGGCAGGAGAGGCGCCCCCAGCCCCGGCCGCCGCCTCACCTGATAGAGCTCCTCGAGGTTGTACCTGATGGAGGTACTGCTCTGCACTGCCCGCACCGCCTCGTGCAGCTTCCGCCACGTGTCCTGCGTGTAGTTGTCGGGCAGCCGGGGTCTGTCTGCAGGGCGGAGGGAGAGCGGGCGGCTCAGGGCGCGCCGCGAAGCGCCCCGCGTAGCCACCCCCGACCCGGCCGGCGCCCCGGCGCCCCCGCTCCCGGGGCCCGCACCGATCTCGGGGCCTTCCCCCCAAGTCGGGCGGGGTCTCGTGGGGTCCCCGCCGGGGTCGCCTGGCCCTCGACCCGGCCGCCGCACCCACCTCGGAAGTTCTTGATGACCAGCTTCTTAGAGCCGCCCGCGCCCCCCGGCTTGGCGGGCGCGGCGGCCAGGGCCGCGGGCTTGGTGAGGCCGTTGGTGCGGCCCACGAGCGCCGAGAAGCTGCCCTTCCGCGGGGCCTCGTCCGCCATGGCTGGGCCGGAACCGCCGCGCCCCGCCCCGAGCGCCGCCGCCCGCCCAGCTCCGCTCCGCCCGCCCCGGTCCGCGCGGCCTCCGCCCAGTCCTCCTCGCGCGCCCCGCCCCGCCCGCGTGCCCGAGCCCAACCGCCGCCGCGCCCGGCTACTCCTGAGGGCTTAGGAACGCGCGCCGGGAACCCCTCCTGAGGGATCGGACTCCCCCTAAGAGATTCGGACACCCCCTCCTGGCTCGAGGGCGCGCGACGAGACTCCCGTCCTGAGGGAACGGGACCCTCACCCCCGGCTCCGGGGGGCGCACCGAGACCCTGCTCCCAGGGCTCCGGGCCCCCCCCCCCCCCCCCCCCGGCTCGGGGATGCTTGCCGGGGGCACCCCTCCTGAGGGGATCGGGAGCCGGGACCCCCTCCTGAGGGGATCGGGAGCCGGGACCCCCTCCTGAGGGCCCCGGGGCGCGCGCCTCCTGAGGGCTCGGCACCCCCACCCCGGGCGTGAGACCACCTCGAGGGCTCAGGGGTGCGCGCCGGGACGTGCCCTAACTCCTGAAGGCTCGGGAGCGCGCGGCGGAGGCACCTTATGAGAGCTCGGGAGCGCGCGCCATGTCCCTCCCCCTCCCCCTGCTCAGGCGCGCGCGCCCCGAGGCCCTGGCCCAGCCGGGCGCGGAGTGTCCCCCGCGGCCTCGTTTTCACAAGGGGCAGACGAAGGGTCAGCGCAGTGAAACGCAGTTTAGCCGTGGGGCTGTCCTCGCCACTGGACCCCAAACCCCTCAGCCCGGGCGGGCCCGAACACACAATCAGAGCCGCTGGCGTCCCGGCTGAGAGGACGGGGCCCAGGCAGAAAGACCCCGGGCCCCCTCAGCCCGAGCACGTCGCCGAGCCGGTCCCTGGGTTCTCCCTCCGGAACCAGCCTGCGCACCGGCTGCGGGGCCGGGGGGGCGCCAGGACCGAAACGGACCGAGGGCCGGAAGTGACGCCAGCTGGCCGGCTTGAGGCGTAAGGGGTGGCGCTCTCTGTTCGGCGGCGCTCCCATGGCGCACATTACCATTAACCAGTACCTGCAGCAGGTGGGTCCTAGCCGGGGAGCGCGCGGCGGCGTGGTTGGCCCTCGGCGTGTTCCGTGTCCTGCCTTGGACCCTCAGGCCTTTTCCTTTCCCGCCTCGCCACTCTTTCTCCGCCCGGGTCCCCGGCGGGCAGCCGCGCGAGCCGACTGAAAGGCCGAACAGCGGCGGCCGGGACTCGGGAAGGCGGCCCGAGGTCTCCCCTGCAGGGCCGCCGTGGGGGCCGGGCGGTGTCCATGGATCGCGGAGTCGTCGCGGTGTAAGTAGACGCGGTGGTCCCAGGTCGCTGCCCTCACTTGCTGGCATGTGTGGCCGCGCTCCCAGGGGGTCCGAAGGGCCTGCGGGCCACGCCGAGGGCCCGGTGTGGGCGGTGATGTGTCGGTTGGACGCTGCTTCCCAGCAGGATGCGGGATGAATTCGGGGACTCCAGGAGGCGATGGAGGGGTAAGCGCGAGGCTGTGGCCGTGCTGCAGGCCGAGCTCGTGCCCCTCGTCCTCGCTGTGGTTTAACGCCCTTCACTCTCCGAGCACAATGCACACTTCATATCGCTCGGTACATGCGTCTGACGGATGTTGTTCAACAGCTTGTAAGTAGCAGAAGCACAGTTAAAACATGAACACTTGTAAAGATTCAAAGCGCATATTGTTTCCACTAAACTATGCCTGTCTTCCGAACCAGCACTGTGTTAACAGGCATAGGAAATATAGGGAATGGATTTTTAAAATATTTGAAGGAAACATTACCAGGATGTGGTGAATAAGAATGGGTGGGCTGAGGGACACGGAGGAGTTAAGAATGATTCCCAGGTTTGTAATCTGGGAAAAAGATGAATAGAGTGGATTTGGAGGGAGAAATAAAGTTTTGGGCATGTTGAGTTTGAGATGTCTGTTGACAACTAGGTAAAGATACGTACTTGATAGCTGAAAAGTCTGACATGATTGGGCCCAGCAGTTGCTTGGTTAATTGAGAAAACTGGTTGAAACAGGAATCACAAAAAAATGGATGTATGCTTTTAACTTAAAACATGAAAGTATACATTCACTTGCCAATTTTTTTTTTTAAACCACTTACCTCAGGTTCTATACTTGCCAATCTTTTGATGTAAGCCCAAGGCCTTTTCTTTAGGCTGTGTCTGTTTTGGCCTAATCTTTGCAGAGTTAACATTTTCCAATATAAGTTTATTTAAAGTTAAACAAGGATATAGGCATTTAAGAACCAATTTGATACGATTATCTTTAGAATTTTCTTAATCTTTTACAATTTTTCCCCCACACCTAATTATTTTTTTTAAAAACTCAAGTGAGCCTTTTAAAAACATGCAACTTAGCTTATAGAGAAACAACTGCTTCCTTTTGCATTTATATTTCATTGATGAGCTTGAAAGTACATAACTACCGTAACAGGTTCGGGTAGCAAAAATAGATTTGAGAACAAACACATCTGGATATGAGAACACATACAACTTAGCTGGCAAAAGCTTGCGATGTATTTGAGTGAAGCCTACTTGCTGAACGTCCTCATCATGCCTTGGGCATCAGCTCGTGTATTTCAGGGAGGGTTTGGAGACAGTCATTATTCGAATTCACGTCAGTTAAAGTGAGACTGGTAAGCGAGCTTCTACTCTATGTTTGTAAACTGAAGTTTAAACAGACAGATTTGGGTTAAAGATACAAATCTGAGACTCCTTGGTATTCACATGATGGGAAAGACTGAGAAGGGAAGGGGTGACCCAGGGAACAAGTAGAGAGTAGACAGGGACTGGGCCCAGGATGGACCTCTATGGAGATGCGCATGCCTACATCTCCACAAAGGGCAGTGTAGCCACTAAGGTGAGACAGCAAGAAGTCCACTTCCTCCTAATTTTGATGGATAAAAATATTTCTGGTTGGACTGGCATGTTACCTAAGTTTTATGTATTAACAGATTCTTGAATATTTTTTAAAAATAGGTGCCTCTTTGATACAGAACAGCAACCGGTTGTACACGGTAACACAGCAAGTTTGATTTGTTGTATAGGAACATAGGTGCTAATGTAACTGTGTCTCTTTGGGAATAAAACCATCATTTGCACATTCATCAAAGCTAGGAAGTTGGGGGAAATCATTGACTCCTCCTTTAGTCTCAGCAAATAGTCCTTTACCTAATTGGATGTATCTTCGAAGTCTCTCAGATCCATCCCTTTTTTATCTGTTGCCACATGCTCCCCAGCCAGGACCCACCTGCTGCAGGTACTGGTTGATGGTTTCCTTTACTTTGCCTTTTCCTAGTGAAACAGCAAAGACAGCATAGACTTTAAAGACAATAAGACTTCAGCCCAAATCCTAGCATTTTTACTAATTCTGGGACCATGACAAGTTATCTTACTTATGTGACTCTCCATCTCTAAACAGGCTTCACGTAAGTTGTGAGAATTAAAAAGACCATGAATACACAGAAAATGCGTTTACTTAGTAAATGATAGTTCTGGTATTTTATTGAAGAAGAGTTGAGCATCTGCCTCTGTTACTAAAACTTCATTGATTCTCTGTTTCCTCCAGGGAAAGTTCCAAATGCTTTAGCACATCATCTGGTCCATGTTTACCTGTTAACTTGGCATCACCAGTCTGAAGGTTTATTTCACTTGTGCTGAATGCACCATTGCCCCACCGAAGTACTCATAACTTAAAATTTACCATTTAAACATTTTAAAGTACACAATTAAGTACATTGACAATGTTGCACAACCATCAACATTATCCAGAATTTTTTTGTCACCCCAAATGGAAACGTCATAAGCATTAAGCAGTCACTCCCTGTTCCTCCTTCCTGAGCCCCTGTCAACCACTAATCTACTCTCTGTCTGTATGGATTTGCTGATTCTGGTGATTTCAGTATGTGGCTTTTGTGTGTCTTTTCCTTACATAATGTTTTCAGGGTTCATCCATGTTGGAGCATGTGTCAGTGTGTCGTTCCTTTTTATGGCTAATGATATTCTACTGTATGGAGCATTTTGTTTATCCGTTCATCAGTTGATGGATCACTTCAGTTGTTTCCTCTTTTTGGCTATTGTGCTGCTGCTGTGAACATTCATGCCCACGTTTTGTATTCTTTTTGGCATATACCTAAGAGTGGAATTGCTGAGTCATATGGTAATTCTGTGTTTAACTTGTTAAAGAAATGCCAAAGCAGCCAGCTGCATCATTTTACATTTTCACCAGCAATGTATGAGGGTTGCAATTTCTTCACTTCCTTGTCAACACTTGTTTTTTTCCATTCTTTTTATTATGGCCATCCTGCTGGGTGCGGAGTGGTATCTTCTTGTGGCACCCCGTGATCTTTCTTGTCCCAAAGATTTTCTTCATTATGTTCCTTTTGCCAAGAACACCTCTCCTTTTTACAGATGTAGTGAACACCTTTATTTAGGGAATCAGCTTTGAGTTAGATACTTTACTCCTTCATCTTCGATAGTTCTTCATATTGTCTTTCAAGAGTTTATGGAATTGGAAAGTTTGACTATTCAGAAGTGACTTCAGAGGTTCATGACCTGTAATGATTTTGAATTTTTAAGAGAGTTATGAGTTCCAAGAGTAGATGGTGCCTCCTGTGTGGACCAGACTGGAGGTCGTGAGGGGCATGCAGCAGCCACAAGAAAGTCTTCCTGGGGCCAGAGCCAGGGAGCATCCCCTGGTGAGCCAGGCCTGGGGGTGCCGCTCAGAAGGTGCTCACTTGGAGTCTGGTTGTGTGGTCCCATTGAGGGCTGAAGGCTCTGCAGCATGAGCTGTTAAGAGTTGGCCAGGTGGCTGGGCTGCTAGGGGTCCTGTGTCCACTGCGGCGCCAGTCGCACCTTTAGGGCTTGCTGGTACTGTTCGTTGCCATCCCTGCTTTTCCTCTTCACATCCCCAGCCTTCTCACGGTTTAGTCATTGAGGCAGGGGCATTGATAGGACCACCCTTGGGACACATTCATGCCTGCCAAGCAAGCTGGGGCCCTCCTTGGGCTCAAGGCCCTGTGGCACTGAGCCCTCCTCTGGTCAGGTCACCCCTGGGACACTGGGTGCAGCCCAGGTGGGTGTGGCCAAGCGGAGCCGAGGATGTGGTGACATCACCCTGCATATGTGCAGGGACCACCCTGGGAGGTCACAGGCAAAGGAGGGCTACCAGTGAATGCCCCCAGCAGGGGTCTCCACCTCTCCTTGGAGTGACCCGGTGTCTGGACTCCAGGGTTTGATCTCTTCATGACCATTGTGTCCCCAGTGTGTTTAGTCATTGAAGTATGTTTCCATTCCACAGTGCTTGCTCCAAGTCTGGGACTCTCAGCTCTCAGTCACCCGTAGGTTCCTTCTGCAGAGAGCTCTGGAGGCCTTGGCGACATCAGAACATCGTGCTCAAGTATGACCGGTCACCAGAGTACTGATGTTAACCAGAACCCTCCTCTTCTCAGGCTCCTGGGGCTGGGCCCAGTGCAAGGCCCTAGGTGGTGCGAGTGATCGCACAGTGCGGGGCCTGGAGTGCCTGGAACCATAAGCAGGGGTGGCTGTGGGGAACTCTTAGCTTGAACCTCCTGTTTGTGTGGAACCAAATAGAGCAGGGCTTGGCCAGCAGGCTCCAGAACGCTTTCTAGCCGGAAGCTCCTTAGTTGAGCAAGGTTGGAGTCTGTTGGGGCTCCTGTGGCTAGGCCTGCCCACATGGCACAGGGAGGGCCACTTTGGAAGGTGTGTCCTCTTTGGGGCTAAACTGACTAATCCTGGTTTTCTTGGGGGACTTGCAGACCAAGACCTGGGCGGGATTGGTTGTTTTGCCTTCCAGCCCAGGGCCAACTACTGATGGGAAGGCAGGCAGGGAAGACCCAGTGTGCCTGCCTGGCCAAGGCAGTTGCCACCCTCATCCTTGAGGGCGCTGTTCCATTGCACCTGGTCAGGTGGTCTCGAGGGAGCCAGATGAGGCCCTTTTGGAGCTGGGCACCAGTGAGTTCTTGCAGGGCGTGGGCAGGGGACACGGGAAAGCCTCCTGCAGAGGATGGGCAGATGCCAGTGTTGTCTTCTTGGGGCCACCTTCAGCTTCTTGATGATGATTGGCAAATGCAGTGTTGTAAATTGCAAAATACTGATCTGTAGCATGGTGATTTTAAAGAGGAAACCTAACCCTTTCCCCTAAACAGTTGAGGATCTTAGTATCCATCTGTCTACCTTTTAGATGAAATTCCTAAACTTGTGGCCAGGGCTGTGAAGAGAAACTTAGTTTTCATAATACTTGGGCCCAAATCATCTTGCACCCATTTGTGACTTTGAAAATGTCAGGAGCTGGGATACAATGTGACCTTGAGCAGCATCCTGTGATCTTGCATGGACAGGGGCAGGGGGGCTGCCTCTGAATGGCTGGAATTTTCCGATGAAGGCGTAAAACCTGGAAGTCTTCAGATGGCTTCAGCTGAAGATAAAGTTAAGTTCCTGCTCACACCTCCAAGCCAAATCCCATGGGACTCTCCCTTCTCCTGCTCTGTGCCAGTGCTCCTCTTTCTCACTGACGACTGTGGTCCCAGCGACACCAGTCTACCCACTACACTCACAAGTAGTTCAGGATTAGGGCCCCAGTGCCACCAACAACATCTACTCAGTGATGTTGAAATTCAGAATTTTTTTTTTTTTGGCAGTCTTTTCATCCTTAGAATACGGACAGTCAAATTCCACAAATCATATTCTTTTTTTCTGATATCCACTTAGGTATGTATTTTTTATTTGTTTCAATTTTAAGGTTTGTCTATTTTATTTCTTGAATGGGGTTGTAAGTAACTATTATATTTAAAGGTGTGCTCAGAAACTTTCCTTCTCTCTCACCTCATTCCACCCCCTCTCTAGAAAGATAATCATTTGCATTAGATTCTGCCTTCTCCATCCTGTGTTTCCTTTTGGGATGTATATGTGACACACACACACACATAAACACACATATTTTTCTTGTTTCCCTTCATTCTTATGCAAGAGGCAGCATTCTATACATACTCTTTTACAACTTGCTTTTTTCACTTAACTGTATCTTCCTAGAAATTATTCCATGTAAATTCATAGAGATCTTCCTCATTTTCAAAAAATGGTTGCATAGTGTGCCTTAAAATAGATGTTTCACAGAGTATTCAGCCTGTCTCTATGGATGGATATTTAGTTTGTGTCCAATATTTTGTGATTACATGTAGCTGAGTACAAATACATTCTGTTTCTAGTTGTAAGTCCCTGGAAGTGTGATTACTGTTTCAAAATGTAGCATATGTAGTTGTATGGAATAGTCAGGTGGGAAATTCCTTATCATTATAAGTTAGTTTTCAGGAAGATGGTGTCAGCCTCCCAGTCATACCCTGGGTTGAACAATGGGGTAGGAGGAGTTGGGCTGCAGCGTGTTGAACTGGTGGCATGTGCCTCCCTTTCTTCTGGGTATGGACACCTGGGCACAGGATTACTGGGTCAGAGAGTAGGCATTTGCTTGCTTTAGTAGAATACCAATTTTCTTCTAAAAATTTACCCCAAGTTACCCCATCACCAATGTGTGAGCCTTCTAGTTGCTTCAGGCTCCTGGCAACACTTGGTGTCATCAACCTTCCTAGTTGTAAGTACTCTTGTGGGTGTGTAGAGGGATCTCATCTGCTTGTGCTTTTTTGCCATTTGCACATCCATGTTATGACATCCCCGGTCAGTCTTGTGTTAGCATAAAATGTAAATATTTAATTTTATCATAGTTAAATTATACTGTATCTAAAGCTTTGTGCTTGCCTTTTTGCTTAGTTAGAATTTTTATGTCCTTTTATTTTTTGAGACGGAGTCTCGCTCTATCGCCCAGGCTGGAGTGCAGTGGCACGATCTCTGCTCACTGCAATCTCTGCCTCCCGGGTTCACACCATTCTCCTGCCTCAGTCTCCCGAGTAGCTGGGACTACAGGTGCCCACCACCACGCCTGGCTAATTTTTTTGTATTTTTAGTAGAGATGGGGTTTCATTGTGTTAGCCAGGAGGGTCTCGATCTCCTGACCTCATGATCTGCCTGCCTCAGCCTCCCAAAGTGCTGGGATTACAGGCGTGAGCCACTGCGCCTGGCAATTTTTTTGTAAATATAATTTAAAAGCATATTTGGTTTTCTAATTATAAAATGTCTGTTGTGGCAGGAGCTAGATGGGGCAAAAGGCTCCCGGGTCTCCTAGTCTCCACCCCACGGTCTGTGCAGTCAGCTGGTGTGGTATGGTACAGGCCCTGCATTCTTTCCTGTGCTTGCATGTTGTACATAATTTTTCTCTTCTTTTTTCTCCCAAATCAAGTTATACAGTTTTCCTGCAGTTAACTTTTTTTTTTTCATTTAATCATCATATTGTGGGCACTTTCTCACGTTACTACATATAGATGTATTTGATCATCATATTGTGGGCACTTTCTCACGTTACTACATACAGATCTATTTGATCATCATATTGTGGGCACTTTCTCACGTTACTACATACAGATCTATTTGATCATCATATTGTGGGCACTTTCTCACGTTACTTCATATAGATGTATTTGATCATCATATTGTGGGCACTTTCTCACGTTACTACATACAGATCTATTTGATCATCATATTGTGGGCACTTTCTCACGTTACTACATATAGATCTATTTGATCATCATATTGTGGGCACTTTCTCACGTTACTACATACAGATCTATTTGATCATCATATTGTGGGCACTTTCTCACGTTACTTCATACAGATGTATTTGATCATCATATTGTGGGCACTTTCTCACGTTACTACATACAGATCTATTTGATCATCATATTGTGGGCACTTTCTCACGTTACTACATACAGATCTATTTGATCATCATATTGTGGGCACTTTCTCACGTTACTACATATAGATCTATTTGATCATCATATTGTGGGCACTTTCTCACGTTACTACATACAGATCTATTTGATCATCATATTGTGGGCACTTTCTCACGTTACTACATATAGATGTATTTGATCATCATATTGTGGGCACTTTCTCACGTTACTACATACAGATCTATTTGATCATCATATTGTGGGCACTTTCTCACGTTACTACATATAGATCTATTTGATCATCATATTGTGGGCACTTTCTCACGTTACTACATATAGATCTATTTGATCATCATATTGTGGGCACTTTCTCACGTTACTACATACAGATCTATTTGATCATCATATTGTGGGCACTTTCTCACGTTACTACATATAGATCTATTTGATCATCATATTGTGGGCACTTTCTCATGTTACTACATACAGATCTATTTGATCATCATATTGTGGGCACTTTCTCACGTTACTTCATATAGATGTATTTGATCATCATATTGTGGGCACTTTCTCACGTTACTACATACAGATCTATTTATATTGTGGGCACTTTCTCACGTTACTACATACAGATCTATTTGATCATCATATTGTGGGCACTTTCTCACGTTACTACATACAGATCTATTTGATCATCATATTGTGGGCACTTTCTCACGTTACTACATATAGATCTATTTGATCATCATATTGTGGGCACTTTCTCACGTTACTACATACAGATCTATTTGATCATCATATTGTGGGCACTTTCTCACGTTACTACATATAGATCTATTTGATCATCATATTGTGGGCACTTTCTCACGTTACTACATATAGATCTATTTGATCATCATATTGTGGGCACTTTCTCACGTTACTACATACAGATCTATTTGATCATCATATTGTGGGCACTTTCTCACGTTACTTCATATAGATGTATTTGATCATCATATTGTGGGCACTTTCTCACGTTACTACATACAGATCTATTTGATCATCATATTGTGGGCACTTTCTCACGTTACTACATATAGATGTATTTGATCATCATATTGTGGGCACTTTCTCACGTTACTACATACAGATCTATTTATATTGTGGGCACTTTCTCACGTTACTACATACAGATCTATTTGATCATCATATTGTGGGCACTTTCTCACGTTACTACATATAGATGTATTTGATCATCATATTGTGGGCACTTTCTCACGTTACTACATACAGATCTATTTGATCATCATATTGTGGGCACTTTCTCACGTTACTACATATAGATCTATTTGATCATCATATTGTGGGCACTTTCTCACGTTACTACATATAGATCTATTTGATCATCATATTGTGGGCACTTTCTCACATTACTACATATAGATCTATTTTATTCTTTTTAACAGCAGCCAAGTATTGCATTGTATGAATGTGACATCTATTTAGCTATTTCCATTTTCTTTTTATTTTATATTAAGTTTGAGTGGAAGCTTTTTGAATTTTGGATATATGTGGTTTTTAAACTGATTTCTTTTTCATAAGCTGTGTATTTGGATTTTCAAACATATATTAGTGTGCTTGAGTAAAATTAGAATAATTCACCTTCATGAAGAGCTACATGATAAACCACTGACTTATTTTTATTTGCTTAACCTGTTTTTTTGCTTCAGGAACATCTGTTTTTGTTTTTTTGGTCTGTTTTAAAGAGATGGGTCTTGCTATGTTGTCCAGGATGGTCTCGAACTCCTGGCTCAAGCAATCCTTCCTCAGCCTCACAAAGTGCTGGGATTACAGGCCTGAGCCAGTCAGGAACAATCTATTTTGAAATGAAATTGTTGTTTACCCACTGCAGAGAGTAGTGACCACCTGTTACATTTTGATTGTTCTGTCTTCTTTCAAAGTAGGGGAAAATGAATTTTCCCCAGTGTGGCATTCAATGTATTGTTGTAGGTTCTGTTCGAAGAGAATATTTTATTTTCTACTTAGGTTTCCCTTTCAAATGTTTCAGGTGTACGAAGCCATCGACACCAGAGATGGAGCATCTTGTGCAGAGTTGGTGTCTTTTAAACATCCTCATGTTGCAAACCCACGACTTCAAGTAGGTAAAAGAGCTGTGCACACGGGTGTCTGCAGACAATTACAGGGTAACCACTTTCCTAAGAGAAGCATAGAGTTTGAGTAAGAAGAAAACTAATATTGTCACTCTTATTTGAAAATTTTGAAGTTTCTTTATGATTTATGTATTTCAATTCATTTGTGGAGCACTGACTATGTATGTACACTGTGGTGATGTGGACCTCCTGCTCTTGTGTTTGATTCCTAGACAGCTCTCTGAGGTTTAGAGAAGTTAGATGGTCGAGAGGCGGTGGAGCTTAGACTCTTTCTAGGCCTGTGCGTCCCCAAAGCCCCATAGACATCCTGTACCGCAGGTGTCTCCCATTTAAGTTGTTAGTCAGAAAGGCTGGCAAGCCAAGGCCCAGCCTGGGGTTGTACATGGAGTTTCCATGTCATCTGTGGTGTAGATGATGTTGAGGCAGTATTTTCTATAGAAAATCTTGTGGACATTTGGTAAAGCCCTATTTCCTTATTGACACCCTTTATCATATTGGAGTGTGTTCCTACTGGGAGCAGCATTTTTCTTTTGGAAGAGAAATGGGCTTATCTGTTGGCGATTATGTTTGGCGGTGTACAGACTTGCAACTCAGACCAGGTAAATCAGTCTCTGAAGTAGCAGCAGGCTTGTTTTTGTTTTTCTAATAAAGTTACCTAGGTGATTCTATGTGTAGACAGTGTTAAAAACCATTGCTTTAAGTAGGAGTTAGTGCTAGAGACTCGATGAGACTCAGGCTTGCCTTGGCCAGAACACCCCATGGCTGCTACCCTGTGCTTTGTATTGTATGACATGAGAGGACACACACTGTCCTGTTGGCAATCTGAGATGGATCCCTTCATTGTAAAATTCCCCAGTAAACTTTCTTCCGGTGGTTTCATTCACCAGGGACGGTAGAATGGTGATTTTTCTAATACTGTCATTCTTCTCTCTCACCATATCAGCATGGGCTCATTGCTTTTGTAAAACAAAACAAAACAAAACAAAAAAACGCAAAGTACTATAATCCATTGTGGGTTAGTCTGGGTTCTCCAGAGAAACAGAGCCAGTGGGATATATCGATATTTATAGAGATTTAGTATGAGGAACTGGGTCCTGTGATTGTAGAGGTCAAGAAATCCCATACAAGGAGTGAATCCTTCCTTCCTCGACCTCTTGTTCTATTCAAGCCCTCATCAGATTGGTCATTGCCCGTCCACACTGAGGAGGGTCATTGTTCTATTCAAGCCCTCATCAGATTGGCCATTGCCCGTCCACACTGAGGAGGGCCATCTACTTTCCTGAGTCTACTAGTGCAACTGCCAGTCTCATCCAGAAACACCCTCACAGATACTCCCAGAAAGAACATTGTCTGGGGACTCCATGGCCAGTCAAGTTGGCAAAATTAACCATCACCTATTGAGATGTTCAGATTATCTAAAATTTGACTGTTAGGAGGAAAGGAAAACTTAGAAAGAAATGTCAGCTAGACTAGCCCAGGAGATGAGACTGGTACTCTCAGCAGGAAGCCGAGAAGAACGAGTCCTAACATAGCACCATCCGTAACTCATTAGACCTCACTTACTAAACCTATGATAGTTACTTAACAAGTATTTCTTGACTGACTGGTCAAGAATACTAGTATACTAAAATGTATATGAAAGTGCCTAGAATATTTTCTGACTTGCAGAAGGCGAGACTAAATTATATTCGTGGGCTTCTTCTTCCCCTGAAATATTGATAAATATTTGTTGAAGTAATGAACCATTTATTTATTTATTTATTTATTTATGAGACAGAGTCTCCCTCTGTCACCCAGGCTGTAGTGCAGTGGCACGATCTTGGCTTACTGCAACCTCCACCACCCAGGTTCAAGTGATTCTCATGCCTCAGCCTCCTGAGTAGCTGGGATTACCAGTGTGTACCACCACATCCAGCTAATTTTTGTAATTTTTTTTGTGGAGATGGGCTTTCACCATGTCGGCCAGGCTGGTCTTGAACTTCTAGCCTCAAGTGATCTGCCCACCTCGCCCTCCCAAAGTGCTGGGATTACAGGCATGAGCCACTGTGCTCACGGCCTGAACCTTTTGTTTCGAGTGTTAAATATAAAGTGTTACTGTGAACTATAAAGCATAAATTCTCTTGAAACAGAGGTTTAAATCTCTTTCTATATGTTGCATTCTTTCTGTGCCTGTTAATTTTACTTTTGCCGTTTTTCTTTTTTAAAATCAGATGGCCTCTCCAGAGGAGAAGTGTCAACAAGTCTTGGAACCCCCTTATGATGAAATGTTTGCAGCTCATTTAAGGTAATCTGTTGGGGAGGAAGAAAAACACACACATCTGGAAATTGCTGAATTAACTGGGGGTTTTATCTTGCATTATCTTATGCTTGAAGCAGTGAATAATTGATTCGAAAAAGTAGGAAAATGCATTTGTAATTTCATTTTGATAAAGCCTGTGAAAATTTTGTACATCAGTTATATAATACTATTTTTAACATCACATAATATTTAGCATAGTGCCTGGTTAGTGGTCTTTTTAGTAGAGTATGGAGCCTAACTGTTCACTTACCCTTTTCGTGGAAATATGCCTGTTTTTGAAGCTCTTTATGTTACTGGGAAAGAAACTAGAGTTGAGCAAAGCAAACAATGCTACTTTTTATGTACACTTCATATCTACTGTTTTATCTTTAAAGGATCAGTTCAGGCAGAAGATTGTGTCCTTATAGCCGTGTGAGATTTGATTACTGTCTTTCAGAGCAGCCTGGGCTACAGGACCAGGGTGGGGTCTGTGAGCAGGAATGTTCTGTGAACCCCACAGGGTCTTTGGAAGAGTTGGGGCACCACCGTGTTCCTTGTAGTACGAAGTACCTGTGATTTCCTAGCTCTGTGCGGTGTGCAGTAGGTTCCAGATTTGGCAATGAACTAACACTGACATTACCCAGCTGGGAATCTAGTTTGAATGTCATTGTCAGCCCCTGCTAGAGTGGAAGGGTCATACTATGTTATCAACATGTGTTACTCATAAACCTGCTGGTGCTAGGTCCTTCTGGGACTTGAAAGAGTAGTCTCCAAGCTTACTGTGGGACTTCCTCTTATCCTCACCTGTTTGTGTTCAGCCATTTGTGTGTTTCTTCCTTCACTCCTTTCATCCCAGGACCACTGGGACCTGTGCAGTGAAGTGAGCTGTGTGGGCTGCATAACGAGTGCTAGGTTTTTATTGTGTGACAGCGTGTTTATGTTTCTCCTCCAGGTGCACTTACGCAGTGGGGAATCATGACTTCATAGAGGCTTACAAGTGCCAGACCGTGATAGTCCAATATCCTTTGTCGTTCATGGCAGCTGTCCAGCATAGAACACATGCAGTGAATTACTTGGGACTTGAGACCTGGAAACATTGGGCCAGTTGCTCATTTCTGCAGTTAGAAAGGAATGTTGGAACAGAAGCTTGTTTCAGCTATTTCACTTGGGTACTTAAATTTAGCATGGATCTGAAGACTCGTACAGTACTTAGTAAGGAAGAACACTGGTTAGGAAGAAGGATCTTACTCTGCTGAGAAGAAGAGTGCTTTGTTGCCCTTAGTAAGGTAGTAAGTATATTTACAGGGACTGGTTAAGTCCTGTTGGTGAAATATCAGAAATCCAGAATTCAGGCAGAGAAGGACAAGAGTGGACTCAGATGCACATCGGCATTGAATTGTGGCGGCTGAAGACCTTAAATCAAACCAGTTCATACTTAAGTCATTTAAAGGGTATCTTTAGTTATGGCCTGAATCAGTGAGTGTTCTAAGGATTTGTATGTATCTTTAGATTTTGTCTTTTCGTTTTAACCACCTTGTTTAAATATACACAGAAGAGAGTTGGGCTATTTGCTAACAGCCTCCTTAGAATTCAAGAATTCTAGAGTTGATAAAATCAGCCTTATGCTACAGATTCTAAAGCACTTAAATATAACTCATGATCATCTGCGCTCAGAGAAACCAAATAAAATGTCTGAAATGGCTGATTTTAAAAAATCTTGTAAGTCTTTTTTATTTAGGAGACAGTATGTATGAAATAAGTGTATTTAGTATACTTGAGCCTAATGAGATACAGATATTTGTAATGTGAGCTTATACCTTTTTTCCTTCAAGAACTTACTATTGTTGCAACATAAATCTGCTAAAGGGTGAGCTATGTTCCTTAAAATTTAGATTCTTATTCTTTACTTTTATTGTACGTAGCATTATTTGAACTTCATATACCATATCTTCCTTAATACAGTACGTCATTCTTGCGAGCATTCCAGGCCCACAAAGAAGAAAACTGGTAAGTGTGAACAGAAACAGCTGAATTAGCAAATGGCAATTTTTTTTTAGCAGAATCTTTTTACAAATTTGCTTTAAATAAATGTGTATTGTATTTTCCATGTGGATATTTAATAATCAGTGTGTTGACATATGGTAATATCTACACAGATTAGTGGAGTTACAAATCTAAATGGTAGATTTAAATGGTAGATTTAAATACTGTTTTTTCCTTTAGTTGTCAATTTTGAACTTTTGGTTTTAAACCTTAGATAAAAGAGGTAGACCAACTACAGTTCATTTGGGGTGTTCTAATACATAATAATGGTGGTATTTTTAAATGCCTTGCCAAACTAATTCTTAATTTTTTGATTTATTAACGAACTATAGGTTAATACCGAAATTTGTTTATACTAAAATAACCAAAGGCCTTTTGCAAACAAACCCACCCTTTTATTTTTATTTTATTTTATTTTTTTTGAGAAGGAGTCTTGCTCAGTTGCCGAGGCTGGAGTGCAGTGGCACAATCTCGGCTCATTGCAGCCTCTGCCTCCTGCCACCCTTTTATCTTTTAACGTGAAAACTTGTACATGAAAACAGTCCAGTTTTGCCAGTTGGCTGTAAAAGTTGTTTTGTGACATTTTGTGTATTACATATTCTGGTTCCTGTTAGGAAATCTGATCAAACCACTTCTTTTTTAGTGGTGCTGTTTGGATACTGGTGGGAAGCTGAGGGGAGGAGGATATCCTGGGAGCCCAGAACTGAAGCAGGGCTGGGGCCTCTGACCGGGTTGGGGAAAGGGGTGTGGAGCACCGCATTGTGGGGCCCCGGGATGATCAGGAATTCTGGGGCCTGCAGCCTACCTGGACAGAAGGTGAGGAAGCAGACAACTGTCAGAGTTTTGGATGAGTGCGGACTCCATTCTGGATAGTAGCCCTGGGTGTCCGTGTTCTTCCCACCTCTGGGGATGGAATCTTGGGCCACATAGCCCCTCACACTTTTGTTTACTTTTTGCCCTGCAGGGCTCTGCCTGTCATGTATGCAGTAGCGCTTGACCTTCGAGTGTTTGCCAATAATGTAAGTTTAATTTGCTGTCATTATTGTTTTAAAACTGAAACTTGATGACTATCTGTTGTTTAATTTCATGTCATTCTTCCCAGAAGTTTTGAGGAGCGAATTGGAGTTGGGATGTGTCTGGTATAGGGAGCAAAAGAAAGATATTGACTATTCTTTCTGGGTTAACACAAACAGATTTAAATAAACATTTGCTCAGATTTCCACACTGTTCATATAGAGGGAGAGGTTCCATTCTGTGGTTAACCATTTATGGTATGTGTTATTTTTATGAAGTGAGTGGAACAACAACAAATGAGCTATTCTGCATCTCTTCTACCTTTAAGATGTGGCCTGCTCCCCTGCCAAAAAGAATTCAGCTTCATATAGATTTGGGCAGTAGGAGGGGGCTTCCCTGGGGTGAGGGGAGATCCTGGGTTTTATGGAGGCGACGTCCCCATGGGGACCCACGGAAGTCCCCATTATGGAGCAGCATTTGTCAACTTTTTGGTTTTAGGACAACCCCTTTACAGTTTTAGGAATGATTGTTGACTTCAGTTCCAGTCAGGATGCAATGGATTTCTCCCTTTTGTGCCTGCTAAAAACAGTTAAAACCCTGGGAGTTGTCAGGCGGGCATGGCTATGGGAGGTGGAGAGAAGAGGGGGATGGGGCTCAGAGTTACATGTAGGGAGTCTCCAGGTTTCCTTTTTGTCTCCTGTCTGTCCTGTTTACAGTTTTAGGAATGATTGTTGACTTCAGTTCCAGTCAGGATGCAATGGATTTCTCCCTTTTGTGCCTGCTAAAAACAGTTAAAACCCTGGGAGTTGTCAGGCGGGCATGGCTATGGGAGGTGGAGAGAAGAGGGGGATGGGGCTCAGAGTTACATGTAGGGAGTCTCCAGGTTTCCTTTTTGTCTCCTGTCTGTCCTGGACTGGGCACGTTAGAAACCTGAAGCCTTTCACCATCAGGCAGAGACAAAAAGCCCCAAGGAAACCAGGAGGCTGGGAAGACAGTCCAGCAAGACAGAACTCTGACCGTCACTGCCTCACTCCAGTGCCAGGCACAAAAAAGTCAGCAGGTCCCTCCCGCCCATCTGCAAAGTGGTGCGGGCTGGGGGTGGCCCAGGACTTCCACCGTGGGCTAGCAGTAATGAGGAGCTAGTCCCCCTCCCCACCAGGTGGATGTCAGAGGCTAAGCAGGGGAACTAGACCTCCCCCACTCAGTGGCAAAGGGGATGCGCCTGTTTCTCTGCTTGCATGGTGAGGCCTGCTAAACAAGAGAAATAAAGTCCATAGTCTCGTCAGGTAGTGCCTCAAATATCCGGGATCTAATCGACACTGATTACCGGGAAAATCTCAACTTTCGGAGATGTCGAATGAGAAAAAACATTCAGCAGAAGACACCAATGCTGAGATTGCACAGATGTTGGAATTACCTGACAAGAGTTTTAAACAGCCCTCTTGATTCAGCAAGCAATTTAGAACGTGCTTGAAACAAATGAAAACATTTAAAGTCTTAACAAGGAAATAGGTGATATAAAGAAGAACCAAATGGAAATTTTAGAACTGAAAAGTATACTGAAGACCTCAGAGAGCTTTTATTTTTGTTATATCTATTTATATTTACTGTATTAGAAATTTTAATTAGAGAAGATTTTAAAATATTCATTTGAAAGCAACAATAATAAACTTTTTACATGTAACATAACTGACTTTTTAAATACAAAATAACTATATTTCCAAAACAAAATACTAAGAAAAGTGGTGTCACATCACTTTTGACCTCTTTGATGTCTAGTTCAGCAGAGGCAATCTGGTCCCCTCGCTTGCTTCTGCACTCACTCTGTTGTAGTACACTGTTTTGAGTAAAGTATTTCTCTGCCTGATGGTGAAAGGCTACATCACAAAGATGTAGATGGAAAAGAGAGGAATATTCTCATAGGCTTTCCAGACCATTGAGATAATTCTTTGACTCTATATACAAAAACTCCAAGAGGCAGTTTTTTTTTTAAAAGGTTAGTTACAATTGGCTTCTGAAGTGTACCAATAAACTTTTTCTACCTTTACACTGAAATCCACTGGTCTGCCTGAAGCACTGAATGGATTTCGTAATATCTTGCGTTAGTCATGTCTTAGTCCATTTGGACTGCTATAAGAAAATACTATAAACTGGGTGGCTTGTAACCAACAAGCATTTATGTCTCACAGTTCTGGAGGCAGGGAGGTCCAGATCAAGTCACCAGCAGGTTGACTGTCTGATGAAGAGGGCTGCTTCCTGGCTAATAGCATCTTCTTGCTGTGTCTGCACGTGGTAGATGGGGCAAGGGATCTCTCTTTCCCATTCATGACAGCTTCACCTTCGTGACCTCATCACCTTCCAAAGGCCTCTCTTCCAAACACCGTCACTTTGAGGGTTAGGATTTCAGCATGAGTTTTGGAGGGGACGCAAGCCTTCAGACCATAGCAGACCATTTGGAGAATATTGGCTTACTGAGCCATGCAGCACCTCCCAAGTGTTGACATACCACTGTTAAAAACCCAACCCCCAAACCCCTACCTTCCTTGACATCTCCAGGGGCCTCATCAGAAAAGCCTTGGAGTAAGGAAAAGCTGCTAAGCTCACGGTAGTTCATAGAAGTTTTCCAGAATTCTGATTTTTCTTGAAAGCACAAATGTTGTCATTGGCAACCAGTACCATCAGTTGTTTGTCTGGAAGTGACAGATTTGTTTCATTCGTTTTGGAGAATATGGTCAGCCAGATGCCCAAGCCTGGGTAGCTGTGTCTGCCTGTCAGTTTTCTGTTCCGCAAGAAGCAGCTAGTTCAGCTCACAGCTCAGACAGCTGCCCAGAGCTTTTCTGTAAACAGCCATGAGACACCTGTGTGCAACAGAAGTGCTGTATGCTTCTCATTTCATCACAAAGAATATAAAAAACATGTGTGCTCAAGGACCAAGATTTAAGAAAATTCATATTTACTGCATTATCAAGGACATTTTATTTATTTATTTAGAGATGGTCTTGCTCTGTCACCCAAGCTGAAGTGCAATGGTGCAGTCATAGCTCACTGCAGCCTTGAGTTCCTGGGCTGAAGCCTCCCACCTCAGCCTCCCGAGTAGCTGGGACTACAGGTCTATGCCATGATACCAGGCTAATTTAAAAATTTTTAATTAAGACAGAGTCTTGCCATATTGCCCAGGCTGGTCTCAACTCCTGGGCTCAAGTGATTCTCCCACCTCAGCCTTCCGAAAGTGCTGGGATTACAGGTGTGAACCACTGTGCTTGGCTCATCAAGGACATTTTTTAAAGGAAACTAATTTTACTGGTTTGTTGATTGATTGATTGATTGTAAAGTGTCTGGTGTTTAAGAACATGGTGATTACTTGTGTAGTTTGGTGCTGGTGGGAGCACTCCAGCATTTTACCTATTGCTGTTTTTGCACCATCAATGCAAATGTTAATACAGTAAAAATAAGACCATAATGGCTTAGTGTTGTTGTGAATATAGTTTGAGCTGTGGGTCATCTGCAAGCCTGTTGCAGGCCTCGGGTTTGTGGAGAACGCAAGTGACAGAAACAGATTCTTTCTTCTTTAACCAAGGCCATCCTCCCAAATGCGAGGGAAAAGTCAAACTCAGTGATGACTTTAATATTTGTTAAACGTTTTTATTTCAAGTGTTTTGACTAGCCAACTTCAGGGACTGAAGTAAGAGAGAGCTTAGTTGCTTAGTAACATGCAGTGCAGGTTTGAAAAATTGGTGACTGACTTAACTTGAAATAATTGAAGAAAGATTTGGTTTGTGGAAGAATTGGAGTAATACAGACTTCTCAGTTTTTAAAAATATTATAGTATAGTACATGCTACCTGATTTCTCCAGAATCTTTCGGGACTTTGAGTCTTAATTGTACCCATTTTTTGCTTTAAGAAATTAATGTTTTGGCTGGGCACAATGGCTCATGCCTATAATCCCAACACTTCGGGAGGCCAGGATGGGAGGATTACTTGGACTCAGAAGTTCAGGACCAGCCAGAGCAACAAAGTGAGACCCTGTCTCTACAAAAAAAAAAGAAAAAAAATATTAAAATTAATTAAAATTAAAAAAAAAAAACAAAACAAAACCCAAAACTAGCCAGGCATGGTAGTACCTGGTTCCATGTTTCCAGCTCCTCAGGAAGCTGAGGTGGGAAGATCAGTGGAGCCCAGGAGGTTGATGCTGCAGTGAGGTGTGATTGTGCCACTGCACTCCAGGTTGGATGACACAGCAAGATCTTGCCTCAGAAAAATGAAATAAAATAAATGTTTTTATATTTTATTAGGCAGATCAGCAGTTGGTAAAGAAAGGAAAAAGCAAAGTTGGGGACATGTTGGAAAAAGCAGCAGAGTTACTGATGAGCTGTTTCCGGGTCTGTGCCAGTGACACGTGAGTAAGGACTTGAGGACCGACCACCAGACGCTGTTGGTGGTGTTTTCTTGCAGCGTTCACCCTTTCTGGCCTGTGTTTATTGTTGACACATATTTCACTTCTACACGTTAAAATCCCACAACCATCATTATTTTTGCTTTAAAAAGTTGATTGTTTTGTAAAGGAAATAAGAGCTGAGGGAAAAAAAGAGTCTTCATTTGCCCACATTTGACCATGCCTGGAGCTCCTCTCTGCAGGAACCAGTTTCTGTCTAGTGCCATTTCCCTTTCCTGAGGCACTTTCTTCCGCATTTGCATTTGGTGAGGGTCTGAGGGCAGTGAATCTTTTAAGCTTTCATTTTTCTGAAACTGTCTTTATTTTTTTTAAGAAATTTTCTCTTTTTACCAGTGAAGAAGCAGCACTGATTACCTTCATTTTTTAAGGCTCCATTTGCTACATGGAGTCTCGTGGGTTGACAGTTTTTTCCTTTTGGCACTTTAAAAATGTCGTTCCATCTGGTTTCCTTTGCTTCTGATGAGTCCTTGCCATCGTTCCCTGTATAGAATGGGTCTTTTTCCTCTGGCTATGACTTTCTCTTTATCATTGGCATTCAGTAATTTGGCTCTGATGTGCATAGTTGGCTTTTTTTTTTTCTTTAATTTCTCCTGTTTAGGGTTCATTGGGCTTCCTATATTTGTAAGTTGATGTTTTAAAAAATTTAATGTTTTACATTCTTCAACTACCTTTGGCCCCATTTTTTCTCTTCTCTTTCTGGGATTTCAACTGCATGTGTGTTAAATGCATGATATTATCCCTCACAGGCCACTGTTAGTCTCTTTGTTTATTTTTTAATCTTTTTTTTTTTTTGAGACAGACTCTTGCTCTGTCGCCCAGGCTGGAGTGCAGTGGCACCATCTCAGCTCACTGCAACCTCCGCCTCCTGGGTTCAAACCATTCTCCTCCCTCAGCCTCCTGAATAGCTGGGATTACAGGCACATGCCACCACGTCTGGCTAATTTTTGTATTTTTAGTAGAGATGGGGTTTCACCATGTTGGCCAGGCTGGTCTTGAATTTCTGACCTCAAGTGATCCACCCTCCTTGGCCTCCCAAAGTGCTGGGATTTATAGGCGTGAGCCACTGCACCTGGCCTCAATCCTTTTTTTTTTTTTTTTTTTCCTCTCCCTCATTTTAGGTAATTTGTATTGACCTGCTTACACGTTAACTGATCTTTTCTGTCATTATTTATTTTTAAATTCTCAGCTTTCCATCTGATTCTGCTTTAGGGTTTCCATTTTTTCTTCTAAAACTCACATCTCTTCACCAAGTATATAATCACATTTATTTATGAGATTTAGGAAATTTTAAAGCAAAGAAAGATTATCAAAGGTATCCATATATAAATAAACAAAAAACTATCGTTCCCAGAGAGTAGTTGTTTTAGTCCTCTTGTATTGCTATAAAGGAATACCTGAGGCTGGGGAATGTAAGAAAAGAAGGGAATACCTGAGGCTGGGGAATGTAAGAAAAGAGGGGAATACCTGAGGCTGGGGAATGTAAGAAAAGAGGGGAATGCCTGAGGCTGGAGAATGTAAGAAAAGAGGGGAATACCTGAGGCTGCGGAATGTAAGAAAAGAGGTTTATTTGGCTCACAGTTCTGCAGGTTGCACAAGAAGCATGGTGCTCATATCTGCTTCTGGTGAGGACTCAGGCTGCTTCCACTCATGCTGGAAGACAAAGAGGAGCCCACTACATGGCAAGAGAGGAGGCAGGAGATAGAAGGGGAGGCACCAGGCTCTTCCACAACCAGCTGTCTGGGAACGCTTACAGGAGCTCAGAGCGAGAACTCATTCATTATGGCAAGGACATCACCAAGCCATTCATGAGGGGTCCACCCCCATGACCTGAAAACCTCCCATTAGGCTCCTCCTCCAACAACGGGGATCAGGTTTTAACATGAGGCTGGATGTGGCCAAAAAACCACATCCAAACCATAGCAGTAGCCCAGCTTCTCTTTTCACTCACCGTGTTTGTTGCCAATAAACTTGGTAGCCTCAAAAGATGGGAACTTTTCCTTTTGGGTGTCGTAGATCCCATCCATGAAACCAAAAGTAAGGGTTGAGCAGAGCAAGCTGTATGTAAAGGCCAAGGAATGAAGAAGCAGGAGTGTGGCTCACAAATCAACTTCTCTACTCCTGACGGGTGAGGGATTGAAATAGACGGTTTCTCGAATGAAGGGGTTGGACATTGAAAGCAAGGGGAAGAATATTCATGGCTTTTCTGGAAATGGACAGTGAACTTCCGGGAGCTGAAGCACTGCCATCTTTTTGTCCTTTTACGGCTTCTTCCCGTCATTGTCATGGTGATTGTCAGCCGTTGTGGCACTGGTGGGAGTGTCACTGAGCATGAAAATGAGATTGTAATGAAGTTGGAGGCCCTGCAAAGGCCAGGTGGACTTCCACTTAGCATCCTGCTGGTCTTAGCTGGTTTAACCAAGAGGGGAGCCTCTGACCTCAGGCATCCAATTGCTGAAGATAAGCAGAGTTTGAATTGTGCAGCTGTTCAGCCAAGCCTACAAGATGTATAGTGCTGTGGGGGTAACATGGCCTCCCTACCCAGCCTCACTTCAGAACTTTTTGTACCAAGGCTGGACTGTAGAAAAGTCCTTCCTATGCCATGGCACTTTCCCACTGAGGCCTCCCATGGGTGCCGTTTCCTTTGCTGGGAGGTTCTCCTCGACTTCTGGCAGTCTATACTCATTTAAAGGTTTCCGCCTTCTCTAAAGCCTCTCGCTGCTGGACTTCATGGTGGATCAGATTTCCCTTTTATAAACATTCATAGCAGACTGTACATTTCTTTCACTGTGTTTACCAAATGATTTGATGACGTTGTATTTGATTGCGAAGTGCGTAAGGGCATGGGCCTTCTCCATCACTGGCGTTCCTTGCACCACAGGAGCTCAATCAGTGTTTCTTAAATGAATACTTGAAATTTTGCTTGGTTGTGTATTCCTGCACAGCAGTGACCTTCATGGCGTTTGATGAGGCTTCTCAGATGCAACAACAAAAGCATAAGCCACCAAAGGAAAAAATAAATCGGACTTCATCAAAATTAAACACTTTAGACTTCAAAGGACATTCTCAAAAAAGTAAAAAACAACCATAAACTAGCAAATAATACATCTGATAAGGGCCTAATATCCAGAATATATAAAGAATTATTACAACTCAACAGTAAAAAGACAATCCAATTTTAAAATGGTTAAAGAATTTGAAAAATTTTCCAAACAAAATTCACAAGTGGCCAGTAAGTGCATGAAAAGATGCTCAACGTCATTAGTCACCAATGACTTAGTCAGCAATGACTAATGCATCAGTCACTTGAAATGCAAATCAGAACCTCTGAGAGCTGCCAGTCCACACCCAGTGGGATGACTGTAATCAGAAAGATGGGCAGCGCCAGTGAGGATGCAGGGAGACGAGTCTTGTACACATTGCCAGGGGAACAAAAACAGTGCAGCTGCTGTGCAGAAACGGGAAGGCAGTTCCTCAAAGTTGGACGTAGAGCTACCATGTGACGCAGCATTTCCACCCTGAGGGGACACTCAGAAGACAGAGGCAGATCCCCAGTGACATCTCTTTCCTGTTGGGGTTTGCTTTTGTCACAGTCTCCAATAGAGGTCATCGTTCCTGGTGCCAGACCAGCTACGATATTACCATACATGTAGCATTTTACGTGAATTACAGAGTACTTATGTGTTTTGTTTGGTTTTCCCATAGCTCTTTGAAGTCATAGAACAATATTATTATTTGTCTCCGTTTTCAGATGAGGAAAACGAGACCTTGAGAGACTTTTGTTTGAGGTCATGCACCTAGGGAATGATAAAAGTCATAGACCTGCTTAGAGCAGCTCACAGGCAGTTATAAAACAGGGTTTGATATTTTAAAATTGTATTTTTACATTATTTTAAGTGTTTCTATATGGACACATTTTGGTCTTTAAGAGTAATTTTATGTTCTGTGGCTTGTAAACCACCTGCTTATTTTCTGTACTGGGCACTTTTGTATTTTTGTGCCTTGACTTTGAGTGATTTTATCATTTTGTTAACACCACAGAGTGTTCTTCGTAAACCTAGATGGCGTGGCCTACTACACACCCCCACTGTGGGGCGCAGCCTGTGGGTCCTAGGCTGCGAGGAGCAAGAGCAGCCTTGTGTGGCTGCACTGAATGCTGTAGGCAACTGGAACACAGTGGGAATTATTTGTGTGTCTAAACATATCTAAACACAGAAAAGATGTAGTAAAAATACAGTGTGAGAATCTGTAGGACCCCCATCTCACATGTGGTCATCTGTAGTTGACCGAAGTGTTGTGTAACATGTGACTATTTCCAAGTTAATTGCAGACAGTGGCACACCCTCCCCTAGGTGCTTCAGTTTCTGTTTTTTCAGTCTTTTGAGGTAAAATTTGCATGCAGTGAACTACCTACAGTATTATCTGTCTGCTTGCTGCTGAGGTATAGGACACGATTGCCACCCCAGAAACTTCCCTCATCCCTCATGTGGGGCAGGCCCTTTCTGCCGTCTGGATTTGTTCCACCGTGGGTCATTTCCTGCCTGTTCGGTGACTTCATGTAAATGGATGCCCACAGTGTGTACTTTTTGTGTCTGCCTTGGTGGGACTCATCCTCTTTGTGTTTTACTCGTTTGTTTTGTTGTACTGATGAGAAGGTATTTTTCCATTTTTCTTTTCTTTTTTTGTTTTTGTTTTTTGAGACGGAGTCACGCTCTGTCACCCAGGCTGAAGTGCATTGGCCTGGGTTCGAGTGATTCTCCTGCCTCAGCCTCCTGAGTGGCTGGGATTGCAGGCACACATCACCATGCCCTATTTTTCCATTTTTCAAAAATGGTTTATAACAAATTTTACACATTGTTGCTGCAAATGAGGCAGTTTTTAGCTGGTGCCGCGGAGGGAGGATGTTACTCAAGTAGTTAATTGGGATTTTCCTGGTTTGCTTTTTCTTTTATTTTTACCCATCAGGTAAGACATCTTTTTTCATAATGTTATTTTGTTTGATGAATATGACTTGATATGAATAAGTTGATATGAATATGACTTGAGCTTTGGGACTTTACCTCAAGATATTAATTTGTTTAGGCAGTTTATTTTGTGATTTATAAATAAAATTTTGATTTCCTATGTAACTTAAAAAAAATTATTTCCCCGTAGCCGTGCTGGTATAGAGGACTCTAAGAAGTGGGGCATGCTGTTTCTGGTGAACCAGCTGTTTAAAATCTACTTCAAGGTGCGCTTCTGTTTGAATCCTTTCTGTCTTTACAATTTTCGATTCTCCTGGGCTTCCCACATATCATATATATCAGCTAGCCTCCCTGGTGTTGCTTGCAAAATGATCATAACCGTATTCCTAGTCCTAATAGCGAACATTTGTTGAATGCCTACTAGGTGCAAGGCACTATTCTGAATGCTTTACAAATGTCTTCCTGTTGACAATCAGCCCTCTGAGGTTAGCGCTCCCAGCCCCAGAGGAAACGAAGGCCCCTGTGTGTGAAGCAGCTGGCCCAGTGTGGTGGAATTGGGCTTTCAGTGCAGGCGGTTTCACTCCAGAGCCTTTTGTCTTCTGTGGTCATAATTAACTATGGAAAAGCAGGCACGTAGATGGATAGATGGATAAAGAAACCATTGCCACATAAAGTCAGTCAGGTGAAGAGCAGCCCATCACGTGTCAGCAGCTGGGACTTGTGCCTTCTGTCCAGGGCCTTCCACTCCTGTAGAGCACCCCACCTTCCTGCCGGTGCTGCACAAGCACAGACTCCTGCAGGACTGTGCCCCCTGGAACGGCTTCCCAGAGCCTCCACTAGCACTGGCTCCTGCAGGACTGTGCCCCCTGGAACGGCTTCCCAGAGCCTCCACTAGCACTGGCTCCTGTAGGGCTGTGCCCCCTGGAACGGCTTCGCAGAGCCTCCCAGGGTGAATGCCATCTATGCTGACTGCTCTCTGTTTTGGTTTTATTATATAAATAATTTTTATGATACAATAGGTTTTGTAATTTGCATTTTAAGGAGACATGCTTAGTAATTTGTTTTGCCACCTGTTTTTGTTGTTTTTAAATATTTTAAATGGATTGTTATTCATTATAGATCAACAAACTCCATTTATGTAAACCGCTAATTAGAGCAATTGACAGCTCAAACCTGAAAGACGATTACAGCACTGCACAGAGAGTAACATACAAATACTACGTTGGACGCAAGGCCATGTTTGACAGCGACTTTAAGCAAGGTATGTTGCTAATCTTTTTTTCCCAGTATTTTAAATAAGACATTGCATTCTGAACAACTTTGAATAATAAAGATAGTTTCAGAGAACACAATTACTATATTTTATTTTTAAATATGGACCAAGTTATATATACATATTTGACACTAAAGCTGATTAAAGGGAAATGATATTGAAGATTCTTAATCCACACTGGGTCTCTGAAGTGCATGCTGGAGTCTCACAGGCATCATAGACATCCTTTTCTGAGTTCACTGAGCATGACTGTTCTCGGAATAGAATGTAAATCATTGTTTTCTTTATTTGCCTTTTGACCCTGTAATAGATGCTGGTTATGTTGACATAGGAAATGGAGATTAGGACAACATTTAGTTCAGCGACTGACTTAATGACCTACAAATCCCTCATGGAGATGACTTAGAAGCAGGGGATATGCCCTTGGACCTGGTGTCAGAGCTCACGTTTAAACAGCCTCGTGCAGTGTGTTGCTACCACAGAGCTCCTGTTTAAACAGCCTCACACGGTGTGTCGCTACCACACCTGACATTATTGTATTAGTTTACGTTGGTAACTTTCTCAAGAACAGGAAACTAGTCTTTTCTTCTTTTTGTAATTTTTTATTGGCTGTCATGGCATCATTCTTGGTGATCTCTTCTGTTGTGCTTAAACCAGACTTTAAACTCTTCTTCAGCTGTTTGTTGAGCGCACAGTCCCAAGTACATGAAGCAACATAAACTTTAGGCAATGCAAGATAAATAATAGCCCTTTCATAAAGACGCTCTGGCTTTTTATTCTATAGGCTTGTATAGACCATTTCCTTTCACAGTTTTTACTCTGTGGGCTTGTATGGACTGACTGTTCATTTCCTTTCAGTTTTTAGTAGATCTAGGGCTTTTAAATTAAAGAAGGGCTTTTCTTATCTGTCTCTTTTTTTTTCTCTTAATATGAAGCATAAAGGTGGAGAAGCTTTTAAATTCTATCCTATTGGATTTTATTAAGGTATTGATTTTTTTTCTTCTGAGGATTCAGTAAGTGGTATTTTTGAATGCCTAACATAGCCAGAAATTATTATTAATATTGATGCGACATAGTCATAGTTTCTGACATCTTTAGAGCTAAAAAGTTTGTTTAAGTCTGTATCATCCAACCCTTTCGTTTGACTGTAAAAGAAATAGAAAGCCATTGAGAGTGTGATGCTCTGAGATTACTGAGTGATTCTGTGTCCCCAAAAAGCCAGCGCTGGCCATACATCTTCTGCCTTGTAGCTTGCAGAGATTTTGTTTTCCATTTTACTGCTAGGAATTCCTAGAGCCCTAATTGTATTTAAGTGGATAAAATGTCTGCAGAGATTGTGGTGATTTTCTTTCCTGTGATTTTATATTATTTATGTAAGAAAGAGAGTATTCGGAGTATCTCAGTTGTTGTATGTATACTTCCATTAATTTATTAATTTCAGAGATTTATACCCCTCTAGATATTTTTGACTGCAACCGAAATATATTATTTGATGCAAAATGACTAAGGTTCCCTCAAAGACAGCAGAAAAATCTCAGCTTACGTTAACTATTAGAAAATGCATTTTTTGGCCGGGCGCGGTGGCTCACGCCTGTAGTCCCAGCGTTTTGGGAGGCTGAGGAGGGTAGATCACAAGGTCAGGAAATCGAGAGCACGGTGAAACCCCGTCTCTACTAAAAATACCAAAAATTAGCCGGGCACGGTGGCGGGTTCCTGTAGTCCCAGCTACTCGGGAGGCTGAGGCAGGAGAATGACGCGAACCCGGGAGGCGGAGCTTGCAGTGAGCTGAGATCGCGCCACTGCACTCCGGCTTGGGCAACAGAGTGAGACTCCATCTCAAAAAAAAGAAAAAAAATGCATTTTTTGTATATCCAGGAGAATTTGAGATTACCTTGGGCAGTAGCAAAGGTATACTTTTTAGAGGCTAGTTTGCAAAAGTCAAACTGGCAGCTGGTGGGATATTGCAGACTCTCATTGAATCCTTGTTCCTTGGTCTCAGCCCCACAGAGCTCCTCGTGGGTCATGGCTTTGTGGTTTGGAAGAGACACTGGCCCCACAGCATTCACGCTCGCTGTGCAAGACTGGATGTTTTTTGTGCCAGTGTGGCCACACAGTTTAGGAGCAGAGGCAGTGTGTGGTCTCAGTGTGGGTTCCCTAGGCCTCGACCCAGACCCCAGGGCCTGCTGCTTCTGGTGACCCATTCTACATAAGGGAGGGCCTCTGCAGCTCTGAGCATCTCTGTTCTCTTATATTTGGGACTTAATATCACTGTTCAGGAAGAACTTACATAAACAGGAACATCTCACTTTCCTAATTCTTGACCCAAACTCAGCCTTAGCAAAGCCTCTTCTCTTCACCTAGGGAGAACGTGGAATCATTGTCCAGAAACCCCTGACCCTTCAGCTTTCCAGCCTCAGGACAAGGCTCAGCTCCTGCCTGCCTGTTCTGAGAGTTCCTTGTTAGCATGGGCTGAACTCTCTGCAGGCCTGTCATGTAGTTTGTAGGATTAATCTTGACGAATAGAATTACTTTTGTATTTTGAAATCTATTAAATTCAAGTCTGTTTTTTAATATTGCTCTCAGGACAAAATTAATATGTTGTGTGTTATTAACAATAAGTTAATTTTTTAAAGCATGCGGTCATTTAAAATGGAAGATATATGATCACTAATTATATGTTAAGCTGGAGGATGGTGTTTTACTAAGTTATTTTCATTGTTTAATTATGAGTGATTAAAATGTATTGTGGAGGTACATTTTTAAATATGTCTTTATATTTTTCATGAATGTAGAAATCATCTGAGCAGGGTCAAACTTTTAAAATGTTATCATAATGGCTTGCCAGATGACCTTAGGCAAATCAGAATCTCTGTGAAAGTTATTTTCTTCAGTTTTCCTCTGTGAAGTAGGACTTCCCAGGCAGTTCCCGTTGAATTTGGGGGTATGGATTTTACTTAAGGAAAGTCATTGATCACAGAAATGAAACTGGGCTGATATTTTTTGAGATAATAAAGGGAGGGGGCTTTTGTCTTTTAAATCAGGAGACAGTGGTAGAAAATGGAGCAGGAAGGGGCCTGAAGCAGGTGCGTTGGTCTCACGCGTGCTGGCTCTGCCTTCTTTGCAGCTGAGGAGTACCTGTCGTTTGCCTTTGAGCATTGTCACCGTTCTAGTCAGAAGAACAAAAGGATGATTCTGATCTATTTGCTTCCAGTAAAAATGCTATTGGTGAGTGATTGTTACTCCATGTTTATAGATCCTGGTGCTTTCACAAAGTTGACAGCTGATAGGTATTTTAAAACCTAGCAGACAGTCTGTAGTTGATCACAGCCTGAGCTGTGTATGAGCACACCCCAAAATAAAGAAGGAGCATGCATTGGGTGTGGCCCAAACCCAGAGCTTCATGCCTTACGCCTCCAGGTCCTTCTAGAAAAGCTCTCCCTGTGTCTTGTTTCCCTTAAAAGTATTTAACTCAAGAGTTTAACGTTCATGTGACAAAATAAGTACGTATCATTTGTATTCCTCCCTTAAAACCTAAGTTAAAAGCAGTGGATTCACCAAGAAAGAAAAATGTCATTTCACCCTCTCTGTGGGTATTTCATTTAGTTACTGAAATGTATTTTTGATACTTGAAATAACTGGTAAGTTAATTGACTAATGAGAAAAGCATTGCACACAGGTGGCTAAAGCTTCTGTAGCTCTGAATGGATTGTGATGGAGAAGCGCTGCTGTGGCCTTGCCCTCCTCACTTCTCACCCCATTTAACTGACAGCCAGTTTCAAATGCTTAGCTGATTCTTCTGGAAGCTACTTCTGTATGCCTACATCTCATGCTTATACTAGCATTTCTTCAGTTATCACTCTCCTGTTACAGAAATGCGAAGAAATGTGAGAAGGTCAAGATCAAGGTCACGTGTCATGGAATGACAAAAGTGTATTGTACCCAGGTGTTCTGATTTCTAGACCTGTGTTGTTTTCCTAGTGTACTATGATGTGTTTAATCCATGGACATTCTAAGAAACTCAGGCTGCAATTTTCTTAAAACTTAATTCCTTGATATGAATATTTATCAAGGACAATTTTGTCAAAAATGAAAACATTTTCATTCTGGAAAATTGACTGTCTTAGGGTCACATGCCCACTGTGGAGCTCCTGAAAAAGTATCACCTGATGCAGTTTGCAGAAGTAACCAGAGCTGTGAGGTAGAGTATGCCATCCTTCCTGTTTGGGGTTTTAAAAATGCAAGCCTGATGAGAGTTGACGTGCACACTGTGTGAGAAACTCACCCTCCTTCTGACGCGCCTCCCCCATCACCAGCGAGGGCAACCTGCTGCTGCTGCACGAGGCGCTGGCAAAGCACGAGGCCTTCTTCATTCGCTGCGGGATCTTCCTCATCCTGGAGAAGCTGAAGATCATCACCTACAGGAACCTCTTTAAGAAAGTGTAAGCGCTTCCCCGGCACGTTGGGCTCCCAGTGTGGCTCTCAGCAGAGCAGTCAGACATCCAGGGCTGTTGCAGGCTAAGAGACGAGGCCACCGTGTGGGTAGGGCCGTCATCTTCCTTCCATTGTGTAGGATAAAATGAAGCCTCCGCCCACTGCCTCCTGGGGGCCCTGCGCGGACACACGTGAGTAGCACAAGCTGTGCCTGGACTTCTGGGGGAGGTAAGCAGGTTCTATGTGAGAAGATGACTTAGAACATCAGCCCTGAGAGCCGCGGTACCACATTTCATCAGAGCACACAGGACTCGCCACTCACTCCCCTCCCTTAGTCCTGACCAAGTAGCCCTCCCAGCCACTCCCGCCTGTCACAAAGGCAGATGCAGAGATAGTCATTCCTTTCCTCACACGTCTTCTGAGGCCTCGTCCCAGCAGGAGCTCAGTTCAGTAAACTTCAGGCAAAGGCCAACTTTGTATAGAGCTGTGGGTAGCACGTCACAAACAACAGGGACCCTATTTCGCTGAGTCTGTGAGACACAGCCCATTGTCAGGTGCTTCCTGATTTCAGGGAGATTAAAATGTGAAAAAAAAACGAACCTTAATGAAATACTTAGAAAATGATTAAAATTTGTATTTGTACTAGTGACTTTTTAAAGATTGAAAAGTCAAATTAGATTTAATAGCTCTTTGAGAGTGTAGTTTAGAGTTTATCTAATAGGTGGGAATTTTTTTACTCCTTTAGAACACTGGCTTATTAAGAGGTGCCTTTTCCATGCTGACTCACAGTGCCTTTTTTTGGCTGTGGAGTGTTGCATCCTGTCGGTAACCACAGTGCCCTTCTCCTCCCCTCTTCCAGGTATTTGTTACTGAAAACACACCAGCTCTCTCTGGATGCTTTTCTGGTTGCCCTGAAATTCATGCAGGTGGAGGACGTGGACATTGACGAAGTTCAGTGTATTCTGGCTAACTTGATATACATGGTGTGTGTCCTAGTTTTAATTTAAGCAGCTACTCACAGCAAGATTCAGCCCAGAATTTGAAGCTTCAGTGTGGTGGTGTTAAAATTGTTAAAAGGCCTTTTGCTTTTTTTTTTTGATAGAATTAATTTTAGCCCAGGAAATACCATTCACCAGGGCCTTAGGAGCATGAGGGGACAGATACTCCGTATGTTTGCATATCCTTTACTGGTGGTACATCCCTCAGTATCTGTCGATTCTCCAGCCCCCCTCGGATACCAAAATCCACAGGTGCTGCAGTCACTGATAGGACGTAGTATTTGCATAAAAGCTATGCACATCCTCCTGTATACTTTAAATTATCTCTAGGTTACTTAAAATACTCAGTGCACTGTAGATAGGTGTTATACTGTATTGTTTAGGGAATCATGGCAAGGGAAGAGCATCTGTACATGTTCATTACAGATGTGTTTTTTTTTTTCCCAAATATTTTCAGTCCACAGTTGGTTGGATTCATGGATATGAAACCCACCATGGATATAGAGGGTTGATTGTATTTATTTTTATTCATTGTCTTCCCACTGAACTGAACTGTGCCGCTCTTGGGGAAGAATGCTAATGCCAAATTAATTAGATCACCCAGCATCTTTGACATGACTCAGATCCAAAAATGTAAACGAATTCCTCCCTTTCTGTCCTGCAGGGCCACATCAAAGGCTACATATCGCATCAGCATCAGAAGCTAGTGGTCAGCAAGCAGAACCCATTTCCTCCACTGTCCACGGTGTGTTGAAAGTATATGTAGCCCTGAGGACGGGTGAGCAGTTGTTTCTTTCCATTTTGGTTGTGCTGATGAGACCGGTCCAGTACTGCGACAGGACTCCCTGAAGCCGGAACTCTTGGAGGCGCTTTTCCCAGGGATGCTGAGGCTGAGATTTTCCGCACACCCGAGTTAGTCTCCTTCATTTGTAACTAATTTCAGCCTGATGAAAACCTGGAATTCCTTTTTCACAAAACTCAGCTGGTTCTGGAGTCTTTGTGAAACTTCCTTGAAGGAGGCTTTGCGTGAAGGCAGCTCCGACTCACTTTTCCTAAGTGTGGTTCCTGAAGGCTGTCTTTGTAACTTTTTGTAGTTCTTTGTATAAAAAGGATATTCTGAATTTATGCACATGGCATGTTCTTCATTATATCTTCCAGGATACATCTATTTTTATATATTAAATTTGAATATGTTATCAAAATGCTTGGTTAACTTAAGGCATCTTTTTAAAAGCAGAATTTAATTTGATTTAAATTTTCCAGATTTTATAGCTTGCCCATATGGATGCTCCTCAATTTATGATGGGGTTACATCCCAATAAACTTATTTTATTTGCCTTTGCTTTGTTGGTGAAAAAAAAACATTTCTTTTAAAAAACCATCTTAAATTGAAAATACATCTAATACACCTGCTACTAAACATTATGGCTCACTCTAGCCTTCCTTAACATACTCAGAAGCCTCCACTTAGGCAAAATCAAACATGAAGCCGATTTTATTTTATAATAAAGCATAGATGCCGGGCACTGAGGCTCACGCCTGTAATCCCAGCACTTTGGGAGGCCAAGGCAGGCAGATCACCTGAGATTGAGAGTTGGAGCCCAGCCTGACCAACATGGAGAAACCCCATCTCTACTAAAAATACAAAATTAGCCAGGCATGGTGGTACATACCTGTAATTCCAGCTACTCAGGAGGCTGAGGCAGGAGAATCGCTTGAACCCGGGAGGCAAATGTTGCAGTGAGCCGAGATCATGCCATTGCACTCCAGCCTGGGCAACAAGAGTGAAACTCCATCTCAAAAAAACAAATAAATAAAAATAAAAGTGTAAATACCTCGTGTAGCTTACCGAGTGCTGCACTGAGAGTGGAAACCGAAGGGCTGCGTGGACGCTGAGGCATGGCTGCCCCGAGTGCATCCGTTCGGCACCACGGCGAGGTTGACAGTCGCTAAGTTGGGCCACTCACATTGGGCTGTTGGGGCTGCCTTCACAATACCACAGGCAGCTTAAGCAACAGGAATGTATTTCCTCACAGTTCTAGAGGCTGCAGTCTGACTGAGATGGGGTTGCTAGCACGGTCGGCTTCTGGGGAGGGCTCTCTTCTGAGTTGCACACTTAAGAATAAGGTGGTATTCTTGCTGTGCTAGAGATGGTACAGATAGAGATGACTCTCTCCCTCCTTTTTTGAGACAGGACCTCGCTCTGTCGCCCAGGCTGGAGTGCGTGGTACAGTCAGTGCTTACTACAGCCTTGACCTCCGAGACTCAAGTGATCTTCCCTCCTCAGCCTCCCAAGTAGCTGGGACCACAGGTGCATGCCACCACACCCAACTAATTTTTTTATTTTTTGTAGAGACAGGGTCTTGCTAGTGTTGCACAGGCTGGTCTGGAACACCTGGGCTAAAGCAATTCTCCCGCCTCAGCCTCCCAACGTGCTGGGATGACAGGCATGTGCTACCACACCTGGCTCTCTTCCCCTTATAAGGCCACAGTTCTGTTGGGTTAGGACCTCACCCTTATGACCACATTTAGCCTTAGTTACCTCCTGAAGACCTTACCTCCAGATACAGTCACATTGGGGCTAGGACTTCCATGGAAATTTGGGGGACACAGTTTAGTCCCCAGCACTGCTATTTTTCAGAGTATGCATATTTCCCCGTTTATAAAAAATTTACTAAAGAAGAACACAAACTATAAGAGCTCATCTCTGCAAAGTTACTGCATTTGAAAGCTGCTTGTGCTATTCTACAAAGTGTGAATCCCTCTTTCTCTCTCTCGGGGCCGGGCAGCACAGGACTCACTTTGTGTGCCTCCTTCCTCAGGTTCCCCTGGATACAGGAACTGCCCCAGGGCTTCAGCAGCACTCCTTAGCTCGCTCCTACATCTTCAGGTCTGCAGTTTCTTCGGGGCTGGGCGGGGAAGTTTGCGGGCTCTTCTGGGGCCCAAATGGGCCCCTTTGAAGGTGACTCATTCCCGTGTATCGGCCCGGGCTCTCACCTGGGGCTCAGCAGGGCTGTGGGTGGGCTCCCCTGTTTCTCTCCACACGTAGGGAGCTGGATTCTGGGAGCGCAGATCCCAGTAGAGCCAGGGAAGCCAGATCTCTTTTATGCCCTGCTCTCCTAAGTCACACCCGGATTCCAGCCGTGGACTGCCACACGTACACACGAGAGATGAATGCACGAGGGCAAGCGCCTGTGCCTGTGGAGTTCATGCCAAGGATCCTCTTGACCTACGTAGCTGCTCCCCACCAGCAGCAAGGTCCTCAGCGCTGGCAGTCGTGACAAGTGCCTCCTATGTCCTGTGGGGCAGACACGGAGCAAACTCATGTCGGCGGAGGCTTTGGGTGCTGCATCTGTTTTCTAGCTACCCATGTGTCCAGTGGGGCCCCATTCTCTTGCAGTGTTGGATACGGAAATCTGATCTTCCCTGCTCCTCAGCATGGGCCTTGAACATCCTTCAACTTTTGATTTAAATGATTTTCTTACAGTAATTTGAATATTGGAATTTCTACCAGCATACCTGAATTTCATTCTGGATGTAATAGTGGTAGAAAGCTCAGGTTTGTCAACATTTCTGGGTAACGTATTGAACCGTCCATAGTGACACCTAAAATCAAGGATTTTAAGGTAATTGGATGGTTATTCTTAGCAATGAAAGAAACAACCTCAGGGTCGGTGTCCTTACGTTTACCTCTTGGTGTTCAGGCCTCTGTCAGTTCGTTCTCACACTGCTATAAAGAACTGCCCGAGACTGGGTAATTTGTAAGGGAAAGAGGTTTAATGGACTCACAGTTCCACATGACTCGGGGGGCCTCAGGAAACTTACAATCATGGTGGAAGGGGAAGTGAGCATGAGAAAAACTGCCACTTTTAAAACCATCAGCTCTCGTTAGACGCCCTCACTATCACGAGAACAGCATGGGGGAAACCACCTCCGTGATCCAATCACTTCTCCACACGTGGGGATTACAATTCTAGATGGAATTTGGGTGGAGACGCGGAGTCAAGGCCTGTGTCCAGCACGGCAGCATTCAAGTTCACGGGCGTACACATGGGCATGTATCAGTGTGTTTGCATGAATTCAAATATTGGACTTAATCTCTGCCTAAGTGTAAACTAGTTTGGCCCTTTTAAAACATCATCACAGGCTGGACGTGGTGGCTCACATTTATGATCCCAGCACTTTGGGAGGCTGAGGCCAGTAGATTGCTTGAGCCCTGGAGTTCGAGACCAGCCTGGGCAATATGGCAAAATCCATCTCTGCAGAAAATACAAAAATTAGCTGGGCATGGTGGTCCACACCTGTAGTCAGGAGGCTGAGGTGGGAGGGTCAATTGAGCCCAGGAAGCCGAGCCCACAATGAGCTAGCATCGTGCCCTGCACTCCAGCCTTGGGCGACAGACAGAGACCCTGTCTCAAAAAACAAGAAAAACAGTCATCATAGCTAGCTTCCCTTTTCTTGAGTTTTATTGTTTTGTTAGATTTGTTTATGGTGTGGTTTCTAAGCATGTCATTAAATGCCAGTAGAGTAGTTAATTTCATTTCGAAGGCCCCTCATGTCTCTGCTGACAATCTGGGCCTGTAGCTTTCTCTGATCCCGATTTCACAGATTTCACCATTATGCAGGGAGGGTCTTCATATGCTTTGCCTCTGCCCAGCTGTGTTTGAAATAGGTTTTTTTTTTTTTTTTTTGAGACGGAGTCGCTCTGTTGCCCAGGCTGGAGTGCAGTGGCATGATCTCAGTTTACTGCAACCTCTGCCTCCCGGGTTCAAGTGATTCTCCTGCCTCAGCCTCCTGAGTAGCTGGGATTACAGGCGCGAGCCACCACACTTGGCAAAGATTTTTTTTTTTTTTGTATTTTTAGTAGAGATGGAGTGTCACCATGTTGGTCAGGCTGGTCTAGAACTCTTGACCTCGTAATCTGCCCACCTCAGCCTCCCAAAGTGCTGGGATTACAGGCGTGAGCTACTGCGCCTGGCCTGGAATAGTTTTCAAGCAGGGCTTCCACTCTAGTAAATCCAAATTTGTAATAGAAGTACCAGAAGCAAGGTTGCAGACATTTCTGCAGCATTATGTACAGAAAGCCTGCCATGTTCATTAGCTGATTTTAAAATCATTAGTAGGTATTTATAGCAGTGACTTACTTACCTTATTGTAGTTTGAGAATAATACAACCCAACTTCACTAAGACTTTAAAATTCACCCTAGTGAATTTTAAACTGCCCTCCCCATTAATTTGCCTTAAATTACAGTGTTGCTTTTTGCCAAGGACCTTTCAGAGAAATGGGCCATTTCATCTACAGGTTGGAGAAAAGAAGTTTAATTCTGGGGTTAAAGCGTAAATGAAAGAGAGTGTGCTGAAGAACAGTAAGGCTTAAAAACCCAAGTTATGTGTAAATTGTTTTCAACTCAAGAAAATATTTGTGCACCTACATTTTTAATTCCTCTCTCTGCTCTTCAACAATGCTCTGCTCTGTGTCACTCAAGGACACTGGTGGAGAAGCAGCTGTGCCCCTTCCTTAACTAAGTCAGAGTTAAAATGTGAACATTTACACCATTTCTGTCCATTTCAGTGTAAATTCAGACCCTGCTAGGAGCTCCAGTCTCCAAGGAAGTTTCACTGGGGGCTGGACTGCAGCTCTGTCTTTGGTACTTGTGTTGCAGCTGCAGCCTTCATAACAGCAGGTGTTCACTGTGATTCAGCACGTGCTGTCCTGGTCTGTTCTACAAAATACCATGGACTGGGTGATAACAGAAACTCATTTCTCACAGATCTGGAGGCTGGGAAGTTCAAGATCTGGGTGCCGGCAGATTTGGTATCTGCTAAGGGCTCTCTGTCTCCAGGGTAGCACCTCGCTGCAGTGTCCTCGCATGGGAGAAGAGATGGAAGGGGCTGGCGGAGTCCTCATGGCCTAGTCACCTCCCAAGGGCCCCACCTCCCCATATCATCATCTTGGCGTAAGTTCCAATTTCGGAGTTTTGAAGGGACACACACTCCAGCCACAACAGTGCTGGGCGTTGCCCTAGCTGCCCATCAGCCCATTGGTGAGGTGCTGGAACTCCACCCTGGGCGACCCTGAGGCATGAAGAGGTGGAGCAGTTGTCCAAGAGCCACCTGGTGGATGAGCAGAGAGCTGGGTCTCAGTGCTCAGCCCTGACCTGGGGCCCCAGAACCTTCCGTGGGAACCCTCCCAGAGAAGGGCGGGTGCACAACCCCGTGAGATGCCGGTCTGCCTCCTCAGCCTCTCTCGTGCTCTCTGGCCCTTTCCTCTAATGCTGCCTCTCTGGGGTACCCACAGGGTCGTTCTCCTCCATTGCCAACCTGCTTCTAGTGGCTGCTTCTGCACTGAGCCGTGGTCCTCAATCACAGTGGCGACTGGTGAACCAACAGAGGACAGAGGAGGCCACTTTCTGCTGTAACCGGAGATTGCTATCGCTTCTGCACCAGAACACACTCACCTGTGTGCAGGCTGGGGTGGCTGTTCCCTGAGCACAGGGAACACTGGACTTGGAGAAGGAAAGGATTTCTGGAAACCAGGCTGTTTTATGACTGACAGATTATCTTACTTTATTATTTAATGTATCTCATGTTTTCTTTTAAGGTCTCTGTTGAGATAAAGAGTTCCAGGGAAAGAAAGGTCACAGTGCTTGGTAAATGACCCAGCAAGCGTCGACTCTGCTGCTGCGTGGGCTGAGCGGGTGGTCCGGGGCTGTGATGGCCTCTCAGTGTGTGATGAAGTTTCAGCGTCCTCCATGGTGGCAGTGCCAGCTTGGAATCCCGCTTCCGGTTGTGTTGTTCTTTCTGGCTAGCTGAGTTTCAGTTAGTTCATGGTCTGTTTAAACCAGAGTGAGTACCTGGAGACCTTGGTGACAAGAACCATGCGAGCCTGCCCTCCTGCTGGCTGCGAGCCCAGGATCCCCGTGAGGAACCAGGAGCCTCCGTGTTCTCTGGTGACCACATTTCCCTCCATCCAGTGCATGGCCGCCACGCTGCTTCTCTCACAGTAGGTCCTGGTGGTGACAGTCACATTCAGGACCTGCCCGCACTCCTCCCCCTCCACAAGTGTGACAGGCAGCATGGTCAGCGAGTTGCCCAGGTCAGTGCCATTGCGTGCCCAGCCACTGAGGAGGCCCCTGGTGCGTGGGATGAGGAGGTGCTCAGCGAAGTCCTTCTCAGGGGTGCACACGGGGAGCCCCGCACCTGGGCACTGGATGGGCCACTCCAGCTCCAGCAGTGACAGGTCATTCTCCCCCGTGTCCGCGTCATATCGCATGTGCACATGGACGTGCGTTATCTTGATCATCAGCGGGTCTTGGCTCGTTCTGTTAAAATCTGAAATCATGAACAATCGCCAGTTCTTTACAGTCTGATTTTCAAGGGGACATAATGCTCAGAAACGAGCTTCTCAGGGAGCTATGTGAGGAGGGAGAGACCGGCCCTGGAGGACCCGCAGGCTCACCGCCCCGTGGTGTGGACACTGCCTTTCTGCGGACAGAAAGGCCACTCACAGATTGCACGATTGCAACCAAGTGCCACGGCCTTTAAGAACAGTCAAGGTCAGTTCTTCTGTTTAGGAGTGCGGTGGGGTGTGGTGAAGTGATTAAAAAGTAGGAAGCAGTGATGTGGAACTTCTCCAGGCCAGTCAAACATTGGCTGTTGAGAAGTGGTTTTCACGTTATTTTGTTGATTGAAAAATATTTAAGGGCCAGGCACAGTGGCTCACATCTGTAATCCCAGCGCTTCGGGAGGCCGAGGCAGGTCGATCACTTAAGGCCAGGAGTAAAGACCAGCTTTTCCAACATAGCAAAACCCCGTTTCTACTAAAAATACAAAAAATTAGTGGGATATGGTGGTGCATGCCTGTAGTCCCAGCTACTCGGGAGGCTGAGGCAGGAGAATCGCTTGAAACCAGGAGGTGGAGGTTGCAGTAAGCCGAGATCGTGCCACAGCACTCCAGCCTTGGCGACAGAGTGAGACTGTGTCTCAAAAAAAAAAAAAAAAAAGATGAAGAGTAAAAACATACTTATTTTGAGCTTATTTTGAGGTTCTTCAGAGTCATTATAGAGCATGTTGACAGGTTAATATGGAACTTTGCAGCCTCCCGATGGGGTAGAAACTATTGTGTGTTTGGACAGATAAGGAAATAGGCACATGGCTGGGTGCAGTGACTCACGCCTGTAATCCCAGCCTTTGGGAGGCCAAGGCAGGCGGATCACCGGTAGTCAGGAGTTCAAGACCAGCCTGGCCAACATGGTGAAACCCCATCTCTACAAAAATACAAAGAAATTAGCTGGCCACAGTGGCAGGCGCCTGTAATCCCAGCTACTTGGGAGGCTGAGGCATGAGAATCGCTTGAACCCGGGAGGCAGAGGTTGCAGTGAGCCTAGATCATGCCACTGCACTCCAGCCTGAGGGATAGAGTGAGACTCTGTCTCAAAAAGAAAAAAAAAGAAAGAAATAGGCACAGATAAGCCGATAAGAAGGCCACCGTCTCAGCCCAAGGTCTCAACTGCTGGGGTATTCAAGCCCCATTCTTCCGATTTTTAGTCAATTACCCATCTCTTATGCCACAACTGCTCAATTGCAGTGGGAAATGGAAGTCATCCTTATATAAGCTGTGATTTCCTCCCTTGCTGAGTGTGCGTTAGCACTTGCCCGTCGCTGGGCCCAGGCTTGTGCTAGGTATTTTACATATGCTTCCTGAGTTTATAAGTATCTCAGTTTTATTGACAGTAAATTCAGTTCTGTGTTGCATTAGAAACAGTCCAGTTTTACATTTTTCATTTCATTCTTAGATAGGATAGTGTATTTCCAATGTGGTTTTATAAAAACTCATGATAAAATACTTACATGTTTTTACACTAATATTCCTGTGTAACAGTGAACATTTTGCTGTTGTCAGTACAAAATTTTCCTGTATTATAACACCACCACAGAAGTCTTTTCCTTCGGAATTTGTTAACTTTACCTTTAAAAATCAAAACAGACAATAAATAGCTGGTGACAATTTGCAGGATTAGGGGCAGTAAAGTCTACTGGTTAGGGATATGGACCCCCAAAGGCAGACAGCCGTATTTGATTCTTGCCCCAGCACTCAAATGGCTACAGGATTATTAACAAATTGCTGACAATCTAAGCTTTTATTTGCTCAGGGATTAAATGGGGCCGGCACGTCCCCTTTCGGCCCAGGTGAAGTAACAGTGATCAGATTTACCCTCCCACCTGAAGCAAAAAATTGACAAAATCTATGGAATGATGGTTTTCTGAGATCGTAATCCCCAAGAAACAACTGTCTCAGCTACTGTCCAGAATTTCCATGGCGCAGAGCAGGACGGGGCATCTCAGTTGGAGCCCCGCTGACTCCCTAAATTGAAGAGAGAAAGCTGATAGCCCAGGGAGGCCACAGTGGCTGCAGTTCGCAGAACAGAGCTCTGCAGAGGAGAGAGCTTGGTAGAGAATGCCGGAGGATGGCCGCATGCCTCGCAGTTTTCAGCAGAGCAGTGGTGATCACATGTGTATGTGGAGACTAATTATGGCTGGGAAAGAACCACCCAAGGGGGTGAGAGGGACCTGTGCTAGACACTCACACAGGCTGGGAACAGCAATTGCTTCCACCAGCTGAGTTAAAACATCCCTGACTCGGCGGGGCACGGGGCAGGATGCATAGAAGGGTTTCACTTCAGTAGTCAGAATAACTAGCTCTAGACTGAGCGCTGCCCTGGTCCTACTGACAAATCTTAAGAGCAATGTGCCAAAGGATGAAAGTATTTCCAACTTAACTGCGTCCCAGGACAATATCCAAGTGTATGTATAGAGCACAAAATATTCAGCACCTAACAGGATAAAATTCACAATGTCTAGAAATCCATTATGGCATACAAACAGGAAAACGTGACCCATAATGAGAAGAAAAATCTCCCAAAACTGAGTCAGCACTGACAGATATTAGTAGACAAGGACAATTAAACAGTGATTGTAACTGTAGTCCAAATGTTCAAAAAGTTAAGTAGAGACAAAAATACATATTTTTAAAAACCTAAATTAAATTTTTGGATGACAGCTACAATGTATGAGGTTAAACATCCACTGGCCAGGATGAATGGCAGATTAGACATTGCAGAAGAACAGATTGATGACCTTGAAGGCATCACAACAGAAACTATCAAAAGTAAAACACGGAGAGAAAGGAGATTTTTGAAAAATGAACAGACCATCTCTGAGCTATGGGATTTCAAACAGCTTAAGATACGTGTAATTAGAGTCCCAAAACAGAGCAGGGAGAAGGAGGAAAGAAAAAAATGTCTGAAAATAATGGGCCAGGCATGGTAGCTCACGCCTGTAATCCCAGTACTTTGGGAGGCTGAGGTGGAAAGATTGCTTGAGCCCAGGAGTTTGAGACCAGCCTGAGCAACATAGCAAGACCCCATCTCTACATGAAATTTAAAAATTAGCTGTGTGTGGTGGTGCACACCTATGGTCCCAGCTACTCGAGAGGCTGAGGTGGGAGGATCACCTGAACCCAGGAGGTTGAGGCTGCAGTGAGCCGTGATCACACCACTACACTCCAGCCCAGGCAACAGGGCGAGACCCTGTCTCAAAAAAAAAAAAAAGCAAATTATGACCAAATATTTTTCAAATTTGACAAACGCTATTGGCCCACAAATACAAGAATCTCAACAAACCCTATGTGCAAGAAACATGAAGAAAACAATACACAGTATAATTAAACTCAAAATCCATGATAGAGGAAATCTTAGAAAGTTAAAAAGCATTTAAAATCTTAGAAGTGCCACGGATAGGGACATGTGAGGAACAGCAGCAGGGTGACGGGAGCCGTCTTGTGGCATGAGGCAGATAGGAAGGCAGTGGGGCAGGCCCAAGTGCAGAGAGGAGAGGACTGCTGCCAGCTTGGGGCTCTGCGCCAGACGCAATGCCTTTCATAGATGAAGATGAACAAAGACTCCAGACAAACGCAAGAAGGCTTCCCCAGACGCCTCATAGCACAGCAGATAACAAAGGGGCCCTTTAGGCAGGAGGAATACGATACCAGAGGGAGGCCTGGATCTACACAAAGCAGCAAGGAACACTGGAAAAGGTTATCACATCCCATTAAATATTTATCCACATTCCACTATATATGTAAGGTTTTTTCTTATTCTTTAAACTTCTTTACAGGATACTGTATAAACAAAAATAATGGAAGTATAGAGTGGCATTTATAACATCTGTAGATGTAAGACCTATGCCAAAACCAGCCCCCAGGTCAGGAGGGGAGGAATGGGGCATGATTGCTGTAAGGACTCATGCTACAGCGAGCGGATGTGGCGTCGGCAAAGGTGGAGTGGACTGTGATAGGGTAAAGATGTATTCTCCAAACTGTGAAGCAACCGCCAACAAAGAACCAGAGATGATAAACCAACAAAGGAGAGAAAACAGAATCATAACAATATATAGTTAATCTAACAGAAGGCAGAAAAAGGGGAAAAGAACAGATGAGAAAAATAAAAGATAGCAAGATGATAGCTTTAACCCTAAACATATCAACAATTACAGTAAATGTAAAATGGCCTAAATACCCCAATTAAAAGGCAGAGATTTTTCAGACTGGATAAAAATGAAAGCCAATTATATACTACCTATAAAACATGTACCTTATTTATTTTTTAAACATGCACTTTATAAAAATACAAATAGGTTAAAAGTAGAAGATTGGAAAAAGATAAGTCATGCTAACACTAATAATTAGAAAGCTAAAGTGTCTGTATCAATATCAGACAAAGGGGATTTTAGAGCAAATAATATTACCAGGGATACAAAAGGAGAAAATGAGAAGTTGTTTGAAGGATTAAATGAAATAAAGCAGATACCCACATAGTACGGGTACTGGCTCTGGAAGTATTAAGTGTTAAAATTTTCAACGGTCTAATAAAATGCAAAATGCTAAGCCAAGTGACAGTTTTTTTTTCAACTTTACCGTGGCATCATTCCTGGAACTCTTTATGTGTTTATGAATAATAGCTGCCACTTGTTGAATACCTACCATAAGTCAAGAACATTATCTGTAATCCTCACTGCAACTCTAGGGGTGAGATCCTCACTTTGAAGGGGATAAAACCAAGTTTGAGAGAAGACGGCACTTGCGCCGTCGGTCTGCCAGACTTTTAGTAAAATTTCTTCCCTAGGATGTAAGAAACAAGGAAGTTCTAAAGATAATCTTCAACCCTATATCCTGCTAGGTCACTTAATTATTCTCGTTTTCAAAGTTTGTTTTAGGAAAATTCCATATATTCAGTTAAATAACTTCAGAACAATTTATAATACTGAAGTAAAAAATCTAATAGTACGTAGCCTGCCTAAGTCAGTGTCCTGTGTCTTAAACACACCAGCTGTGTTTAGAGAATGCCTCCTCCCTGGTTATATGGCTCTTAGCCTTGCTGGTATGAGTGCTACGGTTGCAGACTAGAACCATGCCCTGTCTTCCCTTGGGTAAGCTGGGAAGCTGGAGACAGCCTGCAGGTGGTAGAGCCAGACCCTGTCACTACCTATGGAGGACCACTGCACTCTGGGCCTCCCAAGTACCAACCCTCAGCGCACTCATGGGGCAGACAGCAATAGGAAGAACTGTCTTAGAAAGCCTGGGCAGGAAAGGTGATAAAAGATTGAGAGGAAGTTCGTAAAGTTGGTGATAGACCATTCCTGCTTCCATCCCTGCCTGCCATCACTCCGTCTGCTTTGCCTCCCTTCAGTCTCTTCCTTTCCACCCCGGAGCTGGGTGGCTTCAAGTCCTTGAGCTCCATCCTGTTCTCTGCCAGGCCACACGACTGCCAGAGTGAGTGGGCTGGGCACAGCTGTCTTGTAAGAGTCGGGTGAGACTGAAGGATGTCACACACACAAACCTCAGGGGCTTGTTACTCACAGGCCCTCACGAGGGGGGGCCCTGAGGCTGTGCCATCCACACGGCAGCCACACTCGGGTACGGAGCATTGTGGACACGAGGGCTGCACCTCAGTGTAAATTCACACCAGATTCCAAAGATTCAGTGTAAAGGAAAAAGGCAAATAACCTCAATAATGTTTGTATTCATTACATGGGGAAATAATAACATATTGGGTTAAATAAAATATATTATCAAAATTTCACATGCTTTTACTTACATTATTGTGGCTACTAGAAAATTTTAAATTATGTGGTTTACATTGCATTTCTATTGGACGAGGCTGTTCTGAAGGATATACTCAGGCAGAAGGAGATAATTGTGTTAGAGGCGTGAAAGGCAAGGAAAGTAGAAAATGAGGTTAAGTAAATCAAAGCCAGTGTTGGTGGTATAAAACCATAATAAGAAAAATCGTAATATCTATTTTGTGAAGCTATACAGAAAGCAAGAAAAGAATAAAATACTGGCCAGACAGCAAATGGACCCAGAATGAGGTGCTGGGAATTAGCCTGAAGAGGGAGAAATAGCTGACTTTACATGTGCTAAATATGGATGTTTATGTGTCAAGAGTGACCATTAAATAGAAAGTAAATGTTGAGGCCGGGCGTGGTGGCTCACGCCTGTAATCCCAGCACTTTGGGAGGCCGAGGCGGGTGGGTCACTTGAGGTCAGGCGTTCGAGACCATCCTGTCCAACATGGCAAAACCCCATCTCTACTAAAAATATAAAAATCAGCCGGGCGTGGTGGCACATTCCTGTAATCCCAGCTACTCAGGAGGCGGAGGCAGGAAAAGCGCTGGTGTCCAGGAGGCGGAGGTTGCAGTGAGCCGGGACTGGACCACTGCACTTCAGGCTGGGTGACAGATTGAGACTCCATCTCAAAAAAAAAACAAACCAAAAACAAATGAGTGGTTAACTTGTAAACCAGCCAAGGAGGGGAAAAGGAGAACAAAAATGAATGCCAAACTAGAGAAATTTAGTGAACAAAGTAACAAAGCTAGAATGCCAGGCCAGCAGCCGAGAGCAGAGCCAGTGCCTGAGCTGGTGCTCAAGCTGCCGCTCAGCTGCTCTGTGGCAACACCCAGGTCCCCAGGTTGGGGCAGCCCATCACCGAAGTGCTTCCCAGGCGTGCTGTGATTTCGAGATGCTTATGTTCTGAGAAAATGACATTGGTAACAGTTTGGAACTGCAGAGGAAAGGTCTTGGGGGTTGTAAATAATGCTATCCTTTTGTATTAGTTATGAACTCGGCATTAGAACATGGTTGGAAGTGTGAATAGAGGTTAATCAGTGCAGTCAATAGTCCATCAAAGTCAGGATGCCTGATTCACTTAGTTGTTAACATTTCTATTTAGGAAATGACAAGTAAGGGGAAAGTTGTAACAATAAATTGAAGCACGCGGAGAGCGCTCTGTTACCTGCCACGGGAGGTCCTGTAGATCCAGTGCACGCTTCTCGGAGGTCAGCATCCCGCAGGCACACTGGTCTGCATTTGTGGCAGCAACATGAGAATAAAAATCAGTGCCTTCCCAGCGAATATCGGACTCTGTCTATGGTGTTAACCATTGCATAATTCCGTCTATGGTACTAACTATTGTAATCTTATTCTTAATGCTGATGAATGTGCAATAATTCACAGAGACACGCAGACTGGAGTTAAACCACCCCCTCACGGCACTCATGGTTTTAGCTCAGAGTGGTCCGAGCAAGCACTAGTGACAGAAATTGCACTTTCTAGCATTGCCATTGCTCCAGCGTGGAGACAAGGACCACCTGAGTCGTGGCAATTCCTTATCACAAATCCGCGGGCTTCACCCAGAAGCCTACTACAGAAAAAGGAAGGAGGATGTGGGCGGGGTCGCTGGCATAGGAAGCCAGAGGCCGCTGTGGTCTGAGCACTCACCGTGGGGAACGCACTGTTTGTGGTCCTCACCAAGCCTGTAGCCCTGAGCACAGCTGCACGTGTAGGATTCCTGTCCCGGGAGGCAGAAGTGTTGACACCCATCAATCCGCTCTGGGTGGCATTCATTTTTAGCTGAAAAGGAAAAAAAAAAACCCCAGAAATGCTAGCTTGGAAATAGTCATTTTATCACAGCCTTGCACACAGTTCTGGTGTTTTGGTCCCTGTTCATTTTATCACAGCCTTGCACACAGAGTTCTGGTGTGTTGGTCCATGTGTTCTCATTCTCTTCAGATAGTTGTCCTTTGTGTCAGTGTTTCCCACATGTCCGTATTTCAGGAATGTGCATGTAGAACAAAGACTCCATGAGTGAGGCCGGGCGCGGTGGCTCACACCTGTAATCCCAGCACTTTGGGAGGCCGAGGTGGGCGGATCATGAAGTCAGGAGATCGAGACCAGCCTGGCCAACATGGTGAAACCCCATCTCTACTAAAATTACAAAAATTAGCCAGGCATGGTGGCGCGTGCCTGTAGTCCCAGCTACTCAGGAGGCTGAGGCAGGAGAATCACTTGAACCCGGGAGGCGAAAGGTTGCAGTGAGCTGACATCATGTCACTGCACTCCAGCCCGGTGACAGCGAGACTCCATCTCAAAAATAAAATAAAAATTAAAAAAAAAAAAGACTCCGTGAGTGATGACACTTCTATTTGTCCTTTTTCCACATGGACTGTAATCCATGCACCTGTTTTGTCTGCTGGCTTGCATTGGCTATTCCCTTTAAATTGCTGCTGCTTCAAGGAGGGGACGTGGGATGGGAGGGGGTTAGTGTGACATCGGTGGTGGCTGAGCAGCTGGGATGGGGGCTTTCCACCAAGAGGGAGAAGATTAAGAAAGGGGCACATCGTGGGTGAAGGTCAAAGCCCCCTTTGGTACGTCGTAAATTTGGGGTGTCTGTGAAGGCACTAGCTGGGGCATCAAGGAGGCAGATGGAGCAGAAATCTGGACTTCGGAGGAGAGGGCTGGGCTGGAAGGAAGGTTTTCCCCAGAGAAACGGGCTCCGAGTTGACCAGTGGTGCTGAGAATGGAGCACGCTTGTTGCTGTAGTTGGCGATGACGGACACTGACATTTGGCGGGTATTTAAGGATATTTGTTTATATGCTTGCGTCTTCCCTGTCTGCAGTCTCCCACTGGGGGTCTGGCACTGAGGACGCCTGTGTGTGACCCCCAGCCTGTGAGCAGATTGTGAATGGTTGAGGCAGGGGTGGGGAGGAGAGGGGCTCATGCCATGAAAAGTATGGGGGCCTGTCTGGAAGGGGCAGCTCAGAATGCAGCCAGCCCCCTGGGCGTGGTTTCTGGAGGAGAATCTGGTTGGGATGAGAGGAATCCCCTGGGGTGAGCCAAATCGCGGTTCACACAGGCACCTTCGTGTCTACACCCCAGGAGGGGCCCACTGGGACCCTGGCCGAGGATGTGAGGCCCACCTGCCCAGGGAGGCCCCTGGGGGAAGGGGACGGCCGGGGCCTCACCCAGCTCGCAGTTGCTGCCCTCATAGCCGGGGGAGCAGGTGCAGGTGTAGCCCCAGATGCTGTCCTGGCAAGATCCGTTGTGGAGGCAGGGCTGGGAGATGCACGGGGAGCCACCTGCAGTAGGAGGATGGGGGTTGGGGTGGTGGTGACAGGAATGGGGACCTGAGCAGGAGGAGGGCGGGGGTGGTGACAGGAACGGGGACCTGAGCAGGAGGAGGATGGAGTGGGGGGTGGCAGCAGGGACGGGGACCTGAGCACCTGAGCAGGAGGAGGGTGGGGTGACAGGAACAGGGACCAGAGCAGGAGGAGGACAGAGTGGAACAGGAATGGGGACCTGAGCAGGAGGAGGATGTGGGGGGAGGTGGCAGGGACGGGAACCTGAGCAGGAGGAGGATGGGGGCGGTGGCAGGGACGGGAATCTGAGCAGGAGGAGGATGTGGGGAGGTGGCAGGAACGGGAACCTGAGCAGGAGGAGGATGTGGGGAGGTGGCAGGGACGGGGACCTGAGCAGGAGGAGGATGGGGGGAGGTGGCAGGGACGGGAATCTGAGCAGGAGGAGGATGGGGGAAGGTGGCAGGGACGGGAATCTGAGCAGGAGGAGGATGGGGGAAGGTGGCAGGGACGGGAATCTGAGCAGGAGGAGGATGGGGGGAGGTGGAAGGGACGGGGACCTGAGCAGGAGGAGGATGTGGGGAGGTGGCAGGGACGGGGACCTGAGCAGGAGGAGGATGAGGGGAGGTGGCAGGGACAGGAATCTAAGCAGGAGGAGGATGGGGGGAGGTGACAGGGACGGGGACCTGAGCAGGAGGAGGATGGGGGGAGGTGGCAGGGACGGGGACCTGAGCAGGAGGAGGATGAGGGGAGGTGGCAGGGACGGGGACCTGAGCAGGAGGAGGATGGGGGGAGGTGGCAGGGACGGGGACCTGAGCAGGAGGAGGATGGGGGGTGGTGGCAGGGACGGGGACCTGAGCAGGAGGAGGATGGGGGGAGGTGGCAGGGACGGGGACCTGAGCAGGAGGAGGATGGGGGGAGGTGGCAGGGACGGGGACCTGAGCAGGAGGAGGATGAGGGGAGGTGGCAGGGACGGGAATCTGAGCAGGAGGAGGATGGGGGGAGGTGGCAGGGACGGGGACCTGAGCAGGCGGAGGATGGGGGGGCAGGGGGTGGCAGGGACGGGGACCTGAGCAGGAGGAAGATGGGGGGTCAGGGGGTGGCAGGGACGGGGACTGAGCAGGAGGAGGATGGGGGGTGGTGGCAGGGACGGGGACCTGAGCAGGAGGAGGATGGGGGGAGGTGGCAGGGACGGGGACCTGAGCAGGAGGAGGATGGGGGGGCAGGGGGTGGCAGGGACGGGGACCTGAGCAGGAGGAGGATGGGGGGGCAGGGGGTGGCAGGGACGGGGACCTGAGCAGGAGGAGGATGGGGGGGCAGGGGGTGGCAGGGACGGGGACTGAGCAGGAGGAGGATGAGGGGTGGTGGCAGGGACGGGGACTGAGCAGGAGGAGGATGGGGGGTGGTGGCAGGGACGGGGACCTGAGCAGGAGGAGGATGGGGGGTGGTGGCAGGGACGGGGACCTGAGCAGGAGGAGGATGGGGGGAGGTGGCAGGGACGGGGACCTGAGCAGGAGGAGGATGGGGGGGCAGGGGGTGGCAGGGACGGGGACTGAGCCCGCTCATGCTGCTCCGCATGCCGTCGCCCAGCTCCCAGGACGCTCCCCGCTCAGGACATAGGGCCTGGCTGCCGGTGCCTCCCGCTCTGCTAGGCGCCCTTTCTTCGTCCGCATGCGGCCCCCTCTGTCCTGCCCCATCAGCCCTTCTCTGGCCTCCCAGGCCTCTCCCGCTTCCTTCTGTGCCCAGTTGTCCCCGTGCTTGCCTGGTGGTGGCTGCAGCTCTTTGCTTCCTCATTCCCAGGTGGGTCCTTACCCTGGCCTCCCCCAGCCCCGTGGGTCTCCATCTATGTCCCTTCCGTCCCATGCTCTTCTGCAGTTGCCCACCTAGAGCTCCTCCCTCGGGAAGAGTCTCCTAACCAAAGTCTCCATCGGAGCCATGACTTTCCAAAATTGGAGACGAGTTCTGACCCTGCTGCAGCATGAGGCTTCCCAGGAGCCCAGGAGCCCAGGAGCCAGGCGGCTGGAGGAGCTGTTGTGGAGGGGGCCTCCTGGCCTGTGGCCCATGTCCCAGAGTGCCCAGAAACTACCCAGATGCTGGGCAAGACAAACCAGGCACTGCCTGTGGCCCTGGTGGCAGAGCCCGGGGGCTTCCTGACCTGGTCCTTGGGGAGAGTCAGAGCTGCGCCCTTCCCTGGAGAGACATTGTGGGTCCCGGAGCCAAAGGCTTGGCATCCGCTGACCTGGGGTCATGAAGCGTCCTAAGCCCACCCCCTCACCTCATCCCGAGGAATTAATACTTCCGAGGAGACGAAGGAAACCACTTACCCTTATATCGTCTCCAGAATTCATCCTTTAGAGTTAAAACATAAAAATGTTACAAATGGGATATTTGTTTTTCTATATTCTCTCCCGTAGATGAACTTGAAGGTAAGAATATATCGGTTTTATTCACCTAATAGGACAATAGTGGTTGAAACAATGCACAATTTTCCTGTTTTACAGCCTATTGTTTATGTTAAATGTATAGTAACTAAATGTGTCTGTAAGATATATTACTCAATATGTGCTTACCACCACCTATTTGAGGAAGGCCAGAGTCTATGACGTGGCACAAACCCACCACACACAGCCCCTAACGTGGCCCTTCTCTCCTAGAGCCAATCTCCACGCCACCCTCCACAAAAGCACATGATATAGAAGTCACATCACCTTTTCACTTTTTATAAACCAAGTTGAATTTTAAAGATATATACCTGTGTAGGGAGTGGGGACACTTAGTTTGGGGTAACAGTATCTAAAATTAGGAGAATTATTCACACTGGAAGCCTAGAAAGAAAATGTATAAAAAATGGTATCTCCCAAGATCATATTTGGACTTCTGACAACTTGAATAATGTCATAAGTAGTAAATGAAAAACAATTTTCTCTACCAGGAAGTTTGAAAAATGAAATTTAGGGCAAAATACTTTGAAAAATTTTTACACTTTTCACATGCCTTCAGGATTTCTCTGAGTTGTATTAAAAATGGTCTATTTCATAAGAGTTCTCTTATAGATAGGTATTTAAGAAACTAGAATTTTAAAAACATTAACAATTATACTAGAGAAACAGGTCAACATTTAATTAAGAATCAACTTTAGGCTGGGAACGGTGGCTCAAGCCTGTAATCCCAGCACTTTGGGAGGCCGAGGCGGGTGGATCACAAGGTCAAGAGATCGAGACCATCCTGGCCAACATGGTGAAACCCCGTCTCTACTAAAAATACAAAAAAATTAGCCGGGCATGGTGGCAGGCGCCTGTAGTCCCAGCTACTTGGGAGGCTGAGGCAGGAGAATCACTTGAACCCGGGAAGCGGAGCTTGCAGTGAGCTGAGATCATGCCACTGCACTCCAGCCTGGGGGACAGAGTGAGACTCTGTCTAAAAAAAATACAAAAAAAAAAAAAAAAAAAAAAAATAGCAAATTCTTACTTGTGTTATTTAGAGCATACACGCAGTCACATGTGAAGAAAATCATTTATGTAATCCCAAGCATGGATTAGGATTTTCTTACTATGTGGCATCCCAGAGAGGACGTTTCTGTTTTCAAGTTTTTTTAAGGTATTGAAACCACTAAGTCTCCATTAAAATCACGAAATTCTCTGAAAGCCACCACCAGCTGGGCGGTGTGTATGTTGGGTGTCTGATCAGTGTGTGGGCCTTGCCTGACCTGAAGAAAAGAGTCCAGTGGGCTCTGAGCTGACTTCCAGCCCCACTCGCTGCTGTAGGGAAGGGTGGATTAAGTTGCTTCTCTAAATTGTTTTCTCATCTGTAAAGCTGGGATTGTGTCAACCTCACTGGTAAGTAAATAGGCTAATTAATTAAGCTTAATCTCTGAGAAATGATGCTCCCTGGGCCAGCAGAAGTCTAAATAATGAGGAGGCCTGTGGTTTGTGGTGGGGGTACATACAGTGACTACTTCATTTTCAAACACTTCTCTTGCTTCTTCATAGACACAGATTTCTTCATAACATTCTTTTTCCAAGTTTCCCTCGAAGAGTTCTTCCAGAAGATAGGAGCCCGCACGCTTCCACCTCACCAGAACGTCGTTTGCTTTGGAGGCCGGGAGAAATACTACAGACAGACAAGAAGGCAGGTGACTGGGAGCACCGAGGGCCCTGCTTTCCAGAACTGCCTGGCTTCCTCCCCGGCTGGCCGCCAGCCCCAGCTCCCTCCATCTCCACAGGCTCTCAGCCTGTGAGGGCCTTAGGGCCACCCGGCTACTCCCTCCCCCGAGGTAGGCAAGCACTTCATCCTCTGGGCGAATGGACCAGCCGCGGGATCAGTGCGGATACACTAAGGTTCTGCAGAGAGGCCACGGGCCTCAGTCAGGAAAGTGGAGGAGGGAGGGCTCCAACTGGGTTTTGGGTCCGAGTGCAAAGGAAGGCCGAGCTGGGGTCAAAGGTCACCGTGCTGAGAACTGGGGACCAAGAGCCATCAGCTCCTGTGCTGCCTCTGTGCACAGCATTTAACATCTTGATAAAACACATAAAGAAGAAACTTATACATTGCAGCAGGCTCTGTGATTTCCAGGAGGAGAAGGCAAACCAGTCGGCCCGCGGCAGTGGTCTCTGGATCCTCTTCCCACCTGAGGGTCCTAAAGCATGTTCTCTCCCTCTCCGGAGGGTCAAAGCCCAGGCCCTTCCCATCCTCCCTCCTTTTCTCTCGGTGCTGAGGGTTACAGCAGGGGCGGCTCAGCTAAGTCCGGCTACGGTAAGTGCTGGGCAGGGCGGGGGGGGGTCACCCTCTCAGGGCGGGAGACCATGGGGCCAGCGGGAGACCATGGGGCCAGTGGGGACGCTGGGTGTTTTGACTTGCAGCTTTCCTGGACGCCTGTGCAGGCAGAGTCAGAATGGAGTCCATGTCTGTTCCTTCAGTGAAGTGGCTGGTGGTAGAAGGGTGGCAGGCAGGCAGGGTGGCTGCTCCCTGGCTATGTCTCCTGACTCAAGACTGGGCATTCCTGGCCAGCCTGGCCAAGGCTCTCTCTGCCCACATTGCAGTCTGGGCTCAGCCTGCCCCACCCCCTCCCCCGTCCAATGCCCAAACCAGGCCTCCCCCCACTCCTCTCCCTTTCCCCCTCCCCTCTCCCCGGCCTTTCCCGGCTGAATCCCCTGCACACCCGCTTCTTTCCATTTGGGCATCTCTTGGGAGGACCCCAAGTGACACCATCATGTCCCAAATACTTGTCACCAAATGATAAAGATCCAAACAGCTTTTTCAGGGGAATTAAGACTAGTCTGGGCACTCAGGGCTCCTCCGGCTCCTGGAAAAAGCGTCATCTACAAATCCACCGTGGACTGAGTCAAGAAAGACACAGCGCAGGCACAACAGACAGGTAAGCCAGATGCCTCACCTGAGGGCTCCGCACGATGGAAGGCGAGGACCAGGACCAGGCCCTGGAGCAGCGGGACGCAGCCTGCCATTCCCACCCGGAGTGCTGGGACAAGGCTACAAACACAGCCAAAGTCCAGGCTGGGGGAGGTGCCGGCAGCAGGAGCCTCGGGGCACGACCTGTGCAGCTGTGTGCTTCCCTCTTGACGTTTTCTGTTTGAGGCCAGGCAGAGAAATGAACGGTGAAGGCTCAGAGGACCCTGGGAGATATTTAGGGAGACAGAGAACGGAAGGTAAAGGCAGCAGGTGCAAGGTGGAAGGTGGCACCCATGCCCGTGTGTGGTCAATGGAGGTGAGACAGGCCCTGGGGACACAGCAGTGGGCGGGACAGAAAAAGTCACATGCAGCTTACGTTCTAGGTGTGTGTGGAATACACAGAAAAGAACGAGGGAAAGAGAAAGGAGGGAGTGAGGGAGGGAAGGCAGGAGGATGGAAGGAAGGAAGGGGACAAAAGGAAGGGAGGGAGGGAGGAGGGAGAAAGCGGGGAAGGGCCAAATAGTGTCTGTCACTACAGCTCAGCACCATTGTAGCAGAGGCAGCATAGACAATCGTGAATGAACACTTGGCTGTGTGCCAATAAAGCTTTATTTATAAGAGCTATTAAGGGGCCAGATTTGGCCCCAGGGTTGTAGTTTGCTGCTTTCAGATGTAGGCCCTTTGTATTAGTCCCTTCTTACACTGTTATGAAGAAATAGCCAAGACTGGGTAATTTAAGAAAAGAGGTTTAGTTGACTCCCAGTTCCACATGGCTGGGGAGGCCTCAGGAAACTTACAATTATGGCAGAAGGCACCTCTTCACAGGTGGCAGCAGAGAGAATGACTGCAAGCAGGGGAAATGCCAGATGCTTATAAAACCATCAAATCTCTTGAGACTCACTCACTATCCCAGGAACAGCATGGTGGAAACCACCCCCATGAATCAATTACCTCCCACCGGGTCCCTCCCAGGACATGTGGGGATTATGGGGATTACAATTCAAGATGAGATTTCGGTGGGGACACAGCCAAACCATATCAGCCCTTGAAGCCTGAGGTAAGAACCTGGTGTTTCATTTTCACTGTGTTGGGAAGATATTGGAGGGAACAGGAATTGACATGGAAAGATTTGTGCTCTGAAGAGATCACTGTGGCTGCTGTGTGGAGAACAGAACATTCCAGAGAAGTCAAAAGGGAGGCTGCTGGCTAGTCCAGGAGGGGGTGAGGGTGCAGCCATGCAGCAGGAAGCACGTTTGCAGTCTGGATGCTTCAGGAAGGGAAAGCTGATGGGATTCATGATGAATTGGGTCGGGCAGCATGGCTTCAAGGTTTGGGCTGAGTGATTGGGAGGATGGCAGTGCGTGTGCTGAGACGGCCAAGCTCCAGGAGGGCAGAGGGAAGCGAGGTTTGGCAAATTTGAGGTGTCTGTGGGACGTCCACGTGGAGACAGGAGTGGGCATCCGAGAAGCTGGGACTCACAGTGGAGATTCAGGTGGTAACAGATGAAATGACAGCATTGTCAGCATATAGATTTTGTTCGATGGAATGATACTCAAAGGTGGCAAAACTCAGTGAAAGGATTCTAAATACAATTTTGTTAAAGTGGGAACAGAAGAAAACTAAGAAGCTGACACCTTTGATTAAGAGGGCATGCCCGCGAATACACTGAAGTTGTGAAGTTTGCTTTAAAAAGCTGGGAAAAGAAAACAAAGTTTATCTTTAGTGAGTGAGCTAAAATAATTTGAAAGCCAGAAGTTGATTGTATAGGATAGATCTTGGGTGAATTGCACCAGCCTGGCAATCTACGTGGCTTTCTCTTAAGAAAAGGTCCCTTTTTTTGTGTGAAAATGTATTCCCACATGGAAATTTACATACTTTAAAAATACTTCTGCTGGATAGTTTAAAAACCATCAATAGCTGCCTAAAAATGGAAAAGCAGACAGGGACGTACACATTTGATCAATAAGTGTTAATTAAGCACATCCTATATGCCTGACATGGGTATCTGATCTACAAGCTCTTCTCTCATGGACCATTTTAGTCTGTTGGGGCTGCTGTAACAAAACACCTTAAAGTGGGTAATTTACGGTAAACAGAAACATAGTGCTCACAGTTCTGGAGGATGGGAAGTCCAAGATCAAGGCTCCAGTAGACTCAGTGTCTGGTGACGGCCCATGATTCATAGACGTGTCCTTGGATGGTGGAAGGGAGGAATGTGGGTACTCCCTGGAGCCTCTTTTGGGAGGGCAGTCATCCATCCATGAAGGCAGAGCGCCTCCCAGAGGCCCCACCTCCTAGTACTATTGCACAGGGGGTTAGGTTTCAACGTGAGTTTTGGGGGATTATATGGTTTGGCTCTGTGTCCCCAACCAAATCTCACCTTGAATTGTAATACTCCCCACAGGTCAAGGGCAGGACCAGGTGGAGGTGATTGAATCATGGAGGTGGTTTCCCCCCTGCTGTTCTCGTGATAGTGAGTGCATTCTCACGAGATCTGATGATTTTATAAGGGGCTTCCCCCTGCGATTGACACTCATTTTCTCTCTCCTGCCACCCTGTGAAGAGGTAGCCTGCTTGCCATGATTGTGTTTCCTGAGGCCTCCCCAGCCATGTGGAACTGTGAGTTCATTAAACCGCTTTTCTTTATAAATTACCCAGTCTCAAGTATTTCTTCATAGAGGCATGAGAACAGACTAATACAGGAAGGCATCAACATCGAGGCCACAGCTGTGACTGACCGTGTTGTATGTGGTGATTTAATTTTCTCATCTGTCTTCTCAAAGATATCACCTTTGGACCAAAAATTCTACAATAATAAGTTGTCCAAACATTAAGATTCACCTCGTTCTACTCATCTTCCTCATCTCTCATATGAATAATCGTTCTTCTGTCACCCTCTTCTGTTCTGAAAAACAAACCAACCAACATTGGGGCACTTTTTCCATTGACTGGTTTACTTTCCTTCTGTATACCTGAGGGGAATCTTCCTTCCTTTGGGGTCTTTGTCGTGTCCTTCAGATGTTGGGGTGTCCTCTGTGGGGGTCCCCAGCTTAAATCATCTGACCCCACAACTTTGCGTGGGACCTGAAATGAGCAGCCTATGGAGAACCTGGTCCTTGAATACTTAGATCTTGCCGCAGTCCCTATTTAAATACCTGTTCAATCAACTCTGGGACCTGTTTTAGATTTCAACTTCTCTGAATTGGCCTGTTCCCTACAGCCTGTGTTCTAATGTGTTCTAATGTCGGCCTGGACAAGGCCGAGTTCTTCCTGAAAGGGGTTGTGCTTTATGTTGCCCCCTGGGGGCACTGCCACTTTGCAACCCCTTTAAATACATTTTTTGTGTGAGTTTTGGGAGCCCATGTGAATAATGTAAATGTATTACAAAGCTGGTTTCTGGCTGTCCTGTGGTTTAGATTATCTGAGCTTCCCCGTCTTGCCTCCAGGCTGAGCTGACCCACAGCTAATTTGGGTATATGCTCTTTCTTTGAGGTTCATCAATAATGGTGCATCTTAGATTCACAGAGTAGAGTGTGGTCTAGTCCACTTTGTGGTGCTGTAACAGAATATCTGAGACTGGGTAATTTATAAAGAACAGAAATTTATTTCTTACAGTTCTGGAGGCTGGGACATCAAAGGTCCAGGGGCCCCCATCTGGCGAGGGCCTTCTTGCTGTGTCATCCCGTGGTGGAAGGTGGACGGGCGTGAGAGAGAGAGAGAGAAAGGGGAGAGAGGAAGGGGGCCAAACTCATCCTTTTATTCCAAAATAACAAACCCACTCCTACAATAGTGGTATCAATTCATTCACGAGGGCTCTGATGATGAATGTGTCTTAAAGGTCCCACCTCTCAACACTGTTGCATTGGGATGAAGTTTCCAACACATGCACTATAGGGACACATTCAAACCACAGCATGGTGCATCCTCTGATGTCCACATTATGGATGGAGGTGGCAGCTTATCACCTGGAGCTCCTGAAGAAATTAAAGAGCAGACACATGGTGACGCAGCCCACGGCCTGGCGTTTTTAGCATCTCAGAAGCACTGACAGGGACCCGCAAGCTGATGAGAAATTGTTCAACTCATTGGGCTTCCTCAGAGCTTGGGAGACCATTAATGTGGAAGACACTATCTGGACATGTTTCTCTTTTTTCCACCTGTCTAGATTTTATTTCAGGATCGGGGAGACTTTTGGAGTAGAAAAGCCACTCAAGAACCCTTCCTCCTCCTCCCCCACACCCCGCCTCATGAGCAGCTGCCCTGCGAGCAGCATGGAGTCCCCGTGTCCACTCAAGAACCCTTCCAACTCCTCCCCCACACCCCGCCCCCCCACCCTGCTCCCCCCCCACACCCCGCCCCCCCCGCTCCCCCCCCACACCCCGCTCCCCCCACACCCCGCTCCCCCCACACACCCCGCCTCCCCCCACACCCCGCCGCATGAGCAGCTGCCCTCCGAGCGGCATGGAGTCCCCGTGTCCACTCAAGAACCCTTCCAACTCCTCCCCCACACCCCGCCTCCCCCCACACCCCGCTCCCCCCACACACCCCGCCCCCCCCACACCCAGCTCCCCCCACACACCCCGGCCCCCCCACACCCCGCTCCCCCCACACACCCCGCCGCATGAGCAGCTGCCCTCCGCGCGGCATGGAGTCCCTGCGTCCCGGCTCCACGGTGCGGGAGTCCTCCATGGTGGTTGAATTCGCCTTTCAGGCCCTATGTTCAGGATTTGTGATCTGGGTTTTAAAAACATTTTTAAGAAGTCATTGGTAATTAAAAACAATAAGTTTTTTATTGTGGTAAAATATACATAAAATTTACCACGGTAATCTTTTTTTAAGCGTACAGTTGGCTGACACTGAGTGAATTCGCTGCTGTTGATAATCTGCTTCTCTCTGAGCTGCTGTCGCCCACACTCGCCATTGGCCGTGCTTGCTTTTCTCCTGGAACTGGGGCCTGTGTCCCTGTTGACCCTGTCCTGGGCAGCTGAGCCCAGGGGACTCTCCTTCTTAGCGATACCACTCAGTATCTGCACAGCCACAAAGTCCAGCCAGGGAGGGCATCCGAGACCATCAGCACCCACCCCGGGGGGCCTGGCCCGTGTCAGGCTGTGAGTTCCCCAGTCCCTGGACCCAGCTGTGCCTGCCGGGGTCAGCGCAGTCTGTGAGCCTCAACCCCCAACTGTTCAGCGTCATCAGCAACCCCCAGCTCCCAGCATTCCCTCCCAGCAAGGCCTGTCGGAACCCAGCAGAGACTGGCGGCTGGGGCTTGTCCTCGAGCAGGGGGGGCAGGACACGGGGCGCGGGGCTCCTGCCCTTGTAGCGTCCTGTCAGGATGGACGACCCAAGCCAGACGGTGCTCCCTCCCGCCACACCTGGCCATACTGGCCTCCACCCATGCCGGGGCTGCCAAGGCCCCTGTGTGGGACAGACCACCTGCTCCTGCCTGTCCTCCTGGCTCCATCTGCATCCACCCATACCCGCACCAGGCCTCACTGGCCCCTTCTCAGACCTGCACAGCCAGGTCTTCCCCAAGCACCACAGGTCGGGGTGGCTGGGCGTTTTGTAAGAACAAACTGCGACTGTGAACACTGGGACGGCTCAGCACCCAGACAGTGCGGCCTCTGAACGCTGTCTGCGGACTCAACCCTCCTCTCCACTGGCCCCGCCGCACGTCCATCTAGCCCCGCTATCTCCCTCTTTCTGTTTCTGTGTCTCCGCCCTCTTTGTGTCTTGGTGTCTCCTGTCTCTCTCTCTCCCTCTCTGTCTCTCAGCATCTCTCTCTGTCTCTGTCTCTCTCCTGTGTCTCACTGTGTCTTTCTCTGTGTCTCTATGTCTCTGTTTCTCTCTTGTTTTATTCTCAATTTTTTTTTTAACCTGGACTTACTCCCTCCTGTTTCTCTTTCTCTGTCTCTCTTTCTCTTTGTCTCTGTCTCTCTCTTTCTCTCTGTCTGTTTCTCTTTCTTTTTGTCTCTCCGTCTCTGCCTCTCTCCCTCTCCCCTCACCCCCGCTGAGCGCTGTCTGACGGGAACCCCCAGCAGTCTCCCTCGCTCTTCTGGCAGCCTGCGGGCTCCTCTGGTCTCACTGAATGCAGAGTCACTGGCTGTTTCTGGTCTTTGCTGACGCTGACGTTTTTTGAGTCTATGGTTTCCTCCATTTGGACTTGCCTGACTCAGGATCGGGCTCGGCTTAGACAGTGTTTTGGCAGCCCCCTGCCCTCGGCTCAGGAGGAGGCTGGGTCCCCAGGTTTTGCCACGCTAAAGGCATGCTTTCCTGGTATAGTTAACAGGCCAGTTCTGAGGTGATCCTCTGTGTCTCGAGGGTGTCCAGTTTCTCAGTGCCCTTCCACCAAGGTGGGGTCTTCATGGCGGGTGCTTGCCCACATCAGTGGCTACCCCGTGGCTGTGGAGTGGGGTCCTTCTAAACGGGAGCTTAACCCCCAGCCCTGCTGAGATGGCTCCATCACAGTGATGGTGGGGCCGAGGTCTGCTGTCCACCAGCTGTCCTGGCTGAAGCTCTCATTCCTGCTTCCTCTTCCTCACAGCCTGGGCTGTGTGTTCTCGGACAGCAGGCCCATCTCCCCATCCAAGCGCAGCTCTGGCCCCACACAGGCTGGTCTCCCAGCACCCACAAGGGCCTCCCTGCCCCACCAGGCCCCCGACACCCGCTCTCACCTTCGTCCTCCAGAGGTGGACCCCCCAAAGCTCCCCTTCCTGTTCAGGGGGAGGGGAGGTGTCACTGGGGAGGCGATGGGGCTGCTGCAGGGTCTCTCTCCCTCACTCTCAGGTGGAATCACTTCTCCCGTCTTTGCTCCCCACCGTGACCTCCTGCTGCTCTTGGTCCTCAGGGTCTCACCTGGGTTCGCTCTCCCTCACTCAGGTGGAATCACTTTTCCCGTCTTTTTTCCCCACAATGATCTCCTGCTGCTTTCGGTCCTCAGGGTCTCACCTGGGTTCTCTCTCCCTCACTCTCAGGCGGAATCACTTCTCCCGTCTTTGCTCCCCACTGTGACCTCCTGCTGCTCTCGGTCCTCAGGGTCTCACCTCGCACAAACAGCCGCTTCAGTTATTTCCCGAAACAGAGCTGGGCCTCCCTCAGGGAATTCTGGGGGTCTCAGGTCACAGAGTGTCCCCTGGCCCACGCCTAGACTATTCTCAGTTAACATGGAGATGACATGGGTTTACCCACTTGCCTTTACTTATGAAGAAGATGTTCAGGCAGAGAGAAAATCCCTGCCACGGCAGCGCAGGAGCCTGCAGAGCTGAGACTTCAACCCCCAGCGCGCGTCCAGGACTGGGGCCTCTCCCCCTGCTGCCTCCCTCCCGAGGCTCCCTCCCACACCCTCCCAGGACGAGACCCTATCTCTAGATGGGGCTTCGGCAGATGCTGAGCTACGACCCATCAGGTCCTTCTCTCTGCAGCCTCCGGTTTCCTTTATATCCTGAGACGGGCACAGGCACCAGGCACCCAGTGTGGCAGGAACTAGGGTGCAGACAGTGATAGCGATGGGGGGTTTCAATTGTAAATTTTTTCCCAGAGTTCTCTCTGGACCCCACTCAACCTTTGATTTCCAGAAAAGGGAATCCAAGTCCAGGGTTTACCTCTGGGGCCCTGGGGACCACGTTGCTGCCTAGGAAACGCAGCCCAACGGTGTGCTAGCTCCGAGGCAGAAGCCTTTTCTCCAGGAAGGGCCGGCGAGGAGCCACGGAAAAGGCCTCAGAGCGGGCAGGCCAGGAGCGCCCTCCCACTCACCCTGGGAGACGGGCCCTTCCTCAGACCGTTTCTGGGAGGTCGAACACCTGTCCACTTTGATTTTCCCTAACTTCGCAACATCTGTTTACGAACGGTTTTGCCCAGCTCATGACTTTTTTGGGGAGTTTTTGTACTAGAACTGTTGAACTTTGCTTAGGGACATTACACAAGATGCAAACTGCAGGGGACGTTTGGGAGACACACGGCAGGCCTTGTCTGGAAACTTTTCTGTTTACTGAAAGTTCATTTGGTTTTCATGGCCATTTAACTTGAGGCTTAGGGACAGTGCAGGATTGGAGCGGGGCAAGGACTCAACATCTGGACCCGAGGAGAGAAGGAGGAGCCCCCCGAAGCCCCTCCTGCCATGCCACCACCACTCAGCACCTGAGGAGCTCCAGAAGTTTCCAGAAGCTCCCAGAAGCTCCTGGCCAGCTTCACTCCAGAGACTGATTTCAGTGGCCAGGCTGTGGCCTGGGTGCAGGCATGCTAAAGCCCCCAGGGGGTTCTAAGGCTGGCCACGGTGGGGGCCCACTGTGCCAGGTCAGGTCGCTGCCTGGTGAGCAGGTCACCTGCCCAGGGGATGCCTGTGGCCCCCACCACACAAGCCCGAGCTGGGGTGGGGCCTGGCACCGTGCAGTTGAAGAGCACCTGGTTGTTTAGGTTAATGTAAAATGCCCGCCCCAATGAGAAGCTTTCTGGATGTTTCCCTCCCAGGGAGTCTTCGGGTCATAGGCAGTCACCGGGGAGGTGTCCAATTCCCAAGAGGAACAAGAGAGACCAGGCCAAGTAGGGGGCCTTGGGGAGGCCGCGCCAACTTGTGGGCCCCTCCCGACGCCACAGGGCCTGCACAGGCTCCCATCTGCCTCTGGGCGTGACCCAGACGCAGGAAGGTATCTGGGGAAAGGTATGCCCATGGCAGTCATGGCACAGTATCATCCCTGGAGCCTCCATCCTGCCCCCACAGACTAGAATATTCCCTGGAGGAATCCCCAGCCTAGCTGGGAAGGGCGGAAGCTGGTGTTCCAGACAGACACTTCACCTTCCCACCTCGACAGGGCAGGAGAAGCCAGGGCAAGGCGGCAATCGAGAGACAAACCAGGCCTTGAGTGGGATCTCACTTTAATGGAGAGGACGTTATGACCTCCGGGGCATGGCTCTCGGCCTTGGGCAAGCCCCTGGTTTTCATGGACCTGTCGATCCACTTGAGGAAGGCGGTGACCTTGGTGTAGATCCCGTACTTCCCCTTCCGGGCACAGCCCTCTCCCCAGCTGACAATGCCTGTCACGAAGTAGGTGTCCTTGAAGCGGGTGACGTGCGGGCCCCCGCTGTCCCCCTGGCAGGCGTCCTCCTGCCTGGCGTGGTAGCCGGCACAGAACATGTTCTGGGTGATGATGAAGCTGCTGGACAGCTTGCAGCTGTTGCGGTCCACGTAGGGCACCTCCAGCATCTTGAGCCTGGTGGACTGCCGGCCCTTCTCGTGGGTGCGCCCGAAGCCGCTCACAATCCCCGTCTTCTGCGTCATCAGCGTGGACTCGGCCCAGTCACGCTCGGGGAGGCAGGCGGGCGCCACATTCATGCGGAAGGTGATGGGGGTCTTGAGCCGGAGCACGGCGATGTCGAAGTCATAGGTCTCCTTTGTGAACCGGTTGTGCTTGATGACCACCTCCACCTCGTGCACTGCCTCACCGCCCTCCTCCTGCTCCGTGTTCCGGTCCCCTGGGACAGACGGGTGGGACTGTGCTCAGCTCAGCCGGGGACATGCTTTCGCACATCCGTTGCTTCTTAAGGAAGTTATGTTTTGTTTTGTTTTTAAATTAAAAATGGCTAAAAATGGCACGTGGTCACTTTTGAAAATTTGAAAAATAGAGGGAAGTGCAAAGCAGCAGATAAAAATGCCTGTCAGCCTTGCTACCCAGGGAACCACTGGTCATGTCTCACACGTTTGGTTCTTTAGACGGCCGCCACTCCTGTGTCCTTCGGCGGGTGCATCCTCTGTGCCAGTCGTGGGCACCAACGAGGCTTTTGGCATCCCAGACCCAGGCTGTGCGGTGTGGCCGCCAGCCGAGAGTGTAAAATAGTTGTGCCGTGAATGTAAAATAGAGACTTAGCATGAAAGAAAATGTGCGGAATGTGTTATTACACTTTTAACATGATTACACATGGAAAAAGTAATATTTTCAATATGTTGAGTTAAATAAGATATATTATGAAAATCTGTATATATATATTTTTTTTATTTTTTTATTTTTTGAGACAGAGTTTTGCTCTGTCGCCCGGGCTGGAGTGCAATGGCACAATCTCAGCTCACTGCAACCTCCGCCTCCCGGGTTCAAGTGGTTCTCCTGCCTCAGCTTCCCAAGTAGCTGGGATTACAGGCCTGTGCCACCATGCCCGGCTAATTTTTGTATTTTTTAGTAGAGATGGGGTTTCGCCATGCTGGCCAGGCTGATCTCGAACTCCTGACCTCAGGTGATCTGCCCGCCTCAGCCTCCCAAAGTGCTGGGATTACAGGCATGAGCCACCACACCCAGCCTGTTTTTTAATATTTTAAAATGTATAATAGAACACTTAATGTTAGAAAAATATCAGTTTACATATATTGCTTGCATTTGTAGCTTGTGTTGGGTTTGCACTGAGCAGCTCTAGGGTCTAGTGGACAAAGACAGATGTTAATGAAATAATCCCACAAATAAAAATAGAAGAGACAGAGGTACTTGGTGTTCAGAGTATGTTAAAGATCAAGGGAGGTCTGGAAGGCTCCCAATAAAAGACACTGAGACACAGAACATTAGCTGGACATGGAGACCCAGAGACCCGGGACCCAGATACTCGGAAACCCGAGACCTGGACACCCACTGGGAGAAGGGCTGGGCTGGTTCCCCTCCCCTCCCAGTCCTCCTCCCCACTCTTCCCCTTCCTCTGCTTCCTCATCTTCTTCCTCTGTGAAATGCCCCTAACCCCTACAAATAGGATTTCAGGATTTCAACCAGTGTTCCCAACAAATTCCATCAGCTTTAGTGGTTTCTGAAAAGCAGACAGTGGCAGTGCCCCCACCACGGCCCCGGGGGCTGTTGGTCACTTACCTACCCTCACTTTGAATCTCTTGGCTTGGTAGAGGCAGTGGGCTGCCGTTAGGATGTAGAACTCGCTCAGAATGGTTCCACCACAGAACCCCTCATTTTCCTCATTGATGAGCAGGGCCTGTGACAGACGTGACAGGCTCAGTGTGGCCGGCCAGGTGGACAGGTGTTGCCTGACTGAGAAGCCAGCTCTTCAGGTGGCACTGCCCGGCCCTCCCCATGCCAAGCTGTCCTCTCCGGTCTCCTGCCATCCACCCAAGGACAGTTCCTCATCTGTCTCTTTTCTCTGCCTGTGCCACACACTCACTGATATAGGGAGTCATCTCTTCTTTCTACCAAATCCATCACAGTGCTCTCTAAAGTCTCATGCACACAACACATCTGTCCACGCTTTGGAAAAGATGCTCCCTGTGGGAGCAGCCTTTCCCGTCTCTGTGGCAGGATTTCTACCTGGGACCAGGAGACGCCAGTCTGTGCAGAAACATCTGCCTCAACCGGTGCGCCTGCCTGGTGTCCCGGCGGTTCAGCAGTGTGAGCCTGTCGCCCACGGTGCACGGACGCCTCCATCCCAGGTGACTTCCTGAGGGTCCCTGTGGCAGCTCCTGTGAAGGGTCTCCTCCCTGCCAGGACTTGGAACACAGATGGTCCCAGGGGAGCAAGCACTGGCAGGGGTGCCACACGCTGTCCCTAGGGGGCTGGACTTGCAAGTTTGGAGCCCGGGCATATTTTGGTTTTCTTTTCTCCGGGGAGTTTCCCATCGTGTGATAGTGACTGGGCGCGTGTATAGACCCATGAAACTGCTGACAATATCGAGCCTTAAAACATTTCTTAAAACATTCATGGCTAGAAAAGGGGTCATGTTTTTGCCTCTTTTTTGCATAATTTGTCAACTCATTATCCAGCTTACATGAAGGAAAGTCAGGCTAAGACACGAACACCAACCGTTCTTCCTAAAGATGCAGATGAGGCCACTTGCCAAGACTCAAACCAGGAAACAAGAATCGCAAACCTCAACAGACTGCACGAGGGTCCCTCCAGTGAGCCCTCCAGGGCGCCCCGCCCTGGTCCCCCAGCCCGGGACCCCCTCCAAAACCCCACCTGGGGCTCCAAGTCCGGCTCCTCAGCCCCACAAGAGGCTTTTCCTGCTCATCCTCGGTGGGGTCTCCTGCATCGAGGTTCTTGCCCCAACCACACAGTGCCTGGGATTGGGAGGATCTGGGTCTCAGCTCCCTAACTAGGTTGAGATTTCTGTGTGTTGGTCACAGAGAGGCTTCATGGTTTCATATCCCACCTACACAGCGCCCAGCTCAGTGCCTGACACGCAGAAGGCCCTCAACAAACATGTGCTGCAGAGCTGGCTCAGTGCATCCCTGTCTTGCTTGGCTCTTTATAGTTAGACAGAGGCTCACCCGCCACACGGTCTGGGGTGGAGGAAGGCCTGGGGGAATTCATGGGGGTGCTGGCGGCTCTGAGAGTCTTGCTTGTAGGAGAGGACATTCTGGTTATGGGCGCTGAAAATTCGAGTCCAAGTGAGGATTGCCAGAGAAAATACAGGATGCCCAGCAACATGGTTTGGCTGTGTCCCCACCCAAATCTCATCTCGAACTGTAGCTCCCATATTTCCCATGTGTTGTGGGAGGGACCCGGTGGGAGGTAACTGAATCGTGAGGGCGGTTTCCCCATGCTGTTCTGGTGGAACTGAATAAGCCTCATGAGAGCTGATGGTTTTCTAAGGGGAAACCCCTTTTGCTTGTTCTCTCATTCTCTGTCTTGCTGCTGCCATGTAAGACGTGCCTTGTGCCTTCCACCATGATTGTGAGGCCTCCCCAGCCATGTGGAACTGTGAGTTCATTCAACCTCTTTTTCTTTATAAATTACCCAGTCTCGGGTATGTCTTTATCAGCAGTGTGAAAACTGACTAATACACCTAGTTTGACTTGAATCAGATAAACAGCAAATAATTTTTCGCATATGTATGCTTCATGCGATACTTGGAACATACTTACACTGAAAGTATTTCTAGTTTATGTGAAATTGACATTTAATTGAAAGTATTGTGTTTTTATTTGTTTAATGTATTTCTAGTTTATGTGAAATTGAAATTTAATTGAAAGTATTGTGCTTTTATTTGTTTAATGTATTTCTAGTTTATGTGAAATTGAAATTTAATTGAAAGTATTGTGCTTTTATTTGTTTAATGTATTTCTAGTATATGTGAAATTGAAATTTAATTGAAAATATTGTGCTTTTATTTGTTTAATGTATTTCTAGTTTATGTGAAATTGAAATTTAATTGAAAGTATTGTGCTTTTATTTGTTTAATCTGGCAGCATTAGTCCAAATCAACAATCAAAGATTAGGACCTGGTATAGTGGCTCACACCTGTAATTCCAGCACTTTGGGTGGCTGAGGAGGGCGGATCACATGAGGCCTGGAGTTTGAGACCAGCCTGGCCAACATGGTGAAACTCCTGTCTCTATTAAAAATAAAAAAATTAGCCAGGCATGGCCGGGCGCAGTGGCTCACGCCTGTAATCCCAGCACTTTGGGAGGCTGAGGTGGGCAGATCACCAGGTCAGGAGATGGAGAACCATCCTGGCTAACACGGTGAAACCCCGTCTCTACTAAAAATACAAAAAAAATTAGCTGGGCGTGGTGGCAGGCGCCTGTAGTCCCAGCTACTCGAGAGGCTGAAGCAGAATGACATGAACCTGGGAGGTGGAGGTTTCAGTGAGCCGAGATCGCGCCACTGCACTCCAGCCTGGGCGACAGAGCGAGACTCAGCCTCAAAAAAAAAAAAAAAAAAAATTAGCCAGGCATGGTAGCGGGCGCCTGAAATTCCAGCTACTTGGGAGTCTGAGGCATGAGAATCGCTTAAACCCAGGAGGTGGAGGTTGCAGTGAGCCGAGATCGTGACACTGCACTCCAGCCTGGGCAACAGAGCAAGGTACTGTCTCTTAACAAAAAAACCTTAAAGAGTGATTTTCTTTTTTACCTTTGAAAATAAGTAGATGTGTTTTTCTCTAAGGTACTGTCTGCCTCCATAGGATTTAGGTGTTTGGGTAAAAAAATTCCAAAATTAGAAATGAAGCAAGGACACTGACTCTTTCTGCCTCCTGTCAAACAGAAGAGCAGATGGAGGCCTTGCCCACCCCGGCACCATCCTCCTGCCCACTGACGCCCCTGCAGCGTGGGCGGCTCCCTGGCTTGAGCCCTGTCTCCTGGTGTAGGGGAGGTTTGAGGACACTAGAGTGTGTGGCTGCGTCTTCTCCCTCTCTTCTGTTTCACAGGACAGCATCGTCCTGGGCATGCCACAGGCAGCCATGGAAATGCCCAGTTTCGAGAAGGGGGTGAGGGGGGCGTTGCCCAGGCCCAGCCTCTCTCTCAGCCCTGGCCACTTCCCTGTGGAGCTCACAGCCTCCTTGGCTGCCCGGAGGGAGGGGACAGGCAGGCAGGCTTGGGTGGCGGAGCCCCTCTATCCTAGTTCGGAACAGTTCCTTCCTGGATTGCTATTCCAAGTGTCAGGCTGGCCTCCCCGAGGTGCACAGCGGGACAGGTGGTGCGTCCAGCAGGCCCAAAGGGCCATCCTACAGTTACCTGCCAGGGACACTCCCCGTCCTTGCATTCCCGGCCTCCCACGATCCTGACGAGGTTGTTGTCACCCCTCTCGGGCTGCGTCTGGTTGAAGTCAAGCAGGTCGAAGGGGTTCTCGGTGGGGTCCAGGTCAGCTGCGTCATACGGCTTCCATGTGATGTTGTTAGGGGCCTCCCTGCTACTGTTTGTGGCCTGGGCCACTGACCTCTTCCTGCGTTCCAGGGTCTGTTTCCCACAGGGGTAGGGCCCTGAAAGAAAGAGGACGGCCAGGGCCTTCAGCACAGAGAGAGGCTCCCCATAGCCTGCACAGCTCACCCTGTGGGAGAAGAGTCAGAGAGCCGGAAGGCAGAGCGCAGGGGCACCCGGAGGGGCAGCGGGCTTGCGGGGCGAGGCCCCACGTCGTCAGCAGGGGTCGGGTCTTCAGGTGAGCGCAGCTGTCCGAGCGTTGGCCTCCCCTCAAGTGACCGCCTGTGAACATTGGATGCCAGGCAGCAACCCAGGCAGCGAGGGGAGTGTTGGCGTCTGCGATTTGCCTGAAAATGCACCAAGAAGTCAAGAAAGCTTGACGGATGGACAGAGACAAATGGGCCGGGTGAAATGGGATGAATGCATCTGGCCGGAGGATGCCAACAGGAGAACCCAAGTGCTGGGCGTGTGCGGCTTCCTGCAAAATTCTTTCCAGTGTGCTGTGTGTTGGAAAACTTTTCCTAATGAAACACTGAAGAAAAAAAAGTTTTCGGGCAGAAGGAATAGCACACGCAAACAACCGGAGGCACAGGAGAGCGTCTGGAATAGCACAGCTCCCAGAGAGGCCACGCTGATATGTTAGGAAGCTTCCTTTTGTATAATGGCCAATGAGGGCACCAAGGCCAAGAGAATGGCTGAAACATGGTGGAGGAAGGCAGGGGTGCGGGGGAGCAGGAGAGGAGAGGAGGAGGGGAAATGGATGGCAAGGGGCTTCTCTGTGGCCACACGTGTCTGGGGTCAGATGGGCACAGCTTAACTGTTTACTTGCTGTGCTCCTGCACGGTCTGAGGAGGCTCCAGCAAATTCGCCAGCCGCAGGGGCCTTCAGCCCGCCGTGCCTCAGCTTTGTCCATGTGTGCAGTCACCACCCTTCCAAGTTCTGAGTTCATCCATTATTTGGAACTGAACTTTTTTTTTTTTGAGACGGAGTTTCTCTCTTGTCTCCCAGGCTGGAGTGCAATGGCATGATCTTGGCTCACTGCAACCTCCGCCTCCTGGGTTCAGGCGATTCTCCTGCCTCAGCCTCCCAAGTAGCTGGGATTACAGGCACGCGCCACCATGCCCGGCTAAGTTTTTGTATTATTTGTAGAGACAGGGTTTCACCATGTTGGCCAGGCTGGTCTTGAACTCCTGACCTCAGGTGATCCACCCACCTTGGCCTCCCGAAGTGCTGGGATTACAGGCGTGAGTCACCTCGCCCAGCCTGAACTTTTTGCACTACGAAGTAGTTTATGTAATTTTATTTTCACACATCACACTTGCTTTTTTTTTTTTTTTTTTTTTTTTTTTGAGATGGAGTCTCACTCTGTTGCCCAGGCTGGAGTGCAGTGGTGCAATCTCGGCTCAGTGCTCAGTGCAAGCTCCGCCTCCTGGGTTCACATCATTCTCCTGCCTCAGCCTCCTGAGCAGCTGGGACTACAGGCGTGCACCACCATGCCCAGCTAATTTTTTTTTTTTGTATTTTTACTAGAGACAGGGTTTCACTGTGTTAGCCAGGATGGTCTCAATCTCCTGACTTCATGATCCTCCCTCCTTGGCCTCCCAAAGTGCTGGGATTACAGGCGTGAGCCACCGCGCCCAGCCCACACTTGGTTTTAAATGGATTTGTGATTATTTCTAGAATTAAAAAATATTCATGTGTATGTCAAGAAATGACTTCAGTTAAAATATTTTTTAATCAGCTTAAGCTTGAATGTCATTGCCAGTAGCAAGGTCAGCCATGGTGTCTTTCACTTGCTGAGATATTTCAGGCATATAATTGAAGCAGTGCTTGAAGGATGCATATGGAACCCGGTCTTTTCTTGATCACTCATCTTTGGAAGTAAATTGTTTTCAGTAAGAAGGATATGAAAGGAAGAGTGACAGAACACTCGGGAGTAACCTGTGTCTGGAGGGGACAGTCATGGCAGGCGGGGGCAGAACACGGTCTGGGGGCTGAGCCACACCTGAAGCCAGAAGGTGAGCTGGGTCACCAGGCTCTTGAAAAGGCGGGCCTGGGACTCTGCCCTTCGAATATGCTCCTGGGTAAGGCCGACGCTGTGGGTCGGGCCAGCTATGAGTGGGAGTGGGGTCGCTGTGCAAGGTGCAGCTGTGACGCCTAGGCCCCGCCTTCGAGGGCCTCACCTGTGCTGGCCGTGTGGAAGTGCTGGCAGCCAGGCAAGCCCAGCGTAGGCAATGCCCACGGGGTCAGGACAGGGACGCTCGTCCCCACCCTGCCCTGTCCCCTGCTTATCCTGTGCTCACTACCCTCTGGCCGCCTATTGTCCACATTCATCAAGGAAAAGAAAAACTAAGTTCAATGAACACTGGTCCTGGTAAAAGGAGCTCAGAGCCTGAGCGTCCTCTGTCTGACTCCCATCCCAGCCCCGCACCTTAGCTCCAGTTCCTCGGGCCAGCTCTGCCCTTTGCCTGCCCTGGTGCTTTGAGCCCTTGCACTAGATGCCCCCAGAGTCCAAACGCAGACTGAAGGCCTGTGGTGGGCCAGGCATCGTGCAAAGTGCTCCAGGGATCACCCAAGCAGTCAGGCAATAGTGTTGGTCCCATTTGTCAGATGGGGAAGCTGAGGTTAAACAGCACATCTGGCTTACAGAAATAATGGGTCTGTTTCCAAACCTCATGGTCTTCATGTTTGAACCAGCTGGGCCCGGAGCCCAGGGCTCAGTCCTGTCCTCTTGGTGTCACTGTTACCTGCCAGGCCCGCCCAGAACATGCCTGTGTCCCCGCCCCCCGGCATGGGCTTGTCCTCCCTGGCCCGGCCCAGCGGCAGCTAGTGGCTGTGGCCCAACGTGCCTCCTACCTGTGGGAATGCAGGCCTTGCTGTTGTCAGCCAGGGTGTACCCGCGGGCGCAGGAGCACACCACTGAGTTCTGTTCCTCGTGGCAGAACTGGTCACAGTCCCCGTTGTCCAGGCTGCAGAGCTTCCGTGTGACTGCAAAGGAGAGGCATGTTGGCTCCGGGGACAGCTGGAGAAATGGAGGCTGGGCTGGCCCAAGGGTGCCAGCTACATCCACTTGCCTGTCAGCCACAAAGCAGCCATTGGGTTGAGCAAAGGGCCAGAGCCAGGCAACAGGTACACTTGCCTTGAAGGGCACCTCACGGGTCACGGGGAGCTCGTGGTGCAGTGCCTGGTGGAGCCAGACGCCAGGCTCCAGGGACCTGCCCCTCACACCTCCGGGATGACCGGCACCCCCTGCCCCAGCAGCACTCACATTACGGTGACTCCACATCCCTCTGTGTGGGTTTTGATGAAAAAGTAATCACAGTGCAAAGATCAACATGCCTGGAATTTTAGAAAATGTTCATAATAGCCCTGGGAGCCTGAGCAGGGTTATGCCTCATAAGTTACCAAATGGTGTTCCAGAGAGGCGACTCCGGACTTGTAATGGAATGATGCATAATTGATATTCTCATCAGGGAAAATTCAAAAGTAATCCAATCTAAGAACATGGTCTAAAGATGATCAATTAGGCTGGGTGCTGTGGCTCATGCCTGTAATCCCAGCACTTTGGGAGGTCGAGGCGGGCGGATCACGAGGTCAGGAGATCGAGACCATCCTGGCTAACACGGTGAAACCCCATCTCCACTAAAAAATAAAAAATAAAAAAAATTAGCCGGGCCTGTAGTCCCAGCTACTCAGGAGGCTGAGGCAGGAGAATGGCGTGAACTGGGAGACGGAGCTTGCAGTGAGCTGAGATCGTGCCACTGCACTCCAGCCTGGGCCACAGAGCGAGACTCCATCTCAAAAAAAAAAAAAAAAAAAAAAAGATGATCAATTAAGTACTTTAAAAGAAATGCAAATCTTTTTCCTTAGGGAAAATTGATCTAATAGTAGCCTAACTTTTTATTTAAAAATTAATCACCACATTAGAGAAAGCACTTAGTGATTTTTCCATGTAGAACTAATTAAATGTATCAAATTTTTATAATTGGGCAATCACAAATATTCACAAATATTGACACGTGCATCCATACACATAAATAAGAGGTGATTTAGAATCACTGCACAGGGTCACAAGGAGCAGGAATAACAGGGCAATGCACTTGGCTCCAAGGAAAACAGAGAGTCCACTCTTGTTTACACATGAATGGATCACACGCTTCATCAATGTTCTACAGTCTCTCTCGGAGGAGCAGAGAAGTGACTGTGTCTCTCTCATCATGTCCCCAAACTGAATCGTTTGGGGGACATATTGGGCTTTTTTTTCTATTGCTATAGTGGCCTAGTATAATAGAGCCCAGACTTTGTAAATCAGAAATGACTTAAGATTGTTTCATTAGGCGTTTTCACTTCTTCCCCTTCCCACCTGCCACTCTTCAGTGGCATCTGATCTGAAGGTATATCAAGCAGAGGAACCTACATAATTCACAGTTTTTGCCTTCGAATCCTTCTAAACAGGTGCAGGTGTATTCCCCGAGGCCGTCTTTACATTTGCCCTGGTTCTGGCAAGGACTGGTCTCACACTGGTCGCCATCTGCAAAGAGAGGATTTCGAAACTGGAGTCTGCAAGCTGTTTCCCGCATCATGGAAACAGTTTTGATGTGCTAACCTTGGCCCTGCTGTTCAGATAACTGGAAAAGGCTTCCGGTTTCTCTGTAAACAACTCCCCCTCTTTGGACTTTATTTGATCCACCCCCTTTTGTGGCCATGTGTACGTGATGCCTTTACCTAGGTGGATCACCGGCCCAGCTTTTCGATTTTTGCTGGTGTTTTGCAGTGTGTTTACAGTCAGAGGTGACCACAGGGACCAACTGGAAGGACGGAGGAAAGGTGAGAGCCTGATGCTCATTTCTGGGCTGGGCCTTGACGGGAGAGGAGGTTAGGGTTCCTCTTTCCAAATGATCCTGGGGCAAAATGAGAAGGCAAACACTAACACGGGGCTTCCCATTTCTTGGAGGATTTACATAATCTAATTTAGAGATAGGCCCAGTTGTCATTTTGAGAAATGTGAATACTGTTACCAGGTAGTCATGACTGATGCCATTTCAGATGCTATTAAGCATTAAATCAAGGCGGTTGCCTTGGTCGGGAATCTAATCTTTCAGACTCTGTTTTTTGCTTTTACCGAATACACTTGTATTTAAGAAAAGTTATCATGGAATTTGGTATCCTCAAATGAGAATGAACTGATTTAAATATATATCTCTAACTCAATAACAAAACTAGGATTAGTATAAAATTACTTTAAAAACTCTTTTACAATAACTATTATGGAAACACCCTGAGGGAAAAAGTCTTAAATGAGTAAAATTAGAACAAACGCAGAAAGGAAATTCAGGAAATATTTTCAAAATTCAAATATCCTAATGAACCCCTCTCACTTAAGCTTAAAACAGAAAAAATACTGACCTTTGTATTTATTCCAGAATTCATTCTAAAAGGAAAAAAGAGATTTAAAAATATATTAGGAAAAACAGAGACATTTTATACCAATAACAACCATAATTAAGTGACTCAAGCTGAATAGGATATTTTCCCCAACGGCAGTCACTTTTAGGAATGAATTGTCCTAGAACTATTCAATCTAAAGAGGAAAGCTATTCAGATCTTCTGCATCTGTGAAGATGTGGCTTCAGTCATCTTAAATGAACCATCTTTGTTGAATATTGAAAATATTTTCAAGTTAATTACCTAGAAATGGGTTGCACCAAAAATGCCTTGCTCTGTTTGCTACTCCCGAGCTGGTCAATGGATGGTTTTTAGTTGCTACGCCTGAGCTAAACATTCAGACAAGGGTCACATGCTTGTCAATAGTCATTACATTAGTTGAAAAATATTCACTGCTGATTAGCTTAAAACAGGTCATCAAGAGCCTAGACTACACTAAAAAATGTCCATAGTCTTATTGTTTTTTAACTCTCTACAGTTGGCTGAATAGTGTCCTCCCTGCTAATTCAGGTCCACCTGCAGCCTCAGAATATAACCTTAATTGGAAATCGGGTCTTTGCAGATGTTAACTAAGCCAAGGCTGTAGATGAGATCATGCTGGGTCAGTGTGGGCCCTAAAGGAGAACGTCCTTATAAGAGACAGAAAAAATCACACAGAGGCACAGAGAGAGAAGGCCATGTGACGATGAAAGCAGAGACAGGGGCGACGCGTCTGCAGCCCAATGATGCCCATGATTGCTGGGTGCTCCTGGAAGCGAGCAGAGAGCCTGGGACAGAGACTCTCTCAGACACTCCAGAAGGAACCAACACTGCCGACACCTTAATTTCAGACTTGTCTCCAAAGCTGCGACAATAAATCCCTGTTATTTTAAGGCGTTTGTAGTGCTTTGTTATGGTTGCCCTAGGAAGCAAATATACTATCTTTTTACTTTTTTACTTTTAAAATTCTCACACAGCAAAACCAATGTTTTGGTGTACACTTCTATGAATTTCAACACATGGAGAGACTTCTGTAGCCACCAGCATCATCAGGATGCAGTACAGGTCCATCCTTCCCCTCAAATTCCCCATGCCATCTCCCCCACCTGCCAACCCTTGGCAAACCCTTTCCCACCACTAATCTCTTTATCACAATGATAACAACTTATTGAGCATGTCATGTAAATGAAAGTGTATATTATAGGACCTTGTGAAACTAGCTTTTCATTCAACACAAAGCCTTTGAAATTCATGCGAGTTATTGTGGTATCAATAGTTTCTTGCTTGTTGTTGCTGACAACTATTATATTGTATGGCTACACCCAGCAAAAGACATTTATCTTATTTCCAGCTTTTGGCAATTAAGAATAGAGTTGCTGGCCAGGCGTGGTGCCTCATGCCTATAATCCCAGCACTTTGGGAGGCTGAGGCGTGTGGATCACTTGAGGTCAGGAGTTCGAGACCAGCCTGGCCAACATGGTGAAACCCCGTCTCTACTAAAAGTACAAGAATTAGCCTGGCATGGTGGCGCATAACCTGTAATCCCAGCTACTTGGGAGGCTGAGGCAGGAGAATCACTTGAACCTGAGAGGAGGTTGTAGTGAGCTGAGATTGTGACATTGCACCCCAGCCTGGGCAACAGGAAGACTCTGTCTCAAAAAATAAAAATTAAAAAAAAAAAAAAAAGACTAGAGTTGCTATAGACATTTATGTACAGGATTTTATGTGGAAATAAGTTTTCATTTCTCTAGGGTAAATGCCCAGAAATGGGATTGCTGAGTCATGTGGTAACCTTATATAACTTTATAAGAAACTGTCAAATTCCTTTTCAAAGTGGCCGTGCCATTTTGTATTCCCACAAGCAGTGTATCAAAGTTCTGCTTTCTCCGTATCTTAACCAGTGCTGTTATGTGTCAGTGTTTTTTATTCTATAAGTATGTAGTCGTTCTTATTGTGGTTTTTATTTGCATTTCTGTAATAGCTAATAATGTTGAGTATCTTCTCACATGTTTATTTTCTATCCATATATCCTCTTTGGCGAGGTGGCTGTTAAGGTCTTTTTTTTATTGTTTAACAGGGTGTTTATTTTCTTCTTCTGAGCTGTAAGATTTCTTTATATATTCTGAATATGATTCCTTTGTTGGATATGTGATTTGCAAATATTTTCTCTTAGTTTGTAGCTTGTGTTTTCATCCTCTTAACAGTGTCTATTTCTGAAGTGCAAAAGTTTTTAATTTTGATAAAGTCCAATTTATGACTTTTTTCTTTTATTAATCATTCTTTTGGTGTCATGTCTAAGAATTTTTGCCTGGCTCCATGTCATAAATTTTGTTGTATTTTCTCCTAAAAATTTTATAGTTTTGTATTTTATGTTTGGATCTATTATCTATATTGTGTTAATTTTTGTATAATTGTGAAGTTTAGGTCAGGTTCATTTTCTTTGCATATAAATATATAATTGTTCCAACACTGCTATGGTCTCAACATGTCCACCATACATATGTTAAAATTTAATCGACAATGTAATAGTATTAAGGGTGAGATCTTTAGGAGGTGATTAGGCCATGAAGGCTCTGCCCTTGTGAATAGGATTAATGTCCTTATAAAAGAAGCTTCACACAGTGTTTGTGCCTTCTGCCTTTCTGCCATCTGTCAGGTGAGGATGCAGCCATGAGGCACCATCTTGGAAGCAGAGACCAGGCCCTCATCAGGCCCCATATCTGCTGGTTTCTTGATCTTGGAGGACTTCCCAGCCTCCATAATTTACCCAGTCTGATCTATTTTGTTATAGAAGCACAAACAGACTGAGACTAATATAATTTGTTGAAAAAGACAATTCTTTCTTTCTTTCTTTTTTTTTTTTTTGGAGACAGAGTTTTGCTCTTGTTGCCCAGGCTGGAGTGCAATGGCTTGATCTTGGCTCACTGCAACCTTCACCTCCCAGGTTCAAGTGATTCTCCTGCCTCAGCCTCCCGAGTAGCTGGGATTACAGGCACACACCACCACGCCCAGCTAATTTTTGTATTTTTTTAGTAGAGACAGGGTTTCACCATGTTGGCCAGGCTGGTCTCAAACTCCCGACCTTACGTGATCCACCTACCTCGGTCTCCCAAAGTGCTGAGATTACAGGCATGAGCCACCGTGCCCAGCCGAAAATTGATATCTTAATATGTTGAGTCTTTCAATCCATGAACACTGTATGTGTCTCTATTTAGGTCTGTTTAAATACTTTCATTGGAATTTTGTAGATTTTGGGATAAAGATCCTGTATATGTTTTATTAGCTTTACATATAAGTATATAATTTTCTTTGAAGCAATTGTAAATGGCATTTAAAAAATTTTGGCTTACAACTAACTGTACGTTGCTACTACATAAAAATATGATTAACACGTGCTGACCTTGTATTCTGTGACCTTGTTACACTCAATTGCAAATTTTAGGAGCATTGATATGGTTTGGCTTTGTCCCCACCCAAATCTCATCTTGAATTGTAGTTCCCATAATCCCCATGTGTAGTGAGAGGGACCCAGTGGGAGGTAACTGAATCATGAGGGTGGTTCCCCCATGCTGTTCTCGTGAGAGTATGTTCTCATGAGATCTGATTTTTTTTAAGAGGATTCCCCTTTTGCTTGGCTGTCATTCTTCTCCCTCCTACAGCTATGTGAAGAAGAGCACGTTTGCTTCCTTTTCTGCCATGATTGTAAGTTTACTGAGGTCTCCTTAGCCATGTAGAACTGAATCAATTAAACCTTTTTTCCTTTATAAATTACCCAGTCTCGGGCAGTTCTTCACAGCAGCATGAGAACAGACTAAAACAAGCTTTTTTCCCCTTCACATTCTTTAGGATTTTCTAGATGCATGATCATGTCATCTTCAAATAGTGATAACTTTATTTCTTTTTCTTGACTTATTGAAGGCCTTCCTTAGAGCTAGGACTTCCAGTATAATGTTGAATTAGGAGTGTTGGGAATGGACATTCTTGTGCTGTTCCAGTCTCAGGGAGAAAACCTTCAGTTTTCACCTTTAAGTATAATATCAACTGTAGACTCTTTGTAGATGAACTTTATTATGTTGATAAAATTCCCTCCTATTCATATTCTGCTGATAGGTTTTTTATAAAATCATAAATGGATGTTAAATTTTGCCAAATTTGTTTGTTGCATCAATTGACATGATTATGTGGATGTTCTCTTTTGTTTATATGGTGGATTACATAATTATTTAAAAATATTGAGCCAGTCATGTGTGCCCCAGATAAACTCACTTGATCATGGTGTATTATTATTCTTTTAAAAATATATTGCTGCACCGTTTGCTAATATTTTGTTGAGGACTTTTGTGTCTAGATTCATGAGAGATGTTGTTACGTAGGGTGGTTTTTGTTTTCAGTATTTGTCTGGTTTTGACATCAGGGTAATGCTGGCCTAAAACAAACTGAGAAGTGTTCCCTCTTCTATGTTCTAGAAGAATTGTATAGAATTGGTGTTCTTTTTGAAATGTTTGGTAAAATTCTACCAGTGAAACCATCTGTACCTGAACATTACTTTTTCAGAAGGTTTTAAATTAAGAATTGAATTGGCAGGTATCTCTTTCATCTTGTGTATGTTTTGGTGGCTTGTGGTATTGAAGAATAGGCCCATTTCATCCAAGTTCAAATCTCATGCAAATTTATATGTGCAGAGTTGTTCACAGTATTTTATTATTATACATTTAACATCTGCAGTTTCTGTAGTGATGTTCCCTCTCTTCCATTTCCAACATAGGTCCTTTTTCTTTTTTTTTTTTCTGTCAATCTTGTTTGAGTTTCATCAGCTTGTTAGTTTTGTCTATTATTTTTGTTTTAAATTTCTTTGATTTCTGCTTTTTCAATTTCCTTTTGGTTTATTTTTTTCTTTTTTTCTAGTTTATTAAAGTGGAAGCGTACATAAACAATTTGAGACCGTCTTTCTTTTCCCATATGAGCATTTAATGCTATAAATTTCCCTTGAAACACTGCTTTTTTAGCTGCATCCCACAGATTTTATGTTACATATTCATTTTTGTTCAGCTCAAAATACTTTCTTACTTCCCTTAAAATTTTCTCTTTGACTCACAGATTATTTATACATGTGTGACTTAATTTCCAAGTACTTAGGGAAGTTTCCAGTTATTTTTCTGTTAGTAATTTTTAGTTTAATTCCATTATGGTCAGAAAACATACTTTATGTGAGTTCAATCTTTTTATTGAGGTGTGCTTTAAGACACAGGATATAGTCTACCTTGAGGAATTTTCCATATGTGGAAAGAAAGTGTACTTTGCTATTGTTGAGAATCCTATAAATGTCCATTAGATTCAGGTCAAGCGATGTCTGGAAGACTGGAGGAAAAAATGATAAACTCACAGCCGGCTGTATCATATCATACATCTAATTCTAATTTTATTCCACAATACACTGCGATTTACTTTTTAGGGTCCTCAAATAGCTGCTACATGCATTCTATCCATGTTTTGTAGCTACACTCAGTGGGAGAGGCAGTGTGGAATGTGCTTTCTTCATCTTATCTGGAATTGGAACTTGTTGATAACCTTTAATTCAGTCATCTCTCTCTGGAGAAGCCATTCTTAGATGATAATCTAGAAGAAATGCATGCATATGTGTTTTCCTAATAGCAATATTTAGAAATAACTTATATGGCCAAACTCTGAGAAGAGTAAATGCATCATAAAATAAAATATAGCTTAGCTATAGAGTAGCTATATAGAAGTAAAGAAGAGTGTTTGAGAAATGATGCTGAGTGAAACATAAACTTGGATCAGCATTATTTACTTTTATTAAAGAAAAATTCTACCAGTGGAAAAAAATATATGTATATATAAGAAGTATTTGAAAATATTTCTGAAAATTCTAAATTTTTTCTGTTAGAGACAAGTCATTTATTTGCTAACAAGGAAGAAAAAGGAATTCTTAATTTAATTAAGAATTAGAGTAGACCTTGATCTTTTGCAGAAATGCAAAGATATCTGAGTCACACAACTTAGACAATTAAAATTTTCTAGATATAAGTGTCAATGTTGTGCTTTCCATTGTATTAGTGGCTGCTACATTCTCTTTCTTGTCTTCAAGTTTCATGCCAGGAGTCAGAAATATTTCCTTGATGTTGTGGGAGTCTGTGAGAAACATGGTAACACATTTGATTGTCACGCTCCAACCAGCTGTGGGCGGAGGCCCATATTCCAGGGTTGTATGGAAGCTTTCATCTATGAATGTGGCCTCATCATCTTTGCTGGCCTTGTCTTGTTTGTCAACAGCTGCTGCTGTTGCTGCATGGAAACATTCAGCTATCTTCATGACAAATAGCTCAAAGTGCTCAGTGAGACCCTCTTAGAGTGACCTTTTGGTCAAAGAGCTCATTATCTGCAGGTGATAACAGATAAATGTGGGACTGATGTAAGTCACTTTTAGGAACTCCTTGACAAGTTTATCTAGGAGCCTGGATATGTTCTGAGGTAGAAGACTTTCAAAAGCTTTTGTTACATAGACATCACCAAGAATTTTTTGAGTTTCTTCAGTTCCAAAGAGGTTAGTTTCTGGCAGCGTCACACCCAGCACTTTTTCAAGCTCTTCTACCACACTGATTCTCCAGAAGGGTGAGGAGAAGTCAACCCATGGGTTTGGCTTTCTGAGCCATCTGTATGGTGGGTGACCTTGTAACCACCTGTGATGTGCTTCATCCCTGACATAATCTTTTCTTGGATTTCAATGAGATCATGACAGTCTGCACAGACCATGTAGGGTGGCAAATCAAATACATTCTCTTATTCCTTAACTGGCATCCAATTTCATAAATCCAGTCAATGCTACTAACCAGCATCTGAAGGTAGAGTCCTGGAGCAATTCTCAAATACAAGTTAATGCCCAGCTTGTTGTGGCAGGTGATGAAAGGCTTAGCCCCTGCTACCCAGGATGACGTTCATCATGAGGATTTCAATGTCTAGAAATATCAACTCATCCAAAAACCTTGTCATATATGTGGTGATCTTAGGGCAGATGATACACTGCTTTCTCAGAAAGTCACTCAGGATCAAGTCCAAGTACTCAAATAATATTGGGTCTCCTTGCCTTTGAGGCTAAAGTAAGGATGGAGCAACATGTGAGCCAGGAGACAGCAGTGCAATTTTGCAGGGGCTGATGCTGAGCTCGCCCTTCTTGGTGTTTCCCAGATTTTCCTGGACTCCGAGTACGTCTCCCTGAGGCAGTTTATTTATTGATTTATAATTCCTTGACCTGGCCATAACTTGTAACTTCACCCTGGTCCACAGGGGTCATCAGAAGGTGAACTTTCCCCAGCTCTTTTGGCATGGATCTTCAGGGTGACGTCAGTCAGGTGGCCCTGGGCTGCAGGTGACTGCACTCCGGGATGAAGCAAGTGAGTGATGTCCACATGAAAGCTGCAGGGGTCTTCCCCAGTAACCTTCAGCGGTGGCCTGCGCTGGGGGACCTGTAAGGGGCCTCGAAGTTTCCATTTGGGTTCACAGTCAGTGGTGTGGCTGATGGCACCAGCCGCGGCTGGCCTAGCTGTTGCTCACTGAGTTCCGGCTTGGCCCCCTTCTCGGCTACTTTCTTCTCTTCAGCTCATTCTTGTCAGTTCGGGATCACCGCCGCCCACTTCCACTTCAGAGCCCTGTCCTGCAGGAACCTTTCCTGAGGCCTGGGGTGAGAAAATCGAGACCCCTCGGCCATTTCCAGGTTCGTAAGAAGCCCCGCCTCTTCGGGGGAGAGGGGGGTAGCGTGTTCCGCGCGGGGCTACTGCGGCTGCGCAATCGCGGCCTGGTGTCACTGTGCTCCTCCTACTGCGCAGGCGCAGTGCTGGGTTCGTCGCCCGGTATGGATGCCGGTCTTCCTGCTGCGCAGGCACAGTGCTGGCTTCGCGGCCCAGCCTCAGTACTAGTGCTTCTGCTGCGCAGGCGCAGTACTGGGTTCGTGGCCTGGCGTCAGTTGTGCGCCTGCGCGCTGGCGCTCTAGGCTGTGGCTCTCAGCGACTACGGAGGCCAAGGCACGACGCCGGCTGCGGGCGTGGGAGGGCACGATTTCAGCTCACTGCAACTCGGCGAGGCGCTGGCCGAGACCATGACTACTGGTTTTTAGGTTAACATTTTATTTTTAAATAGAACTTAACTCTGGCAGAAGCCCTGTGACCCTCAAGGGACTTGGGCGCATCCCTCCCCGCTGAGTCCTCGCCGGGAAGGAGTCAGTGCGGGGGCGGCACTGATGTCCCTGTTGGCAGGACTCCACCGAGGCCTCGATTTGCTGGTCCCCGCCCCAGAAAGCCTTTGCGCACGCTGCCCCTTCCTCCAGGCCGCCCCCTGGATGGACGGAGCAGCAGGGCCAGCGAGGGCGCTGTGGCCTGAGTTCCTTCCCAACAGCCAGGCTATCCTCAGCCCTTACCGTCTTGTCGCTGTCCTCAAAGACCTCGCGGGCCTCTTCGTATGAGCAGGTCTCTTCCATGCACTCTCTTTCGAGGTGTCCTTTCTTCATCTCTTCAAGAAAGGAATTGGCCCTCCTGACCCTCACCAGGATGTTGTTGGCCTGCTCCTTGCGGATGAACACTGGAAGGTAGGGAGGACAGGGTTAAAAGCTCTGGTCGCCCTCACCCAGGCTCCCCCTCACCCATGCTCCCTGACTGTGATGTCCCTTGCCATATCCAAATCACAAAAGGAGGATCACTCACTTGTAAACTAAAAATAAAATTCTAAGCCACCAGCTCACTGAGTGGACCCCTCCTCTCTGCCAAGGGAATTCCATAGGAAGCTGAAAGACTTGTTGAGGCCATGAGGGGAAGCAGGTCCCACACACCTCATTATTTCTTCCTTTGGAATTCAGGCACAGCTGACCAGCATTCACATTAAGAGACCTTGAGGCTGACCAAACAGATTCTTTGTAGCAATAAGATACCAGTTTCCAACCTGACTTCTTTAGTATAGGATCACATGACATATAGCAGGCCCTAAAATAAATGATTTTACTCCAAATTGTATTTCTTTGACATATTTTGAAATGGCCCTGCAAAGCTGTCTCAGGGAAATCCACATTCTGTAGAGAACCCCCTTACCTTTCCAGGTCTTTTTCTGAGCTGAGAGTCTAGCACCTTTTTTTTTTTCTCTTTAAGATGGTGTTTTGCTCTGTCATCCAGGCTGGAGTGCAGTGGCACAATCTCAGCTCACTGCAACCTCTGCCTCCCAGGTTCAAGCCATTGTCCTGCCTCAGGAGGAGATTCTCCTGTCTCAGCCTCCCGAGTAGCTGAAGCTACAGGCGAGCACCACCACAGCCGGCTAATTTTTGTATTTTTAGTAGAGATGGAATTTCACCATGTTGGCCAGGCTGGTCTTGAACTCCTGACCTTAAGTGATCCACCTGCCTCAGCCTCCCAAAGTGCTGGGATTACAGGATGAGCCACGGCACCTGGCCATGGGTGTAGCACCTTTTAAAGGTCCGAAGAGGAAACAGTTGCCATCTATTGCCTCTAAGGGTGGCCACCTATGAGTCTTCATCTACATAACAAGAACCTTGGTCTTCACAACCTCTTGTCTTAACCCAGATACTCATTTCTATTTATTCCAGGTCTTTAGATAATAACTCTTTCAACTGATTGCCAATCAGAATATCTTTGAAGCCACCTATGTCCTGGAAGCCCCCACCTTCCCCTTTTCTGGAACGAACCAGTATACAACTTATGCTCATTGATTGGTGTCTGCATGTAACTCTGTCCCCCTAAAATACATAAAATCAAGCTGTGACCCAACCACCTTGGACACATGTTCTCAGGACCTCCCAAGGCTGTGTCATGGGTCGTGGTCCTCACATTTGGCTCAGAATAAATCTCTTCAAATATTTTACAGAGTTTGGCTTCTTTATCAACACTTTCTTCAGACACTTTGAGGGCTGTGGAGGGAAATGCACATTTTCCCCCCCTCCCCCCAGTTCTCTATGAGGTACAGCATGAGGCACCTGCTTTAGACCCATGCACCCTTCTCTGGAGAAGTAGACACATCCCATCCAATCAGCTCACCAGCCTCCTCACATGCTCACGCCGCCTCAGCCTGGCCACCCAAAACCCCTTCCTTGAATTCTCCCTCCCTAGGGTGCTTTCAGCCCGCTCTGCTCTGTGCTTTGGCTCAAGCTGTGCCCTTCAGCCGGGCCCCACTCGTTTTTAAGGTCTCTGCTCTTTGTTATGTGGGGATTGGCGATGCTGTTTCGATTACAAACTATAAAAGTACAATTTAACTTACCTGCACATTGCGCACATGTACCATAAAACCTAAAGTATAATAATAATAATAATAATAATAAAAGAAAAAGAAAAAAAAAAAAAAAGAAAAAAAAAAAAAAAAAAAAAAAAAAAAAAAAGTACAATTTATGAAGTGCCAGGACACACATACATGCCAACTTTCAAGAAATAGTATTTATTAGTATTTCCTAAAATACAGTACTTAGTACAAAGTTTTCTATTTGATTCTACTCTTTAAAAAAAAAAAAAATACTGAATTGATTTCATGACTGGCAAATGAGTCTTGATCTGCTGGTTAAAATGCCCTGGATCCAAGAGTGTGTGTCCCTTGTAGAGTGTGTGTCTGTGGGCTGTGCTGTCCACATCTCTCTGCCTGTGTCTCCTTTGTCTCTCACTCACTCCTCCTCCTCTTTTCATTTTGATAGCCTCAGTTTCTTTTCTTGGCCCTCCGTAGTCTTTTTCTGTGCTTTTTTTCCACTGAAAAATTCAATGTCTCACTACAATAAAGATGACTCTTCCAATTGATCTCTCTAGCACTGACTTTTGTACTGAGCTCCATGTTTTCAGCTCTCTCACTATGACAGATGCCTTCCCTCATCTCAGAACTCCAAACTCTCCATGTCCAAAATTTAAAACAAGACTGCAGAATCAAGCAATCTTGAGTTTCAAAAACATCTTAGTCACTTATTATTTATTATTGGCAGAAGGGAATTATAACATCTACTCTTAGAGTTGTTTTAAAGATTGTATAAACTCCTAGTGTTGAGTCTGGTATACAGAAGGTGCTCAGTAAATCTTGGGTTCATTCCTACCTCCAGTTACTTTACCTTCCAAATTCCCCATTTCTTTTAGTGACACCAACATTATCCCACCAACGCTAGGCTTAGATTTATTGTTTGTTGACCCTGCCCCATTACTCTGCGTGTCTGCTCCACTCGCACACGCTTGCTCTGAAATGCAGCCCACACGTGGCTCCTGCAAGTCTGCACACATGGCTCCCTGCAACCTGCAGCCTCATGTCACCTCCACTCCACAAAAGGCACTGAGGAAGCTGAGGGGTGGAGAATGCCCATCTCCCTTGGGGCCCCTGGCTCTCATGTTGGGATGACCACAGCCTCAGACAAGTTATCCAAGCCTGGCTTAGTGTTTCCCAAACTGGGACTTGCAGACCTCCTGGGCTCCAGTTGGGGTCTGAAGACCACATTCTGCCTTGCCCTCGGCGTTCTAACACACCTCCATGTGAACACCTCTCTTGGTACCTTCTCTCTTCCCCTTGGTCTCCTTCCTTGTGGCCAGATTGACATACGCTGCTTTTCTCTCTGCTGCCCTAGAGCCACAGTGACGGTTCACAGACTTGCCACAAGGATTGGTCCCCACTCAACCAGGGCCTGATGCCCTCACTGTCTCTGGTCAATCCCTTGCGCCTCCTCTGACCTCTTAGAGGAACTCGCTGTTCTGTGATAGCGGCCACAGCTCTGTTCCCCTTGCCATCCACCCCCGAGCATCCCCAGGCTGGTTGACCACTAAGAATTCACCTTTCCTTTGCAGCCCTTGTCCAGTTCCCACCTTTTCCCATCTCTCTGAAGCCTGCTCAGCTCTCCCCAGCTCATGGGGGTAGGACACTGCCTATAAGGTTGAGCTGGACTGTGTGAGTAAGAGGGTACAGGTGGCAGGCACGGGGTGGAAAGGGTGATGCAAGGAAGTCAAGAACCACCCAGAATCTGCCTCTAGTGGTCTTAGAACAGAGCCCAGGGTCTTCCCATGGCCGGGTCTTCCCATGGCCAGGCCTCCCAGGCCGCACCACCTTCAACTCTGCCCTCACTCATCTCTCTCTGCCACACTGGGCTCTGCGCTGACGCCCAACACTCACACCCCAGGACTTTTGCACCAGTCACCTCCCTGTCTGGAACATTCTTGCCACAGATACCCAAGTGGCTCAGCCCCAGTGCCCCCCGAGAGACCCTCCCTGACCACGCCCTCTGATGTTGCCCCCACTCGTGTCTGTTTCATCCCCTTACACTGTGCTGTTTGTCTTCTAGCGCCCAACCCCTCTCTGACATTACATGCTGACAGGCTCATCCTTCCCTCCGCTGGAAAAAGACTTGGCGTGTTTGGTCACAGCTGTATCCCTGTGCCTAGCACGGCCGGAACTTAACCAATATGTGTTGAGGGAATGAAGGAAAGACTGCGCGCCTGGCTTGGCCCTCTGGACTGAATCTGGGCGCTTCTGCTCTCTGTTATGGCTGAGTCGCATCAATGCTTCAGTCAGACTGAGCAGGCCGGGCCTTGGCCACGTAGCCACACTTTCTGATGTGAGTAAAATGGGACTGACAAAACGAAATTAAAACAAGGTTTTTAGACACTTGTCTCAAGAACACTTGTCTCAAGAAATTAATGGAACACTCTAGAACTCTGATATGGAGCATCCAGATTGGTAGAGGTTTGTTGTGTGGTTTTGTTTCTTCAGAAGCCGTCGGGAGCATTGCAGTCCTGGAGCACATGGTTGTGTTTGTTGTTATGGCAACATCAATGAATTCCACAGTCAGCAACTGCATTTGAGCAAGTTTTACCAGCAAGCAAAATTTTCAGTCAGTAAGGTCCAAACTCATGAAGAATGGATTTAAACTTGTTGAATGTAAAGATTGAAACTGAAGCCACGTAGCTTTAATGATTGCCAGTACCACAGCGATAGTTTAAAGGCTGGCACTGCAGGTACTCTGCATATTCTGATTTTATTAAAATAAAAAGTTGGATTGCAGAACACACTCACAGGTGGCAGGACAGGGCTGAATAATGTCCCTCCAAATTCATGTCTTTCCCAGAACCTCAGAACCTGACCTTAATCGGAAATAGAACTTTTGTGATGTATTTAGTTAGGAAGACATTTTATGGGAGTACGGTGAGCCCTAAATCCAATGACACCAATGACTGGTGTCCTTCTGAGAGAAAAGAAGACAGAAAAACAGCCATGGTGAGAACCCCATGCGATGATGGAGGCAGCGATGGGAGCAATGCTCCCACAAGCCACGGGCTCCGAGGCCGCTGTCACCCCGAGGCCAGGAGACAGGCCTGGAGCAGACTCTCCCCCAGCCTCTGGAGGAACCAGCCCCGCTGATGCCTTGATTTTGAACTTCCAGCCTCCAGAGCTGTGGGAGAAATGTTTCTGTTGCTTTAAGCTACTTGGTCCATGGTCCTTTCTTATAGCAGTACCAGCAAAGCAGTGCTGAGGTCCCACTGCCCAAGAAGAACTTCCATGACTGCCAGGACAGCCGTGCTCACTTAAAGGCTAGACTGCAGATGCTGTACGCATTCCGATTTTATTAAAATCAAAAGTGTGCACAGCAGGGTCCTGAGTGGGACCTTCTGGGACCTGTGTTCAGCCCCACCCACCCCACAGTGCAGCTGCTGAGGCCTCTGAGGCAGCGTAGGGGAGGGAGATGGCCTGGCCCTGGCTCTCCGGGGCTGGCCATGTCCGCCCAGGGTCCAGGCCGGCCCCCGGGGACACCACAGGCCATGGTCATGAGCCAGGCCCATGTCACACAGCTAAGGGTGTCATGACCCTGTGGACCCGGAGGTCTGCGAGGTGGGCGCCTGCATTTCCCATTGGCAGGAAGGGAAGCTGGCACTCCACCAGGACCCTGCGTAACTCCCCTAGTTTCCTCCTGTGGGTCTGGGTGGGCCCCTGGCCTGTCCTCTCATCCCCACCCTCCACTTCTTCCCAGGAAGAGGAGTCCTGCCAACTTCCATTCCCAATAAGCCAGAGCAGCTTCCAGAGCCTCGGGTTGGGCTTAGGGCCTCAGAAGCCCTGGGCTGGGCTTGGGGCCTCAGGAGCCCAGAGCATTCTGGCTGCAGAATTTTCTACCAATTCACTGAAGCATCTGTCTGTTTGCAGAGTAGCTTTGCTGTCGATGATGATGGCATGGGTCCTTCCAGGGCCTTGTTCCACCCACGCTGATCTTGTCCCACCACAAGCATCACAGTGGGCTCCTGCATGGGGCAGTGTGGCCTGAGGGGCGGGAAGAAGGCTGGGAGAGATGGAGCCACACAGTACCCCATGAAGACGGGAGTCCTGTTCCGTGTGGGAGTCCTGTTCCGTGTGGCTCAGGGGACAGAGGCTGGGGAGGGCAAGCGGTTGAGGGTGGGATGGAGAAGAGCCCTGTGTGATGTGACTGGAGCTCCAAGTCACCAGGCGGAGGGGCCGTTTAGGTCAGTGATGCACTGAGGATCCACTCAGCCTTCCCAGGGGTCTCCCCCTTCCACCCCACAAGGGTCTCCCCCTGCTCCGTCTCTCTCTCACACACTCCCTTCCCAGGCCTGGGTCCCCTTGGTGCCCCTGCCTGTCCACTTTGTCCAGGATGCAAACAAGTCTAGGGTCCCTGTCTCTCGTGTCCCCACCAGAGGGGCCTCCTCTTCCGCCGCTGTCCCCAGCCTTGCCTGGTTTCTGTCCTTTCTGGGCCTCTGCTTTTGGACAGGCCTGGGGGTCCTGGACAGCCCTGCTGCCCCCATCTGTCCAGCTGTGCATTAGGCAGCCCCTTCCCAGGCAGAGCAAGTCCAAGGGTGGTGGCACTGGCTTGGCTCAGCCTCCTCCTCCCTGGGAGCTCCTCTGCTGTGCTCCTCATCCTGTGCCTCCCTGTGGTGGCAGATGGCCAACTCTCCTGTCTCTGCCTGCCCCAACCGCTCCCTCTGTCTCTGTCTCCCTGTCTCTCTACCTCTGTCTCTGCCTCTTGGCCTCCCATCTCACTGTGTCTCTGTTTCTCCCTCCCTCTCCCTTTCTCCCTCTGACTCTGTCCTTGTGTTTTTGTCTCTGTGACCTCTGACCCCCCCGTCTGACTCTCAGCCACAGGGAGCCACAGCTGGCCTTGAGGATGCCCTTGGCTGGAAAGGCCAAGCCCAGCCCTCCGAGGCCAGCCTCTGACAGCGGTCAAGGCACCCACCGTCCAGGCTGCGGAGATGAGAGGGTTTCCCCAACTGCCGCCCCTCCCTGCTCCCTGGGGCTGCTGTTGGGTCTGAAGGGCAAGGGGCACTTACAACTTTCCCCAGGCAGCAGGAGGCCAGCCAGGGAGGCACTGAGCAGGACGAGGTGCAGCGGTCGCCCCATGGTGTGGCCGAGTACCGTGTCCCTGTCCTCACTGGGACAGGCTGCTGGAGCAAAGTCCACGCCCCGGCTGGGATGGCTGTTGTCCGGCTGCTTATCACTTGGCTTAGGCCTCCTGATTGGAGCCGAGACCCGCTGGCGAGGCAGGGGAGTGACCACGCTGGGAACACAGCCGCTCTGGCCCCACCTTCCCCAGGCAGAGCTGGGCGGCCAGAGAGGCCCCGCGGAACCTCATCCTCATCAGTCACCAGGGCCGCGGGCGTGAGGACTTTCTGTTCTAAGAATAAAAACATCATTTCATGCTTATTTTGTAGTTTCCAGATGTTTACATTTAACTCTCAGTCCTCACAATCACATAAAAATATCATTTTCCCCATCATTTTTCCAGAACAGAAAACTAAGTTTAGAGAGCGCAGAAGCCTGAGCCGAGGCCGCTGGCAGTGAGTGTGGGATCTGAGCCCAGGACTTCTGCCCCAAGGCCCTGCTTGTTTCTGGGCAGGCCCTTCCGCTCACAGCCACTCTCTGGGTGGTGTCAGGTGGTCTCATGTCACGGGGGGGCTTGGCATCTGCACCATGGTCTCCCACAGGCCAGGCTGGCACCTGCCCCACTCATCCCCAAACCTTCTGTGCCCACATGGCCCCAAAACGTACTTCTGTGGGGAGTGACCTTCCCCTGACCGTCTGGAGGGACAGGCTCTGTCTGAAACCCCTCCTGACCTGCCCACCACTGGCCACACTGTTCCGAGGCTGAGAGGGCTTCTGGGCTCGTTCTCCAGCGCAGAAACCTCCCGTCACAAGGTCCCTGAGCGTCTCTGCTCAATGGCTGTGGGAGTCACTGGGAGGTGCAGCCGGGATTTTTGCCTCTGGGGTCTCTGGAATAAATGGTCTAAAACTTGGCCGGTGTGGCGATCACTGCCTGCTATGCCGTAGTGGCCGGGGAGCAATGCCCCTAAAACCCACAGCACTGGCCACTGCCTCACAGTGCGTCTGCCTTGATGGGTCGCCCTGTCTCGCAGCCACCTGCACTGAGCCTGGTGTGCACACATTGTGCGTCATTGTGCCTGGCACACAGGAGGCACTCACTGAGCCCCACCCGACTGCACAAACTGATGATGCTGGATGCCAACGCTGGGCTGGCCTCCCATGGCGGGCACCACGCACAGCCCGGTTCTCTGAGAGGGGCCTTCCTGGTGGCACCAGATGTCTGACTCCTGCCTCTCCTGGTCTCCACACTCCGACATCGCCTCTAGGCATGTTTGTATGGAAAGACCAATGCGGTGTGTGCACTAACAGCAGGATGCTCATGGCAGACACGCAGTCTTTGTCATCAATGCTGAGTGGCGATGCTGGCTTGGGGGGCCCAAGCCTGCCGCCTCATCCCACCCTGTCCCAGGGCCATGGCCAGTGGCCTCCCCATACTCTATCTCGCCACTCACAGAAAGCTGGAGCTGAGCCGTGGCAGATGGCACGTCCCATATGAAACATGTAGCCTTCGGGGGTGCCCAGGCCCTTCAGCGAAGCCTCTGGGGAGTCCCGGGCCCCCTCCTCCGGCAGCACCATGCATTTCCCATTGGCAGGAATGGAGGCTGGCGCTCCACCAGGACCCTGCATGACTCCCCTAGTTTCCTCCTGTGGGTCTGGGTGGGCTCCTGAACTGTCGTCTCATCCCCACCTTCCGCTTCTTCCCAGGAAGAGTCCTGCCAATTTCCACTCCCAAGAAGTCAGAGCGGCTTCCAGAGCCCCGGGCTGGGCTTAGGGCCTCAGGAGCCCCAGGCATTCTGGTTGCAGAATTTTCTATGAATTCACAGAAGCATCTGTCTGCAGAGTGGCTTTGCTGTCGATGATGATGGCATGGGCCCTCCCAGGGCCTTGTTCCACCCATGCTGATCTCATCCCATCACAAGCATCATGGTGGGCTCCTGTTTTACAGATAAGGAAACTGAGGCACAGTCACTCAGACAAAAGAGAAAGCAGAGCCAGCTCTGACCTGGATCAGGGCCCACCACTGGCTCCCATCCCGTTTGGGGGGCATTAGGAACTGGGGTCTGGCCAGGGTCAGCAAGCATCTTCGGCAGAGGTCCTGACACTAACCATGCTGGGCTTGGGGCGGGTCAGCTGGTCTGTCTGGCTGGACATCTCTGCCACGGCCACTCCATGGACACTAATATGGGTGTGTTCCCATATAACTTTATTTACAAGAGCAGGGTACCTTGGAAGCAGCTCACAGCTGTAGTTCATGGACCCTCTCTGCTCTAAAGTAGATGCTGCCTGAGTGCCCCTGAGGTGGGTTGCTGGTGCCTGCCTTGCTGCTGTGAGTGCCACCAGTGCCCAGGATGGCCCTGCAGGGACGGCATCGAGTTCGCTCTCTGAGCCGTGCTTGCCGGAGTCTGAGTGGGGGCAGTGTCTGTCACCTCCCCATTTCTCTGTTCATGTGTTTCTCATTCTTCCCCCACCACCCTGGGGACTCAGCAAGAGTGCAGCTTGCCAGGTCCTCCCACTGCAGCCAGGGCTTGGGAACCTGCATTTAGTGATGTGTGTGTCCCTGATTCTCGAGCAGGTGCTCCCAGGGTCTCTGCGAAATATCATTGACAAGGGCTGTGGCAGGGAGAGAACATCCAATTCCACAGGATCCTGGGAGCTACAGCCTCAAACATCTATCAAACAGCTTTTGTTTTTAAAAAATAGTTTCCGTGTGAGGGTTCATTTCAGTGATGCTGAAAATTGTGAAAGAAAAGAGCATCTCAGAGGATGAGCACCAGGGGCTCTGAAAATGAATCATGGGCAACCCAGTGGGTGGCAGGCATCACAGGTGTGCGGAGGAGATGCAGCCGTTTATTGTGAAGTTGGGAAGCAGGTGGGGAATGGTCCGTGCAGCCCGGCACCCAGTGTAGGGAGAAATACATCTGGGGGAGAGTTTGGGGCATTCGCCAACATGCATGGTGATGCTTCTGAATTGTCTGAAGTGAAGATGATAATGGATAAGAACGAGAAAAGTGAGAGCTAAACAACCGCCTTCAGAGGACAGCACATAGGGAGTCAGCATCAGTGTGTGTGCATCCATGTGTGTGCTTCTGTGTGCGTACATCGGTGTGTGTGCGCATTGGTGTGCGCGTGCATTGGTGTGCGCTCATCCGTGTGTGTGCATATCTGTGTGTGTGCATCTGTGTGTGTGCATATCTGTGTGTGTGCACATCGGTGTGTGCATATCTCTGTGCATCCGTGTGCATTGATGTGTGCGTGCATTGGCATGTGTGCGCATCCGTGTGCATATCTGTGTGTATGCATCTGTGTATGTGCATATCTCTATGTGTGTGTGCATCGGTATGTTTGTGTATCTCTGTGTGACCATCTGTGTGTGCATCCGCGTGTGTGCATCCATGTGTGTACATGCCTCTACTGTCTCCAGCAATGAAGGCAGAGCAGCAGCCTGAGGCCAGCAGATCACGTGCAGGTGGGCTTGGCTGAAGGGAGATAAGGAGGCTCAGCTGGGCTGTCTGCCTCCAGGACAACCTTGGCACTCCTCTGCCCCTCTGTCCAGTGCCTGTCTGCCTCTCCCTCTCATCTTTTCTATTCCATCTCTGTGTCTCTATTAATCTCTTTGAATCTTGGAGTCTCTTTGAGTCTCTCTCCATGTCCTCAGAATCTCTCCCTCAGTCTCTCTCTGTCTCTTTGTCTCTCTCTCTGTTTCTGTCTCTGTCTCCCTCCCCACCTCTCCCCCCTCCCATGCCCTCCTCTATCCCATGAACTGCAGAAGAATCGATGGGATTTGGTGCCAGGACAGTTGTACGCAGCCTCGGCTTTCTCTCCACAGGGCGGGGCTGCTGGGCTAGGGAAATGGGGCTCGCAGGAGGACACCTGGGCGTGGCTCTGAGCACATGAGCTTTTGCAGCCACTCGATGTACTGGGAGACCCTGGTGTACACCCCAAAGTGGCCCACGGCTGCGCAGCCCTGGCCCCAGCTGACGATGCCCGTCAGGTACCAAGTGCCCCGGTAGCGGGTGGCGTGTGGGCCTCCACTGTCCCCCTTGCAGGAGTCCTTGCTGCCATCTGAGTAGCCGGCACAGAACATGTACTCCGTGATATTTGGGGAGTCTCCCACCTTCCGAGACTGCTGCAGGCAGTCCTGGGTCATCAGCCGGGGCACGTTGAGGGCCATGAGCTCCAGGGCCGTGGCGCCACGGTCCAGCAGCTGACCCCAGCCGCTGACCAATGAGAAGCGCACGAAGGCCAGTGTCCTCTCGGAGAATGTCCGTTCAGGCAGGCAGAGGGGCACCACATGGTCAGTGAGGACCACGGGCTGGTGCAGGCGGAGCAGCGCGATGTCGTGGTTGGTGGTGCCCGGGACATACGTGCTGGGGATGATGACCTGTGCCACCCGCCGGCTCTGCTCGTCCCCGTCACGCTCGCTGAGGTCGTGCTCGCCTGGAAGGAAGGAGCCCCCCTCAGGCCCATTCCACCACCTGCCGCCTCGCCCCCTGGTGCATGGGGATGGGCTGTGGCCATTTCTAGGTCTGCAGGGGCTGCAGTCTCCTTTTGGGGCAAGGGGCCTGTATCCAACCCCAAGGTGGGGCCAGCCTGCCCCAGGTGGCAGCCTGTGGCTCGTGTGGGGACATGTGAACTGGGGTGAATCTGGGGTCTGGGTGTTGAGGTGGGGAAGGGATGCTGTGCCCTGGCAGCTGGGAGGACAGGGCGTGCCCTGATTCTCCACAGTTCTTCCCGGCCCAGTGGCCCTCCTGGGAGTGCTCATCTCACCCATAAAGCCAGTGAGCAGAACCCCTGCCACCCGGTGGTTCCACGAGGCCCCGGGCGTCGCATCCTCTTCTGGGCTCTTGGTCAAGTGAGGCAGGATGGGCAGAACTCCCCAGTCTTTTACCGTCTTATTTGGGCATGGGAAAGTGGCTGAGAGCACGGTGGCCACAGCAGTCGTGCCCAGCACGGTTGCTCCCCTTTTGGAGACGTCTGTCTGTCTGTGGAAGTGACAGCACGAAGCCCAGAGCCACGGCCCCTGAGACACTTGAGAGCTGCGATCAGACAGGGGAGAGTGGTACCTACCCAGCACCGCGATCAAGTTCCTCCAGTTCTTGATTTTGTCGAAACAGTGGGCCGCGGAGACCACCCAGATGGTGTTTATCAGGGTCCCCCCACACAACTGAGCTCCATTCACCAACAACAGGACCTGGGCGGGGGGACAGGAGGTGTGGAAGTCATATTGCTGTCATTGTTTCTCTGATGACTCGCCCTCCCGGGCATGCCAAGGGACCTCTGGCATTGCACAATTTGTTTCTGAAATCCTGGGGTCTTTGCAGATCCCTCCCAGGCAAAGCTGCTCAGACCTGACTCTGGGAGGCTGTGCCACTCTCTAGCTGAGACGTGCTCTTGGGCACGGCCCAAGAATACAAATGTCGCTGTGAGATTTCACTGTTCACCTCACAGGATCTTCACATAGCTTTGATCCAATGCTCCTGATTTTGCAAAGATCAGGCAAAGATCCCACCTCAAAGAGTAACAGTGAGGACGACGTGACAACTCGGGTGGGGCATCTCGCAGGGTTCTCTGCACAGGGTAGACCCTCAGTGAGTGTCGTTTTCTTTTCTCCTTTCTTGCCCCACTAAAAGCATTGGGGTGCAGCGAGCTGGAGGTGCTAGGTGGGCTGACTTGGAGCCTGGTGGGCTTGGGGCTGACCTGCCCATTTTCCCTTCCAGAGCTGTTGTTCACATTCAAAAGGCTCCAAGACCCTCAGGGCTTGGAATCCTGAAGCCAGGGGAAGTCTTACCTGCCATGGACACTCCCCTTTGGGGCACACCTTGCCCCCTACAATTCGGCCTTGGGGTTTGCTGGCATTTCTTTTTTCCAGAATAGGTATTTTTCCACATGGATATTCAACTGTGTAAAACAAAAGTCAGAAAGATGCAGAGATTTGTGAGGGATGAACGTGCCACTAGGAAAGATTCAGAAACACCCATCCTCTGAGAGGCCTTGAGGCCGAGGCCATGGGAGGCCCCCAGGAGCAGGAGCTCCCAGGGCCCAGAGGTGGTGGAAGGCAGGGCCTTGGCTGGGCCTCACTGGTGGGGCCCGGCCATGAGAGGCCCTTGCGGAAGTGGCTGGCTGAGGAGACAATGGTCAGGGCTGGTTTTGGAGGAAACGGAGGACTTATGTCTTAAAACCGCCCTCTGCTCACTTTTCAGGGAGAAGATGTGTTGCTTGACTTTAGTAAAAGGTGAATGAAATTCTACCTAAAGATAAATCAATTGTCACAAAGATGATCAAAACAACAACTGTGTTGTTTTGATCCCACACTTAGTTTTGATCTGCTCCAATCAAGGTCTTGGGCCAGAAAGAAAACCCGAGGAGGTGGCAGGCTGAGTCCCAGGCTGTGTGGCCAGTGTGGGCACGTCCACCTCTTTGAGACACAGTGGGCATGGGTGTCCCTGCTTTTGGAAGTGCAGCCCATTCGTTCCAGGCTGGTTTGGAGAAACATCCCATTTTCCCAGGAGCCTTTGCGAGTTTTTGGAATGCAGAGTGGGCAGCAGTCAGTACAGACATTGGCTGTGCCAAAGTAGATTCATGAACCCTGGCGGAGGTCCTGTGAGTGGGAATTGGATGTGAGATAGTGCCTTGATTGGCTCCCCTGGTCTGCCTAGAATTGGCAGGGGGCCTGAGGCCATTCAGGGATTGCCCCCAGGGTGCCCATCCTAGTCACTGTCGCTCTGGCCTGTGCCACCCTTGGTGCCCAGATCCCACCTCACAGCTGGTCAGTGCATAGTTGGTGCTCAGTAGATGTGAAGCCACCCCCACCCGTCTTTTGTCCAGTAAGATAATCTGTAGTAGGACAGGGACTGGTGTCATCTGGGACTGGGACATGAAGCCTGGTCACCTGTGGGTGTGCAGGACACCCCGTCTGCCAGCAGAGAGTACCCCTCATGGCACCAACAGGAGCGCTTGGCACCCGTGTGGTCACTGCAGTACTGCTCACAGCCGCCGTTCTCGTTCACGCAGATCAGCTGGTCATCCTTGTCTGGGGACAGGAAGGGGACACCCTGAGAGGGGCTTCTGGGGGTCAGTGAGAGCCATCCCCGGAGGTGGCCGTGCCCTGGGTCAGCAGTGGTGTTCTGCCTGGAAGGTGGCACTGAGCTGTGGGTGACAGAGCCTGAGCTTGGCACCACCTGCTCTGTGGACTGATCCAAAGGACAAGGTGTGGATCAGAGGAGCCACACGTCTGAACAGCCTTGCCAGTGGGTGGCAGCGCTGGCTGCAGTTGCATTTGGGGGGGTGCCTGGCTGGTGGGCAGTGGCCTCCAGGGTGACCACTCTTCCGAGCAGCTGATGGGAGCCTGAGGGGAGCCTAGGGGAAAGTGAAAGTCCCATGGGGACGGTAAAAGTGTCCAAGGGACTTCCAATCAGAGACCCAACTGAGGAGAGGACCAGAGAGCTGAGACAGTTCTCCAAGCTGGCCTCATAACACAGTGAGCCCGCCTGGGGACAGTTAGTCCCAGTACTGGTCATGGGCTCAGACAGAAGAAGCAGAACTGGCAGCCCGACTTTGGTTGACATGGGCAAGGGGAGTGGCCCTGAGCAAGTCCAGGACTCCGGCGGGAAGGCCTGCCCTGCAGGATGCACACCAGGTCTGCTGGGCACCAGGGTTGAGCAGAGATCCCCAGGCGTTCTGGACCCAGATGACCAGCAGGAAGCCTCTCTCTTCAGCCTCCTCCACCTTGCTGGGCTCTCTTCTGCTTAGAGAAGAAAGTGGCTGCTGCACAGGAGAGCTCATTCAGTGTAAGAATGTGGTCTTGGGTGGTCAAGGATGAACTGCTGTGCTAGAGAAAGGGTAGCCTTTGCCTTGGCTCCTGGGAAGTGACCGCTAAGCCCTTGGAAGGTCTTGCCTGAGGGAATGTTGGTGTTTACCTGGGCCTTGAGCCATGCTGGATGGTCTAGCTGACAATGTGATGTATGGCGGGGCCTTGGGCCGCACTATCGGCTTCGCCTCTGGAGAGGCTGAGACTGAGGTCAGCTATGTGGGTGGTCAGCTGGGTCTATGTGATTGAGCCCTGATAAAACCTCTGGACACCGGGGCTCGTAGAGCTTCCCAAGTTGGCAGTACTTCCCACGTCTCATCACACGTCATTCTGGGAGAATTAAGGACTGTCCACATGACCCCACAGGGAGAGGACAAGGGGAAGCTTGTGCCTGGTCCCTCTGCAGACTTAAGCCTGCATCCTTTGCTGTAATAAACGGTAACTGTGAGTGTATCCACTTCAGTGGGTTCTATGAGTCCTTCTAGTGAATTACTGAACCCAAGGGAGGTTGGGGGCCTCAAACTTTGTGATAATTTAATATTCGGATGGTAAAAAAAAAACAAAAACCCTCAAACCTTTGTAATGGAAAGTAGAGAAGGGGAAGTTTACCAAGCGGTCCTGCGTGGTGGGATGTGGAAGTGGGACAGGGACACAGGGACTCTCAGCTGGGCCATCTCGAGGGCTGAGAATTGCCCAGGGCCGGGAGCCCAAGGGGCCACTGAGTCTGAGAATTAGAACCTTGGGTCTCTGTCAAAGACCTCAGACTGGAAGGGACTTCAAGGTCACCTAGACCAACTTCCAACTGGGGTTGAGCCCAGAATGCCCGGTCCACACACCCCACCAGGTTGTGCACCCTGCAGCCCAGTCCGCCAGGCCACCTCCACCAGCTCCCCAGGGCCCTCTGCAAATATAGGACCCAAAGTGGGGCCTTACACATCTCACAGTTCCGGCCCTCGAAGTCAGGGAGGCAGAAGCAGATATAGGACTGGAGCTGGTCCTTGCAGGAGCCCCCATTCTGGCATGGACTTGAGGCACACTGGTCCCCATCTGTGGAGTGGGCTGGTGTCAGTATGCTGAGGAGAAGGGTTGCAGGCAGGATTGGTGGCAATCATCCACTCACCACTGTAAGAAATCCAGAACAGCTTCTGAGGGAACAAGAGAGAAAACGTCGTGAGATGCACCTTCACCAGAGCACCCAACGGTAAGCACTGGACAAACCATGAACTGGGGTTGGGGGACTTGGACCTGGGTCTGGTGGGGTGGGCTCAGGAAGCCAGACTTTTCTCTGGAGCTGAGGTAGGTTTCTTCTAATCTTGGACCCTCCCCAGGACATCTGGAACTATGGGTGACCACACATTTCCTGCTCCCAAGTCAGAACACCCGAGGTTCAACCCTGACTCTTCTGTCGCTGAGCTGTGGACCTGGGACAAGGTACACAGGCTCTGAGCCACAGCTCCACCTCTGACAGGGTGGCCACATATACGGGGAGAGGGTGCAGTAGCAGATGCAAAATATTCCACAAACAGCAAAAGCACTCCACAGAAAAAAGTGATTGCTGAAGAAACTGTTGGCCACCTGAACTTAAACTCACAGGGTGCTGTGAGAATACAACAGATGAGAAATGCTTTGAAAACTAGGTGTATAAAAATGCTAGGCATGACCATCCTCAATTTGCCTGGAAAGGGTCATGTTAGCCTTTGCCTCAGACAGCTGGACCTCCTGTGAGTGTGAGGCTTCCTTGAGCATGAGGTGTCCTGTGACTGTGAGGTGTCTTGTGCATATGAGATGTGGTTCTCTGTGAGTGTGAGGCATCCTGTGTGAGACATCCTATGAGTGTGAGGTGTGGCGACCTGTGAGTGTGGGATAATCTGAGTGTAAGGTGACCTGTGAGAGTGAGGTGTCCTGTGAGAATGAGATGATCTGTGTGAGGTGTGGTGACCTGTGTGAAGTGTGCCCTGAGTGTGAGGTATCCTGTGAGAATGAAGTGATCTGTGAGTATGAGGTGATCTGTGTGAGGTATGGTGACCTGTGGGAGTGAAGTGTGCCCTGTGTGAGGTGTACTGTGAGAGTGAGATGACCTGTGTGAGGTGTCCTGTAAGAGTGAGGTGATCGGTGAGTGTGAGGTGTCCTGTGAGAGTGAGGTGACCTGTGAATGTGAGGTGTCCTGTAAGAGTGAGGTGTCCTGTGAGAGTGAGGTGACCTGTGAGTGTGAGGTGTCCTGTAAGAGTGAGGTGACCTGTGAGAGTGAGGTGACCTGTGAGTGTGAGGTGTCCTGTGAATGTGAGGTGTCCTGTAAGTGTGAGGTGTCCTGTGAGAGTGAGGTGTCCTGTGAGAGTGAGGTGTCCTGTAAGAGTGAGGTGACCTGTGAGTGTGAGGTGTCCTGTGAGAGTGAGGTGTCCTGTGAGAGTGAGGTGTCCTGTGAGAGTGAGGTGACCTGTGAGTGTGAGGTGTCCTGTGAGAGTGAGGTGTCCTGTGAGAGTGAGGTGACCTGTGAGTGTGAGGTGTCCTGTGAGAGTGAGGTGTCCTGTGAGAGTGAGGTGACCTGTGAGTGTGAGGTGACCTGTGAGTGTGAGGTGTCCTGTGAGAGTGAGGTGTCCTGTGAGACTGAGGTGACCTGTGAGTGTGAGGTGTCCTGTGAGAGTGAGGTGTCCTGTGAGAGTGAGGTGACCTGTGAGTGTGAGGTGTCCTGTGAGAGTGAGGTGTCCTGTGAGAGTGAGGTGTCCTGTGAGAGTGAGGTGACCTGTGAGTGTGAGGTGTCCTGTGAGAGTGAGGTGTCCTGTGAGAGTGAGGTGACCTGTGAGTGTGAGGTGTCCTGTGAGAGTGAGGTGTCCTGTGAGAGTGAGGTGACCTGTGAGTGTGAGGTGTCCTGTAAGAGTGAGGTGTCCTGTGAGAGTGAGGTGATCTGTGAGTGGGAGGTGAGGTGTGGTGACCTGTGAGTGAAGTGTGCCCTGTGAAGTGATCTGTGTGAGGTGACCTGTGTGTGAGATGTCCTGTGTGAGGTGACCTGTGAGAATGAAGTGTGCCCTGTGTGAGGTGATCTGTGTAAGTGAGGTGATCTGTGAGTGTGAGGTGTCCTGTGTGTGAGGGGACCCATGAGTGTGAAGTGCACCCTGTGAGTGTGAGGTGACCTGTGTGAGGGGACCTGTGTGAAGTGTGCACTGTGTGAGGGGACCTGTGAGTTTGACATAACCTGTGTGAGGTGACGAGTGTGAGGTGACCTGTGAGTGTGAAGTGTGCCCTGTCTGAAGTGTCCTGTGAGAGTGAGGTGATCTGTGAGTGTGAGATGAAATGACCTGTGAGTTTGAAGTGCACCCTGAGTGTGAGGTGTCCTGAGTGTGAAGTGTGCCCTGTGAGTGTGAGGTGTCCTCTGAGTGAGGTGATCTGTGTGAGGTGTCGAGTGTGAGGTGACCCGTGAGTGTGAAGTGTGCCCCGTGTGAGGTGTCTTGTGTGAGGTGTCCTGTGAGTCTGAGGTGTAATGACCTGTGAGTTCGAAGTGCACCCTGAGTGTGAAGTGTCCTGTGAGAGTGAGGTGATCTGTAAGTGTGAGGTGAAATGACCTGTGGGTTTGAAGTGCGCCCTGAGTGTGAGGTGTCCTGTGAGTGTGACGTGACCTCTGTGAGGTGGCCTGTGTGAAGTGTGCCCTGGGTGAGGTATCCTGTTTGAGGTGATCTTTGAGTGTTAGGTGACCCGTGGGTGTGAGGTGGAGAAAGTCCCAGGTCCCTAAATGCTGTTTCTCCCCGACACGTGCCGAGGAGGCGCCGCTGGTGGCATGCTGTGGGCCGCGGGCGGCTCCCCCAGGCCAGCTTCTCACCACGTCCCTTCTGTGAGCGGCGCGCGCCTGTGATGCGCAGGCTGCCCCGGATCCTTAGGGGACTGGGGGGACTCCCTTGGGAAGTTAAGGGGGACGCCCTAAGTGTGCTTTTCAAATCATGTTTTCTGATGTGAAAAGTGGCATGCGCGGTGTGGCCGCATAGGGAAAGCGTGTGCCTGGGGGGCGTCCCTGGAAACGGGGAGGGAGGGGCATCGCCCAGGAAAGCGGAGTCACCCCGGGCGGAAAGCGACCCCCGCAGGAAGCGCTGTGCGGGCGCCGCTGCGTGTTCGCCGCTCACAGCCACAGCCAAAGAGACGCAGGCGGCCCCACACGGCCCGGTTCACCGCCGCCTGCAGTCTCAGCGGTGCGGGGCGCCCCGAGGCTGGGCTCACCGTCCTCTCCAGGTCTTTGAAGATCTCCCGGGCCTCCTCAAAGGAGCACTGCTCCTCCTTGCACTCCCTCTCCAGGGAGCCCGGCCGCAGCTCCTCCAGGAACGTGTTGGCGCGCCGGCGCCTATGCAGGACGCCGTGGGCTTCCTCCTGGGTTATGAAGACTGAGAAATGCGAGTTCCGTGAAACGCTCACCGCTTGCCCCGCCCAGTGCCTCGGAGACCGCCCCACGGCCCCGCCCCACGCAGCGGGGGCGTCGCAGGTTCCCGCCCGTCCTGGAGGAGGGGAGCGGCGCTGCTCGCAGGGCTGGCTGGGTGTCCTCCCTGCCGTGCTCCCAGGGCAGTCACCCCCTCGATCATCCTTCCCGGCCCGGCCTCTCAGCTGCCAGGAGCTGATCCCGAGGGCGCGCTCAGGGGCACGCGCGGAAGCTGGGCCGAAGGGGTCTGCGGGCGCCGCCGCGTAAATGTGCGGCTGGGGGTTGATGCCGGCGAGGAGAAGGCGGCGCGGCCCCGGTGCTGGGCACCCCCCTGGGGCCCACGTGAACCGCGCGCCAACGCCGCCTTGGCCCTGCACAGCCGCCCGCGGAAATCCAAATCCCTCGTCTCCACCCGCACCGCGTCTCCGGCGGCCAGATCTGCCTTCTCCAGGCCTCCGTCCTGGTCCCAGGCGCGGCCCCTGCCCGGCTCCCCCGGCAGCGAGCCCCAGGCTTCCTCGCCAGCTCTTGGCGGTCCTGGGCTTCTGCCGCCTTCCCCGCCTCCGCTTGGGGCCCCTCTGTCCCCTGCGACCCCTCGGAGCTCCAGACCTCGCGCGGATCCTCCTGGGGCCGGTCCTGAGAGCAGAGCCCCCCGCCGCAGCTCCTGGCCGCTCCGTAACCCCGACGGTTACTTGTAGGCAAATAGGACCCCCGCTTTGCCCATGGGAAAACGGAGTTGGTGAGGGCGAAAGACGCCCAGGGCGAGGCAACCCCGTGCGCTCAGCTCCGAGCAGGCCGTTCTTCAGGACGCCCTACATCTGAGGGGACCGTCTCCCGGGAGCTGTGAGCTGTGGGCACCACGCGGTGGTGGAGTGAGGCGGCCGCGCTGCCTGAACCTGCCTCAGCCGGCGAGGGGAGACGGGCCGTGGGGCAGGCGGGAGAGGGAGGCCCCTGGAGGAGGCGAGCAGGGCTGAGAGGACGCGCGGGAGGGGCTCTGGAGAGGCCGCAGGAGGCGCGTTCGGAGGGATGACCTTTGCTGGGAGGACGGGGCCTCAGGTGGACGCTGTGGGCCCGTGGGCAGGAGCCCGAGTTCTGCAGGAGCGGCCTAAATTGGTTACTGTGCGCGGAAGAAGGGACGGAAAGTGAGCGCTACTGGGCCACGTGGGGCCGAGAGAAAGGCCACCGCCTGTTTTCTTTAAAATCAGTTTCACACGTCGACGCCCCTAGAGAACCGGTCTGGTTTGGAAGGAGGCTGAGGATGCAGGCGGGGACACCAAAGAATCAGGCTCCAGGAGGTGGGAACTCATGGACGCCGAGTCCTCACAGGAGGTGCCTTGGGCAGCAGGAGTGGGAGGGGAGGCCCATGTCCCTGCAGTCCCCGACACCCACGTCCCCGGGACACCCACACTTCTAGGACACCCACACCCTTGGAGGCTGGTGTGAGCAGAGCCGGTGACCGCCCTGGGATGAAAGCAGATTTGCATCAGAAAAGCTCTCAAGAACTGAGGAAAACCTGATGAAGAACACACGATTATCTGGAAGGCACAGAATGAAACAAAGAAGATAAAATCTCCTGCACCTCAGTCCCAGGGAAGGCCAAGCTGGAGCGGTCACTTCCTCTTGAGCAGGGAACACGCTCCTTGGGGGGCACTGCAGTAGCCACCCCGCGGGCTGGCTCTTTGCCGTGGGAGGCGAAGGAGGTGATGTTGGCCCCCACTAGGCCCCGGGACAAAACCAGTGGCAGTCCCTGCTCACCTCTGTGAGGACCCGGCTTCCACTGCATGTCCCGTGTTTTCTCCTCCTGAGGCCTCAGCGACCCCGCCTGGGGCAGGAAGGTGGCCAGGGTCATAAGGCCATGCTGTGAGCTAGGGCTGCAGCCCCACATCCCAGGCACTGTCCCTCACAGCCCACACCCCACTCGCCATCCCCACACGCCATCCCTACGCCCCACTAGCCATCCTCACGCCACACCCCCTACTCGCCATCCCCACGCCCCACTCACCATTCCCAGGCTCCACCCCGACTCTCCATCCCCACCCCACAGTCACCATCCCCACCCCACAGTCACCATCCCCACCCCACAGTCACCATCCCCATGCCCACCCCCCACTCCCCATCCCCATGCCACACCTGCCATCCCCATGCCCCACCCACCATGCCATCCCCTCACCCCATCCCCACACCCCACACGCCCTTTCCATGCCCCATCCCCCACACCCCACACGCCCCATCCCCCACACCGCCACGCCCCATCCCCTGCACCTCACATGCCCTTTCCATGCCCCATCCCCCACACCCCACACACCCCATCCCCCACACCCCACATGCCCCATCCCCCACACCCCACATGCCCCATCCCCCACACCCCACATGCCCCATCCTCCACACCTCCATGCCCCATCCCCCACACCCCACATGCCCCATCCTCCACACCTCCATGCCCCATCCCACACACCCCACACACCCCATCCCCCACACCCCACACACCCCATCCCCCACACCCCATCCCCCACACCCACACACCCCATCCCCCACACCCCACACGCCCCATCCCCCACACCCCACACGCCCCACCCCACACGCCCCATCCCCCACACCCCACACCCCTCCCCCACACCCCGCACACCCCATCCCCCACACCCCACACACCCCATCCCCCACACCCACACACCCCATCCCCCACACCTCCATGCCCCATCCCCCACACCTCCATGTCCCATCCCCTGCACCTCACACGCCCTTTCCATGCCCCATCCCCCACACCCCACACCCCACACCCCATCCCCCACACCCCACATGACCCATCCCCCACACCTCCATGCCCCATCCCCTGCACCCCACACGCCCTTTCCATGCCCCATCCCCCACACCCCACACACCCCATCCCCCACACCTCCATGCCCCATCCCCCACACCTCCATGCCCTATCCCCTGCACCCCACATGCCCTTTCCATGCCCCATTCCCCCACACCCCACACACCCCATCCCCCACACCTCCATGCCCCATCCCCTGCACCCCACATTCCGTTTCCCACGTCCCATCCCCCACACCCCACACACTTTCCCACACCTTACCCCCACACCCCATGCCCCATCCCTCATCCCCCATATGCTGTTTCCCAGGCCCCACCTACCCCACGGCCCATCCTCCACACCCCACACGCCACCCCCACCCCCCATCCTCCACACCCCATCCCCTATGCCCCACATGCCGTTTCCCACACCCCATCCCCCATGCCCCAGGCGCCATTCCCCACGCACCGTCCCCTACTTGTGCTCCCCAGCCTGGGAGCACCCTGTGAGCACTTCCGGCACTCCGAGAGGCCCCAGACTCCCAGTGCTTGTCCGACCTCACAGGCAGGGGCCCATGGGGGCCAGGAAAGCACCACCCACTGCTAAAGTTCTTTGAAAAACTATCCCACCAAAGCCTGGGCCACCAAGAAGGGCCTCCCCTCCTGTGCCTGGATGCTGGTTTCTAGAAGGAAAGAAATTGAACAGGAGCTGCCAGAAAACCCTCCTGGCGGATGGGGGTGTCCAGAGCAAGGGCGGGGTTTGGGAAGCCCGGCTGGCTCCTGGATTTGCCCACTGCCCTTCCACCAAGTTTATGGGGAAAACCTCCCCGGACGCACCTGCAGCCAGACAGCCCTGAAGCCCAAGCAGAAGGCAGAGGAGCCTGAGGGCCTGGGAGACCATGATGAAATCTCTGCAGTGCTGCCCCTGCCTGTTGACATTCCCCATGGGACTGGCGGGCAAAGTTCTCTGCTTCCAAGGGCAACAGAGGGATGGGGGAGGGGAGGACAGAGGCGTCCTCTGAACACCCCAGCTGAGAGCTGCACCTGGCTGGCCAGGGGCCATGCATCCCCTGCTGCCCAGTCACTGAGCTCAAGTGGGGAAGACAGGAGAAAGGTCAGGCGACCCCAGCTGTGCTGCAAAGCGGATGGTTTTGTTGCCAGCGTGCAGGTGTTAAGGTGTGTGTGTGGCACCAACACTTCAAATACGATCTAGAATTCCAAACCCCTAGGACATAGGAACGTAAGTTGGGAAACAGATTTAAACTGCAGATGAAAACTTGTCCCATAGCAATAATGCGAGTTAAATCTCAAGAGCATATCTTGGGTGTGGATGTAAACATTTGAAGAGAGCCTCCAGGAGACCAGGACAGCTAGGCCGTTGCCTGCAAGGGGGGCTGGTTTCTTAGGCGAACCACAGAGCCTCACTGAGAAGTGCCGGGAATAGGATCATTCTGGCCCTGAGCTGGGCACCCCCACTCCGTTTTGACTGCAGGCAGCACCCCCATTCTCCAGCGGTCCACGTCTTACGTCTTTTTGTTTGTTTTGTTTTGTTTTGTTTTGTTTTGTTTGTTTGAGACAGAGTCTTGCTCTGTTGCCAGGCTGGAGAGTGCACTGGTGCAATCTCACTGCAACCTCCACCTCCCGGGTTCAAGTGATTCTTGTGCCTCAGCCTCCTGAGTAGCTGGGACCACAGGTGCACGCCACCATGCCTGGCTAATTTATATATATATATATATATATATATATATATATTTAGCAGAGATGGGGTTTCACCATGTTGACCAGGCTGGTTTCGAACTCCTGACCTCAAGTGATCCACATGCCTCGGCCTCCCAAAGTGCTGGGATTACAGGCGTGAGCCACTGTGCCTGGCTGGCGGCAGTCCACGTCACTTCTACATGCTGTCATGGGCCCAAGCCACAAGCTATGGTGACTAACCACCCCAGGTTGCCCAGGGACTGAGGGTTCTCAGAATGTGGAACTTTCCATCCCAAAAACACTGGGGTAGACGATCATCCAAGCCTCCTGGGTTGCCCAGCAGGCCTGGCTGACCCAAGCAGGGAGTATCCTCAACGTGAACAGTTGCATTGCTGATGACTTATTTGGAAGCTGATGTCCAGTTCTTCTTATGGCTGGAGGGAGGGAGGTGATTCCTTCCCACCAGCCAAGTCTGAGCTCAGGGGTGCCTTTCAAAGCAGCCCCCAGCACCCCCGAAGCCTCCCTGCTTGCTGCTGACCTGCGTCTCAGTCCAGGGAGCAGAGCACTTGCTGAGGGGCCGACAGGGCATGTTTTCTCTTCCACCCAGCACAGCTGAAGCCCCTCTGTGCCCCTCCATGATATCAATCCCAGGGAGATCGCTTACAAAGTAGCTGCTCGGTCTGGAATAAAGCTCACGTCCAGCTCAAATCTGGTCCCTGCGGCTCTTGGTCAGCACTGCCCAAGGTAATTTCAGGACGTGGAGGGGAGGGGGCCATATCTAAACCCCACCCCTTTCCCACCTGAGAGTAGATGGCTGGCTGGTCTTGGGGTACCCTTCCTCTTTGGGGCTCCAGGTCAGAGGTGCTCAACCCTCTCTGGGCAGCAGAATGACCTGGGGAACCTCAAGTGCCAAAACCCCCTGAGAGATTCAGCGGCTCATGGCCTCGGGGCTGATGAAGCTCTTCCGGTGATGGACCCTCACCTGTGTGCAGCCCTCTCTGTGCGGGCAGGTGGGAGGGGGCAGGAACCGGGCTATCTGGCTGTGCTCTCTGCCCTTCTCACTGCTGGCCAGGGCGGCTGCAGGTGCCCGCCTATGGCCATTGTCCTGGTGTAGGTCCTTGAGGACACAGGTGTGAGGGGCTCCACCTGGCCCCGGGGACCTGCTCCATACCTCCCTGAGGGGGCCCTGCCTGCTGTCTGTCCCAGGGGCATGCCTGGAACCTTGCCTGGGGCTGGACCCGGCCACATGGAGCAGCAGGTGTGGGGGCTGCTGCACCATCCCTCTCACAAAACCCCACTTCCTCCCTTCAGGGAGGCTAACCAGGCTCTCCTAGGACTCCCGGGACCTCCTCTGGGGCCCCCTTGGACGTGCTGTGGCCCTGTCACTAGGATGGGAGGGTCCTTCAGCCCCCACCCTGGGGAAGGGCACGGTCACAGCTCTGTTCCCAGGCCAGGCCTCCCTCTCTCCTGTGGCAGCCTCTGTTGATCCACCCATCCACTCGTTCCAGCCTGGAAGAAGGGCTGGGCCCCTCCGCCTCACAGTCACTCTTGAGTGTGCAGGACACAAGAAAACTTTGGTTGTCATCTCAAGGCAAGTTGCTTGTTCGGGGGCTGCAGAAACCACGTCAACACCTTGTTCATCTGCAGCCATCCCTGACTATGGTGGTGGGCACACGTGAGCTGTCCAGGGAGTGTGTGAGTCAGATGTCTGTGACATCAGAATCTCTTGGGTGGTGGCTCATGCCTGTAACCCCAGCACTTTGGGAGGCGAGGAGTGAGGATCGCTTGAGGAAAGGAGTTCCAGACCAACCTGGGCGACATAGCAAGACCAAAGCTAGACAAAAAATAAAAAAATTAGCCCGGCTTGGTGGTTCATGTCTGTGGTCCCAGAGACAGAGAACCCGGGAGGCAGAGGTTGCAATGAGCTGAGATTGCACCACTGCACTCAAGCCTGGGTGACAGAGGGAGACCCTGACTCCTTCCCTACCAAAGAATCTCCATGCTCACACTCGTACACGAGCACCACACTCACACAACCCAAACTCACGCCATGCACACACCAAACTCACACACACCGTACACATGCCACACTCATACCCCAAAGTCATATCACATAAACACACCCTGATACACATGCCACACACCTACACACACTCGATTTCCAGGCTCTTCCACACCCATAAGGAATTGGAATCTACAGGCAGGTCCCAGGAATAGTATTGAACAAACATCCAGGGAAACTGCTACGTGTTCTCATTTTGGGAACCTGTGAGCACATCCCACCTGGTGCCAAATGCATCTCGGCAGGACGCATGTATGCCAGGGAAATAGGCAGCCACTAACAGGATTTGAGCTTGGGCACCAACTGGTTCCAAATCCTATTTGGTGACACTAGAAGCAAGTGTTTCCTTGCGACGGAGGGTGCGGGGCATGGGAGGACAAAGGAGCTGCGTGCACGGATGCCTGTGTGCCCTGTGCCCGCGAAGCTGCCACAGCAAGCTGTCTTGCAGGCCAATTCCAATGGCTGACAGTGTCTGCACTGGCGAGGAAAAGCCTGTGCTAAGCGGAACTCTGTTGTCTGTGTAGAGGAGGGAGCTGGTCCTGGGCACCACTGTCAGCCATCAGAGCTGGGGGCTGCTCCCTCCACCCCACCTGGGTGCTTTGCCTTCTTTCGGCCACGGCTGGAGGCAGCTGAGCCCTCGGGCCTGCCGGGCGTCACACCAGTGCTGTAAGATGCTAAACAACTTTCAGTTTAAGAGAGAGAATGTATGCAAGGTGGAACAGTTATGATTTTGAGCAGAATTTTTCTTCTCTGGGCCTTGGTCCTGCTTTTCACCCTTGTCCGGGGTCTTAGCGTGGAGAGAAATTCACCATGGAATGTGCTCAGATTGTCCATCTTATCTTTTTGTCCATCTCTTAAAGTGTAGCTTGTCTTTTGTAAGAAATCTATCCTTGCCCTAGGCAATAAGAATATTCTATGTTTCCTCATAATAATCTTAATGTTTTAATCTTAAGTTTGGGGGGGCTATACTTTTACGCCATCATCCACATGGAAAGGTAGCTGTCCCAATAACACCCGTTCCTGAAGAGGCCATTCCGTGCCAAAGATTGACCAGCCCCAGGACAAGCTAGGTCCTTGCACACATCCCTGCCTGGGAATCTGAATTCTGCTCAACTGGTTTAGCCTCTGTCCCCCTTGTAATGACTGATGGCAGGTTTATGATCTATCTAGACACCTGGTAGGCGAGCCCTCCCTGTCCTGCCTCTGCTCCCCGAATTGCCACGGCTATACTCAGACCTTTATCTTCTATGTTTATTACAATCAACTTCCTAATTCCACAAAGAATTCTGTTGGGATTTTGATTAAATACACAGATTAACTTGGGGGAGAGTTAACATTTTGGTGATACTGAATTGTCCCATCCATAAAAGTCTCCGATTTAGGCCTTCTTTTATGACCTTCTATCATGTTTCATAATTTTGTTCAAAACTTTTGTTACATTTATTTTAGTATTTAGGTTGCTGTTAAAATAGTATTGTCATTGCTAGGAATGTTAATAACTTTTTGTGGGTTGATCTTGTGGACTTCTTAGTTTCAATAGTTTATGAATTCACCTGGATTTTCTAGATATGAAAAGTTATTTTTCAATTAGCATGCTTTGTTTCCTTTTTCTTTTTCTTTCTTTTTTTTTTTTTTTGAGACGGAGTTTCGCTCTTGTTGCTCAGGCTGGAGTGCAATGGTGACATCTCGGCTCATGGCAACCTCTGCCTCCTGGGATCAGGCTTTTCTCCCATCTCAGCCTCCTGAGTAGCTGGAATTACAGGCATGCACCACCACGCCCGGCTAATTTTGTATTTTTAGTAGAGATGGGGTTTTTCCATGTTAGCCAGGATGGTCTTGATCTCCTGACCTCGTGATCTGCCGCCGCGGCCTCCCAAAGTGCTGGAATTACAGGCGTGAGCCACCGCGCTGGCCTTATTTCGTTTCTCTTTGTTGTGGTAATCACTAGTACTGCTGCTACTAGTACTAGTAATCACTAGTACTGCTACACTGGAGGGTAGCGGGGTCCCTGTTCGGTTCTGCTGCCAGTGGGGATGGTTCTAAAGGATTTCAGTACTTAAAATTTTTGCTGCAGCTGGGCGCGGTGGCTCACGCCTGTAATCCCAGTGAGAGGTGACAGCGTGCTGGCAGTCCTCACAGCCCTCGCTCGCTCTCGGCGCCTCCTCTGCCTGGGCTCCCACTTTGGCGGCACTTGAGGAGCCCTTCAGCCCGCCACTGCACTGTGGGAGCCCTTTTCTGGGCTGGTCAAGACCGAAGCCGGCTCCCTCAGCTTGCAGGGAGGTGTGGAGGGAGAGGTGCAAGCAGGAACCGGGGCTGCGCACGGCCCTTGGGGGCCAGCTGGAGTTCCGGGTGGGCGTGGGCTTGGCGGGCCCAGCACTCGGAGCAGCTGGCAGGCCCTGCCGGCCTGGGCAATGAGGGGCTTAGCACCCAGGCCAGCGGCTGTGGAGGGTGTACTGGGTTACTCAGCAGTGCCAGCCCACCGGCGCTGCGCTCGATTTCTCGCCAGGCCTTAGCTGCCTTCCCGCCGGGCAGGGCTCAGGACCTGCAGCCAGCCATGCCTGAGCCTCCCACCCCCTCCGTGGGCTCCTGTGCCGCCGGAGCCTCCCCAATGAGCCCCGCCCCCTGCTCCACCGCGCCCAGTCCCATCGACCACCCAAGGGCTGAGGAGTGCGGGTGCACGGTGCGGGACTGGCAGGTAGCTCCACCTGCAGCCCCGGTGGGGGAAGCCACTGGGTGAAGCCAGCTGGGCTCCTGAGTCTGGTGGGGACCTGGAGAACCTTTATGTCTAGCACAGGGATTGTAAATACACCAATCGGCACTCTGTATCTAGCTACTCTGGTGGGGCCTTGGAGAACCCTTGTGTCTACGCTCTGTATCTAGCTAATCTGGTGGGGAGGTGGAGAACCTTTGTGTCTAGCTCAGGGATTGTAAACGCACCAATCAGCGCCCTGTCAAAACAGACCACTGGGCTCTACCAATCAGCAGGACGTGGGTGGGGCCAGATAACAGAATAAAAGCAGGCTGCCTGAGCCAGCAGTGGCAACCTGCTTGGGTCCCCTTCCACGCTGTGGAAGCTTTGTTCTTTTGCTCTTTGCAATAAATCTTGCTACTGCTCATTCTTTGGGTCCACACTGCCTTTATGAGCTGTAACACTCAACACGAAGGTCTGCAGCTTCACTCCTGAAGCCAGCAAGACCACAAGCCCACTGGGAGGAATGAACAACTCCAGACGTGCCGCCTTAAGAGCTGTAACACTCACCGCAAAGGTCTGAAGCTTCACTCCTGAGCCAGCGAGACCACGAACCCACCAGAAGGAAGAAACTCCGAACACATCTGAACATCAGAAGGAACAAACTCCGGACACGCCGCCTTTAAGAACTGTAACACCGCAAGGGTCCGCGGCTTCATTCTTGAAGTCAGTGAGACCAAGAACCCACCAATTCCGGACACACCAGCACTTTGGGAGGCTGAGGTGGCAGATCACAAGGTCAGGAGATTGAGACCATCCTGGCTAATGAAGTGAAACCGCGTCTCTACTAAAAATACAAAAAATTAGCCAGGCCTGGTAGCGGGCACCTGTAGTCCCAGCTGCTCGGGGAGGCTGAGGCAGGAGAATGGTGTGAACCCGGGAGGCGGAGCTTGCAGTGAGCCGAGATCGTGCCACTGCACTCCAGCCTGGGCAAAAGAGTGAGACTCCGTCTCAAAAAAAAAAAAAAAAAAAAATTTGCTGCAAAGATTTTGTTAGATATACTTTATTTAGTTAAAGAAATTTTCTTCTACTCCTAGTTGGCCTAACATGACAAGTACATGTTGAATAAAAATTGAATTATTGTTTTGCATTTGTTAAGCTGGTGATTTTACCTTTCACTTCGTTAATATGGCAAATTATAGCCATATTAACATACTACCCCTTGCATTCCTGGGATGAATTTATTTGCTTAGAATGTATTACCTTTATTTATAACAATTGGGTTTTATTTAATTATATTTCATTTGGAATTTTTGTACTCATCTTCATAATTTTATTTTTTCTTACATTATCTTTTTGTTTGGTTGATTTTGAGAGACAGGGGCTTGCTCTGTTGCCCAGGCTGGAGTGCAGTGGTGTGATTATCATAGCTCACTGCAGCCTTGGACTCCTGGGCTCATTTGTAAGGTCTCAGCTTCCCAAGTAGCTGGGACTACAGGTGTGCGCCACCATGCCCAGCTAATTTTTAAATTTCATGTAGAGATGGGGTCTTGCAATGTTGCCCAGGCTGGTCTCAAACTCCTGGTCTCACACAATTCTCCCACCTCAGCCTCCCAAAGTACTGGAAGTACAGGTGTAAGCCACCTGGCCCAGCTGATTTTTTTCTTGCATAATCTTTGTCAGGTTTGGGTACCAAGGTTAAATTTGATTCATAACTTTATTGAGTTGCTTTCTCTTGTTATATTCTTTTAGTTTTTATAAATATTTTTGTATGCTTATAAAATCACCTAGATCTGGTATCTCTGTGGGGTAATTTTTTTTAACTACAATGCAATTTCTGTCATTGTTATTCATCAACCCAAGTATTTTATTTCTTCTTGACCAATTCTTACAATTAAATCCTATTTATCTGTTTTCAGATATATTGGCAGAAAGTTGTTCATAATGGTTCTCTCATATTTAAAATTTTTTATTTGATATGGAGTTTCTTAGGTTTTCCATAAATTAGTCAGTTTTATTAGATTTTTCAGGTACAAAGTTTGAGTTTTGCTTTTGATTTTGTTATTCTCTTTTCTCGATTGTCCTAATTGACAGAAGTATTTAAATACTTTCTTTGGGTTACGCTGGTCTTATTTTTTGGCTTAAATGGTTAACTCGTTTATTTTGTCGTGTATAAAATCAGACACCACTAAGCTGTCGACGCCAATGTGAGCTGGCTATGGCTGTTCCCTGACGTGGCTCTGTGCACTCTGTCCAGTTCTAGAGAGCAGTCTGCCCGCATCCCATGAGTTAGAAACAAGCTTTTAAATTGCCAGTTTCAATGATCTTCCCATTGTTTTGTAAATATTTTGTTTGTGTTCCATGTGTGCTGGAAAATAACGCAGATTTCTCTATGTTTAGGGACAAACAGGGATCACTTTTCATGACAGTCAACATTGCTGTCTGCCGACTGCCAACTTTGCTGTGTTTTGAGCTTTATAGTCAGTGGCTTATGAGTTCCTGATTGCCACGCAGCCCCCTTTACTTTATGAACTGTCCTGAATTCCATTTCAGGTCATCGGTACTTCTACACCAGCTTTCTTATGGTGTTTGTCTGTTCTGTCTTCTTTTATTTTAAATCTCCAATCTATGTATAATTTTGCTTGATGGTCTCTAAACAGTGACTTGTCACGTCTGATCCGATGCTCTTCCAGGAGGCCAGCGTAACATGATCACATCTGTTGTGAGTCAGACACATCTGGGCTGTCTCTTCTGTTACATGTTGTTTCCTGTTAACCATGCTTTCCCCTTTCTCCACCCTTCCCTTCTTCTATTGGATCAATACCCTTTCTTTATGCTCCCTTTTCTGGTCTGGAGCGTGTCGGCTGCATTGTGATTCTGTAATGGTTCCTCTACGCTTCCTCTGCTGCCTTTGCGTTTCTGACACGCACAAACTTGTTACTATTTTGTCATCATCGCTGTCTGACAGAAGCAAGCAAAGGGGTTGCTCGGTGCCTGAACTGCACGCTGGGCCCTGCTCACTGCCGGCTTCTTTTCCGTCCCAACAATGACTTGCCACGTGCAAGCACAGCGCACCGCAGCCCTGGAAACCCCGACCGCCGAGACGTTCTGTGTCTTGACAGACAAAGGCAGATGGCAGGAGTTGTTGATATTTATTCAAACGTCATCCATACAATAAAGAACTCTGCTTTTAAAATTCCATTTACATCAGCAGTTAAAAAAAAAGTGACAGTGGATGAAACATGAAGCTGTAAAGTGCCTTTATGGGGAGGGTCACACAAGGGCGCGCAGCTGCACGAGGAGACGGAGGCACCGCGCCTGCACAGTACATCAGGGACATTGCAGGACACAGCACGCGTTCCAAATAACTTACACATCAGAGGAAAAGCTGCCGAGTCTCTGCATGCTTCCTATTTGATTCCGCACCCTGGAGGTCTGGCCAGTGACGGCTGCAAGCCGCCGGGAGGGTAGCCTGAGGGGAATGCAGCCACGCCCACCTCCACTGTGCTGGGGCTGGGAACCGTGAAGCTGTGAGGCGGCACGCCCAGCAGCACGGGGACAGCGAGTATGTCCTTTCCAGCAAGACACATATGTACACACATGGTCAGAGGTGCACACATACAAAAACATCTGCAGACTAGACACCGAAAGGGCTTCAAAAGAACAGAATGTTTCTGAAACACAAGAAGGGTAAAACAGAAGAGTTTTTTTCCAGTTCTGCTGTGACTTGAATAAAATACTCTCCCCACTTTCACTTCTGTACTCAAGGTGGTCACCAGGTGGCAGATGGACCTGGGTGGGAGGCAGGGGGCGCGTGGGGAGGGGAGTGGAGGTGCGGCCTCCGAGGAGGCTGCAGTGTAGTGAGGCAGGGGCAGGGCTCTCTGAGCTATGGTCAGCAGCACTGGTCTATGCCACACCCTGCAGAAACTGCATCTTTGTATTTTCTTTAAAAGCAATAAAAATATCCTAATTCAGTGAAGCTCTTTAAAAAAATCAAGTCCCTGCATTTTTCTTTGTAGAAAAGAACGTTAATTGTTTAAATTATAGTTTAAATTTTCTTTTGAAAATGAACCCTAGGTAGGTAAAGGAATCTCCTTGGCTTCTAACTGCTTTTGGTGGTGAAGACACCACCCGATGTCACCCAGGGACACGTTTTCATCCACCTGTGACGAAGGAGCTTCAGGGAGTGCCATCCGTTTCCATGGGAGAGTACCCCAAGGTCATTTAGTGGTATAAACAACGTGCTTCTATGTAAACCCCGGTAACAAAAAAATAGTTTTCTATCAAATACAGTATCAAATTGTCATTTCATGTAAACACAGTGATTCCTGGTAAAGAATTGAGGCCAAAGTACCACAAAAAATGGCCACGGGATTGATCCCTGCTTAAAAAAATCCTAAAACTTGTAAAAGATAAAGAGTCCCCGTGCCGCGCTCTCCTCAGGCCGTTGGTCAGAGAATCATCCACTTCTCCGGAAGCAGCTCCACCACGGTCTGCGCGTCCCCTGAAAGCACCGTCCAGAGGCAGAAGCAGCACGGTGGAGCCAGGAGGAGATGCCGCTGCCCGGCGCCTCCTGCCCGGGGCTGTTCCCTGCGGCGCCTCCTCTGTGGGCTCTGGAGTCTGCGAGGAAGCCCCAGCGGGCCGGGGTCTTCGGTGGAACCTGCCTCTGCCCTGGAGGGCTCCTCTGCAGCCCGCACGGCCAGGCGCTCTGGGTCGGGGCGGTGAGGTGCCCCTTCCTCGGGATGTCCGGGGGCACTGCGCCCTCCCCACGCCACGCCAGCCCTCGCAGTGGCAGCCCCAGACAGCGCGCGGGTCTCCGGCGCCGGGACTGCGCGGCGCTACCCCTGCAGGTCGGAGAAGGGGGCCTGGCCGCCCTCGCTGCAGCTGGACGAGTTGCTCAGCACGGCCGACCCCGGGCTCGACTCTGCGGGGAGATCAGGCGGGGACAGGCTTCGGCGTCTGCTCTCCTGGGCACACACGGAGCAGCTTCCTCGCACGGGCCCTTGGCAGCGTCACGGGTGGGCTTGGGGCACGTGGGCCTTACCTGAGCTGCTCAGGCACTGGGCCGAGCCGGACGGGCCGAGCTGGACGGACAGGCTGCTGGCCGGCACCCAGCCCTCCTTGCCAGTGGTCGGGTCCCTGACGTACCTGCAAGGGGCGAGGGTCAGCGGCGGCCACGTGCGGGGCAGTCGGGGGGTGAGCGCGGGGTCTTACCAAAGGCCCTCGTCGCCCTCCTGCACCAGCTCCACCACGTCCCCGCTCCTCACGAGCAGCGCGTCGGGGCCTCCCTTCTCGTGGTCCGCCACGACCGTGTATTTACCCGGAACCTGGTGGGAGACGGGCAGGGGCGCAGGCAGCGTCAGCACCCGCCCCGGCAGCAGCCCCACAGCAGCCAGGCGGAGTGCTGGGCCTTAGCGCCCTGCCCCGGTGGGAGCTCCTGGCCACGGCCGGCTCAGGGGAAGGGCTCCAGCCTTAGGAGGAGGCTACGCCGCAGGTCATGACCAGGTCAGAGGCGATGGAAGGCGTCTGTGAATCTGTCCTTGGACTCAGCTGCCCCAGCCCCTCACGCTGGTCTCCACACAGAGCTCTCGACCCCAGGGCCTCTGCGCCTGCATACCCGCCTCCTGGAGGGCCCTTCCGTGCTTTCGGGTCTTATTTCCATGCTGCTTTGCTGAGGCCTTCCTTGGTACTCCCCGACTCGCCCGTCCTCTGCCCTCCCTCTCCCTGCAGCTGTCCTGCCCAACCTCCCCAAGCCTCACTCCTCTTCTCTCCTCGCTGTAAGAGCGGAGGTTCCTGTCTGTGCTGTTCCCGCTTTGTCTCCAGGGCCTAGAACTGTGCCTGGCACACAGCGGATGCTGCACAGATGTCATGGAACACGTTCCGTTGGGGAATGGGGACCCGGGAAGCGGCAGCTGTTCCTGCAGAGTGGGGAGATTCACAGCCTCCTGGTGCTGCCTGCGGTGGGCTGCGGAGAGGAGCTGCCGGCTGCAGGGCCTGGAGCAGGAGGACGGTGACCGGAATGCCTGCCCTCACGTGATGGCCTGGAGCAGGAGGACAGTGACTGGGCCACCTGCCCTCACGTGATGGCCTGGAGCAGGAGGACGGTGACTGGGCCACCTGCCCTCACGTGATGGCCTGTACTGGCTCCTGCCTCTGTGGTACCCAGAGTAGCCAGGATCCCTCCCCACACCCCACAAAGAATGAGATCCAACTCCCTCCCCAGGCCCCGTGCACCCTGGTCCACCAGCCTGTTTCCCCTCCTGCCATGTGGCCTCCGCCTCTGTGTCCCCCACATCTGTTCTCACTCCCAGGCCTTCCTTCATGCCGTCTCTGTGGGAGAGGCCAGAGGCCCCGAGGGCTCTCCCTATCCTTCCACGCCTGGCTTCTCTGCCCTTCCAGAGCCTCTGGGACCTGTCCCCTTTGCACCTCCAGCCTTGGTGCGTGGACCAGGCACAGCACAGAAGGTGCAGCAGACACTTCTTGGTGTAACCCTCACTGGAATGATTAACACATGGCAGCTTTTTCTTGCTTCTGACATTAACAATGAATGTTGTTTCAAATGCATATCCATGTTTAGCAGTTCAATTTTCTTACAAAACGAGAGAGAGTTGTGTGTATAGTTAGGAAGGCTCAGTGACAGCACTCTATGACATAAAAGGTAGTGGGGTGGGGACTGTCTCCTCTGAGGAAGGTGCACCCACGAGTGAGCTCTATAGGAGGCTGGGTGGGCACCTGGAAATTAACCCAGAAACACAAAGTGCTGCTGAGACAGACGAGCAAGGAGGAGCTGGGGCTGCCCCAAGACCCAGGCCCAGGTGTTCCTTCCAGAGAGAGTTAGGAGGAGCTGGGGCTGTGCCCCAACACCCAGGCCCAGGTGGACCTTCCAGGGTTAGGAGGAGCTGGGGCTGCTCCTAAGACCCAGGCCTGGGTGGACCTTCCAGGGTTAGGAGGAGCTGGGGCTGCTCCTAAGACCCAAGCCCAGGTGGACCTGCCAGAGGCACCCCTAATGCCCGGAGGGCAGCCCCCACCCCAAGTGCCCACAGGGAGGCTGCGGTTACCAGCTTCTTGGGGCCCAACCCGCCATCCTCCTCTGCGTCGGACGAGTTAATCTGCTCCTCTGCACTTGACCAGCCCCCGTCATCCTCAGGTGCCTCCAGTGAGTGGGACGTTTTGCTCCAACCTAAGAGAGACAGACACTGGTGAAGGACCCCCTGGTGATGAGCCGCTATCTGCATCCGTCTGAGGTGGGATCAGCTAAGTCCCACAGACCCCCTGAAATGTGCGCCGTGGGCCCCCAACAGAGCCTGTCATCTTCCCGGGTTCATAAAGAGCTGGCAGGACACCCCTGCAAACTTCCAGAATGCCTGGCACGTTTCAGGGTTTGAGACCATCTGCTTCCAATTGCTGGGCCACCCTGTGGGAGACCTCAATCCTCAGGCCCTGGGAAACCACTCCCTTGTCCGGCAGGGCAGTGCCCCTCAGCCAGGAGGGAAGCAGCCTTCCTGCGGCAGACGCCCCCCCAGGCAGGTGTTTTCAGTGAGTGCCACGGTGATGTTCAACACCTAGCAGACCTAGCCGGGAAGCAGCTTCTAAAAGGAATGACCGAGGCTCACTGAGAGAGCCCGACGCCCTTGACCTATGGGATACCGAGGGCTGTGGTCCCCACTGGCAAGAGAGTAGCCCCCGGCACAGCGGCACCGAACCAGAAGGCTGAGGCCATGCAGGTGCCGCGGTGGAGATGGGCTCCCATCGGCCATGCAGCTCCCAGCGGGAGAAGAGGAAGGAGCTTCTTCCAGACTTGGGACCACACATGCCCCTCTCCCCAACCCAGTGTTCCTCCTGCCAGGTTCCCAGAGGGCAGCACCTGCCTTTCCCATGCAGGGGAGATGGGAGACGCCATTGGGGCTAAATAAACACACAAAGGCAGCAACCGGGCAGCAGCCCCAGCGCATCCCACCTGGTGCCAGATGCATCAAGGCAGGACACATGCACACCAGGGAAACAGGCAGATGCTAATGGGATTTGAGCTTGGGCACAAACTGGTTCCAAATCCTATTTGGTGCCACTGGAAGCAAGTGTTTCCTTGTGATGGAGGGTGCGGGGCATGGGGAGGACAGAGGAGCTGCGTGCACAAATGCCTGTGTGCCCTGTGCCTGCAAAGCCGCCATGGCAAGCTGTCTCGCAGGCCAGTTCCAATGGCTGACAGTGTCTGTGCTGGTGAGGAAAAGCCTGTGCTAAGCGGGCCTCTGCTGTCTGTGTAGAGAAGGGAGTTGGGCCTCGTCACCACCGTCAGCCAGCAGAGCACAGGGCCGCTCCTTCCACCCAACCTGGGTGCTTTGCCTTCTTGGGGTCACAGCTGGAGGCAGCTGAGCCTTCCAGGCACCATACCAGGCCTGCATCTGTGTAAGAATTGAGGACTGTGATTTTCTGGTTGCAGACCTGCAGCTTGGCCTCCTGAGTGCACCTGCAGCTGCCCCCAGCAAGGGAGGCTGAGACACAGCACAGGGTGGGGGCCCAGGTGCCTCCTCTACAGCAGCAGGGACTGGCCTGTGGGGCCTGGCTGCCAGCATGCCCTCCCTGTCCAGGCCCCCAGTCGCTCTGAGGCACTGCACGTGGGGCCTCTTGCCAGACAGAACCGAAAATCTGACTGAGGACAGTGGGAACAAAAAAAGGGTGGCTGCTGTGTGTGCAGAGGAGCCGGTGTGGTGTGGGTAGGACCTTACACACGAACCTCGACAGGGGCAGCGAGGCCGGCCTGTGCGGGGTGAAACCCAAGCGGCTCTGCCCCTGGCACCACCAGAGACACAAAAGGATTCTTGAGCTGCCCTGGCCGTGGCTGCTCAGTGCTCCCCAGAACCTCTCTGCGGGCCGTCAAGAGCGCCATGCTGAAATAGCGCGCCGTGCTGGAACAGGGTGCGGGGGAGGCCAGCAGCAAAACGCAGAGGTCTGACTGTGATGGGAATGGCAGCGCCTGGGAGCGGGCAGCCACAGGCCAGGCCAGCACTGCTGTACCAGGAGCTGGGGGATTCTGTGTGAAGGCAGGAAGCCGGGTGATGGCCAGGAAGGTGCCCTCTGTTTTCTGTAAAACAGCCACTGGCCTTTGCTCGATGGAGTCACCACCTGCAGGACTTGGGGAGCAGGCGCTGGGCAGCGCCCAGGCCACCCAGGACCACCTGGGCTCACTGCCACCGACCACAGCAGAAATGGCCCACGGGCAGTGGCCCGGCTTCAACACCACACTGGCCACAGCGGAAATGACCCATGGGCAGTGGCCCAGCTTCGACACCACACTGGCTTCCTCGAGACCCTGCAAGGCTGCACTGTCTTCATTCACGGATGACGAGACGGAAGCAGAGGCTGAGCTTGGACAAAGTGCAGCAGAAACGGCGTTTGGCCCACAGGGCCCGCCCAGCCCACCTTCTCCACCAGGGACCGGCTCTGCCGACTCCAGCTCACAAGCGGAGAGGGTTTGACAGACAAGAGTAGCCTCTCCCGGGAGACTGTCAACAGGGAAATGACTCCCTTCTCCCAAGCCCCTGGGGCCTCCTGAGGCCTCCTGGGGCCTCGAAGCAGCAAGCCGGGCAGCCACCACTTGCAGGCAGGACGGTCAGTAACGCCGGGCCAGCTCCCTGCCTCTGAACTCACGCCCAGGGTGGCCACAGCTTCTGCCTGGATCTGTGAGGCTCGCAGTGTCATATGAGGAGGCTGTGGAGACGGGCAGGATGCAGGATGGGGAGGCTGGTTCTGCTTACACCCCTGGGAACCTTTGCAAATTTTTGAAAACTCAAGATTGCAAACCTAAGCCCCCTCCCTGCACTTGAGGGTCCTCAACAGGCCAGGGGAGGTCTCTGGGCTTCGCGGGGCAGTTTTCACCCTCAGAATATAAGGGAGGCAGGAAACGAGAAGGGTCAGGTTCCACAGGGAGCTCGGCCTCGTCGGCCCCGGGAAAGGAGGGTCTGGGTCGGCCCTGCCAGTTGCTATGCTCTGTGTTCCCAGCAGGAAGTGTCGGGGCAAACTGTGCTGCAGGGAAGGGCAGGGAACGGGGTGCCCTATAGCCGACAGCAGCCACTGGGCAGTGAGACCCCACCCAGCTCCACTCAGCACGGCCAGGTGACCAGCGCAGCAGCCGTGGCCAGCAGCCACTGACGGGGTGGCCAGGCTCCAGATAGACCTGCTGTGAGGAGTCGGCTGAGAGGCGTGCTGTCCTCGAGGACCTGTCGCCAGAGCATCACGCATTGAACACAACTGCATGTCTGCCTCTGCAGCATAAAGACCCACGCGAGCGTCCCCCTTAGGGGGCCTTGACGGCCACCCGACAGCCAGCTGGGCCGCGCTTCCTGCCGACGCAGAGTGGGTGCCGTGCCCGAGGGTGCCACTCTACCTCGCACACCAAAGGGAGTCGGGTCGCTCTTTACTTCATGCCGCTTGGCTTTTTTGTCAGGACTGGTAGGAGAAGCTGCAAGAGGAGGAGGAGGCAGAAATACAACCGGAGAGAGAGCGTGAGGAACGGAGGGAGGTGGCGAGGAGGCTGACCCGCGCTCGTGCCGGGAGGGGACACCCACGTTGTGGCCCCTTTCCACTGATGAAAAAGGAGCTTCTGTGAGCAAAATGCAGGGAGCCGAGGGGCCGCGCGGTGAAGGAGGGGCCGGGGCCGGGAGGGCGTAGGAGTGGGGGCTGCGGCACTCAGAGGCGTCCTTTCGGGGCCCGTCTCTAGGACGTTTTCTTAGTTCTGTGCTAGCAGAGTTTGCAGCACCAGAATCTGTTGCTTGTTTGTTTCAAGTTTCAGGCCAACTTAAAAGCATTTTATAAATTGGAAAACACTCCTAATTCTCTGGAAAGAGCCCTTGTCCACGCTGGCCTTCAGGGCTTCCCAGAAGAGCCGCCTGCACGCCAGGGCTGGCTTCCAGGGCCTCCTGGACCCATTCCCCCGCCATGTATTTCCCATCATGGAGCTCTCACAGATGAGCAGGGCATTAGACGTCTCCGTCTCAAGGGTCCCATCAGCCCTGTTCACTAGCGGATGCCCCAGAAGATGGCTGAGCGGCCTCTGCCACCGGGCGGAGCAGAGACACGCAGCTGGAAGGCTCAGCACCCTGCAGAGAACTCACCTGAGAAGGCGGGAGAGGGCGGGGGTGCGGGGCAGGGAGAAGAAGGAGGGAGCCTGGAAAGCCAAGGACAGCTCCATTTCTGAGCAAGCCTCCATTTGAAAAGCTCGCCTTCATTTTCCCAAAGGAAAGCCACCTCTAAAGGATAACTCTGGTGTCTGTGAGCGAGACACAGCGTCAGCAAACACGTGATTGGGTGGAAAGAAACGCTTTTGCGTGGCCGCCCTTGTGATGAAGGAGGCACGAATGGTCACACACGATGCACAACAGACGCCACCACGGTGAGGGTGGGTTTGGGGCAGGTGCTACTTTTACCTTTCTGACCTTTGAGGTTAGCAAAGCCCTGCAGGGTAAAGCGCTTTCTGGAAAGCGCAGAGCTTTCTGAGGCAGAGCTAGTGACCGTGTCATCTATGAAGGAAGAGAAAGAAACTATGCAGAGGGCATCACGACCCGGCGCGGAGGCGGGTCCGGCTGTCGCGGGGAGGGCCCAGGGCAGCTCCGGGTTGCACACTGGGTCTCGGCCGAGGCTCCTTCTGGGGCTGGCCTTGCTGATGCAGGGGTGCGGAGCAACAGAGAGGGAGGTGCTCTTCTGTGGGGTCCTAGGGCTCTGTGAAGGGGGGAGCAAGGGGCCCTGAACGCTCTGCAAACCTTCTTCACGCTGCAGGAAGCACATGTTTCTCGGACACAGTGAGCACTCCGTGAGCAGCTCCGTGTGAGGCCTCCGTGTGAGTCCCGGTCCCTGCACACACCCACCTTTGCCCTTTTCGGGGGGCTTTGTCAGTGGCGCTGAGCTGACGTATCCCTCCAGGCTTAGGGGGTCTGTTTTCCTTTCTTCCAGCTTCTTGATGTTCCTTGAGTTTCCTCTCGAGGGACTGATGACATCAGACAAATCAAAAAGGAAATAGTATGTTGCCTGGTTAGTCTTTCAGAACGCTCTGAGGACCTGAGGCATTCAGATATCTCTGAGCTCCAGGCCTGATCCTAAAGCAGCATCTCCTGCACGTGTTTCTAAGTTAAACCCTGACAGGCTGGAGGAGAGCAGACGCCCACCGTACTGCTTCTGAGGGGCCACACGCTTCTAAGTTAAACCCGGACGGGCTGGAGGAGAGCAGACGCCCATCCTACTGGCTCTGAAGTACGAGGTTTTTTTTGAGGGGTGGGGTAGGGGAGTGTTTCTTTTTTAAAACTACTGTTCTATGGATTATTTATTTAGGCCATATCCTGTTCTATGGATTATTTATTTAGGCCATATCCTGTTCCATGAATGATTAAAGGTAGCTTATATAAGAAACAGGATAAAGTGAAAAAAATAAGTAGATGAATAAAATAAAGAAAAAACAAGGGCAGAAGAGACACGACGAAGCCACGGTCAGGGCTGGAGTCTGAAATGTGCCCACGCGTGTGCTGGGCCATCAGCGCCGGCTCCCAGCTGAGCACCGACTGTCTCAGGAATGCTGGGGCGTGGCTGTGATCTGGACAGGCTGTGTGCGCGCTGCCGTGCTGTGAAACAGCCCACCCCGGGAAGAGCTGGAGAGGGACTGGGCATTGCCCGAGGCACACATCTGTGAAGTGTACCCTCTGGGACTGACCATCAGCACATAAACACCAGGGGCCTCAAGGAAAACCCCAGTAACCACAGGGTCCCACTGACAGAGGCCGAGGACCCTGGCGTGCAAATGCCCCACTCGGGAGTGTTCCAGAAATGCAGGCCTGCGGCGGCGTGTCCGTTCTCACCTGGTGCTGGTCTGGGCCGGCAGAGGCAGGCTCTGCGACTGCTCCAGCGCCCGGTGCTGGCTGGCTTCTGCGAGGAGGGAGCAGACAAACCACGTGAATGAGCGTCTTTACTTCAACGCCAAGGCACCTTGCACATGCGGGGACTGTGTGGTTGCTCTGAACATACGTAAAGATGCACCTGGAGCGGATGCTACGGGAAAACGATCGCTTGAAGACAGCCTCACCTCGACAAGCCTGCAGCTGGCCGGTCAGCACTTTCCGAATTTCATTCACCCACGCGGCTTTAATCTCAGGAGTTGGCGCCTGTTTCCCCAAAAGAAACGCCAGGAGGTGAGTACTCAGGCCCCCGAGGAAACACGCTTTGGTTTCACTCTCGGAACATCCAAGGATAATCTTAGGAGTCAAAGGTCAGATGGCTGTGTGTGAGGGGACGGGAGGGAAGCACTGTGGGCTGGCCCCGGGTTGCGGGACCCACTGCGGCCCATGCACGGGACTGACTGAAGAAGAGCTGTGCCTGGCACCCAGGGCATGGCACCCTCCCCACCGTGAGAATCGGCCCTGTGTGCCGGATGCACACTTGCCCCGTCCAGGGACACACGAGCTTCCCTGGGGCGGGGGGGTGGCGAGCCCATTTCCTCGCAGCACCCCCTCTGATGTGTACTTTTCCCCACATTTCATCCTAGGTCCAGCTCAGGGTGAAGACAGCCCAGGGCAGCACCCTGAAGTGTACAGCGGCTGCTCCTGGCCTCGATGCAACTTCATGGCAGATTCTAGTACCGGTTCCCACAAGAAACCGTTCCTGGCAATGTGTAAGAGGCCAGGGCCAGGGTGGGTGGCCCACCTGGACGATGTAGACCTCCTCGCGCGCATTGTACCAGATCTCAAACTTCTTAGCATCTCCCTTCACGTTCTCCGTAATGCCGACGGCAGCCATCTGCGAGCAGAGAGTGGAGACGGGGTTCACGTGCACAGTGAACCCACTGCCTTGTTTTTAAAAGGTGTTGGTGCAGGCACGAAATGACAGAAATACTTTGGGGGTGAGGGCTAAGAATGGCAGAATATCCTACCCCCCACACCTAAGGCTGAGAGCTGGGTGTCAGCATGGCCACCTCAGACCGAGGTTTGTGGCAACAGGGACCCAGTTACAGATTTCTCCCCTCGGGGTCTGTGGCCAGGAGCGTGCTGCTGCAGACCCGGCCTCACTTACGTTTAAGGACTGCTTGTAGCTGTAGGAGGGAGCTTTCTCATACCCCTCCCCGTTCTCCTCCCGCTTCTTGCAGAAGAGCACTGCCTTCTCGTGCAGGAACAGGTGCCGCTGCATGGGCTTGAACCTGGCCAGCTCCTTCACCTTGGTGTGGCCCCTCTTGTGGTCGGTCCAGACACTGAATGAGCCCTGCATCAGCAGCTTGCCCAGGTCGCCGAGATTCCCCTAAATGTGCGACAGCAGGGGTGTGTTCAGAACGGACAGGCCTGGGGCCATGGACGCACATCGCTGAGTGAAAGCAGGGGTGTGTTCAGAACGGACAGGCCTGGGGCCATGGACGCACATCGCTGAGTGAAAGCAGGGGTGTGTTCAGAACGGACAGGCCTGGGGCCATGGACGCACATCGCTGAGTGAAAGCAGGGGTGTGTTCAGAACGGACAGGCCTGGGGCCATGGACGCACATCGCTGAGTGAAAGCAGGGGTGTGTTCAGAACAGACGGGCCCAGGGCCATGGAAGCGCATCGATGAGTGAAAGCAGGGTGTGTTCAGAACAGGATGGGCCTGGGGCCATGGGAGCACATCGCTGACTGAAAGCAGCCACTCTGCAAAGCCCACCCATGGTGGGATTCCAGCTGCAGGGCGTCCCAGGAAAGGCAAGCTCGTGAAGACCATGACAGGTCAGCAGGTGCCAGGGGCTGGGGGAGGAGGGATGGACTGGTGGGGCCCGTGGGCTTCTAGGACAGTGAAGCTGCTCTGTGTGATGCTCTAGCACTGGGTGCAGGACGTTAACACGCCTGTCCAAACTGCAGAATGCACAGCACCCAGAGTGAGCTCTGAGGGGAACGGCCCTCAGTCACTAATCAGCATCAGCGCTGGTTCACCACGTGTGGCAGGTGTGGCACCCATGTGCGATGTCAACACTAGGGGAAGCCTTAGGGCCTCTGATTTACACTCAATTATCTCACAAACCAAAAATTGCTGCAATAAATCAACTCTATTAGTTTAAAAAAAAACTGAGAATGAGTGCTGGGTGGACATAAAGACGGGCAAAAGATGAATAAGCTGACCTGATGTGGGGCTCTGCGGGGAAAGTGACATCTGCCTTCTGGGGCCACTTGCTCTAAGTCACCAGCCTGCAAATCGCAGCCCAGAAAACAGACGTCACATCTGCTCCGAGCCACGCCTCCTCCCCAGGAGAAGACAAGGAGTGAGGAGGTCTGAGCTGCATTCCTGCTGGAGATGCGTGCCCTCCAAGCAAGGGACGCTTCCTGATTTTCTCCACGTCCCAGAGAGCCCAGTGGGGTCTGTGGACCCGGCTGTGGGGCCTGGGAGTGGGCTCATCTAGGGACCACCCCAGACCTCCTGCCCAGAACCTGCACATTCACGCCAAAGCGTGGGGGGTGTGCAGGGAGGCTGCCGAGTTGCTGGGCTGGCATATTCCGCGGAGGCGGCGGGGAAGACCGTGCGTCTGGGTGCCTTACGTCATAGCCGGTGATAGCAATGAGATGCATGGAGTCGTTCACGGCCTTCAGGATGCCCAGGATGGAGCTCAGCGCCTCCTGCAGGTCCTCAGCCCCCTCGCAGTTCTTGCTGTATTTCAGCATTTCCTGAGGGGCATGGGGTGAGGCAACTGCGTCAGGACATGGAGAGCTCTGGCTCCCCTGGAACAGACCCCTCAGGAGCTTGGCATGAGGTAGGGATGCTGCTCACCCTCCCCTGGTCTGTGGGGAGCTGCCCTGCCTGCCCTCCTGCAGCTGGGACAGACTGAGTGGTGCTGCAGATGGGGCAGCACCCCTGCCAGGTACAGACCCTTGGCACCTGCTCCCTGGGGAGCTCCCTCCTGCCACCCTGATGCCCAGGTGCAAACCCCTCGCACCTGCTCCCCAGGGAGTTTCCTCTCACCACCCTAACCCACCCTAACCCTGGCCAAAGGCATGGAGTTGCAGTTTCCTGCCTGAAGGTTAGAGGGACCACATGGCAAACTCATAGCTGGAATCCCCAGTCTAGGCTGCCCCACATCCCTGCTGTGTGCCAGATAATCCAGGCACGGCTCCACCCTGGAGGGACAGGTCAGCACATCACACAGAATCCCATGCGGGCTGGGCTGTGTGCACACCCATGGGGATGGGGACTCGTCTGCTCACCTGCATCCTCAGACCCCTAACAGCGGCGCACAGTAGGACCTCGAAAGGCATCCCAGCCTCAGCACAGGCTCAGAGGAGGTGCCCCTGGCCTGGGAGGGGCAGGGCGCGATGGGGACGGGGCCCCAGGGCGGCACAGACACCTGGCCAGCGGGTGCTGGGGAGGCCAGGCCACGGTCACCGCGGAGCCCACCTTGAGCAGCAGCTGGTACTTGGTGATCCTCTGCACTGGCTTCAGCAGGTAGGAGTCCAGGCTCAGCTTGTGGTCCAGCTTCCTCTGGCATTCCTGGAACCAACCCAGAGCCTTTGGTTTGCACAATTTTCATTATTCCTCAGGAGTCGGCTAGGAAAGGGAGTAACGTTCTAAAGGAAGGTCCGGGGACAAACCTGGAAGAACGGGCAGTCGGAGCACTGTCTCCACAGGCTCTCGGAGCGGGGCTTGTTCTGACAGTACTTCTCGTAGATCTGGAAATCCTCCATCTGCACCGAGGGACGGGCACCGAATCATGCAGTGACGGACGGGCACAGCATCACGCAGCGTCTTCCCAGCCCCGCGAGGCATTGCTGCTGGCCCCACAGCTTCCGAGGGCCGGCACTGGCTCCCAGGCTCCGCTGGGGGGCCTGTCCTCCATTAATGGGGCTCCCTGTCCCCCCTGACTTCCCAGAGCACAGGCGTGGAGTGGAGACGGGGTTCCACTGCAGCCATTCTTAGAAGGCCGTTTATGGTGTGGTTTGTTGATTTGTTTATATAATAGAACATCTAGCATTTTCTCTGGCAGTTTTACAAATTACCTGTTATTTAGCAAAAAACAGACCCTAGTCCCATTGTGAAGTGCAGTTGCTCCTGGGTGCCTCTAGGGCACAGATGGTTCTATGGGCACAGAAGTTTCTAAGGGCACAGGAAGTTCTGGGGGCAAAGGAGGTTCTGGGGGTTCAGGAGGTTCTGGGGGCACAGGAGGTTCTGGGGGTTCAGGAGGTTCTGGGGCACAGGAGGTTCTGGGGGTTCAGGAGGTTCGGGGGCTTAGGGGGTTATGGGGCACAGGAGGTTCTGGGGGTTCACGAGGTTCTGGGGGCACAGGAGGTTCTGGGGGTTCAGGAGGTTTTGGGGGCTCAGGAGGTTCTGGAGCTCAGGAGGTTCTGGGGGTTCAGGAGGTTCTGGGTCACAGGAGATTCTGGGATTCAGGAGGTTCTGGGGCTCAGGAGGTTCTGGGTCACAGGAGATTCTGGGATTCAGGAGGTTCTGGGGGCTCAGGAGGTTATGGGGGCACAAGAGGCTATGGGGCATGGGAGGTTCTGGGGGCACAGGAGGTTCTGGGGCACAGGAGGTTCTGGGGGTTCAGGAGGTTCTGGGGTTCAGGAGGTTCTGGGGTAAGGAGGTTCTGGGGTTCAGGAGGTTCTGGGGGTTCTGGAGGTTCTGGGGTTCAGGAGGTTCTGTGGCTCAGAAGGTTCTGGGGCACAGGAGGTTCTGCGGTACAGGCGTTTCTGGGGCACAGGATGTTCTAGGGGGTTCAGGAGGTTCTGGGGGCACAGGAGGTTCTGGGGTTCAGGAGGTTCTGGGGTTCAGGAGGTTCTGGGTTCAGGAGGTTCTGGGGATTCAGGAGATTCTGAGGTTCAGAAGGTTCTGTGGCTCAGAAGGTTCTGGGGCACAGGAGGTTCTGCGGTACAGGAGGTTCTGAGGCACAGGAGGTTCTGGGGGGGTCAGGAGGTTCTGGGGGTTCAGGAGGTTCTGGGGGTCCGGGAGGTTCTAGGGTACAGAAGGTTCTGGGGTTCAGGAGGTTCTGGGGCATAGGAGGTTCTGGGGCTCAGGAGGTTCTGGGGGTTCAGGAGGTTCTAGGGTACAGAAGGTTCTGGGGCACAGGGGGTTCTGGGGTTTCAGGAGGTTCTGGGGTTCAGGAGGTTCTGGGGCACAGGAGGTTCTGTGGTTCAGGAGGTTCTGGGATACAGGAGGTTCTGGGGCACAGGAGGTTCTGGGGGTTCAGGAAGTTCTGGAGGTTCAGGAGGTTCTGGGTACAGAAGGTTCTGGGGGTTCAGGAGGTTCTGGGCACAGGAGGTTCTGGGGCACAGGAGGTTCTGGGGGTTCAGGAGGTTCTGGGGGTTCAGGAGGTTCTAGGGTACAGAAGGTTCTGGGGCACAGGAAGTTCTGGGGTTCAGGAGGTTCTGGGGTACAGGAGGTTGCGGGGCACAGGAGGTTCTGGGGGTTCAGGAAGTTCTGGGGGTTCAGGAGGTTCTGGGGCACAGAAGGTTCTGGGGGTTCAGGAGGTTCTGGGGCACAGGAGGTTCTGGGGGTTCAGGAGGTTCTGGGGGTTCAGGAGGTTCTGGGGCACAGGAGGTTCTGTGGTTCAGGAGGTTCTGTGGTTCAGGAGGTTCTGGGGCACAGAAGATTCTGGGGGTTCAGAAGGTTCTGGGGCACAGGAGTTTCTGCAGTACAGGAGGTTCTGGGGCACAGGATTTCTGGGGGGGTTCAGGAGGTTCTGGGGGCACAGGAGGTTCCGGGTTCAGGAGGTTCTGGGGGTTCAGGAGGTTCTAGGGGTACAGGAGCATCATGGTATCTCAGCCAAATTGAAAACATCAGTATTTCGTGATTTCAGTTGGTTAGAATGGGAACTTGCAGTAGAATCTGAAGTCATTATTCAGTAATTTTAAGAAGTTGTGACAAAATACACATCAAAACACCACGTACCCTCTCCAGAAAGCATCTTCCAACCAGTTCTGGGCAGTCGGTGTAGTTTTCCAGCTCCCTGAGGAATATCCTAGACAAAGAAGGTTTTTAAGCAGTATGAAAGACAGGCCGAGTCACGTGGATCAGTGACAAATGGATAGACATCATTTTTCAGAAGACTTTTATGCCTTGCTCTGGACAATTTGCCCCGCATGACTTGCGGACGCTGCAGCCACGCCTGTCCTGAGCACCAAGCTCTCAGGCGCCAGCAGGTGCAGCCCTAGGCAGAGTCTCTTTGTATTTCTGGCCTTGGCTGCACGCAGAAGTTGGAGAGAGCTGCTTTTCCCTCAGCACACACATGGCTCACAGGGCCGCAGGCAAAGACAGGCATGGGACCTTTCAGGGACCTGGAGGCGCCGCCCCCATAACTGTCCATGGGTCTGTGGGTTCTCTGCAGACACACCCTGAGCCCTGGCCCTGCCCCAGGTGGAGGCGCCACCCCCATAACTGGCTGTGGGTCTGTGGGTTCTCTGCAGACACACCCTGAGCCCTGGCCCTGCCCCAGGTGGAGGCGCCACCCCCATAACTGGCTGTGGGTCTGTGGGTTCTCTGCAGACACACCCTGAGCCCTGGCCCTGCCCCAGGTGGAGGCGCCACCCCCATAACTGGCTGTGGGTCTGTGGGTTCTCTGCAGACACACCCTGAGCCCCAGCCCTAGGCAGCGCCACCCCCAGGCTCCTGGGCTGTTTTCCCTTTAGTTTCTGACTTGCATCTGTCCCTGGAGGAAGTCCGGCTGGAGGGAAAAACCATCTGGGGGATGGATTTGGGGCATGAGCACAACAGCTTAAAGCTGTGGGGACCCCTGCGTGCAGGACTGGCCGAGACCCTGGGGGCCATGAGGACAGATACTAAGGGACACTAAGGTTCTGCCCAAGCTCCGTGGACATGGAAGGCTCCTTGGTGGTCAACTGCAGACCTGCTGCCTCCTTGTAAGTGGCAGGTGAGGTGATGATCACGGCAGGGGGCAAGAAACAGGTGTCAGAACAACGTCCCAAGCACTGGCGATTCCCATGGCCAGTGGGGCACGCTGGTCCCCAAGCACATGACCGCATGGGAGCCACTCACATGGGCTCCTTCCAGGACACGCAGCCGGGGCCGTCCACTGCAGCCTCCCTGGCATTCTGCACTGCGTGCCCACCCTACACCTTCCTGTGAGCTCCCCAAAACTGTTAAAGCAGCCAAACAGCTCAGAGAAGTGGAGGACAAAAGGCCAGACAGACCACCCGCACTGGAGAAGCCACGGGTCGCTCGGGGGACAAGCAGCCCCCGTGATGGGTAAAGAACGCCTAGTTTGCTGTCCTTTTCAAGAGCTTGGGAACAAAACAGGCTTTGCTATGTGGTGTGGCCTTCGGTGACCCCCCAAAGGGCTGAATACACACCTGGGAGGGGGTTCTGGCTTCCACCTGCCCAGCAGGATGAGGAGGGGATGAGGGGCAGGCGGGTCCCATTTCCTGCACCACAAAACAGGGTGCACTTGGGCTCAGAGCCCTCTCCTCACGGCTGGCGGCTCACTTACAACTCGGCTGCCTAGACGCAAGCCACCAGGCACGGTGCCACGTGGGCACTCAGAGACAGCCCCATGTACCCACACTCATGCCTGTGCCTCTGTGAGTCCACCCCTTGGGTGCCCCTCCCTAGCCAGGCATGGCCCGGCCTCCACCCCTATTCCAGCCCCCTGAAGCCAGCACTATTAGCTGCAAGAGATCACGGGTGCGTGCCTGTGTCGGGGGTAAGGGCCCACCTGTTGTGGAAGTGATAGATTTCCTCCATGTTTCCAAACAAAACATCCTTCTTGTTGTGAAGGCCTGTTGACAGGAGGTGAGCCATCAGCGGGTTATCCATCTCCGCGGCGTAGCCCTGCAGGGAGAGTGCAGAGGTCGGCGGGGGTCCTGGGCTGCAGCCCACCCACAGCATCAGGCTATGGTGGGGCAGGTGGGCCAGGCCGTCCCTTCATCTTTATTCTCGGGTGATTTCTAAGTTACCTGGACAGGCATCCATCAAAGCAAAAGCATTATGAACAGCACCAATTTGGGGGAATGGGGTGGAGGTTCTACCCTTCTCCCTTTTAACCTTTTATGATTCAGGTGTAACTGAAACAGAGGGCACAAATCTTATGTCTACACTCGGGTGACCACCACCTGCTCATACTCAGTAAATCAGACACCCGACTACACTCAGGTGACCACCACCTGTGCACACTCGGTGACTCAGACACCTGTCTACACTCGAATGACCACCACCTCTGCACACTCACTGTCTACACTCAGGTGATCACCACCTGTGCACACTCAGTGAATCAGACACCTGCCAACACTCAGTTGACCACCACTTGTGCACACTTGGTGAATCAGACACCCGTCTACACTTGGGTGACCACCACCTGTGCACACTTGGTGACTCAGACACCCGTCTACACTTGGGTGACCACCACGTGTGCACACTTGGTGAATCAGACACCCGTCTACACTCGGGTGACCGCCACCTGCACACATCCAATGACTCAGACACCCGTCTATACTCGAGTGACCACCACCTGTGCACACTCGGTGAATCAGAGACCCATCTACACTCAAGTGACCACCACCTCTGCACACTCGCTGTCTACACTCAGGTGATCACCACCTGTGCACACTCAGTGAATCAGACACCCGTCTACACTCGGGTGACCACCACCTGTGCACACTCGGTGACTCAGACACCCGTCTACACTCGGGTGACCACCACCTGTGCACACTCGGTGACTCAGACACCCGTCTACACTCGGGTGACCACCACCTGTGCATACTTGGTGAATCAGACACCCGTCTACACTCGAGTGACCGCCACCTGCACACATCCAATGACTCAGACACCCGTCTATACTCGAGTGACCACCACCTGTGCACACTCGGTGAATCAGACACCTGCCAACACTCAGTTGACCACCACCTGTGCACACTTGGTGAATCAGACACCCGTCTACACTCGGGTGACCACCACCTGTGCACACTCGCTGTCTACACTCAGGTGATCACCACCTGTGCACACTGGGTGAATGAGACGCCTGTCTACACTCAGGTGATCACCACTCACATCAAGCTCACCCAGGCAACAGCCCACTGCCAAGGTCACCTCTAATCTGTGTCCCACTTCAGACCAGTTTTGCTTGCCCTGGAGTGCTCCGTGCCGGGAATCGCATGCACCCTGTGGCCTGTGTTGGTGATGATGTGTTTGTTGTTCGTGCATCTGTTGTGTGTCAGCTCCTCTTTCTTGTTACTACACTTGTCCCCTGTGCGGACCCCCCTGAGCTGCCTGGTCTGTGTCTTGCTGATAGTCCTTGAGGGGCTCCCCATCTGGGGCTGCTGTGGGCCCCCTAGGGGCTCCCTGTCTGGGGCTGCTGTGACCAGGCTGCTGTGGGCCCCTGAGGGGCTCCCCGTCTGGGGCTGCTGTGGGCCCCCGAGGGGCTCCCCGTCTGGGGCTGCTGTGACCAGGCTGCTGTGGGCTCTCTTTCACATGCATTTGGTGAACAGCAGGCTGCTCCGAGCAGCAGTTGTCAGAGGAAGCCCCAGCAGCTGGCCCAGGTGAGTCTGTGTGGTGGTCCGCCCTCCCCGAGTCCAGCCTCACCTCCAGGACGCACAGCAGCTCCTCCACGTAGGCCCGTTCTGTGTCCAGGAGCTCGCTCATCACGTGCCTGGTGGCAGGTCATATGGAGAGCAAACAAGGTTAGCACTGGGAGAGCAGGAATGGTCTGCTCCACAGTCTCACAGGTGCCACCTAGAATGATGGCCTGCCCAGCGAGCGGGGACTGGCAGCGACCCAAAGCCCACGGGCTGGACGCTCCTTGGGGCTCCCCTCCCGGCTCGCGGCCTCAGACCCTGCGGACGGCAGCTGAAGCCTCTCTGGTTCCCAGACCGGCCAGCAGTGTCTTGCCCCTGGCTGGCACACACCGCCTGGTAGGAGGGATTCCCCGACTCGCCTCCTGGGCTTTTGGGTCCCACCTGCGCAAAATGAGCTCAGTTCCTCATGCTCATGGGCAAGTCATCCTACCCCTAGGATCCATCCCTAGAATCCACCCAAGTCTCTTCTGCCAAGAAGACGCCCGCCCGCTGCCCGGCCTCCCTGAGCCTTCCTCGTGGTGGGTATCTGTGTGGGCCCTCGTGGCCAGCGCAGGGGTCTGGCATCGCCAGAGCTGCCCCCTGCCCATGCCCTCACATACAGCAGGTGGGCAGTGGTGGTGCGGGGAGTGACCCTGAACCCGCCACACTGGATCCGGAAGGGGAGGGTGCACAAGCTGGCTGCGCAGGTCTTGTTGTGGGTGTGAGCACCTTTCAGCAGCCTACGGCCCCGCCTGCTTATGTGATGCACAGAAACTGGAGCCAGGGGGGCTGGTCCTGGGTTGAGGCTGTTCAGCAAGTTTGTTCTAAAACAGCTGTCGGCCCGCAGAGGCCCCTGCCTCGGCACAGGGGAGAGGAGTGGGGAGCAAGAGGGCTCCGGACTCCTTCTCACAACCCAGGAACTGCCGGCCGAGGGCTACTCCTTCTGTGTCTCAGGGCCGAGCACTTGCTGCTGCTCCCTGCGGACGCCCCTCTGCCTGGACCCTCCTCTGTACAGACACTCCTCTGCCAGGACCCTCCTCCGTACGGACACTCTTCTGCCAGGACCCTCCTCCGTATGGACACTCCTCTGCCAGGGCCCTCCTCCATACAGACACTCCTCTGCCTGGACCCTCCTCCATACAGACACTCCTCTGCCTGGACCCTCCTCCATGTGGATGTTCTTCTGCCCCTGGACCCTCCTCCATGTGGACGCCCTTCTACCTGGACCCTCTTCTGTGTGGACGCTCCCCTGCCTGGACCCTCCTCCGTGAGGACGTTCCTCTGCCTGGACCCTCCTCCGTATGGACCCTCCTCTGCCTGGACCCTCCTCCATTCAGACGCTCCCCTGCCTGGACCCTCCTCCGTGAGGACGTTCCTCTGCCTGGACCCTCTTCCGTATGGACCCTCCTCTGCCTGGACCCTCCTCCATTCAGACGTTCCTCTGCCTGGACCCTCCTCCGTGCAGACATTCCTCTGTCTGGACCCTCCTCCATATGGACACTCCTCTGCTTGGACCCTCCTCCATGCAGACGTTCCTCTGCCTGGACCCTCCTCCGTGCGGATGCCCTTCTATCTAGACCCTCTTCTGTGTGGACGCTCCCCTGCCTGGACCCTCCTCCATGAGGACGTTCCTCTGCCTGGACCCTCTTCCGTATGGACCCTCCTCTGCCTGGACCCTCCTCCATGCAGACGTTCCTCTGCCTGGACCCTCCTCCGTGTGGACAATCCTCTGCCTGGACGCTTCTTGGCAAGCCCCTCTTCCTCCCCATCCTGTTTCACCAGCTTCCATCAGAAGTGGGAAGTGCCAGACTCAGCTTTCACACCAAGCTCAGTTTACTGTAATTCCCAATTTTGCTCCGTCTCCCAACCCTGCAGGGTCACACTGGTGCTGCCTGTGGACACCTGCTTGTCAACACGTCAGGAAGAGCCTTTTCTTCTTTCCTGATTTTGGAGTTTTGATAGTCAAAGGGGGAGATGTGGTTCCAAGCGTCTCTTGCAAACGTATTCAGTGCAAATATTAAAAATGGAGACAGTGCAAAGTGTGAAGCCAGTGGCGGGTGCCTGGTCAATGTGTGGCCTCCTCCTTTTCCTCGAGGGCCTCTGGGAGGGAGCCCCGTGTGCCTCATGGGTGTTTGGCTCCTTCCCAGTTTTGCTCTGGGGACCTGTATTCCCTGGCCCTGCACCAGTGAGGTCTTTCTTAAAGGTGAAGGAAGAAAGAGGACTGCTTTTGTTTGCACAACACTCCCTGAGTTTGAGGGTCCGGGAATCCCAGGGGAAAAGGAGGGCTGGAGACGATGCCGTCCCCCACACCAGCTGCCTGGCACCACTGCCTGCCACACTCAGCCCTGAGCAGCTGGTGGCTGCTGCTGCGGCCGGTGCTGGTTGGGGCCTTTGAGTGGTGTCTCCTGTGAATGGCAGTGGCGGGTGGAGGCTCTCGCTGGAGCGAAGATGCCCCTTCACTGTTGCGTTCAACCATCGCCCTCTCTTCCCTCCTGAATCCCCGAGTGGTGCGTGTGCGGCATGTGTGTGCTTCATGCGGTGGGGACCAGGATACACGCTCGAGCCACGGCAGGCCCTCTGGGTATCGGTTGGTGCAAAAGTAAGAACCACAATGACTTCTGCACCAGCCTTCTATCTGTGAGGTGTCTGCTCGAGTGCCTGACGGCACCTGGTGGTTCAGGCTGGGGTTGGAGGGCCCCCATGAGGACATAAGGGCAGCACACCCACCTGCGCAGGATGGCCAGGCTTTCCTCCTCTTCCCCTGCTGAGCTGCGGCCCTGCCGGCTCTCACTCATCTCACTCTGGGGAGAAGAACAGCGTCAGGTCTGAAAGGCGGGATGGAACCTCAAGGGCCAACTCTCAAGGCCAGAGCCCACCGGTTCCCGTATGGGGATGGGGCTGAGTTCCCACGATGGGGAGCTGGCCAGGTAGCTGGGCAGTGCCTGGGAGGGGGGGCCACGTGGAGAACCAGGCCCGGCGTGAACCGAGGAGGGGAGTGTGGATGGTGGGGTTGTCGTGGGCAAGCCTCACCTTGGCCCTCCGGTAGGGCCCCCTCCGGAGTGCGCTGCCCTCGGAGCTGGAGTTCTCAGAGCCTCGCCGAATGCCTGTTGGGAAGAAGGGGAGCGGGGCATGAAGTCCCCTCTGACCCTCTGGAGAGGGGACGTGCGCCCAGCAGGAAAAGGCCCCGAGGAGAGGGCAGGACTTGGCCTCTGAGGCCACAGGTGGTGGTGCGGGAAGGGGGAGGACGGTGGGGTCTCGCTGCCCTGAGTCACCCCATGTTCCCACAGCCCACGGGGACACAGCGCCTGTGGGCCCCGGCCTGGGAGAGCTCCCAACAGGCAGAAAATAAGGTCGCCTGGGACCCAGCACAGGAAGGCAAGAGCCTGGCCCCCAGGGCCCCCGGGATTCACAGCTGACTTTTGCCAAAGCTGGGGCGGCAGCTCGCCTGGTGGTTTCGTGTGTGAGAAACCAGCAAGGATGGGAAGAGGGTTCATTTTGAGACAAGGAGGTGGCAGGAAAGTCTCTGGGAAATGGCGCGGCGCCTGGCTTGGCAGAGAGGGCGGGTTCAGGACCAGCAATGCGGGCCGGACTGAGGCGCGTGGACGTGGCTCTTCAGGGCTCCTGGAGCCCAGGGTCTGGGCCGTGTGTGAGGACTGTTGTTTGGCAATAGCACCGGGAAAGGACGGACTGCGGAGAGGCTGGAGCTGGGAAAGCCGGAGGTGGTTCCTCTGTGGGAGCTCTGCGTTTCCAGTTTTGGGCCACGTGGGCTTCACTGAGACCACTGAACCCTGCCAGCCTCGTGGAAAAGCAGTCACAACAATGCCTACAGGATGGGCGTGGCACAGGATGGGCGTGGCCGGGTCCCGACAAAACTCCATTTATAAACACGGGCGAGGGGTGGCGGGAACCGGCCCTCAGGCCCTGAACTGGGGCCCGGAGGTGGAAGGGGAGGAGGCGTGTGAGACAGTTTTCCCAGGTGGCTGCCTCAGATGTGCCAAGCTCTCAACGCCCGGGGCTCCCCCGAGGGTCCCAGAGCACCCGCGGCACGGGGCGGCCACACAGACCTGGGGAGGGACAGGGCGACTTTGCCAGTGCCTCGGGTCTGGGGGCCACCGGCTGCACGGGCCGCGTCTGCCTGGCCGCCAGCTTCTTCAGGCTGGCCTGCCTGCGGTGGAACACCTCCTCCATGCTTGCCTGCTTCTGGAAGACCTTTCGCACGTGCTCCTGAAACCACACGCTCAGTAAAGCGCCTTGCACGTGTTGGCGTCATCATTAAAAATACACAGGCGCAGAACGTGCCGGGGCACGCCCAACCCCCGCTTTAAATGTTTTCCATGTGGGGTCTGTCACTGCAGCGCGGCTGTGTCCAGCCCTGGCCACTACGGATGGAGAGGGGGATGCAGCCCACCCACGGGACGGGGCCCCGGCCTCGGGAAAGGGCAGCTCCATGCGAGGAAGGGGCCTGTAGCCTTCCCCAGGCATGTGGAGGGCTCAGGAGGAGCCTGGTTTCAAGGGCATCACCGGGTCCCAGGGCCAGGCCCTTCCTGAAGAACACGCCCACGCCACAGAGTCCGCCAGCGGAGGTGGGATGGCCACCTCACAGGGTTGGCGTGGAAATGATTTCTGTGTTGAAAGGAAAATTCAGCTTGACCTCCCAACTGTGTGTTTCTCTCATATGCCCATTATTTGGTAGTAATTCATTAAATGGGCCAGGTGCGGTGGCTCACACCTGTCATTCCAGCACTTTGGGAGACCCAGGTGGGTGGATCACCTGAGGTCAGGAGTTTGAGACCAGCCTGGCCAACATGGTGAAACCCCGTCTCTAATAAAAATACAAAAATTAGCCAGGCGTGGTGGCGGGTGCCTGTAATCCCAGCTACTCAGGAGGCCGAGGCAGGAGAATCACTTGAACCTGGGAGGCGGACATTGCAGTGAGCCAAGATTGTGCCACCGCAGTCCAGCCTGGGCGACAAGAGTGAGATTCCATCTCAAAAAATAAATAAATAAAAATAATTCATTAAATGATTCTTTAAAACTTCCCACAGAGGAATGTCCCACTGCTCGGGACAGCAAGCTGCAATGGAGAGCCCGAGTCAGCGTTACCATGAGATCTTGGTTGAGGATGGATTCATATTCCTTGTAAATCGTATTAAGCTCCTGGATCTTATTTTCTGCACCGGTCTCCAAAAACTTCTCGATTTCCTGGAGGGCAGCCTCCGCGCCGTCCTGGGACTGGCACTTGTCCACAGGTTGTGAGGCCAGCAGGTAAATCCCTTCATCACACCACTTCATGGACTGGAAACACAGAGCATTGCCGAGGGCAGGACCCCGTGAGAGGGTGAGCGCATCACCCTGTCCAGGCACACGCTGCCGGGGTGTCCTCCCGACAGATCCCGGGCCACCGACTCCTCACGCTCCCGCCACCCTGTCCAAAGCACCCCGAGGGGGCACAGTGCTGGACAAGGCCAGTGAATTATCCAGGGCGGGGCCTGGAGAGGCAGGGAAAGTGCAGTAGGATCAACCAGGCCTTAAGCTTCTGGATCTTTTAAAGAAATCATTATTGGCTGGGCAGGGTGGCTCAAGCCTGTAATCCCAGCACTTTGAGAGGTGAAGGGGGAGGATCACCTGAGCCCAGGAGTTCGAGACCAGCCTGGGCAACATAGTGAGACCCCATCTCTGTCACACACACACAAAATACAAGAATTAGCTGGGTACGGTGGCATGCACCTACAGTCCCAGCTACTTGGGGGCTGAGGTGGGAGGATCCCTTGAGCCCAGGAACCAGAGGTTGCAGTGAGCAAAAAAAAAAAAAAAAAAAAAAGAAATAAAACTGTGGCAAATGAATTCTAGAAAAAGACCCGCTAGGCCAACAAGACCAGAAACAAAGGGTGCAAGGACATTTTCCAGCCAAGGAGCTGCCCTCCCCACGACAAGGGTCAGCCAGTGGTGGATGTGGGAGGAAGAGGCTGGTTCCGCAGCTGGGGTGGGGTGGGGTGGGATCCGGCTCGGCCTACCGTCTCCAGGCGGCGGTGCAGCTCCAGGGACTTGTTGAGCAGCCCCCTCCTCCTGGTGATCTCCGCAGAGAACTGGTCACAGAGGTGCCGGAGCTCCTGGCACTTCGGGCGGATGGAGTCTACGGCGTAGTGCTTGTTCTCAATGAGCTGCTCGCCGTCCAGAGACAGGGCCCGGGCCCTCTCCATGGCCACCTGCGGATGGCCACCCAGAGGACCAGCTCAGGCCTCTTTCTGTTCAAGGCAGACGGTACCTCGCTGTACGGGATGTGTGTCCCAGGGCACACGTGTGTCTTGCTTTCTTTGTTTACCGCTGCAGATGCCTGAGATGCTGCCTAATCCCCGAAGCTGTTCTGTGGCAAGTGCTTCTGGGGGCTGTGGTGGTCCCAGCAAAGACATTGCCCGTCTGCAGGGACCTGACCCAGAGGAGGCCGGGCACGGCCATGTGCCGTGGGTGGGGTGTGGGAGGGGAGGGGTACAGGCAGCAGCCCCCACCCCCTGTGGACGTCCCCGGGGGGCTGTGGGGTCCGTTCTCTGTAGGCGGGAGGCCCATTCCTGCACCTTCCTGAGCAGCACCTGATGATGCTGCCCACACTCTCCCGCCGCCCCAGCCGGGACCCCGCCTTACGCCTGATTTCTCCTCGAAGCCGGCCAGGTCCCTCAGTAGGTGCTCCACATGTGCCAGGCTGTTGCCGATGTCCGTGAAGGTTGCTATCTTCTGGGACACTGCATCCAAGATGGCTTTGACCTGGAACAGAGGAGGGCGCATCTCAGGGGGGTGTCTCCCTCACCTGAACAGAGAGAACCCGCTCCAGTGCTCCAGATCAGGGAAATGACAGAACTCAAAGTCGGGCCAAGTGGTCATCAATCAAGCAGGGACCACAGTCAGACAGGTGCAAAGTCGGCCCCGAGTGGTCACCAATCAAGTGGAGACCGTGGGGCCTCTGGGTCGACGCTACCCACCAGTGACCTCACTGGCAGGACACTTGTTTCTCTGTGGCCTGTGTATGCCTCCATTTATCAACCACACACCTGAAAACAGCATGAGGAGAAGATGAGATCACGCAAGGACAAGGGCCCTGGGAGCCGAAAGCCAACAGCAATATGGACGCTGGAATTGTCAGCATTCCTACTGGATCCTAGGCATGGAGAGTTATGTAACTCAGTCCCTTCTAGCTTTCTACTAACTTCCAATGTCTACGATTTCTGCTGTTGGCAGGAAGACAACGGGTGTCACAGAAATGATTTTTATTTTAGTTTTTAATTTTTTTTTTTTTTGAGATGGAGTTTTGTTCTTGTTGCCCAGGCTGGAGTGCAATGGCGTGATCTTGGCTCACTGCAACCTCTGCCTCTCTGGTTCAAGTGATTTTCCTGCCTCAGCCTCCCAAGTAGCTGGGATTACAGGCGCCAGCCATCACGCCCAGCTAATTTTTGCATTTTTAGTAGAGATGGGGTTTCACCATGTTGGCCAGGTTGGTCTTGAACTCCTGACCACAGGTGATCCACCCGCCTCGGCCTCCCACAGTGCTGGGATTACAGGCGTGAGTCACCATGCCTGGCCTGATTTTTAAAACATATAACCACTTATTCCTTTAAATACAAAAGCTTTTAATTTTTGTTATTGGAAATGAACCTGAGAATGGGTGTGTACGCAGACATCCCAGTGCCAAGGGGGTTGTAGTTCAGACGGCCTGGGGTTGAAGGCCAGGAAGGCGGGATTCTTGTCCATCCTTGAACCCCCTGCATGTGGCCCAGCTGATGTGTGAGACTTCCCTCCATGCTACCCACAGCCACTGAGTTATGGATAATGCACCACCTCTCAGAAACTAGCTCGGATATAGAAGAACTCAATACAATCAACCAACGGGATCTAACTGATATTTATAAAACTTCACCTAACAATAGCAGAATACACATTCTTTTCAAGCAAGGAACATATACCAAGAAAGACCATATTCTTGGGCCGTAAAACAAATGTCAACACATTTATAAGAACTGAAATCATACAGAGGATGTTCTCGGATCACAATGAATCAAACCTGAAATCAAGAATGGAAAGACAACAGGAAAATCTCTGAACAATGGAAGCCAAACAACATACATTTAAATAATCAATGGATCAAAGAGGAAGTTCCAAGGGAAACTGGAAAAAAAAAAAAGCTGGACTAAATGAAAAAGAAAATATAATACATCAAAATTTGTGGAACACAGCTAAATCAGTGATGAGAGGGAAATTTATAGTGTTCTTATTAAATATGTATGTTAGAAAAGAGGAATAGTCTCAAATAAAGCATGTAAGTTCCCACCAAAACAATTCATAGAAATAATAAAGGTAGGACCAGAAATCAATTAAATTGAGAACAGAAAACAACAGAGAAGACTAATGAAACAAAGAACTAGTTCTTTGGAAAGATGAGGAGTGATAACATCTCAATCTAGATTGACAAAGAAAAAAAGAAAGAAGATGCAAATTACAAATATCAGAAATGAAACAGGGAATATCACTACAGACCCTGCAGATATCAAAAAGATAAAAAAAGAATACTATAAACAACCTACACATTGCCTTGAAAAACACACTACTACATCTCATTGTGAAACAGATAGTTTCAATAGTTGCATAACTATTAAGGACACTGAATTCATAATTTTAAAAGTCTCCCAAAGAAATCTCTAGGCCCAGATAGTTTTATTGAGCATCTACAACAATCCTACAACTAACATTACACCTGATAGTGAAAAACTAAACACTTTCCTCCTAAGGTTGGGGACAAGGCAGAGATGTCCAGCCTCGCCACTCTTATCAGATGGTGGAAGCTCTAGTTGGGGGCAGTACGCGGTGGGGCAGGGTGTTGCAGGTGGGGGTGGAATAAAAGGCATATCTTCAAAAAGGAAGAAACCAAACTGTCCTTATTTGCACATGACATGATGGTCTATATGGAAAATTTCAAGGACTTTACAAAAAACCATCTCGAATACGTGTGCTCAGCAAGGTCGCAGGAGACAATACAAATATACAAAAATCAATCGTATTTCTATATGCAGCAATGAATACATAAATGCCAAAATTAAAAATATAATACTGTGGTGACTTCTTAAAATGGAATATTAAAGGTAAGTCAAACAAAATACGTACTGAACTTGTGTGCTGAGAACTACTCGACACTGGTGAAAGAAATCAAATGTTGAGAATACCATGTTTGTTGACTAGAAGACTCAACACAGTAAACACATTGATTCTCCTTAAAATATAGGTTTAACACAACTCCTGTGAAAACCCCAGGAAATTTGTTTTTATATATGTAGACAAGATAATTTTAAAATTGGCATGAAAAGGCAAAAGAACTAGAAGCTAACACAATTTTGAAAAAGAAAACAAAGAGGGAAGAATGAGTGTACTTGATTTCAAGACATTATGTAGTTGCAGTAATTAAGACCTCGTGGTTCAGACAGAGGAACAGGTATGTAGATAAATGTAATTGAATAGAAAGTCTCCAGAACAGACCCACACAAATGTGCCCAGAGTTTTGACAACGGTGGAGAAGAAATCCAGTGGAAGAAAGGGCCTTTTCAACAAACAGTGCTACAGCAATTGGACATCCAGAGGTAAAACAAATCATGATCTAATTCTCATACCTTATACAAAAATTAGCTCAAATTAGGTCATAGACTTCAATGTAAAACTATGAGATTTGGGGGGAAAAAGGCTTAGGGGAATATACTTGGAATCTAGGACCAAAAGTATAATCCTTAAAAGGAGAAATTGACAAATTGGAGTTCGTCAAAATTAAATGCTTTGGCTACGTGAAAAACCCTGTTAAGAGGATGAAAAGAAAAGTTACAGACCAGGAGAAAATATTCGCAAACCACATATGTGACAAAGAACTAGTATCTGCAGTATATAAGGAATTCTCAAAATGTAACAAAACCGTAAAACAAAAGCACAAAACCAAACAATCCAGTTAGAAAATGGGCAACAGAAATAAGACATTTTACCAAAGAGGATATGCGAATGGCAAATAAGCACGTGGAAAGGTGTTTAGCGCCATCAGCACTGGTGAAACGCAATGGAAAACCACCGTGAGAGTCCATGGCACACACATCAGGATGTGAGCATAATATAAAGAATCACTACACCACCACGTGCTGGGGAAAGGGGAAGCAACTAGTCTCTCATACGCTGAGAACCGTTTGGCACTTTCTTAAATGAAACATGCAACTACTATATAACCCTGCAATTACATTCTGGGCATTTAAGTCAAAGAAATGAAAACTTACATTTACACCAACATCAGTATATGAATGTTTGTAACAGCTTTATCTGTAATACTCAAATCCAGAAACAACCCAGATACCCTTCAACAGGTGAATGATTGAAAGAACTGTGGTCCGTCCACACCGGGGAACACAATGAGTGAGCCACCGGCACCTGGGGGTCTGCAGAGAGCTGTGCTGAGCAAACAAACCAATCCCAAGAGTGACATTCTGTGGGATTCCTTTATGTCACATTCTTGAAATGGCAAAAGTACAGCCACGGAAACAGATGAGTGGTTGCCGGGGGCTGAGGAGGGGTGGGCTGGGAGGAACACGGGTGAGTCCACGAAGGGCTGCAGGAGGGAGACGTCTGGGTCTGGCTGCACTGGCCGTGTTGCCGTGCACCTCATGACTGTGATGCCGTCCTACAGTCTGGCACACAGCAGGCACATCCTACGTGCATGCTGAATAAAGGAGCATGCAAATGACTATGAAGGGGGAGCAAAGGCTTCCTGCTACTTTACGAATAATGCAGTGTAAGTGCATCCCAGTGAGCCGATTTTCAATCACCTTTCTATACAATGATGCAGTCATCAATCGTGCATTTCAAGGCTCAGCCTGACTTCATCTCACAGGCTCCACCTGGCAAGTGGAGACTTTTCTGCATTAAGCCAAAGTCAACTGGGTGGCACGGCTCAGCTCCTGGCACTGGGACCAGGGCACAGGCACAGGAGGCCCCGTGGGCATCAGGGCGGCTGCTGGCTCCACCCAGGGACACTCACCTCCCGGAAGCCCTGCTCAAAGTGCCGGAGCTGCAGACACTGCTCCAGCTTCTGCTGATGCTTTGCCCAGAACTCATCGAAGGCAGCCTCGGTTTCGTTCAGCTGGGCCAGGAGCCTGGGAAAGAGGAGGAGTTGACTGTCTGTGTGGCCCCCGGCGCCCCACGAAACGTGGAGCGCAGTGGGTGTTCGAGCGACCCCAAGGCTCATCTCCACCCCGGGCCTTCCTGAGATCCTGGCCTCCGCTCACTCCCTGCACCTAAACCTGGGATCTGCGGGTGCTCAGGGCGGTCAGCATGGGAGGGAGGCCCTGGAGAAAGCATCAGGGGCTGTGTGCTTTCCTTCTTGCTTCTCTCCCTCTAGGTCACTGCGACTAGGCTGAGCCGCCGAGTTTGTTCATTTTTATTTTTAAAAAATTAAAAAACTTTTTTTAAAATTTATTTTTTGAGATAGGGTCTGGCTCCATCACCTGGGCTGGGTGCAGTGGTGCAATCTCGGCTCACTGCAACCTCTGCCTCCGAGTAGCTGGGACTCCAGCTGTGCACCACCCAGTCAGCCCCACGCCCACCCTGCCAGGCGTGTGCACGGATCAGCTTCACTTTATAGATGAGGAAACTGAGTCTTTGGGAAGCTGACAAGGTGCCCGACACAGGCCAGGACAGGGCCCACCCTCATGGGCTGTGCTGCAGCCTCTGCCTCGTGGGTCACGGCACCCCATCTACGAGGAGCCCCTCAAGGATGCGCCGTTGAGCCCCCGGGGCCTCTGGCGTGTCCCTGGCACAGAAGGCAGCTCAGGGCGTGGGCCACACTGCGTGGGAGTCAAAGACAGCTGAAAGTCAAAAGGACCAGCTTGGTCCAGGCCTGGGTGCGCCCCGCACGGCCCTGCCGGACAAGCCACTGTCCAGCTGTGCGGGTCCTGCTCCTCAGCTGGGAGGCGGGGCTGATAGCACCCACCAGCCAGATGGGACAGGGGAGGCTTGGGGAGTCTTGGGGAGGATGGGACGGGGGAGGCTCGGGGAGTTCTGGGGGAGGTGAGGGGGACGCTCAGGGAGTTCTGGACATCCTAGAGCACCATGCCGAGCACACAAGTGCTCTACCCTGTGCTGCTAAAAAGCTGGAAGCCCAAGGGAGAAATATGAGAATCACACCTTTTACAATGAAAGTAAGAAACACTAGCTGCAGCGAGGAGAACCCCGAGCTTTCTCCCTGTCCGTGGAAGCCCCGCTTGGAATGCAGAAGCCCCAGGTCTGAGGCGCTCCATCGCCTCTGCTTCCCCTAACACCTCCTTCATGCCTGCAAAAGGGTGTTTGCTCTAGGAAATTGTCCCCAAAACAGTGGCTTTCTGTGGGGTTCAAGAGAAAAGCATTTCAGCAGGAGGAGCCAGGTCCACACAGAGGCTTGGAGGCTGGCTGCTGTGCTGGCCCTGGCCGGGAGTGGGGTTGCCTGCCACGCTGCTTGCTTTTTCCATGGCCTCTTTCTTTCGCAGAAGCTGTGTGCTTGAGAGGATCCTGCCCTGGACTGGGACAGGATGAGGGCATGAAGGCGGCCGGGCCTCACCTCTGCACGGTGGCCTGGTTGTCAAGCTGGTCCTGGTTCACACTGGACTCTGAGCCCTCAGCCTGCAGCTCCCTGAGGCTCTCCAGGACACTGTGCCCCTCTTTTAGTGCCAGCCTCAAATCCTCCTGTGGAGAGAATGCAGCCTCGCACCCCGGCCCCGTCCAGGCACACAGCGCAGCCCTCGTGGGGCCTTGCTCTTGAGGGGGCGGGGCTGAGGAAGGGGTCAATCCCCGACCCCTGAGTCTTCCCAGTCTCTTCTGTGGGGTTGTGCGGGCAGGCGGGCCGATGTCGGGGACTCACTCACTCCTGTGTGCCCCGGGGCAGAGCTGCCATTACAGGTCACTCAGGGCAACGGGTTGAGGTGAAAGAGTCACCGGAGACCAGGCTTTCTCATGGTGCCTGCTCCTGGTCCTCAGTGTTCTCACGGTGGAGTGGCCCGGTGAGCACAGAGGCACAGTCCTCGGGGACACACCAGCAGGTCATGGCCCTGGGCCACCACTGCTGCAAAGCCAGCAGCGTGCCGGTGGGCCAGGGGCAGAACAGAGCAGGGAGCATGTGCTCCTCAGAATACATTTGTTCCAGCAAGTGCTGTGGACACGTGAGCACTGGGAGTGTTCTGCAAACAGCAATTCCAACCACCACTTCATCGCCTGCTCGGCATGAGAAACCGGCACAGACATCCTGTCTCGGTCACACTCAGAAGCAAGAGATGTCTATTCGGGAGCTCCCCACACAGACAGCCAAAAGTGCTCCTGAGAGGAGAGCCGCCCCTGATCCCACTCCTGAAGCCACAGCCGCCCAGGGCCAACGGTTGACCCAACGCCAGAACGGCAGCCGCAGCTGGCAATCTACAGGGTTCATTTACACTCCTTTTATTCCATTCTCATCAGAGAGGTTGCCGAGCTAATCGCCATCAAAAGGCATCTCAAGCCTGCTGACTTCTTGGTCTTACGTGCTGCTGACACAAACTCCCACTGGGACGGAAGACCCCCTGCAGCTTCCGACCGGAGCCCTGCGCAGCTTCCGACTGACCGGAGCCCCCCACAGCTTCCAACCGGAGTGCCCCCCATGTACCTTCGCCTTGTCCTTCTTCTCTGTGTGAGCACACAGCACTGAGCTTGTCGACTGGACGTCATTGGGCAGCTCTGTTTCGGCCAGCTCGGTCCCGAAGGACTGCAGCATCTGAGCCGTCTGCTTCACCATGAGGGCGAAACTTTCGATGGCCTTGGGGACAGAGAAAACACAATTGCATGCCTTGTGCACTGCACCCACCTCCTGCTGCCCTGAAAGCAGACACCGGCGGAAATGGTTCCCGCACAGACCCATCAGGCGAGACCGCCTGATGTGAGGACGGTGAACGCCTTCCCATAGCGTCCTGCCCTCCTCGACCTCTTCAGAAACATACCAGGCACACTCTACACACGTGCCCATCACCTAGAGTCGCCTGTGCCTGCGCTGCCTCTCCCTGTTGAGAGCAGTGAGTGTTGCAAACCACAATGCAAGGGGTTTTTTTGGTTTTTTTTTTGGTCTCCAAGCCCAGAGAAAGCCACTCCCAAACTTATTACTCATGTTACTTCTTTACAATGACTAAGGTCCACTGAGACCATCTCCTCATTCTTGGGAAAGAAAACGACTGTTAATGTGAACATGTTTTTGGAAAGGGCCGTGTTGTAATGCAAGAGCAATTCTGTGGAAGTACTCGAGCTGGTATCAGCCAGCCCCGCTGGCCCCGACGCGGCTCACCGTGCGCTGGCACAGCCACCGGGAGTGGCAGTAGTCCAGGGTCCCGCCCAGGTCCTCGGTCAGCTGCGACTTATCGATGTAACCGTGTAAGTCTGGTACGGAGCTCAGCATTATGACCTGGAGGAGAAAGGGAATGCGTGGTGGTGTTTGGGATTATTGTTGGCTCCCAAAAGAGCTGCCCCATCAGCAGAACACCTAGCAGCACAGAGAGGACCACGTCTGCCTGGATGCTGCGGGCGGCTGTGTGGATGGGGGCACCTGGATGCTGTGGGTGGCTGTGCAGATGGGGGCACCTGGACACGGCAGGTGACTGTGTGGATGGGGGCACCTGGACGCTGTGGGTGGCTGTGCAGATGGGGGCACCTGGATGCTGTGGGTGGCTGTGTGGATGGGATGCAGCTCAGAGCTCCGCCGACAGCGCCTCTTGTGGTTGCGTGTGCAGCTCAGCGCCCCGCCGACAGCACCTCTCGTAGTAGCGTGTGCGTGTTATGGCCCTTATGATAGAGATAACTCCGTGCGCCCTCCTTCCCTCCTATTTGGCAGGCACTGCACACTAGCCATAGGCTTTGTGACCACAGATGTGTCACGGGGAGCAAGACCAACCTCATGGGTTATCCATGCCACAGGCTTCCCTGCACAATGGCTCCACAGCAAGCCGTCAAAATGGGTTTCACAGAAATCACCAGCATCTTCAAACTCACAGCCCCACTTAAATAATTCTTGAAATTAGAGTGGATGTTGTGAAGGATGCAGTTGTTGACACATGTGTGTCCGTGTTTCAGTGCTGTGTGCTGAACTCAGCCGTAGAAAGGAGACATGAGGGAGAACAGTGGCCCTGGCACCTCTGCTGCCGTGACTGACTATCTGGCAAAATCACCCCCAGTTGAGAGTCTCCACTCTAGACTGATACAGTATTTAATAATACATGATGTGGTGTCAAATAACCCCTGAGCTAAACCTCAGGAGACCCATTTTGTGGTCCCGTCTGACAGCTTGCAAAGCAAAGCCTAGATTTTATCCAAACCCTGGACAACATGGGCAGCTGTGTGGACGGGGCGCCTGAACACTGGGGGCAGCTGTGCAGACAGGGGCACCTGGACACCGTGGGCGGCTGTGTGGACAGGGGTGTCTGGATGCTGTGGGCGGCTGTTTAGGCAGGGGTGTCTGGACACTGTGGGCGGCTGAGCGGACGGGGCGCCTGGACGCTGTGGGCGGCTGTTTAGGCAGGGGTGTCTGGACGCTGTGGGCGGCTGTTTAGGCAGGGGTGTCTGGACACTGTGGGCGGCTGTGCGGACAGGGGTACCTGGCCTCAGACCTGTGTGGACCCGGATGTGGGTCCCACTCGCCCGCAGGCCAGCCGCCCACTCTCTCTGTGTCTCAGCTGCCTCCTTTGTAAATGGGCATGTTGTGCCTGAGCTCATCATGCCACGGTGAGCAGCAAATGGCGCTGTTGGAGGTGCACAAAACTCAACACGAGTGTGGCCTGTGACGGCCAAGGACACGCAATAGGCGTTTACACCTCCTCCAGCAACATCATCAAACAGTGCTCTGATGGCAAAGATGATCATTTTTGTCCCTGTTCCTGCCGAAAATACCCCGCGGTCATTGTAGACACCAGTTGAAATCAACACACCACCACTGAGGCCGGATGGGGAGAGTGGCTGGCAGTTCCCATACGGTTATGGTTACCCGGGAAACCTGTGGTTGTGACGGCCGAATAAGCTCCTCTACACATGCCTTGTCTTCATTTTTCTGCACTTCTCTTGCCCTTTTTGAGGTCACTCCATCCATGGGTTTGGATAGTCAGTCACGGCAGCAGAGGTGCCGGGGCCACTGTTCTCCCTCATGTCTCCTTTCTACGGCTGAGTTCAGCACACAGCACTGAAACACGGACACACGTGTCAACAACTGCATCCTTCACAACATCCACTCTAATTTCAAGAATTATTTAAGTGGGGCTGTGAGTTTGAAGATGCCAGTGATTTTTGTGAAACCCATTTTGACGGCTTGCTGTGGAGCCATTGTGCAGGGGAGCCTGTGGCATGGATGACCCGCGAGGTCAGTCTTGCTCCCCGTGACACGTCTGTGGTCACAAAGCCTATGGCTAGTGTGCAGTGCCTGCCAAATAGGAGGGAAGGAGGGCGCATGGAGTTATCTCTACCATAAGGGCCATAACACGCACACGCTACCATGAGAGGTGCTGTCGGCGGGGCGCTGAGCTGCACACGCCACCAAGAGAGGCGCTGTCTGCGGGGCGCTGAGCTGCACATGCCACCACGAGAGGCGCTGTCTGCGGGGTGCTGAGCTGCACATGCCACCACGAGAGGCGCTGTCTGCGGGGTGCTGAGCTGCACACGCAATGCCTAGCTCATCCTGGTGTCAGGACATGAGCCTCCCACTGCCCACAAGTCCCTGCTCTGCACGGTTTTGTCGCTGGTCGTCTCTAGGGAACGGACTGTTCAGAAACTAAGGCTTCTCCAAGGCTACGAAAAACGGTGCATGCACAGAGCTTCCCAATGGCTTGGAAGCTGGTGGTTCTGGGGCCACCAAAGCATGATGGCACAGAGCCCCATGGGTGCCATGCAGACCGCCCTGCACCTGCAGTTACTGCTGCAGGCCAGGCACCAGGGTCATGGGCGACACCCGGAGTGGACTGCATGGGGTTGGGTAGAGTGGATGGGGCCTTGTGGCCCCCAGGGCTGTCTCGGGCAGGGGGAGAGGAGGGGGGAGGGAGAGGAGGAAGGGGAGGGGGAAAAGAGGGGAGGAGGAGGGGGAGGGGGAAAGGAGGGGGAGGGGGAAAGGAGGGGGAGGGGGAAAGGAGGGGGAGGGGGAAAAGAGGGGAGGGGGAAGGGAGGGAAAGGAGGGGGAGGGGAAGGGAGGGGAGGGAAAGGAGGGAGAGGGGGAGGGAAGGGGAGGGGAAGGGGGCAGTACACGGGGAAAGGCCCCAGGTCCAGTTTTCTTCTCTGTCAGAGAAGGGCTCTTGCATGTTTGGCATTGAGGCTGTAGTGCAATGAGGGTGGAGGAGGAGGGCTGGTGCCACCTGATTCCCAGGGCACAAGGAGTAGCTTCACAGTGAGCGACCTGCACCCCAGATTGCCTGGTTTCCAGCAGTGTCTGGCTGGTGCCGTGGGGGGCTCTGAGGTGCCTGGTGCTGGCCCACATGTCTCTGTTCTCTTTGTGGCAGAGAAGATGTGAGCTCGCCGAGGCAGCTGACTAGGGATCTCCGGGGGAGCTACACGGCTCGGGCTGGTGACCGGGCTCCACAGGCTCTAAGGGACTTTGTGAAGCCTTTGTTCTTTAAAGGACAGTGGATCAGGGCTGAAGGTGCTTTCTCAGTGGGCAGGGTTGGGAGACGCTGCCCTGTGCCGGGATAGTGTGGTGGCGATGGGGCAGGGGTCACCCTGTTGGCTGCTCCAGGACAGGTCTGGCCCTTCCCTGTCAGCAGTGGGTGCTCCCTCCCAGGTCCAGAGATGCTTACAGCTCCCTCCCAGCCCTTCTCTCATTCCTGGGGCGCAGGCAGTGCCTGGGCTGAGTTCCTCACAGGTCGGCGGGGGAACTCTCAGCCCTTAGGGTCTCGAGTTCTGCAGTTTTCCTGGGGGTATGAATGTCACGTGACCTGCGTCCTGCTGGGATGCCCACATGGTGGCCTGTCTGAGGTTGATGCTCTGTGCACCTCTGGTGGGGTGGGGGCTGGGGGCGGGGTGGAGGAAGAAAGGATTGCGCTGCTTCTGACAGCATTGAGGAGGTGCAACTTCCCACCAGGTCCTGTGGGGTTTTGTTGACCGCGTGGCCCTGAAGTCAGCTCCTTGAGGATTTCAATGATCACAGATAGGCCAGGACGGCAATTAGTTCTGTTCTGCTCCCGCAGGACAGAGGCGGGGGGCACTTACCGGCACCTTCATCTTAAAGTCATCTCTATTGAATTTGAAAGCGATGTCGGAGAGAGTCCTTTGGAAAAAACCCGTCGGGCGAAGCACGAGGACGAGCTGCAGGTTTGCCGGGAAAGATGCCTGCGGGAGAGGGCGAGAGACAAGAGCCTGCAGCGTGCTGTGCGGACAGCAGCCCCCCAGCGTGGTGCCTGCACGCTGGGCTGACCGGGGAGGCGCAGCTCGCGGGCTGGGCATCCTCAACACCGCAGGTTTATGCTGAGATAAACGTGGTAGAGATGCTGGCCTCTGTTAGAAGCATCACCCTTTTCTAAAAGAAAAGAGGAAAAGCCTCATGCCTTGGTAGAACGTTATGCTGCTTACAAATGTAAAATTCCAAAGCTTACGACAGTTGTTGGGGCTGAGCTGTGTCCCCCCAAATTATGATGTTGAAGCCTAACTCCCAGTGCCTCCGAATGTGACCTTGGTTGGTGACGGTGTCTTTACAGAGGTAACCAAGCTAAAACGAGGTCATTAGGGCAGGCCCTGATCCCAGCACCGCGTGGAGAGCTCCCAGAGAATTTGCTGGTGGAGGCTGGGGAGGTGCTTCCACACCCAGGGAGACCCAGGAGGCAGCCAGGCCAGAAGCTGGAGAGAGGCCTCGAGCAGAGAGACGCTCCCCGTAGCCTTGGAAGGAGCCTGCCCCGGCCACGCCTGAGTTCAGACTCCGCCTCCAGGGCTGGGAGGGAACGGCTTCTGTGCGTCCAGTGGCCAGTCTGTAGTTACTTTGTTACCATGGCTCCAGGAAACCAAGACACTTGTCAAATTTTATAAAAGCAACATAGACACATATGTGTGTTACCTACAAAAATAAAAATAATCTTGTGCCCTGGTGTGCACACACGGCCTTGGACACAGTTACATGAATTTATTTGGAAACCGGCTCTGCCTCTTACAAGGCGTGGGACCTTGGGTAGGTCACTCCCCTTGTCTGTGTCTCAGCTTCTCCATTGGGAAAGTGGGGAGAGCAGCAGTGTCTACTCATGACACCCTTTCGAAGATGAAATGGACCAAGGCGTGCTGGCATTCAGTGGATGCCTGCACCAAGGAAGCGCTCAAAAGCCGCGATGACAGATGTGCAGTGACAGCTGCTCTCGATGCCAAGTTATGTCCAGATGCTGAAATCCAGGGAGACCCCATCACCAAAAAAGAAATTGTGAAGCAACTGAGTTTGATTTCTGGATAACTAAGTTAAATGCACCTAAAATATGACATAGAAAAGAATGGCATTGCCCTAAAGCCCGAAAGGAATATAGCAGCAAGGACTAGAGAAGGAGTGACCGACTCGCCAGGATGTCCTGCCTGGGCACTGTCCCAGCTACACTCCAATGTCCAGGCTGGCCTAGCGAGGACCATAAGAAGAGGGCCCTGAGGTCAGGAAGCTGGGATAGGGTCTGAAGTCAGGGGACGTGTGGGGCGTGGGCCAAGGCTGGGCCCTCCGGCCACGCTGGCTGCAGGGACACCTGGGCTCATCTCTACTGCTGACAACATGGTCTCAGGCGGGAATTCTAGATCGCACACCCCAAGTTCCAACCCAGCTCTGGGATTGCAACATAAGTGGCTGGGACCTCACTCAGGATTATACAATGCCTTTTCCACAGTTGTGGAATCCTAGTAGCAAGACCTTGACAAGTCTGTCCTCAGCACCCAAACACTCAGCGCCCACTCAGCACCCAAACAGCGCCGAAACACTCAGCACCCAAACACTCAGCACGCAAACATTCAGCACCCAAACAGCGCTGAAACACTCAGCACCCAAACACTTAGCACGCAAACAGCGCCGAAACACTCAGCACCCAAACACTCAACACCAAAACACTCAGCGCCTACTCAGCATCCAAACACACAGCACCCAAACACACAGCACCCAAACACACAGCACCCAAACACTCAGCGCCCACTCAGCGCCCACACAGTGCCCACTCAGCACCCAAACACACAGCAAACACACAGCTACTAAACACTCAGCACCCAAACACACAGCAAACACACAGCTACTAAACACTCAGCACCCAAACACTCAGCACCCAACACTCAGCACCCAAACAGTGCCAAAACACTCAGCACCCACTCAGCGCCCAACACTCAGCACCCAAACACACAGCACCTAAACATTCAGCGCCCAAACACTCAGTGTCCAAATACACAGCACCCAAACACTCAGTGCCCAAACACTCAGCACCCAAGCACTCAGCGCCCAAACATACAGCACCCAAACACTCAGCGCCCAAACACTCAGCACCCAAACACTCAGCGCCCAAACATACAGCACCCAAACACTCAGCACCCACTCAGCACCCACTCAGTGCCAAAACAGCACCCAAACATTCCGCACCCACAGCACCCAAACACAGCACCCACTCAGCACCCACACAGCACCTAAACAGCACCCAAACACTCAGCACCCAAACACACAGCACCTAAACACTCAGCACCAAAACACACAGCACCTAAACAGCACCCAAACATTCAGCACCCACTCAGCACCCACTCAGCGCCCACTCAGCACCCACACAGCACCCAAGCACTCAGCACCCAAACACATAGCACCCAAACACTCAGCACCCACTCAGCGCCGAAACACTCAGCACCCAAACACACAGCACCTAAACACTCAGCACCCAAACACTCAGCCCCTACTCAGTGCCCACTCAGCACCTAAACACTCAGCACCCAAACACACAGCACCTACTCAGCACCCAAACACACAGCACCTACTCAGCACCCAAACACTCCGCACCCACACAGCACCTAAACACTCAGCACCCAAACACTCAGCACCCAAACACACAGCACCTAAACACTCAGCACCCAAACACTCCGCACCCACACAGCACCTAAACACTCAGCACCCAAACACTCAGCACCCAAACACTCAGTGCCCAAACACTCAGCACCCAAACACACAGCACCTAAACACTCAGCACCCAAACACTCCGCACCCACTCAGCACCCACTCAGCGCCCACTCAGCGCCCAAACACACAGCACCTAAACACACAGCACCTAAACACTCAGCACCCAAACACTCCGCACCCACACAGCACCTAAACACTCAGCACCCAAACACTCAGTGTCCAAACACTCAGCGCCCAAACACTCAGTGCCCAAACACTCAGCGCCCAAACACTCAGCGCCCACTCAGTGCCCAAACACTCAGCACCCAAACACTCCGCACCCACACAGCATCTAAACACACAGCACCTAAACACTCAGCACCCAAACACTCAGCACCCAAACACTCCGCACCCACACAGCACCTAAACACTCAGCACCCAAACACTCAGTTCCCAAACACTCAGCACCCAAACATGGACCAGGTCACCTGCCTTGTAGGAATTAAAACCAGAGATGTGTCCCTGCCCCATGTGCATAAACTAAGGGCACAGTCGCTGGGCGGCCACCCTCCCCATCCAGGGCAGGTGGACAATGTCCTGTTGCTGGGTGGACACTGCACACCTTTCCCACAGGACCCCTCCCATGGAGACCTCTGCTTCATTTGCATTGCGTGGGGAGGGCAGGGACCATGGCCCTTAGTGGCTGGCACACTTGGCAGGTGCTCTGTGGGTGTCTGCTGCAGAGTGGATGAGGGAGGGGAGGCTGATGGCTCCCGGGGGACTCTCCTGTCTCCGCTGCTCTCCACACCCATTCCCTCCAGCTGCGGCCCTCAGGGAAGTACTCTGGAGGGGCCCTGCATCTGAGCCCTCTCTGCCCCACCATCTCACACGACCCCTGGACGTAGACTAAGGCCACGGCCATTCACCTTCTGCAGGGAGCACGTGTGGGTGAGATGGTGTGATGGACAGGCTGAATTACAAGCAGGGAATCGTGAGCTGAGCATCTGCGGGGAGCGCGATCCTGGTGGATGGGGCGCCTGGGCAGTTCTCCTTTGAGAAGCAAGCCCCAAAGAGTGGGACGCCCCAGGGCAGATTCTGTGTCTCAGCAAGGAGCGGACTGAAAATCCCTCACATTGCTGAGAAATTGGACACCACTATTTACGGAAAACCAGTTTTTTTCTGGAGGTGCAATGAATCATGCTCTTCTACATTTCACTGTCGTTTTTATCACCTGGATCTTTAAGGACAAGCTGAGAGCCTGAAGCTCGGAGATGAAGCCAGGTGTGTGTGTGTGTGTGTGTGTGTTTTGGGGGGGGGGTTCACGTCTCCAACAGGTGCAGCTATTTGCCCCTAAAGCCTCTGGGAGTGAAGCGTACCCCCGCAGCAAGGCCGGTCCCTGGAGGCTCTGCCAGCATCAAACATGACCCCTCTTCCTCGGCTCACTTTTTGGGTTTCATATTTTAAGTTATTGGATCATTATATTATATAGAATAAATTGGAAGATCCTAGCTGAGTGAGAAGGTGCTAACGATGTACACAAACACATACTTTGAATAAATATAACAGCAAATTAAATTTTCTCTGAATTGGAGTCGACCCATTTGTATTAAAAGCTGGGGAAAGGTCTAAAATAAAAACTTTATTTTAAAAGATGGGGGTAAGTATAAATGGTAACTGGATGAAGAATTTAGGATGGAGGCTGTCAAGCCTTTTTGTAAATTACTCAACAATAAGGTAATCCTATAGGTTTCTATCTAATATGAAAACAATATTGCTCATTTTCTGAGCTGACCTGGATGAATTTAGGAACAGACATGTGTGACGACCACAGCATTGTAGTCTGGAGATAGAAAAAGAGTTCACTGGTTTCTGAGTTAATATTCTTAGAGACTCACAAAACAATTACTGCATATATTTACCAATGCAGCTAAAGCAACAGGACATGCTGGGAGCTTTGTAGAACTGGGTACTTTGGGGAACCCTGTTTGAAAAACCCTCCGTAAGTTCAAATCACATTCCTTAAGGTCTGCTCCAAGCCACACCTATCCAGCTTGACATTTTATATTTAATTTCAGAGCAGCTGAAACCTCACCAATTACATTTGTCTGACAGTAGCCAAAAAATAAACACAAGTTTATATAAATATATGCATTTGAAAGTTTGTTTGTGTCTCTGTGTTAACAGATGAAGAAGACGTTAGAGCTGGAATCAGAGACGCTGGACCGGGTGAGGAAAACAATGGGCATGGACCCTGCTCCTGCGGATGTTCAGACACGAGTGCTCAGGATGGTCGCTGCCGTGTGCGTGAGGCCATTGCTCCTAAAACCAATCCTAAAAGCGCGGCTGTTTGGGGACTGGTCCCCTAGCAAATGGTCCTCTAGAAAGCCTGGGAGAAAATACAGGGAGAATCTGCACACACACATCCAATTGCACTCCCACTCCAGAATGTACAATAATCTCCATGAATTTCACAGGAAGCAGACCTTGAGAACAGGCGAACATCCAGGATCCTGAGATTGGACTCGAATGACATTTGGGCGGGGACTACTATGAAAATAGGACAGTCTGTTGATTGATTGATGGGAGGGAGCTCGCTGTCTCTCCCACACTCACCCCACAGCTCAAGCCAAGCCCCAGAACCTCCCCCTGGCTTCTCAGCAGACACCAGCAAAGTTCTGCCAAGGTTCTGCCCAGCGTTGGTTGCATTTCACCGATTTGGAGCCGTGTGAACTGAGCTCCCATCAAGAGTTGAGGAGTATTCGGGTTGTTTTTCTGGTCGACTTGTTAACCAGCTCCCTAAGGGCCAGGACCCTGAAGGGGCATGCATGTTTACTTCGCAATCAGTGCAAAACCTCACTCTGCAGAGGCGGAGAATACAGGGAAGATCACCGGAGACACAGCTGCAGGGACACAGGAGGTGACGGAGTAAGAAATGAAAGGAGTCTCCCAGGCAGGTATGGATGCAGACGCCAGGCACCTGCTGCTCCCCTTGAAAACACAGCCCTGTGGCAACCACCACCGAACCACCCATTCAGGCAGAAACGGTCAGTGGACACCTCAGCCACGGGACCTTTGCCCCATCCTGAACATCACCACACGTGACCCACTGATTACCAAGAGGAGAGGCACTTTCTCCTGGGGAAATCCAGATGCCTCCTTGGCCGTCTGAGCATGACATTGCCCCAATCACGGGACACATGGACATCCTGGGCCTCCACGGGCTGCCCCAGAAGCTCACCCACCGGAATTCCCACCCCAAAGGACCACGTGGAACATAATTACAAGGAAACCAGATGAAAGGATATTCCACAAAGCAACTGGCTTCAACCCTTCTCAAATCTCAATCTCACAAAAGACAGAAAGCAAAACAAAAACCAACAACTGGGTGGATTAGAGACGACCGAGATGGGTGGACAGCTGATGGGGGCGCCGTCCTTCACTGGACCTGGATTTATTAGAGACAACCGAGATGGGTGGACAGCTGACGGGGGCGCCGTCCTTCACTGGACCTGGATTTATTAGAGACGACCGAGAAGGGTGGACAGCTGACGGGGGCGCCGTCCTTCACTGGACCTGAATTTTAACAAATACAGGAAGGACATGACGGGGCACATGGAGAAAGCCCCATGTGTGGGCGTCCAGAGGGCAGTGTGGCGGTGATGCTGACTCGCCTGTGGTTACTCAGAGGGTGGCTCCTCTCAGGAGACACCATGTCAGCAATCTGGGATGAATAGACACAATGGCAGAGCCGGCTCTCACCAGCAAAACGTGTGTGTGTGTGTCTGTGTTTATGTGATGTGTGTATATGTGTATATATGTGTGTGTTTGTGGGTCTGTGTGTGTGTGATGTGTCTCTGTGCCTGTGTGATGTATGTCTCTGAGTGTATGCATGTCTGTGTGATATGTGTGTGTGTTTATGTGATGTATGTGTGGGTATATGTGTATATATGTGTGTGTGTCTGTGTATGTGTCTATGTGATGTGTTTTGTGTCTGTGTGATGTGTCTGTGTGATGTGTGTACATGTCTGTGTCTATGTCTGTGTGTGTGTGATGTGTCTGTGTGTTTTTGTACACACACACACGAATGGGCACTTTGTTAATGACCACAGCTGAGGTTTGTTCACTATGAGACTCTCCCAAGTTTTCTGTAGGTCTGAAATTTTTCTGAACTGAAAGTTGAGAGGAAAAAGACACGAGGCTGCTGCAGCTCACAGCTCTTCTCCTCCATGCGTGGGGCAGCTGCATCTCCTCTCCCTCCTGATCCAACCTTCACTCAAATGCCTGAGCCACCGGGATGCAGGGGCTCTGACTCCGCGCCAACGAGCTCTAAGCTGAAAAAAATAAACCCTGCAAATAGTCTCACTCCAGGCATCAAGGGGAGTGAAGAGCAGCGCCGGAGAAGCCTCAGCCAGCAGTCCCTGACCTCTCACCGACAAGGCCCGGCTCTGGGTTTATCAGTCAGGGAAGCCGGCGTGGCCTGCAGGGTCCCCGGCCCCACACGGAGCCTCACGAGGCACCTGGTCCCAGGGAGACCCGGACTCCTTCCTCTTCTGTGAGAAAAAGCCGCTGAGTGAGCCTGGGTCTCAGAGCTCTTTCTTTTTCTCTGTTTATCTTTTTAAAAAAATGTTTCAACGTTTAACTGACAAATCATGATTGTATCTACTTATGGGGCACCCAGTGATGTTTTGCTATAGGTATCCTCAGTGGAATGATTAAATCAAGCCAATTAACCGATCCGTCACCTCACCCACTTACCAGTTTTCTGCGCTGAGAACATTTTAAATCGATTCTTTTAGCAATTCTGAAATACACATTTGGTGTGGTTGGAATGTTCGTCCCTACCAAACTTCGAAACTTGTGGCAGCATTGAGAGGCAATGCCTTTCAGAGGTGACTGGGTCAGGACGGCCCCACCCTCACGAATGGATTCATCCATTCACGGATTCACGGATTAATGGGCTGTCGTGGGGGTGGGTGGGGGCCTGGTGGCTTTGTAAGCAGGGGAGGCAGCCCTGGGCTGGCTCACTCTCCCCTCGCCAGGTGAGGTCCCACACTGCCTCAGGACCCACCAGCAAGAGGGATCTCACCAGATGCGGCTCCTCAACTGTAAGGCATGAATTCTTTTTCGTTGTAAAGTGCCCAGTTTTAGATACTCTGACATATAAGCAGCAGACCCGGACTAAGACAACCTTGTTATTCACTGTGTCGCCTCCGAGGTCTTTAGAGAGAGAAGCAAAGTGGCTCGTGCCGCCGTTACTGGACCCTTGGATTCCATGTTCCAGGAAATACACAGTGAAGAAGGGCTGTGGGCCTCTGGATCTCCCACCCCTGCTAGATACCTCAAGGCTGTTAAATCCACGCTTAGGTGGCAGGAGCGAACCTTCGGATGAAGGACAGTCGTTTAAATAGACGCTCTCAGCGTCGTGGAAGCCTCACGGGCTGCCTCCCCCTGCAGTATTCTGCATGACCAGCCCTGCCCACCGCCGTGGCCCTGGGACCACCGGAGTAGGGAGAGAGCTCGGGCTTCAGAGACAGAAAGGCCCAGGCCGCCCTCAGAGCCGCCCCACCCCATCGGCAGGTTCCCTCGTCGCCCCGAAGCCCAGCTCCTCCCCTGTAATCGGCGGTTGATGAACGCGCAGGGTGCGCTGAAATGCATTTGCCACAGCAGCTGGTGCGTAGCAGACACACCCTGCAGGTCCTGGTCCCCTTCTGTCCACCACGGTGGGACTGTGCTCACCTGGGCAGGTGCTTGCTGCACACAGCAGCCGTGTTCTGAGAAAGCTCAGCCGCACTGGGAAGAGCTGGGTCCCCCACCCCCATGTCGCCGCAGTTATGCAGCGCGCATTTCAGTTCCCTGCCCTGGGGGACGGTCTCGCCTCTTCAGAGAGGGGCACACGGACCTGGCCCTCTCTCCCTCGGCAGCCAGCTGTTTTGTGTTCCCAGGGGAAGCTCCTGGTCCCCCTCCATCTGGACAACTCCTCCCCCCGTCAGGCTCTCACCAAGCATCACCTCCGCCGGGAAGTTCTCCTGGAATTAGCACCGCTCCCACCGCCCCCCGCCGCCCCCCGTCCCCCCGCCGCCCCCCGTCCCCCCGCCGCCCCCCGTCCCCCCACCGCCCCACTCCGCTCCCTCCGCCCCTGCCCCCACCGCTCCTCCCGCCTCCCCGCACCCCCAGCCAACCCCCCCGCCACCGCCCCAGCCCCCATGGCTCCTACCGCCCCCACAGCCCCCACGGTGAGCTCCTCCGCAGAGCCCCAGTAGCTGGCACAAGGGAGGAATCTGGTCGCGGGGCCCTATACGATCGTACTTTGCCAATGTGAAGGATTTGCTGGACGACCTAGAAGTCTGGGGTCCCCCAGACACCTTGTTTTCTACCTTTCCTGCACACACAGACTGCACCGGCGTTAAAGGAAAAAGAGTTCTGGCCCCATGCAGTCTAAAAATCAGATTCACTTTCTCCAGCCACCTACTTGAGGATCTAGATTTAGTTTGATTTAGGCTAGGTCTAAACATGAATATATATACTTTATTACAAATTCCCAAAATGTGAACACACACACACACTCACACACACACTCTCACCACACACACACACACTCTCACACACAGTCTCACACACACACTCGCACACACTCACACACACTCGCATACACAGTCACACACACTCGCAGTCTCACACTCACACTCTCACACACACACACTCACACACTCTCACACTCTCACACATGCAGTACCGTGGAAGAGGGTTAGATTTTGCAACAGCAGTTTATAACAGATGCTTCTATCTGAGGACCGCACAACTGTCTAAGGGAGAAGAGACGTGAGAGTTCTCAGAGGGTCTCGTCTTTTCTGCCCCCGGGTGGGTAGCTGTGAACATATCCTGCTCCCACACGCCCTCAGCATCACATGGGTCTTGCTCTGGATTGGGAGCATGGTTTTAGGAACACTGGATTTTGGCTCTTCCAATGTCTAAGTTTTCTATTCCAAGCCATGCAGAAGGCATCCAAAAAAGAAAAAAGAACACCCCAAATTAGGGAGAGCTCAGCTCTTAAGACAGCACATATGGTGGCTAAAAATAGCCCCGGATCACGGCACATTATATAAGCGCTGCGTCTTCCTCGGTGGCTGAGCGCTTGGAGGTAAAGTCTCTGCCATGGGCTTGCTTTGTGGTGCCTGCAGCACCATGAGCTGGGCACCCTGGTGGGGTCGGGCAGCTAAAGCCTGTGCCTGTTTGGAAACCTTCTTGAGGGCTCGGCTGGCCTGGGCTGTTGCTAAGTGCTAGTTTTCCCAAAGCCACTTTAGGTGGAAGCCTAGGCCAGCCAAAGCTCGCTGTCAAGGCCTGGAGCCCAGGCGTTGGTGTCCAGGTGCCCCGCTGCAGCCACTACTTGGTGTCCCCACGTCAGGTCAACTGCACCATCTCCAAAAAACTGAACCAAAACACCCAAGGGGTCATCCCTGGTCTGCCCTCTCCAGGGAGTGCGTGGCCCATGGACAGAGATTGGGGCCTCCTCCCAGCCCCACCACCCACCCCTTCCCCACTGCAGAGACCCTCACCCCTCCTGGTCTGCCCAGGACCCAGGCTTGGCCGGGTCCACAGCTGCCCTCACTCCCTTGACCAGTGACCCTCTGAGCCTCAGCACATGCACAACCAGCTCCTATGACAGTGCCACCACTGCCCGCCCCCCAACCTCCTGCCTCCTTGTGGCCCACTTCTCCTTCATGAAGCCAGGGCTGTGAGCTCCATGTCTCCTGGCCCATCCAGTGTCCACCGTCATCACCTCCTGCCAGTTGCTCATGCTCCTCCTGCACCAAACCCTTCTGGAGGCGGCTGGGCTCCTGGGCAGCAGGGGCCTGGGGACAGGAAGACGCTCTCTCCGGGGTCACAGCCCAGGTGGATGGGGCCTGGCATGTGGGGCCTGACTCTGCCCCCTCCCCATGGCTCAGCCACCCTCCTGGCTGCTCCCTGCCGCCCCTGCCTGTGCCCCTCAACTGTCCTCGTCCAGCTGGCGGTGAGCCTTGCTCATTTCCTCCCTCACATCCGTGATGCCTGGGCAGTGCCTGGGACAGAGAAAAACCTCAGGACGTGCTGACTACACAAACAGAGTCTGTGTATTAATATGACCATAAGCCAGGCGCAGTGGCTCACGCCTGTAATCCCAGCACTTTGGGAGGCTGAGGCAGGTGGATCACGAGGTCAGGAGATTGAGACCATCCTGGCTAACGCGGGTGAAACCCCGTCTCTACTAAAAATATAAAAAATTAGCCGGGCGCGGTGGCGGGTGCCTGTAGTCCCAGCTACTCGGGAGGCTGAGGCAGGAGAATGGCGTGAACCTGAGAGGCAGAGCTTGCAGTGAGCCGAGACAGCGCCACTGCAGTCTGGCCTGGGCGAAAGAGCAAGACTCCGTCTCAAAAAAAAAAAAAGACCATAAATTATCATAGCAAGAAAGCACTGGTGTTCAGAGAGAATTCCGGGTGATTTTGCTGGAAAATGCTGGCTTCTGTTACTTCCAAACCAATGTCGGTCAACTCTGAGAATTAAAGGAAGGATCGAAAAAGCCATATTTTTATGGTGTAAGAATCAATGCAAAAATAAAAACTCAAACACTAACTGTTCAGTTACGATGTTCACAAGACAGAGCTTTCAAGATGAGCCAGCCTGCTTAAGAAATTCATCCGATCACACACTCGGTGAGCGGAACAGGACACTCGGCAGCTGAAGATCGACACCTAAATCACGGGTCTGCTGTGGGCTGCTTCGCTATCCTGTAGGGTGACCTCACAGAAATACTTTGCTTTTAGAAAATGATTTTTGTATTTCTTAAAAAGTAACCTCGTATCTGGGGAAGCTCTTGTCATCTAACCCGGGAGTGACTGATTAATCTGAGACACACACGTGGTGATGCGTGTGTGAGGGCACTGGGGCACACGTAGTGAGGCGTGAGCAGAGGCTCTGGGGCACACGTAGTGAGGCGTGAGCAGAAGCTCCGGGGCATCTGTAGTGAGGCGTGAGCAGAAGCTCCGGGGCACCTGTAGTGAGGCGTGAGCAGAGGGGCCGGGGCACACGTAGTGAGGCGTGAACAGAGGCTCCAGGGCATGCGTAGTGAGGCGTGAGCAGACAGGCCGGGGCACATGTAGTGAGGCGTGAGCAGAGGAGCTGGGGCACACGTAGCACGGCGTGAGCAGAGGGGCCGGGGCACACGTAGCGTGGCGTGAGCAGACAGGCCGGGGCACACGTAGCGTGGCGTGAGCAGACGGGCCGGGGCACATGTAGTGAGGCGTGAGCAGAGGAGCTGGGGCACACGTAGCGCGGCGTGAGCAGAGGGGCCGGGGCACACGTAGCGTGGTGTGAGCAGACGGGCTGGGGCACACGTAGCGTGGCGTGAGCAGACGGGCCGGGGCACATGTAATGAGGCATGAGCCGTGTGAGGGACGGGCTGTGGCAGGCATGTGAAGATGCAGGTGCCTGGACCCCACAGGCATGAAAGGCACCCAGGTGCGTCCTGACACTGCAAGTGCCCTGGCAGGGAGGCCGACTCCCACCACCCATGTCTTGCTAAGAGTCGTCCCGATGGCTGGTTTATATCAACGGCAGATAAGTGTGAAAGATGTGGCTGTAACGGTGTTGTCTGTTGTTTAAAAGATGACGTGCCTGCTGGGAACATTGTGGTACCCGCCCAGGACTGATGTGTGCTTCCCAAGAGTATCTGTTGTCCGTCCATGTGTGTCTGACCCCGTGGGTTCTTGTGATTTAATTTTTAGAGTTGCCTATGACTTCATGTGCAAACTCATTTAAAATGTACAATAATGAAAGGCACAGATTGCTGTTAGCTGGTGATGGCTTTTATCTAAAGAACTTTCTACATTTCTGGGGATCCTTGATATGGATGGGATTTTTGTCCCCTCCAAGTCTCATATTGAAATGCGATTCCCAGTGCTGAGGTGGGGCCTGGCGGGAGGTGATTAAGTCATGGGCGTGGCCCCTCATGAATGGCTCAGCGCCATCCCCTTGGTGACGGGTGAGTTCTCGCTCAGTAAGTTCACTCGAGATCTGGCTGTTCAAAAGTCTGGGACCTCCCCCTTCTCTCTCGCTCCCTCTCTCACCATGTGATGCCGGCTCCCTGCTGCCTTCCACCACAACTGCCAGCTCCCTGAGGCCTCCCCAGAAGCTGAGAAGATGCAGGTGCTAAGCCTGTGCAGCCTGCAGAACTGTGAGCCAATTACGCCTCTTTCTTTATCAATTACGCAGCTCAAGTATGTCTTTATAGTGACGCAAAAGCAAACGAATGCACTGTTATAACAAAGGAAGACCGATTCTATACACGTCTACTTTTTTGGAAGCATCCTGAAGCGTTTTGAATTATTTCAGATAACGATGCCATAGGCAGTGTGTGCCAGGTTAAGGCAGGGTCAGGAATGGGGATCAGCCGCGGCGAGAGGCAGAGAGGTGCCGTGAGGGTGCAAGGAGATGCCTCATCCTAAAGACTTAGGTGAGAACCAGCGGCTCAGGGACAGGCTTGCACCAAAACGATGAAGGTTGTGGGCATCGGAGCAGATATGGGGCCTCCAATTCTTGTAAAAGATGAAGGAATGAGGCAATGTGCGGGGAAAGGAATGACTTCTTTCACTATACCCAGAACCTTGGAGCAGCAGCCAGCAGCCATCGAGAGGCTGGGGAACCCAAAGATAGTCTGAACGCAGGACCCAGGAGAGGCCAGGAGAATCTGACTTCACTGGGAGAATCTGACTTCACTGGGGTTTGGTGCTGCGGAATGCTTGGAGCAGTTGTGTCATCACAGCTGAGGACCCAGGGTCCCAGAGCCTGGGAGGGACAGGCTGTGGCGGGCGTGCGAACATGCAGGTGCCTGGACCCAGGCTCTGGGTCACCTCCTGGCAGACAGGCAGACTTTTTTGGTCCTTTGGCTGCAATGAAACTTGGACTGACAGGTGGAGAGAGCGAGCGTGGGTGAAAAATGCTCCATGCCGGGGTCATGCATACGGGTGGGAGCTACCGACAAAAATAAGATTTGGGGGCTTCTGCTGACTTAATCTCTTCCCTCTTAAATGATTACTCTGGGTTAAAACCAACAACAAACCCAGCTCCTCTTCTGCTACGGAAGGCAGCGTGCAGAATCTGCAAACAGACTCTCGGACGCCAAGGGAAAGTCCTTGGAAAGGAGGGTGGCTACATGCGAGGCTGGGTTACTGGGGAAGGGAGGTGGTGGTGGCTTGTTCAGTGTTGCAGCTAAAGATAGATGGCCCGATTTGGAAAGGAGAAAATCACGTAGAAAAGCTGTGCAGTATCACTTCAAACTTCCAGCCTGGAGCGTCTCTGCACACAGCCCCCGTCCTGCCTGGTCGGGAGTGTTGTGCTTTGTGTAAGAGGAAGGTGCATGTTCAATCCCACTGGGGAAGGGAGGCGGTGGTGGCTCGTTCAGTGTTGCAGCTAAAGATAGATGGCCCGATTTGGAAAGGAGAAAATCACTAATGTATAAATATGTAAGAGGCATATTCAGTCCCGAGCATCTCAGACTCGGTGTTCGGAAACACATGGGCTGCCCTGTCTGGGGAAATGGTTTTCAAGTCACACTGGGCTCCCTAAGAGTTCCCTCATCTGGGAAAACTCACACCCAGGCACCAGTGCCTCGGGAGCCCATGCCGGGGGGGCCTTGGCGCCCGCCTCCACCCGCCAGGACTGGGCTCCGTCCCACTCAGCACAAAGCAGGAACTGCGGCAGACACAGAGGAAAAGCACCATGCGGCGGTCACACAGCCCAGGGAGGGGCTGGGCGCAGGGCAGAGCCCCGAGTGGCACTTACTGCGATGCGCAGGACAGATGCCTTCACGGAGGTCCATTTGTCCCGCCGCCGGTCTATCACCAGGATGAATCCGATGCCAGCGTCCTGCAGGCTGCAGTGAGGAAGAGACGCCGCTGTTAATGTGTGCAGGTGGGAAGCCGGCTGCCCACGAAACCCCTCAGAAAACCTCCTGGGAGAGCGATCCCCCGTATTCATGATGCCATTTCTGCAATACCAGGTGAGAGGCATGGCACACAGGGGCCCCGGCAGCCCCATCCCCGCAGTCCCAGAACCTGCTCTCATCTATGGAAGGGCAGGCACTTTCGGTGCATTCTTATTTCTCAGCCTAACACCAACCACTTCAAGTCACAGATTCAGGCAGAACCATCTCTCCCGAGCTCAGTTATTTGCTATTCCACAGTAAGAGCCGAGTCATTTTCCTTTCCTGGGTGACCAGCTGACTAAACCCTCCAAAACAGTCTTATGGCGCATACATCACGCTGGTCCTGGCATCTGAGGTGCCCGTGCTGGTCCACGTTAAAGATTCACTCGTGGTGGCATTGCTACGGTGCTGGGAGAAAATCCCCAAGACTTCTGAAGGTTCCCAAGCATCTGCTGGAAACGGGAGAGGAGGCAGCACTCTCTGCGACAGCCACATCTGTGACAGAGACCACACTTGCGCGTTGTATAATGACAGCCTCCGTCCTCGGATGAGCCTGGTAGCAGAAGCCTGAGTCACAGAGTAGGTGCGGAGAGCCCTCTTCCGCGGGCTCACTCTGCAGCCAAGCCAATTGCGTGATGCCAGCAGCTGCTACCACCAGCCAATCCAAAGCAGAAACAACCACACGGGCACGCCTAAGGCAGGGGCTAGAATTGCTAATTTCCAAGTCTCTGAACATGTCCTAGGTTTACATGAAAATCAGAATTCTGCAGGATGGAGATAAATTATGCAGTCTGTGGGCGTGGCCGCTCGCTGTGAGCATCATTAACAAGCCAGGGATTTATGTCGGGTGTCTCAGGTCCTTCTGACACTCGGATTTAAAGACAGAAACAGCAACTCCCAAGACATGAAGACGAGGCAGTGACCCCCGAACATTCATGTGTGGTGGGTGCTGCTGCATCTGTGTCCCTGTCTGCATCTGGCCGTGAAAAACACCTCACATGTGGGATAATTTGATTCAATAACAGCAGAAACCTTCTGGGTGAGTGCACGAATAAACACTAGCTTTCATTCAAAGCAGCCTTCTGCAGTGGGCACTAAGCATGTGCATGAGCACGGGGAGTCAGCGACTCCATTTCATAGCTGTGGGGGTCACAGACAGAATTCGTTTTCTGATCTGGCTTAGTTCTTACGGAGCTAAGATTTTTTTTAAAGTTATATTTTCAGCTGGGCATGGTGGTTCATGCTTGCAATCCCGGCACTTTGGGAGGCTAAGGTGGGTAGATTACTGGAGCCCAGGAGTTCGAGATCAGCCTGGGGAACATGATGAGACCCTGTCTCTACGAAAAATACAAAGATTAGCTGAGTGTGGTGGCGCATGCCTGTGGTCCCAGCTACTTGGGAGTCTGAGGTGGGAAGATTGCTTGGCCCAGGAGTTTGAGGTTGCAGTGAGCTGCGGCCACTGCACTCCAGCCTGGGCAACACAGTGAGACTGTCTCAAAAAAAGAAAGAAAGAAAGTTGTTTTCATACTTCCTTATTTATTTCTTGAGTCTGAGCACTTTGACGACTTTTTCTGAACTGTGAGACACTGGGTACAGGGAATCTTACTTCCCGTGTGGACCTGCATGCTCCCTTGGGAGAGGCACAAAGTTACAGGTTATCCTCCAGCAACGGGTGCTACATGTGCCTCTTCCACAAAGGGACCTTGGATGTGCCAGGCCGCAGAGACGGAACCCAGCTCCCCTCCCTCTTTCCCCAGGCGGTGTGGTCAGAGCTGCCTTTGGACTCCAAGCCAGGGAGCCGATCCCGGAGCTCTCTGGGTCCCACTCTTCCTACAGTGAAGGAGAGAAGAGCCCAGAATGATTAATTTCCACTGAGCACATAATCCTCAGACCAGCGAACCCAGTCAAGTGCTTTCAAGTCCTGAAGCAGGGGTGATGCTAGCTGAGAAATGCCCCAAGCTGCCCACCTGCAGGTTTGCTAAAGAGCCCCTGCCAAGGGGCTGTGTGTTGGGCAGGAGGGGCTCACGACCTCTGCGACACTGGCAGGCTCTGGCGGGCCCCGCAAAGGCGTCACCCTGGACAGGTGACTCAGCTGTGAACCGTCTCTGCTTCCTTTTCTGTAAAAATGAGGATAATCGTAGAATCCACCCCCAGCGGTTACCGTGAGAGTGAAATGAAGCCACTGAGTGTGCTGTAACCCGCAATGCTGGCTGGGCGTTGTCACTGTTTTGCAGAACAACAAAGCCTGACTCAATTTCTCCCCTTTTCCCTGGAATAGAGCTCTGATTGGGGTTGAATTTCAGCCTCTGTGTCCACCCATGGATGCCCCCGCTACTCCACAACAGGCCAGACCAGCAACGGGGACCACGACTGCCATGTGAGAGCTGCTGGATGCAGAATGCACCTCCTAGACCTCTGTGGCCCAAACATATCCAATTATAGCCAGAACGCACCCCCCGCCCCAAGACCTCTGTGGCCCAAACACATCCAATTGTAGTCAGAACGCATCCCCCGCGAGACCTCTGTGGCCCAAACACATCCAGTTATAGCCAGAACACACCCTCCCCCAGACCCCTGTGACCCAAACACATCCAATTCTAGCCATGGAGCTTCTGCCCCACATGCAGCCAAGCTCCTGCCTCACTCGGTGCCTCCCACATCTGGCTTCTCACGCCGTTAGGTGCGTGTCTGTCTCACACCCGGCAGTGCAGGTTGACGCTGCAGCCACGAAAAAGGCGCCATGCGCGCCCGATGCCACTGGATGCCGCCCGGCCTGCCTGTGTGGGGCTTCCACTCACTCTACGTTTAAATCTTTGTGTTACATTGTAATGGGAACACCAGTATCACAAATAGGCATCCGTTTTCAATGAGAAACCAGTTACCAACAACTAAAACATTTTTTAGAAGTCAAAATTGCAAGTGAAATATAAGGTGTTGTAAATTTATTCAATTCAAAAAATGCATACTAGAAAATCAGGTTCTCGACGAGAAGGACGGACTGGTTTCCAGGTGGTGTTAATGGGGCAGTCACTGTTGCTCAGCTGCGGAAGGTGTGGGTCCTGGGCAGGACAACAGCGCTGGTTCCTCCTGCCCCAGCCATGCTCACCATCATGGGTGCAGGCCCAGGGCGCGCGTTGGAATGGGGTGTGGGCAGGAGGCATGCTTCTTCAGGGATAAAGACTTGTCCTCAGGGGTGCTACGGACCAGGCACTGTGCCAACAGCCCTACAGCTATTCATCAAGCTCCAGTGACCATCCTATGAGGCCGGTGCTATGATCCTCTCCAGGCACAGAGAGCTTTAGTCACTTGCCCAAAGTCACACAGCTGTGAGCACAGATAGGGGAACCTGGCTCAGACACCACGTGTGCTGCCCCTAAGGCCACGTCCACACTGGCGGCCTCCTAATGTTCCCACCAAGCAGGGACCCGACCCCAGATGCCCACACACCAGCACTCAGCCTCCTGCTCTGCGCAGCCCCCCGCCACAACCTTGCCCCCTATGCAGGGCCCAGGTAGATGCTCATCCAGGCCCCTCAGCCCCATGTCTCCTCTCCTACCACATTTCAGGAACACTGACTCAGAAGGTGCAAAGCCTGGACTAAAAAAGTCTCTGACGTGAGGCTGTAAAGAGCCCCTAGCGCCTCCTCTACCCATACTGACTGTGGTCGCGAGGGCAGGGCCACGTGATCGCCCCACCCCCCACAGCCCATGGCATTCCCGAGGCTGCACTGCCCAAAACCCTGAGGCAGGACCTGGATCTGCTCCCAGGAGTGAGGACCCAGGGCTCACAGAGCTTGGATCTATGCCCACATCTGTGGCCTCCTGTGCCTGAGGGAGAGGGTGGTGTGGCTCCTGCCCAGTTTCAGCAGGAAACAGTCCCCAAGTCACCAGAGGAATGAAGGTGATGGTGCCGGAGGAGTTGGGGCAGAATAACTCAAGCTGGCAGCCACCCCAGAAATGTCCCTCGCACTCAGGGCACGAACACAGCCCATAGACGCCCCATCAGCCGCCAACTCCGCAACAGTTGGCCTTGGAGGGGCTGCCCTGGCCAGTCGCCCAGCAGCTGAGTTTGAGGCCAATGAGCTCACTTTTGGCCCAAATAAACAAAAAAGGCCCAGCGGTCTCATAAAGTTTCAGGAATGTTCCAACTGGCTGCGTCTTCTGTGACAGAGACCCAAACCGCTCAGGGCTGGCGACCTTGGAAGCCCCATGGTCCCCCACCCACGTGGGCAGACAGCTCACTGGCCTGCGGGTGCAACCACAGCTCACTGGGCAGGAGCAGAGTGTGAGGGATGGTCTGGAAGCAGAGGCTGGCTCCTCCCTACCAGTGGGGCGGGGAGGCCCCAGCACCACGTTCCCCTAGTGCCTGGCCAACTGCCTCTGCTGTGTGGACATGGTGGGGGCGAGGAGGATGCTTTGTCCCAGGGCGGGGGCAGGTGGAGGCCGGGACACGGGAGGAGCGGCGCTTGCAGAGGGCAGCGGAGCTTAGGAATCAACAGTGCATGGCCAGGAGGGGCTGAGGGGACGTGAGGCCTGGGTGGGAGGAAGTGGACCCTTGGTGTCTTTGCTTCTCAAACATCAACCTGCACCCAAGACGGGAAGAAGAGTCTGGGAGAAAGGTGCCTGCACAGCAGGGTGGCTGTGTCCTCAGGAAAAGCAAAACAAACACACAGGAAGGCCCTCCCTGCACAGTGTGACTCAGTTACCTTGGCCCATCTGGGATAGAGTAGGTGACACCTAAGTTCTTTTCCTTGGAGGACACCATTCTTTATGTGAATACTTTGCTCAATTATAATGCACATTATGCAGAAGCACAGAGTATGAGTGACGGCAGTGAGTGCCCAGACTGAGAGGCCGTTCCCACCATCCAGGGTGCCCCATCCCGACTCCTGTCACCATACATTAGTTTTGCCTGCCATTGAATTTTGTCCAAATAAAAATATACGATATGTATATTTTTTGGTGTCTTTTTGGTGTCTGGCTTCTTTCGACATTGTGGGATTCACCCACGTTGTTGCAGTAGGGTGTCTGTTCATTCTTGTTGCTGGGTTATGGTATACATATATGATGAAATATGATTTATTAATAAATTCTACTCTTAATGGACATTTGGGTTGTTTCCAGTTTGGGGCTAAACTGAACATAAGACAATGAGCATTCTTATACATGTCTTCTAGTGCACACAATACACACTCCTGTTGGACATATTCTTAGGAATTGCTGTAATTATGTAGATGTGGACAAATATACACCTGCCAGAAATGCACGTGACTTCTGGTTGCTCCATGGTTTTGTCAGCACTGGATACTGTCTGTCACTAGAATTTTAGCCATTCTTGTGGGTACAGAGTGACGTCCTCATATGGCTTTAATTGGCATTTCCCAGAGGCAGGAAGCCTTCTGTGTTTAGTGGCTATCCTCTTTTATGAAATGCCTGTTCACATCTTTTGGTTGTTTTTCTACTAGATTCTCCTTTATCTTGTTGGTGTGTAGTTCTCTGTATAAGCTAGAAACAAGTTTCTTATTGGATGTGCATATTGCAAACACCTGCTTCCATACTGTGGCTTTCCGTGTCGATCTCTTCAGGGTTCATTTTGATGAAAAGAGTAACTTAACTTTAATGTAGCCCAACTTACTGGCCTTTTCCTTTCTAATAATTGCTTTTTTGATAACTGCTTTTTAAACCTTGTGTAAGAAATCTTTTCTTACTCTGAGATAGGCATTTTCCTATGTTTGTCAAGAATAGAGACTATATTAAAGTTCACATTTACACCTGTGATCTGGAATTAACTTTTGTATATGGTGTGAGGCAGGTATCAGCATTCATAATTTCCCACACAGACAGCCAATCACATCCACTCCTCTTACTGAGGACGTCCATCCCCCTCCGTGCTACAGTATCACTTAAGAAATAAATTGAGAGACTGCAATGGCCGGGCGTGGTGGCTCACGCCTGTAATCCCAGGACTTCGGGAGGCCAAGGCGGGCAGATCACGAGGTCAGGAGATTGAGACCATCCTGGCTAACACGGTGAAACCCCGTCTCTACTAAAAATACAAAAAAAATGAGCCGGGCGTGGTGGCGGGCGCCTATAGTCCCAGCTACGTGGGAGGCTAAGGCAGGAGAATGGCGTGAACCTGGGAGGTGGAGCTTGCAGTGAGCCGAGATAGCGCCACTGCACTCCAGCCTGGGTGATAGAGCGAGACTCCGTTTAAAAAATCAATCAATCAATCAATCAATCAAGAGACTGCAGATGTGTGGTCTGTGTGGATTCGATATTCTGTGCTGCTGCTCTTCTGTTTATACCGTCTGTGTTAATCACTGTCACTTTAATAATGTCTTAATATTTGGCAGTATGAGCTTTCAACCTTTTTCTTCAAAGTTGGGTTGACTATTCGTCACCCCTTGCATTTTCATATAAAATGTAAAGGCAGCCTGCCAATGTTCACACCTAAATAAAGAAAAACCTGCTGGAATTTTATTTGGGAATTGCATTCAATCTATATGTTTATTTAGAGAGAATTAACATTGTTATACTAATTGTCTTCTAATCTGTGAACTAAAATATTCTTCCATTTATTCATGCTACTTTAATTTCTTTTTTTTTTTTTTTTTTTTGAGACGGAGGCTCGCTCTGTCGCCCAGGCTGGAGTGCAGTGGCACGATCTCCGCTCACTGCAAGCTCCGCCTCCCGGGTTCAGGCCATTCTCCTGCCTCAGCCTCCCGAGTAGCTGGGACTACAGGCGCCTGCAACCACGCCTGGCTAATTTTTTGTATTTTTAGTAGAGACAGGGTTTCACCGTGTTAGCCAGGATGATCTCAATCTCCTGACCTTGTGATCCACCCACCTCAGCCTCCCAAAGTGCTGGAATTACAGGCGTGAGCCACCGCATCCGGCCACTTTAATTTCTTTCAATAACATTTTGCAATTTTCTGCTTAGAAGTCTTGCACGTCTTTTATTAGATACGATTTTATTCCTATGTACTCAATTTTGATGTGATTATAAGTGATATTTATAAATTTCATTTTCCAATTGTACATCGTTGATATATATAAAAATACTAAAATACAATTAAGTTTAGTATATTGACCCCTGGCCATTGATCTTGCTAAATTACTTACTCAGCTTAAGAGTCTGACTGTTACTTAATTTGGATTTTCTTCATACACAACCACATTGTCTACAAATAATGAACGATACCTGTGTTTCTTACTGTTTCAATCCTTAAGACTTTTCTTTTCTTGTATTGTTGTCTGCCTAGTACCTCCAAGCACAATCCTGAATAGAAATGAGAACAGTGTTCCTGATCTCAGGGGCAAAGCATTCAATACTTCACCATGAAATGCAGAAAGTGGGGCTCACATCTGTAAAATTCCAGAATCTGGCTCCCCAAGTCCTGGCTGCCTCTGCAGCCTCTCAATCCCTCAAACATATTTTTAAACAAAATTTTACCCAGGTTTTACAGTTGCTCTTGGTGGAAATATCAGTTGGCTACAAAATACTCTATTAAAGCCAGAACGGAAATAGGTAGCGGGTTTTGAACCTGTTTCCATCTAATAGAAACATTTACATGAATGATGACAAATGTAACCCAGGTCGAAAGGGGTATCCTGGCTCTGAACCAGTTTAGTCTGACCTGAGTCTCCGACCCCATGCTCTGCAGATGTTCAACCAACTCTCCAAGGTCCCTACAAATGGTGCCGCTGGGCAGGGGTGGTTTCATCTTTAGTTACAATTCCCTACTTCCCCAGAACTTGTGTTCTTCACTCTGTCTAGCTCAACCCTGCCCTAGCCTGCCCCCCACCCTCCACCCCTAGGGGCTCAGCAAGGTGCTTTCTATCGTGGTCATTATCATCATCCTAATAGCACACAGAGCTTAGGATGCAAGCCAAGGGTTGAGCCAGCCTGTGGGGCTCTACTGTGTGCAGACGCCAAGAACATGGCAGGCTGTTAGTTGAGAGGAATTCTTCCAGGATGACATGTTTGCACCTCTCCCAGCCCCTCTCTGCACTGAGATGGACAGGAGGGCCGCTGGACCGTATGGCACTAAGTTCAAGTCTGGGGGTTCCAAACACCAGTGTGCAGACCAGTGCCAGATGGATGCAAGAGAAACATCCGGGAGCTTGCTACAACACGGGTCTTCTCAGGCCACTCCTGGATATTCTGATGTGATCATTTGAGAGTGAGGCCTAGGAATTAATGGTTGTTAAAAGTTCCACTTGGTATCTGAACCCCATGGACTGGATGGGAATAACACAAATAGAAGCTGGCGGTCCTCTGAGAGTCAGGGTCTGGTGGAGGAGTTGGGGGGCCGCCCACCAGCAGCAGCCAGGAGGCAGGAGGAACACAAAAGGAGCATGATATCGCAGACACCTGGAGAAGAAAGGCGCGAGCTCAGAGGGCTCCTGGGTGAGAGGACAGGGTTGCCTGCGACACATGCACTCCTGGGGACGCAGGGCTGGGACAGCGCGTCCTTCTGTGGGTGGCTGCTGCCACTCACATACCCCGCACCTGCCTCCACCACTGCCGTTGCCCTCCACGGAATCAGCCCCACCTGATGCCCCGGCCTGCTTTATTCTCCCGCCCTCCGTGCCCAGTTACCTGTGGGCAGCTGGCATCTCATGCAAAGCTCGTAGGAAAAGCCCCCCAAAGCACAGAGGCACAGGCGGCCTTGGTTGCCCGAGCACATCTGTGATCCCTAAAACCCAACACATTCATAAAGAAATAGCGAAAGAAAAGTGGTACTTAAAATTGTCTTAGAACTCTGGCTGTGGAAAGCAAACCAACCTAAGTTAACTTATGTATAAAAGGAAAGAAGATCTATGACACAATTAAAAGAGAATGGTGGCGTCATTCTCATTTCCAAAGACTCCTCTGCGAGCTTCTGCAACACTGGCCAACTGTGAACCCAGAAGCAGGCTGGGGTCTGCGGGACTGAGGTGCCTCTGGGCATGGAGAATGGGTCCCTGGAGTTACAGACACGAGTGTCCTCTATAATAACAAAATCCACTAATGTGACTGCAGCAGCGCTGTTTGTGATACAAAATCCTGACCTGCAGCCATCCTCCACCTGCTGAGGCCAAACATCCCTCAGGCCCCTGCTGTACCACGGAGAGGAAGGCCCCATCGCCCGTCACACAGACTCACTACCGAAGGGGCCTCTGCCATTTTAAACGTGCAGAAACTGAGGAACGCAGAAGTGAATGACATATCCAGGGTCAAACAGCTAACAAGTGGGGCGCTGGGGTCTGAGCCCAGAGCCTACCTGGTAAACACTGGGGTCTGCTGATCGCTCACACCACAGTAAGACCTTAAAATCGCCATCCTCCAAGGAGCTTCCCGCGGAGGGCAGATAACACAGGAGCTCCCTGCAGGACCTGTGCCCACCCAGATCCACGGAGGCGGCCGGCCACGAAGCTGTCCTGGGGGACACTGGAACTGCATCCTCACGGAAGAAAAAGGCAGCAGGTGAAGCAGCCAGGGAGGGGGCCGGAGGAGGGGAGACAGGACCCCCGAGGGATCAGACACCCAGAGCTGCACACGGCAGAGGGGGTTTGAGGCGGAAAACGGCAAAACACACTGCAGAGCCGGGTGAGGTCAGAGGACCTGGTTTCCCGCCAAGGAAGTCTCCGTGCCCGCAGGAAATAATTCTGTGGCTTTAAATATCAAAAACCTCACTGTCAGGATGTCTTACCTGAGTAGGGTCATTTATTAGGGTTTACAGACAGGCTTTAGAGTAAAATATGCACGATTCATAACTGCACTACATGGTAGTTATAGCAGGACACAAAAATTAAACGTGAAACAATGAGAGCGTCAGAGTCACCCAGAGAAGCCGCCCCAGTTTCAACATTTTTCCAAAAGCTGCGGTTGCCCAACTGCGCCCTCGTGTGGTTGGAAGTGAATATCGCAAGTGTTCCTGTCGGGAATGGTGAGGTCTGCACGGGGGTGCTGCACGTGGCACAGGAACCCTTCCTCCGGAGGGGCTTCACGGGGGCCATGCTCTTCCTCCTTCTCCCGCCCTCCGGTGTGGGCGCCATGGGTCCTTTGCTATCAGGGCGCCCACCCTGACGCCACCGCCGGGGACTGCGGGCCTGCTTTGCCTCAGGCAGGCCTTCCTCGCCTCTGATCTGTGGCTCTGTGGCCACAGCAACCCCTAACCTCTGGGGACTATCACTCCCCAAGGAAGGTCGGCCTTGAGCTGTGTCCTGGACCCTGAGCACAGACACTGCAACCCCGGGCCTTGTCTTTCTGCTCATGCCGGTGAGACCAGGGCAAGGGTGAGGGCGAGGGTGAGGGCGCTCGCTCCTCCTCCAGGACAGAGCCAGCATAACCATCGTGCAGCCCAATAAGCAGCCATTGGTCATGTGTGAATGAAAATGAGGCTGCCTGGCCAGGCATGGTGGCTCACGCCAGTAATCCCAGCACTTTGGGAGGCCGAGGAGGGTGGATCATTTGAGCCCAGGAGTTCAAGACCAACCTGGGCAACATGGTGAAAACCCATCTCTACAAAAAATACAAAAATTAGCCGGGCATGGTGGCGTGAGCCTCTCATCCCAGCTACTCAGGAGGCTGAGGTGGGAGGATCACCTGAGCTGGGGAGGTTGAGGCTGCAGTGAGCCGAGATCGCGCCACTGCACTCCAGCCTGGGCAACAGAGCCAGATGCATCTCCAAAAAAAAAAAAAAAAAAGAGGCAGCCCTGCCTGCCATGGGCTGGATTTTTAATTTTATTTTGCTTTCATTTTACATTTAAATGGCCACAGGTGGTCAGTAGCTGTTGAATTCAACAGCAGTAACAGAAAAGGACCTGGAGAACACGTTTTGGGAGGGTGTGGGGAGAGGACCTCAGGGGAGGTGGTCACCGTGGTGCGTGCAGAACCCGGAGGAAGGAATGGCAGGGCCTCCGCAACGTGTCCCCAGTGCTCAGAAGCAGCAGACTCCATGAAGAAAATGCTGATGTGGAGACGGGAAACACACCCGAGAGGTGGCTTCCCACCCAGGGCAGCTCACAGACACCTGGGCCGCGCGGTGTCTCCCGGTTCCTCCTAACGAGGCTGGATGTGGGTGGCAGAGCTTCCACTCAGGGCTTCAGACCATGCAGGGCGACCGGGGCCAGCACAGCCTCAGGCCAGCCAGGGATGGCAGACAAGGGCGGCCCTGAAACTGCCAACTCCACTGGGGTGGGGGTTGTGGGGGAATCACCCGGCTGGAGCATTTGAGAACTGCCAGAAACAGGGCACAATCTCACAGACAGAACACAGAAACCGGCCACACCCATGGTGGGGCGACCCTTTACAGCAGTGACCCTAACAGGGAAACAGTAGGGACCACGAAATGCTCACAAACAGGCCCAAGCGAGCACACGGGGTCCACGCACGTCACAGGGTCCACTCACGTCACGGGGGCCAGCCCAAGTAATCACACCGGGTCCGCTTACATCACAGGGGCCAGGAAGCCTTTAAAAAGAAGGCACAGCCAGCTGCAGTGGCTCACATCTGTAATCCCAGCACTTCGGAGGCCAAGGTGGGTGGATCACTTGAACCCAAGAATTCTAGATCAGCCTGGGCAACATGGCGAGACTCCATTTCTACAGAAAATACCCAAATTAGCCGGGTGTGGTGGCTCATGCCTGCAGTACCAGCTACTCAGGAGACTGAGGCAGGAGGATCACCTCGGGCCCAGGAGGTTGAGGCGGCAGTGAGCTGAGATCCTGCCACTGCACTCCAGCCTGGGTGACAGAGCAAGACCCTGTCTCAAAACATGAAAAAAAAAAATATATAAAATGAAAGGCAGCAGCAAATGGCACCAAGGTAGAAGGGTGCCACGGCACACCACTGAACAGAAGCAGCAAGCTGCGAGGTGGCATGTCCTGTGCTGTCCCACCACACGTGGATGAACAGCCTGGGTGTCACCCCAAAGCAGCTCCACAGTTAGCTGTGGGGGAGGGAAGCAGGAGGTGAAGCGGAAGCTTCACTTTTTAATGCACACATATTAAATTGTTTAGCACGCTCACACACGCTCACAGACACTTCCTGTCCTTATATTCAAAAGCCAATTCAAAGTTCAATAGGAAATCAAACCCACAGCGAGAAGCGGGGCTCTTCCAAGGGCTGGGGTCCAGCTGCCCTCCAGCTCAGACAGCCGGACAGGGTGCTCAGGTCACCGCAGGGGGACGACAAACCGAGCTGGCTCCAGGTGCTCATCTTAGAATCAGCGAGATAGGAGGACTCTCCTCTTGACTGGGAGCCTAATGATTACATTCGTGTTTCTGTTCCGTCCCACATGCACCCTCCCCATACAGTCCACACAAACTGCATGCATGTGGTGTGTACGTGTGCAGGTCTGTGGGGGGTATGCATGCACTTGCATATGTGTGTGTGTGCATGTGGTTATACATGTGCACATCTGTGTATGTAAGTGCAGGAGTGCCTGTGTGTCTGTGTGCATGTGTGTGTGTGTGGCATGTGAAAGCCTGTGTAGGTGCACGTGTGCATCTGTATGTGTACATGCCTCTTATGGGCTGAACGTGACCCCTGTCCCGGCAAGCCGGCTGGTAGATGGAGTCCCTACCTCCCAAGGAGCTAGGAGCTTTGAGCCAGGCCCATGGAAAGTCAGAGTCATCATCAGCTTCAGTGAATTCCTTCCACACTGCTCCTCCAGCAAGCTCCAGGCTTCCCACCTCGTTCCTTCTCTGAGGGCCGCTGCCCTCCTCCCCATCTCCCAGCTCCTCCCTCCACCCTGCATTCTGGCAGCTCATGAACTCTTTGGCACCCACTTCACAGAAAACACAGCCCCTCAGAAAAGGCTCCACAGACCGTCTCACCTCCCAGACTCTGTCCCTATAGCCCCCGACTCCCCGGCACTCTGTCCCACCCCCGGTGCGTTCGCTGCCCCCAAAGATGCCACTGGCTCCCTCCTGGGTTCTCTGTGACTGTCCCCCCAACCCAGGCTGGCTCCCTCCTGGGGTCTCTGTGACGAATGTTTCCCAGTTTACATTAAGTTCCTTGTCTACAGTGATGCTGCCGCCCCTGCCCTCAGCTTCCCTCATGCTCTCTTTCTCTATCTCTGTGTCTCCGTGTCTGTCTCTCTGTCTCTATCTCTGTCTCTGTCTGTCTCTATCTCTCTGTCACTCTCTGTCTCTATCTCTGTCACTCTCTGTCTCCTATCTCTCTGTCTCTGTCTCTCTGTCTCTGTCTGTCTCTCTGTCTGTCTGTCTCTGTCTCTCTCTCTCACATTGTTTTCCCACAGCCCTGCTGCCCTGTACGCCCTCCATAGCTGACATATTGTCTCAGCACCACAATTTTCTCTGTTTATTTGCTGTTGTGTTCCCAGTGTGCACTGACCACTGCAACTTCTCAGCACGCAGTGCCTGGACACACAGGTCTGACCGTCTACCTGTGCATCTCCTCCCCAGCCACGTGGCTCTAAGGGGGCCATACAGGGTCTGGAATCCGCTTGTCGCTGGTCTCTATCGCCTCTCTGAGACCTTGGCTCCTACCAAGGCCTGGCCGATGTTGGTTAAATTGAGCTCCATTAGGAATAGGAAAGGCTATAGGGTTTTCAGAGATCTGAAGTGGCCCTCTGACAAACGAGGGCCCACACCTGCGTCGGCAGACACCCGAGGGCCCACACCTGCGTCGGCAGACACCCGAGGGCCCACACCTGGCTTCAGCGGACACCCGAGGGCCCACACCTGCGTCGGCAGACACCCGAGGGCCCACACCTGCGTTGGTGGACACCCGAGGGCCCACACCTGCATTGGTGGACACCCGAGGGCCCACACCTGCGTTGGCAGACACCCGAGGGTCCACACTGGGCTTCGGTGGACACCCGAGGGCCCACACCTGCGTTGGCAGACACCTGAGGGTCCACATCGGGCATCGGCGGACACCTGAGTCAGCAAAGCACGCGGTCAACCCCTTCGCCCTAGTGAGTCATCTTTCCAAGGACCAAAAACTTGGTTTATATTAACAGGTGTCCCAAACCATTCGGGGCAAACCTATTTCAGTCTAATATTCCAAAAATGATGAGTCAGATGTAGTGCTTAAATTGGAACACCTGGCATTTGCATATGAAAACAGAAGGAAAGTTAAAATTAGAATACAGCATTCTTTCTAAATTGATAGACGTGATGCTTGGTTTAGAATATAACAGTTGAAACCCCTTAAAAGCAGCCTTCATGAGAGATTTGTCCGTTTAATTTGCACTGACCTGTGAAAGAACAGGCCGGGTCAATCTCACTTTTTCCCACTTAAAGAACGTGCTGGCTGTGCAGCTGTCTGGAAACTGCGTGCTGGGGAACCGCCTGTGCCAGGGTCTCGCCCACCTTCTCCTGGAAGAAAAGGTCCAAGCTCCCCTCCCTCACTTGGTCTCCCAGGGATGTCCCGGGACCGAGCCGCAATGCTCCGCGTCTCCAGCAGAGGGCAGCCCCGCCCCCACCTTGGGAAGAGGGTCCCCTGCAGAGGGTACTTCCCGGGGGCACAGCACCCTCAGGGCGCCGCGGGCAGGTCTCCTCCTTGTCACTAGCCTGGCAATTTTGCTCGCCAGGGATGCAGAGACTTCCTCTGGGATGGTCCCCTCTGCCAAGCTGCACCTGCAAGGCTTGCGGGGACCCTGGTTTTATCTGCAGAAGCCGTGCTTGACCCCCACGTTTTTAACACACTCTGCACTTCTCAAGAAGGCATCCCTTAGATGCCCTTAGGAAGAGGATTTCCCTTAGAAATGTGTCAAGAATTGTTCACTCTCTCTGGAAGGACATGCTTAATGGCAACACCCTCGAGGCACGGGGTCCCCACAGCACGCCCGCGGCCCCCGTGCTCACAGAAATCCAGGGGAGCTGCCGCGGCTGCTGCACCCTAGGACGCTGGGACAGCCAGGGGACAGGTGGCTCTTACAGGCCTGCAGCTTCCCTTCTGTGGGTCCTTCTGATCAGGGCATGCAGGCGTCCTCCCAAATTCACACAGGTTGGGTTTTGTTATCAAAGAGTTTTATTTCCAGATAGAAAGGGAACATTGGGTCTGACACTGACGAGACCTACCTGGGAAGAAAGGAAACGTGGGTAGAATGCACGCATACATTCATGCTCACAGACACCACACACCACACACACCCCACACATGCCTCACATAGTCCACACACACCACACACTCACCCCACACACGCCACATGCTCACTTTACACACACACCACACAGGGAAGAAGAAAGGAAATGTGGGTAGAATGCACGCATACATTCATGCTCACAGACACCACACACCACACACACCCCACACATACACCACACACACCCCCCACACGCCACACACACCACACACCCCACACACACCACAGGCTCACATTACACACACTCACACCACACACTCAGACACCCACACTGAGTCCGGTGGGGAAAACAGCTCCACGGTCAGCAGCGCTGCTCATGGGTGAACGAAGCTGGCATTTCCAGGATCTGATTTAGAGCATTTGGTGATACAAAGGCCTCTTTCACTTTTTATTATCTAAGTGTGACCAGAAAACCTGAGTTTCCATACACAGGCGAACAGTGGGGATCCATGGAGCTAGCTGCCTCTGAGCATCCTGGGGCCTGCATGTCCACAGCGGGGACTGGGCCTGCACTCCAGCCACCTTCAGCCAGACCAGGCTGTGCGACTCACAGACGTGCAATCTACAGAGGTGGCTGAGTGGGTCTTGTCCTGCAGGAGTCTGGACCCATTTGAGATTCCTGGATCTCAGGAGAAGAAGCAGACAGACAAGTGGGGCAGCAGCAAGGAGGCCATGGAAGGTTCCAGAACATCGGATAAACAGAGGCGTGCACACATGAACACGTGCCGCCTACCACACTCTTATGGCCTTGATGGGTGGCCTCTGAGTGCTGCAGATTCTAGACAAATCTCAAGAAAAGGGATGTGGGTAGCTAAGGAACTCCGCAGATTCTAGAAAAATCTTGAGAAAAGGGATGTGGGTAGCTAAGGAACTCTGCAGATTCTAGAAAAATCTTGAGAAAAGGGATGTGGGTAGCTAAGGAACTCCGCAGATTCTAGAAAAATCTTGAGAAAAGGGATGTGGGTAGCTAAGGGACTCCATGAAGTTTCTAAGACAAAAGAGACAGGAAGGTTCAACAAACAGGAGGCGCCCCAGCTCATGGCTCCCAAGTAGCAAGCACTGACAACAGCCCTGACTTGTGAGAATGAGTCTGACCAGTCAGCATTCAGTGTGGACACCATAGAATCTCATTTAGCCCCATACCAGGAGGTGCCATCAGGGGGCGGATGTACCCGTCAGGCCGGCCGTCCCCTGGGACACAGGCCCTTCCTCCCGTGCAGGTGACAGACAAAGGCCTGGAGGCTTGGAGATGACCGCCCTCCCCAGGACACCCCTCTGGCCACAGCACACCTGGAGCCTACGTCCTCGGGGTATGGCCATGTGGTCTGGGCCTTCGGGCGCTCCCCTGCCCAGCCATCCCCTTTCTCCAGCCATCACCCCGTTATCAACCCTCATCTATAACATGGGCTTAATAACTGCCTTCCTGCCACAGTGTGGCTGAGAACCAGGGAGGAATGTGTGGAAACCGTCTGCAGCATCGCAGCCTTGCCCCACCAAGCCTGTCCCATCAGCCCCTCAGGGAGCTCGGCTGCTCGGCCCGAGACCCAGCCCCTCCTCCGTGCACTCAGCTCAGCCAGCAGAGCCTGGCGCGTGGGGCGGGGGTGCAAGATTCTCACAAAAGACAAGAGACTGAGGTCAAAACCACAAACCCAACACACAGTGATTTGGGGCTACCAGGACACTGCCATGTCCAGGGCTTTGACCATAGTCCGTCACGAGCCCCCTTCTTTCTGCCCACCAAGACGTCCTGCCCCCGACAGGCCCACCGGTGAGGCTCCCCGCTCCGCCAGCTCCCACCTCAACCCACCAAGTGGACAGAGGTGCCCACCGCTCTCCCTCTCCTCGAGGCATGCCTGCAGAGGCTGGCTGCTGCCAACTGGTGGTTATGTGATATTTATCAGGGGATCATTGTGCTGTTTTCCAGGTCAGGCCGACGTGCTGAGCTCTCAGTTACCAGGCCCAGTGCGCTGTTGTCTTTAAAGACTGAAGAATGAAGGAGAACCTTCACGGTAACGGCCACGGCCGCACTTTCACACCGATGGTTAAACATCTCCTCTGTGTTTTGCCACCTTATGTAAGTGAGGGATACAGAGGCCATATTTAAGGGTATTTGTTTTTACTTGGTGTGTGTTCACTATGACCCAAATGGAAGCAGCAACTACACTGTCTGGTGTGAGGCTGACATTCTCAGCATCTTCCTGGAGGCTGGGATGAACACATCAAATGCGAGACCCCCGCAGCATCCCCAAGTCAGCCTGCAGCTCACCGGCCTGACGCTGCTCTCCTGCCGGCCGCTGGGGAGACACAGAACTGGGCTCCCTACCTTTTCAGAGGACGGAGACCCAGCTCTGCCTGGAACAAAACAAAAAACTGCAGCCCAAGGGAACCATGTTTGCTAACTGGATTTTCTGGTACCTCTGGGGTCAGTTCTCTCCCGGAAAGGGCAGGAGGCGGCCACGCCCCTGGGGCCTGACCACGCCAGAGAGGCCACGTGGACGGGCTCTGCTCCCATGAGCATCAGGCCCCATGCAGACGGCCTCCGCGGCATTAAGAACACAGAAGCCCTGGCACCACAGAGCTCTGCTGATCGAACAGGCAGGCGCAGTGACAGTTTACGCAGGAGAACAGCGGCGCCCAGGCTAAGTCAGATCCCGACTGCTGAGCAACTGGGCCTCCAGGTGGTAACACAGGAAAGAACGGCAGCTTGGGAGCGGAAAAGCTGGATTCGGACCCCAGATCAGATCCGAGGCAGACTCCTGAGCTCCTCGGAGCCGTGATGCTGACAAAGCTCTAACCCCTCAGCAAAGCCACAGGGAACTCAACGATGGCTCCCAGAGACCCTAATTCATCCTGCAGTCACGGGGACCCCACCATGGGGAAACCTCACAGAGACTCTGCCCCGACCCACAATGTCTGCCGGGCTCTGAGCACACGTACCTGGGGATGCTGGTGAGGTAGGTCATGACATTCTGGAACTCCTTGTCCGGAATCTCGCTGAAGGCCGGATAATCAGGGAAGGTGATGACCGGGCTTCCGTCCTGCCCCCGCCCACCTGGGGAGAGACCAGAGGCAGACCCTTAGCTGAGGGCTCCACGCCCCTGAGGGCTCCACAGATGTCGGCCCATTTTCATCAGCACCCAGTATTTCAGTTAAAACTGAGGCATGTTCTTCATCGTTACATAATTTTTATTTGAAAGAAATGTGTGCTGCTTGAAGAAAATATTTGGAAAGTACACAAAAGTGATGTGAATTTAGACAATCACTCGTTATTTTGGCCACCATGGGACAGCTACCGTGACAATTCAGCATGTTGCCTTCCAAGCCTTTTTCTATGGGCTTTTTTAACGTTGTTGAGGTGATACTGCATAGAGAAGCTTGTCTCCTGCCTCCTTCCTGACACTGAGAACAAACTGTTTCCATGCTTTTAAACTATGTAACCATTATTTTAAATGTTGCATAATCTTCCACATACGCATGTGCGCTAATAATCTGCCTAACTGTACTGTTTGTGGGTATCCTCTAGCTTCTCCGACATTGGCGCCTTTTAAACAGTTCAGTTCCAAAGGGCTCCATTCGAACATTGACTTTGGAGTCACACAAGCTGGGCTCCAGGTCTGCCTGCTGGAGCCGGCCACTGACCCAACCCTGCCACGCTGCCTTGGCCGGATGGAGTCCATTTCTCTCCCCCAAGCCTGGGTCTGGCCCTGCGATCTGTTTTGCCCACAGGACTCAGCGGAAGTGAGCTTGGGACTCAGGACCCTGCAGCTGCCCTCTCATGCCCTGTAGTCACTGGGCAGGTGGTCCCACGACCCTGCATCCACCTGCTCTGAGGAGGCCCAGTACCCAGGGTTGAGGGTGGGCTTTGTGAAAGGGCAGGGAGGTGGAGGTGCGGGACTGCAGCCCCCAGGACCTTCCAGCCCGGCCGCCATAGAGGACACAGCTGAGCGAAGGACCCAGTCAGTGCCCCGTGGAGTGAAGAACCACCTGGCTGAGCCCTTTTGGAACTCCTGAGCCACTAAATGAAGAATAAATCTGTAAAATAGGGCTTTTCAAGCTAACTAAGTTTAGGGTAGCTTTTTATGGAGAACAGATAATGGTGGGTTCGCCACCCCCTCATCCACATCCTCAGTGAGAAGACCCAGGGTGCACACAGCCTACGACAACTGCAGCTTTGTCTCTTAACAGTGACAGTCCCCCGCCGCCTCGCGCCCCCCACAGCCACTCCAGCTTCCGGAACTTCTGCTTCTGGGTCTTGGCCAAGCCCAGCCACGCCAGGCAGGGCGGCTTTACCATCCAGTGGTCCTGACGCTGGGCCTGCGAGGCTCCCTGTGGGCGTCTCCTCAGCACAGGGCTCCGTGGCCTTCTCCCGAGAGCCCGTCCAGCCCTTGTCGGCACCCCTCAATGGGATGTGACTCATTATCTGACACGACTGTTCTCACTTCGGCCAGGACGCCACACAAGCATATCTTTTCTCCGTAGCTCCTTCCTAACCTCCTTTGAGGGCTCATGCCTCGAGCCCATCCCAGCTGCTGAGTCTGTTAGAGGGCTGAGCCGAGGGGTGTCCACACACCGTGACGGCCCCGCTTCACCTGGGACAGCTCAGTCCCTGCAATGCTGGATTCTAAGGAGCCCCCGAATGGGAAGGCCGCTGCAGGGTCTGGCTCCACGTGCTCTGAGGACTTCTGTCCTCCAGACTCTCCCAGCCCTCGAGGGCTCTTGACCTCTGCCCCCGTCTCTGGTGGCACACAATGTCCCATGCAGTACTCAATAGAACGTGCCTGTCACTCACTGACAAACCTTTCATCATTGTTAATTCTCACTTCCTCTCGGAAAATTCCTCAGATCCCAACGATAAGAGGCCGTGGAGTGAACACTGCAGCCCTGTGTCCTGTGCAAGTACGACAAGCCTCCCTCCCCTCAGCCGCTGCCGCGGTGGGGGCTCAAAGCCCCCTGGGATGTGGCTCACGCACGTCTCAGCTTCACACAGCACCTACCACAATGATCAGGAGCTCGTGGCAACTTTTCAGCCGCCATTAAAGGTAAGAGCGTTCTGCCCAGACAAGGCGAGGCGAGCCGCACGCCCCAGTTACAAGGTGGATCATGGAAACGGCTGCAGCCTGCGCCTGCCTTTCATGAGACAGATGGTGGAAACGGTCGCAGCCTGCGCCTGCCTTTCCTTTCCCTGAAACGGGGCCTGGGGGGAACGTTCAGGGCCAGAAGCTTCCAGCACCACCCAGAAGCCTATGTGTGTGGCGTGACACCGACGGCAGCTGGGGGCAGACCCTGCCTGTGTGCGAGACCCCGAGTCCCTGTGCAAATGGGCGTGGGCCATGGCATGAGGACCCCTGGACGGCGGGGGTGGGTGGGAGGGAGAAGCTGCTCCTTGGGGGACACTGGCTGTGGAGGGCCCAGCTAGGAAGAGGAGCGGATGCAACGAGATTCCCTCATGCCCAAACGTGGAGGCAGCCTGGGAGCTTGGAGTGGACGGTGGACACAGAGGTGGACAGTGGCTCCCTCTCAGCACTGGCTGGCCCACCCACAGCGTGGAGGTGGCATCTGGGAGCTGCTGCCTCACTGGAACCACAGAGACCGGGGACCCCCAGAGGCCAGCCTAAGCCACAGGGTCGAGGGTGCAGTCAGCAGGGCAGCCTTGGGGGCAGGAGCTATCCACAGGAAGACCTGGAGCCTCCAGCTGCCCAGGGGAGAGGGTGGGGGCCAGGTGACCCGGAGCTGAAATCGCCCGGGGGCCTGGCCTGGGCCGCACAGCCTGGTTCAGTTGGTAGCTGGTGCTGGTCTCAGGCTGCTGCTACCCTGGGTATCTCTGAACTCTCTGTGCTCCACCGCAGCCTCAATGGAAAGCAAAGACCCTGTTCTTTCTTCCCAAGCCAGGAGTGGAAATCCCAGTCTGTCCACTGAGATTGAAAAGCAGGCGCCAAAGCCTGCAGGTTATGAGGCTGCAAAACACCGCTGGACGCGGAGCTGGGGGCACAGCCCCTCTCTGGAGAAACCCTCCCCATCAAGGTGGGCAGTGCCAGGACCCTGCGGGGCCAGTGGCACCAAGAACAGGCTCTACTTCTGCATCTGCACCCAGCCTAGTAACTGGAGTCCGGCTGAACGTTGCAGAGGACAGAGGACTCCGAAGCTCCTCTGTGGTTCAGAACAGCACCCTGTCCACACAGCACCAGGGGCAGCCTCCGCTCCCCACCCACGTCCAAAAGCCACTGTCCTGGCTAAGACCTGTCACACCTGCACGTGAACTCTTGCACCCAAGCAACTGGGCCTGCATCCACTCGCTAGGGGCAGAAGGCAGGTGCAACTCCCTCTCATCCCCACCACCAGAAAGAAGTGTGGTTCCTATGGGATCTGCTTTAGTGTGAGATACACACTCAGTTTAATACACACACAGCTACACACACACACAGCTACCTATACACACATACATGTACATATACACACACAGTTACACACACAGCTACTTATAAACACAGACACACGTACACAGCTATACACAGATACGTGGCTACACATACAGCTAGACACACACCTACACACACGTATACACAGCTACACACACATGCATGTGGATGTGTAGGTATGTATATGTACATATATGTACAAACATACACACCTATACATACATGGATATACACACACACAGCTACACACACATACATAGCTACCATACAGATACACAGCTACACATACACACACATACACATCTACAAGTACACACATATACACATACACACACATACACACTACACATACACACATCTACACATACATATACACACTACACATACATACATGTAAACATACATAGCTACACATTCACATGCACACACACTTTATATACACACATCTACACATTTACACTGTTGTGGACGGGATATTTGTCTTCCCCCGAATTCACGTGTTGAAATGCCGACCCCCACGGGGACAGTGCTGGGAGGTGGGGCCTGTGGGCGGTGAGGAGGCTGTGGGAGTGGGGCTCCCGTGGATGGGATCCTGTGGGCTTGCTCTGCTCGCCTGGCCACATGAGGACAGTGAGAAGGCGGCAGTCTGTAAATCAGGAAGTGAGCCCTCACCAGGCAGCACATCTGCCGGTGCCTTCATCCAGGACTTCCTGCCCCAGAACCAAGAGAAATAAACTCCTGTGGCTTAAACCACTCAGTCTAGGGGACTTTGTCACAGCAAGCAGCCTGAGCTGAGACACACAGGTAGATACACACATGCACACACATCCTGGGCAGGAGGCGTCATGATGGCCAAGCCGGGTGACCAAGGGTGTGACAACTCACACGTGTGTCCTGCTTCGTTTTCTCCATGGACATGATGCACCTTAGGGACACCCTCTTGTGTGATGCATCGGCCCAGACATGGCTTTGGAAACTCACTCACGTGAGCTGCTTAGGAATGAAAGCATTCCTGTGGTTAATTTACTATGACAGCTGTATCCTAAGTTAACTGTCGGGTAGAAAAATCTTAAAATAAGAACTAAATAAAAACCTCCTCCTGCCAGTGTGGAGATGACATCAAGAAGGCGTCACATTCTGAAACTAGACACTACATAGCCACGCGGAGCTCCTACCTGGACAGGATGCGTTTGTCAACACTGCTCATTTATGGCAGTGACTCACACCGTCAACACCCCTCGGTTATGGCTCGCATTTTCACACAGGTTGTTGGTCTGTCTGGGCGGCCATGACAAACCACCATAGGCCTGGAAGCCCAAACAACAGAAATTTATCTCACAGCTCTGGCCAGGTAAGTCCAAGATCAAGGCGCCCATAGACTTGGTGTCTGGTGACGGCGGCTTCCCCATTCAGAGGTCTCCCTGAGGCATGGCCACGCTGCGGAAGGAGATCTGGTCTCTTCAGCCCCTTATAAAGGCACTGATCCTACCTGGGAGCTCCACCTTCACGACCTAATCTCCTCCCAAAGGCCTCACCTCCCCAAACATCACCTCCGGGGTTAGGGTTTCAACATCTGAATTTGGAGGGACACAAATGTTTATCCCATAGCAACTGGTTGGAGGTCGTGCAACCACTGGATTCCTTGAAGCAGGTCCAGAAAGGAGCACATGGGACTCCGCCCAAACCTAACGGGATTCCTGTCTCCGTCTCATGACTTTGATTCTCTGCAGAACACCCGGGGCCACCCCAGTGACCTTCTGTCCATTTCTGTTTCTCTCCAGCAAGGGCAAACCCTCATGGGCAGGGAACATTTGTCTGTCTGTGGCTGAAGCCTGGGTGTCAAAAAGCCGTCGGCCTCAGGGAGCGCAGGATCGGATCAGTCCTCCCAGGTTGGAGCAGCCGTTGGGCCTTGGTGAGTGTAGACTGAGCTTCGGGTCTGGTAGCCGGAGCCTCAGACCATGTGCCAGGGAGACTCCAGGGTCCTTCCCCACTTCGAATCCCTCTCTCAGGACTGCCCAGGCAGGTGCCATGCTGGAGCCCTGCAGCTCACCTGAGAACTATGGCTCAGCTGCACAAACACTTAATCCTTAGGACGAGATGTAGGCTGGGACCAAAATCAAAATGGGGTGGGATAAGGGGCAAGGCAGGAGGGGCTTGTGCAGTGAGTGCTTGGGGAAGGTGAGGAAAGGAGAAGAGACGAAGGTCTCCAGTGTTCTTCCCGGGAGGAGAGCACAGGCCAGGGGGAGGGTCTCCTAAGTCTGCCCTGTCTCCACACAGCTGAGGCTGCCTGGACATGGGATGGAACAATCCTGTCAAATCCAGGTCCCTGGATGGCTGATGGCCACTTCTGACCATGCCACATTCCCATAAAAGCAAAACGAAATTCCCAAGAGCTGCCTGGGCAGTGGGAGGGGGGCCGCCGTCCGCTGCAGGGAGTGAGACACACAGTGCCGGCGGCCTCTGCGTTCTGGGCACGGCCTCCATTTCAGCTTTGTGGTTTTCACTGGTGGCAAGTCTGTTCTCAGCGTTTTTCACTTCAGATCATAAGTTCCTCAGTGGTAAATTCTCCTGCCCTGTTTTTAGCTCTTGCTGATGGTCGGCAAGTTGAAGCATCTTTTCTAGGATGACACAAGGACTGAGTTCTGAGCCCACGACCTCCTCGGGGCCTGCTCTGACTGCCACGCCAGGGGACACGCCATTGCCTCTGGGTTTGGAGCACCCATGCACCTCCCCAACCCTCAGCCTTCAGTAAGAAAGAGTCAAATGGCTGACTCACGGGAGGCAGCTCTGCCCGGAAGGACAAGAATAATCAAGAATTTACATGTAGGATATTTCCTGATTTTACACCCAATTCCTTGTTCCTCAAATATCAGAAAACTAGAGGGGACAGTAGGGTGGCAGGTCTCGTAGCTTCAGGGTTAAGCGAAGCGCTTTTGGGGCAGATGTCACTGTGAGTAGAGGGTGTGGATTACGAGGGACGCAGGCTGAACTGGGAGCTGCTGTCTGCGGATGACAGACACAGAGTCCAGGTGTGACTTCTGCAGCTCATCCTGACTTTGGGCGGCAACGTACAGGAGTCCGGAGCCCCTGAGGTTTATGCGTCCCTCACTTGGCCGCCTTCCAAAAGCTGCCTCATTTGGATCCAGGATCTGGACAGAGCTGTAGCGTTCTGCGTGGCACCTGTGCATCTACAGGCAACGGAGGGAGAAGAGAGGGGACTGCACATGTCACGGGGGCAGTCCTGGCTCCACAGCAGACAGCACAGGGCTGGAGCGAACGTCCTCAGGGAGGGGAAATCAGCAGGGCAAGTGGAAAGAAACGCAGTCTCCTCTTGAAAAGGAAAACTCGGAGCCGTTCCTTCCTGACATCTTTAGTTTTTTGCTCTGGCACTTCATGGAGGCCATTCCAGGCATCCAAAGACCAGGGAATTAAGCAAAAGTCCACGCAACAGGCTGGGGCGTCGACCTGTGGGCTCCAGCCACAATGAGGGGCCTCACCCAGCTGGGCCCCAGCCCCACGGTGGTCAGTGTGCAGGACTGGCGGGCGGGGGAGTCTGTGTTTCCTTCGATGGAGCAAGACAGGGAGAGCGAGTCCCATGGGTGATGCTGGGGCAGGAGGGGAGCCCCACTTGGGGGCAGCTGTCAAGACAGCAAACCTCTGAGCCAGATTTACCCTGGGTCCAAGGCGGCCCCTGAAAGGCACGTCCACTCCCTGTCCCAGGAGCCTGTAAATGTGACTTTGTTTGGAAAAGTCTTTGCAGCAGAGGTAACAAAGTTTTCAGGCTGAGACCATAATGGATTATACGGTGGGCCCTAAATCTCGTGATGGGTGTCCTGGGAGAAAGGCAGAGGGGCTTTGAGGCAGAAGAGGAGATGCTGATGTACAGGTGAGGCGGCTGCCTGAAGACGCCAAGGGACACCAAGGAACACCTGTGTCCCCAAAGCAGGAGGAGCCTCCGGAAGGGGCACAGCCCCACAGAACCTGAGAGACGAGCCCCAGTTGTTTCGGTCTCCCAGTGCATGGCCTTTGTCATGAGGACACAGAAGGGGGCTTCATGGCAGGAACCCGGAGTGCAGGCACAGCCTCAGGACACAGCTGTGCCGGACGCGGTGAGGAGGGGACGGGGCAATTGGAAACCCACACACCCGAGGCTGCCACGGACTTTATCCAAATCCGCGCACATCTGCAGGAGAAGCGCCAGCCGACACTGATCCGTCTCAGACGTGGTACTGCTGCTACGACCTGGATCCTGAGAACAGTGTGGCGTGCCCAGGGTCCCACCCCAGATGGGCCCATGGCTGAGCCCTCAGTGCATGGCTGTGAGGCTGGGTGCACCTCTAGAAGCCGGGAGGCAGCCGTGAACAAGCCCAGCCCTCAGGAGGGACCCGCCACACACAGGAGGATGCAAGGTGGTGTAACAAAGGGGGCGGAGCAGAGCGCAGGTGAGGAGGGAGAGGGCTTGGCCGAGGGCGTGCCTCTGAGCAAGGGCCTGAGGGGCCGGGCCAGCCACGAGCCCCACGGAAGAAATTCACTGCATGGAGAGGGCCGGCTGTGCAAAGGCCCCGAGGTTGGCGGGAGGCAGGGGGATGGGGAGGCAGCCTGCCTCCAGGGGGTGGGCAGGAGACGAGGCGGGGGCAGCAGTACCACAGGGGACTCCAGCTTATATTCCAGGAGGGAGAGGAGCCGACGGAGGCTTTGGTGTGGTTCCCAAGACCACTGACGCTCAGGTACTTATCAGCTTGCGGGTCTCTGCTCAGGGTCTCTGGGCCCATGTGGAGGGGCTGCTGGGCTGTGATCCTGAGCCCAGTCTCTCCAGCTCCCCCAGGGGCTTGGCAGAGCTCTGCCCCCAGCTGCAGTGTTGAGGCCCCGGGTTCCTGGCGGCTGCCCGTGGGATGGCTCTTGTCCTGGTCAGGCAGCCTCTGCCTCCTTCAGGGCCACCCAGAGAACCCCCTTGTGTCAAATCCTTCTTGCACCTGGGATCTCTCACGCCAGGAAGAGCCCTACCTCTTCTAAGGGCTTAGCTGATTGGGTCAGGCTCACCAAGGAAGATCTTAAAGTTAGCTGATTTGGGGCCTTAAATTCATCTGCAAAATCCCCTCACAGAGCTCCTGGGCTGGCGTCTGAGGAACGATTGAGAAAAGGTGGGTGGCTGGGGCCGTCCTGGGACTTTGCCCTCCCAGGCACCGCTGGGGTGGGGGCACTGCCTGGCAACTGGAGGAAGGTCAAGGCTGGAGGTCCAGGTCGGGGCCCTCCTGGTGGCAAAGCTGTGAGCCTCTTTGGGGTCATGAACGGGGCGGGGAGAGGCTGGGGATGCAGGAGGAACCGGCAGAAACCATGGCGCCTCTCCTGAGCCATCACCACGCCTGGTCCCCGACACAGGGGGATTGGAGCCCTTGTCCCCTGGGAGTTTTCAGTTCTCCAGAGACCCCCTGCTTTCTCTCCTTCCTCCTCCTGGGCCACTTGGCCATGGAAAGCAGGGACTGAGTCACTGGTCAGCTCTCCTCCTCCTCTGGCCATCATGTTGCTGGCTGTCTCTTCGATTTTGGTCACATAAAACTCACCAGCTGCACCTCGCAGTCAGCCTCCCTCAGACCCCAAGGCCCGGCCTGGGGCGCGGGCTGGCTCTGTAGGTGCAGGTGCGGGATGGAGGCCCCACTGTGCCAGCCATGGATTGGGGGCCGGGATGCTGATGGGAATGCAGAGGGGCAGAGGCTGAGCTCCCAAGAGCACCACGTCCTCGGCATCGGGGCACCCTCCTCAGCATCGGGGCACCCTGATGGTCCAGGGCACCCTCCTCAGCATCAGGGCACCCTGATGGTCCAGGGCACCCTCCTCGGCATTGGGGCACCCTGATGGCCCAGGGTGGGCACACATGTGCATGGTGTTTTTTCTGACGGGTCCTGTTGGGCAGATTTGTTCACATAAGAACGGCATCTGCACAGCTCGGGGCCACTGCAGGTGCCCTTGCTGTACCCACACGGGTGCTGGGAGCCTCACTATGTCCCCATGGCTGCAGACACCACCTTCACAGGTGTGCCAGACGCAGGGCTGGAGGCCACAGTGGATAGAGGCGTGGACTGAGAGGTGCCCAGATGCAGCAGGAACTGGGGTTCACTGAGGCCCATGGGCTCGGCCACCCACACACCACTCCATCTGTCCCTGGAGGCTGCCGACAGGGGTGCCCAGGCCACATCCCCCTGGGGACCCTGACCCTCCTCCACCCACCCCTTCCCAGTGGCCGTGTGCCAACTGGCATGGAGCTGCCCACTTCACAGAGATGGGGAGAGCCGCCAGGTCACAGGTCAGACCCAAGGCAGTGAATACACGGCCCCTCGCATGACCCTTCCCAGCGCCAGCCCGGGCCAGGCCACAGGGGCTGCTCAGCCCACACCTGGCCCCAGACCCCTCCCTCTCCACCCCATCCCGGCTTCTGGAACTCACCGGACAGGTAAGCAAAGCGCTTCTTTAGCTGGTCCTGGATGTCGGCAGCACAGAGCGGGACGATGTCCTGGTGCATGATTTCATCTGCACAGAAAGAGCAGACGGCATGCGTCAGTCCCAGGAAGCTGCCTCACCCTGCAAGTGCCCACCCGATCCCACGTGGAGCTGGCACATCCACAGGCACCTACGGGAGCGGCGTCACGTGGCTGGAAAAAGGCTTTTCAGTTTCCAATACGTAGAGGGCTTTGTTTCTCAGCACACAAAAGCTGTGTGTCGAGTGATTCACAATTAATTTTGAAAGTGTGGTATAAGAGGTTCAGAGAAAGGGATTGAGAGACAGAGAGAGGGAGGGACAGAGAGAGACCTGGGCAGAGGGGAGGCAGGGGAGCAGTGGGAAAAGGCTTGGTCCTGGCTCCTCGGATAAATACGCTTTGGTCTAAGTCCCACCCACATCGGGGAAGATGTTCGGGCGACCCCTGCCCTGCACCTGTTGCAGGTGCAGTAACTTGTGGCCCAGGAGGAAAACCTGGCCACGGAATGGGCCTCTGCCTCCGCACACACGGGACCCTTGGGGGTCTGTGCCACATCCCTGGCCTCGCCATTAGACGGACACAAATGAGGCAGGATGGCAACAGCAGGGTCGACCCCCGCACCCATCCCCCCACCCAGCAGGTTCCAGATGGGTCTGGACGCACTGCAGCACCTGCAGCCACCAGGCCAGCACTGGCTGGGAGCACGGGGGGAGCATGGGGCCAGCACCAGCCGGGAGCACTAGGCTAGCATTAGCTCGGAGCATGGGGTCAGCACCAGCTAGGAGCATGGGGCCAGCACCAACCAGGAGCACTAAGCCAGCATCAGCTCGGAGCATGGGGCCAGCACCAACCAGGAGCACTAGGCCAGCATCAGCTCGGAGCACGGGGTCAGCACCAGCCGGGAGCACGGGGCCAGCATCAGCTGGGAGCACAGGGTTAGCACCAGCTGGGAGCATGGAGCCAGCACCAGCTGGGAGCACAGGGCCAGCAAGACCCTCCAGGGAAAGCTGTACGGACTGACAGGCTGGTGGTCTCCGCCACAGAGCGGCTGCCAGGCCACTGTGCCTCGGGGACACTGACCACTGACCACGGAGTAGAAGACACGATTTCTGGCCAACGCTCTCATCATATAGCCACATTTGCAGTCTTGAACATCCACACAATTTCTCTCTAAAAGATGCAGGACTCACGCTAATGACCTGAGAATGGCTTAAATGCTCAATTTTTCCATACCTGAGGACCCAGGCCACTAACAGCCTGAAGATATGGGACAGAGGTGTTTGTACCTGGAAATTCCCAGCAGAGGCTGCAAGATAATATCTACCTGGCATCAGACTTAAATCTTGCTCTTCCAGTCTTGCAGACAAACAAGTGTAAACACGGGACACAGTGGAACACAAAGGGGCCCCTCCTGGGCCGTGCTGGCTGCGGCCCTGCCAGCTACGGGACTGCTTTGCCTCCAAGCCAGAGACAACCCTGGTGTTGGGGGGGAAGCGGCGGGGCCACGGTGTCACGGGAGCTGCCAGAGCCAAGCAGATGTCAAGGCCCTTCCACAGAGCCTTTCAGGGCGAGCTCAGGGCACAGACCCATTCCCAGTGCACAACCACGTCTCAGCAATGGCTTCTTTTATGGGAGAAAGACAGAAACAGTCAAGTAGTAAAGCGTGAAATACTATCTTATGCTCCTGGCACAGTGACTTCCACTGGCGCACACCTCTCTGGAATGTGTGTCTGGTGGAGCCGACGGCAGCCTAGACCGCGCAGTTGGACGTTCAGATTTTACAGTAAGTTTTTCTCTCTCACCAGGAGCGACTGTAACCTGAGAGGAAACCAGGAGGCACTGTCCTCAAATCCAACACCTGCTCATCCCAGGAGAAGCACATCGCTGACACAGAGCACAGGGGAAGGGTCTCCCTGGAGTTTCGAGAAATTCTGGGAGCTACAAAAAAGACTGTGGATACTGTGAGCTGGCAGGTTCATCACGGGGGGACGGTTTGGAGGGAGGTGCCAAGGTCGGTGATGGCTGCAGGATGCTGGTGACCCAGGCTCACTGGGGCCACAAATGGGGAAGCATCAACCCACGTCTGTGGCTCCCTCTCTGCACCTCAACTTCCAGACGCTGTCGACCGCGAGAGTCGGGCATCGATGTGGACACTTCCACCATGATTCCCAGACTCTGTTCTGGCAGCTCTGAGAGGCAGCGTGTTTGGCCCGTTCCCTACGCGCTCGGGTGTTCTTGACCCGGCTCTGGACCTCACCGGCGCCTGCTCTGGGGCCCTGCTGACAGCAGATGTCTTTCCCGTGTGTTAGAGATGGATGGACACTGCCCGCTCTGAGACAGTGGTGCGTGTAGGTGTGAAGCTGCCTCTGGGACAGGCTGCCCACTGCAGCCTCCTCGTCCACCCCTCCAGGGGCTGCCACACGCTCAGAGTTCCTCGGATGGGCGAGGTGCGGGCCTGGGGCCCTTGCTCAGCCGCTCCTCTTGTGGCCAGTCTGACCCCACTCAATTTCCTATTGAGATGCCACCTCAGAGAGGCCTTTCTCCACCTCCTCGCCAGGCAGGGGCCCTCACGGCAGCCTGCACCCTCCATGGGCGCCCGCAAGCCCCCACTCAAGGCTGCAGGGACCATGCCCGGGGTTCCCCACCCTCCCCACAGGGCCTGGCCCAGCAGCTGCCCCTGCTAACGTAGCGGAGTAAGGGAGGGGTGCCTTCCCAGAGCATCCTGTGGAATCCAGTGCCAAGGCCCCGACCCCTCACAGGCGGGTTCCACTCTCTGGGCATCACAGGCCCGTGGGGGGCAAAGCAACACCTGTCCACCATCCGCACTGCAGTGTCCACCGTCCACACCACCCGTCCACCGTCCGCATCGCAGTGTCCACTGTCTGCATCGCAGTGTCCACCATCCACACCACCTGTTCACTGTCCACACCACCTGTCCACTGTCCGCATTGCAGTGTCCACCATCCACACCACCTGTCCACCATCCACACTGCAGTGTCCACCGTCCACACCGCCTGTCCACCATCCACATCGCAGTGTCCACCATCCGCATCGCAGTGTCCACCATCCACACCACCTGTTCACTGTCCACACCACCTGTCCACTGTCCGCATTGCAGTGTCCACCATCCACACCACCTGTCCACCGTCCACACTGCCTGTCCACCATCCACACCACCTGTCCATCATCTGCACTGCAGTGTCCACCGTCCACACCGCCTGTCCACCATCCACACTGTCTGTCCACCGTCCACACCACCTGTCCACCATCCGCACTGCAGTGTCCACCATCCACACCAACTGTCCACCATCCACACTGCAGTGTCCACCGTCCACACCACCTGTCCACCATCCACACTGCCTGTCCACCATCTACACCACCTGTCCACCACCCGCACTGCAGTGTCCACCGTCCACACCACCTGTCCACCGTCCGCACTGCAGTGTCTGCCTGCTGGCAGCCCCCAGTGCCTCTGGATGCTGGGCCAGGACAAACTCTAAATATTGTCCCTCAGATCAAAGGCCTCATTTTGGGTTTGAAAAGTAGGGTTCCCCCTGTGCGTGATCAGAAACTGCACACAGCTAAGCTCATACAAATAAACTCTAAAATATCACTACATCTGAAGTGGTCACCGGCCTCTCTGTGAACCTGAAGAGGCCTGTGGACGCTCTCTGACCCACATCAGAGTGTTGGCCTTCTCCCGTTCTTCATGGAGGCCTTCTGCAGGCGGGGCCCCGGGATTTTCAGGGCACTGGGTGTTTCTTCCGTTTATGTGTGTAAGTTTTCATTCTTCCTGATTTTTTGAACCCACTCAAGAATGATGGGAAAATCTGCCCTTTATGATCATAGTTTCTTTAAAAGTTCCAATCTACTTAATTTTGTAGCCATAAGACTAAGAAGCGCATGGAAGAACAATGGTAGCCACTGGGTTCAGGAGACAGGTCCCCCGAGGAGACGCAGGCAGGCGAGCGTGACCTCTGTGGGGCTCCGTGCTGTCAGATGGCTGGGAGGTGGTGGGCCCCTGACCTGTCTTTGCCACCCAAGGCCAGGCCAGGCCCAGCTCCCTCACTGAGCCCTGCCCCAGCCAACTCCCCAGTGATGACCCCATGGCTCGGAGGCGGGTCTGAGAGGGGAGGGTTAGGGCCTCACGTCTGAGGCCGGGCAGAGGTTGCCCCGTCCATTCCCCTGCCATGCGGGCAGAGGCAGCCCCGTCCATTCCCCTGCCGTGCGGGCAGAGGCTGCCCCGTCCATTCCCCTGCCGTGCGGGCAGAGGTTGCCCCGTCCATTCCCCTGCCGTGCGGGCAGAGGTTGCCCCGTCCATTCCCCTGCCACGCGGGCAGAGGCAGCAGGTGGGGCCGACGAGGGGGTGGCCAGGCCTGCCCCTGCCCATCCCCAGCACCAACCACAGCAGCCCCACCTGGGAGGGCCGATCTCTTCTGGCCACTATGGGGACGACGTGGTGAGATTTCCCAAGCGTGGGAAGGGCAGAGGTGCCCTTGGCTCACCTGATACACAGGTGAGGCCCCACCACCGAGTTTTCCTCACAGAAACAGGGTCCTGGCAATGGCAGTCCAGGGAGGGGGACCATGTGTCTATCTTTAGATCTCTTTGTTCCAACAAAACCAGACGACTGAAGCAAACTTCCTTCCTCTTGCAAGTTGACTCAAAAGCTTGCTTTATTTGAGGACAATTTCATCCTGAAAACCAGGAGTGGGGTGTAGGGGGTGGGAGGGCGGCCAAGACATCTGAGCAGCATCCCAGGCACCCCTTCCAGCCCAGGGTGACCTCGAAAGCAGCAGAGAGAACAGGGATGGGAGCTGGGTGGGCCCTGGAAATCCTCTCACTGTGGGGGTGGCGGGGGTGGGGGGTGCACCGTCACAGGTGGAGTTGGGTGGGGCCCTGGAAACCCTGTCTCGGTGAGGTGTGGAGGGGGTGCGCTGTCACAGGTGGAGGTGGATAGAGCCCCAGAAACCCTCTCACGGTGAGGTGTGTGTGTGGGGGGGTGAACTGTCACAGGTGGAGCTGGGTGGGGCCCTGGAAACCCTGTCTCGGTGAGGTGTGGGGGGTGGACTGTCACAAGTGGAGGCAGCAAGGCAGCTCCTGGCAGCAGGAAGAGGCCCAGGTGCAGCAGGAAACCCCGTCCCTGGTGCTCACTGGTGACCGTGGGCAGAGGAGAGGACAAGGCTCTCCACACAGCAGCCTGGGGTCGTGGGGTACAGTCCATCTTTTGCCAATTGTCTTCTTTTATTTATTCTGGCAAAAAGCCCATTCCCAAAGACTTCTGCATCCTGTCCATCAGACAGGACAGTCGTGCCTTTTCAAAATCCAAGGCTGAGCGTCAGATGGGATTACGTCACCAGATCGTCCGGCCGGAGGCCTTCCCCAAGCCCATCCATGAGGATCCCCAAACCCAGGAAGAGCAGGGCCGCAGAGCAGGGCAGTAAGAAGAAACGCAGGCCACAAAATCAGAACAAAATCTAAATTCAGTAAGGAGGATGCTTGAAACCACAGCCTTCAGATAAAGACACCCCAGGAGGCCAGCGCCCCTGTCCCCTCCAGACAAGCTCCTGACACCGTGTGGGTCAGGGAGGAGAACCAGGATGCCCTGGGGGCCAGCGCTCCATCCCTGCCATTGGGACAAAAGGGGCGTCCACACCTCTGTTTGTGATGTGTGTTAAAGGATCCGTTTGATTTTGCATTCTCGATGTTTAAGGTTTATCCTGACTTCGTTGGCAGAATTCTCACTTACATTAAATCTCAAATATTTTTAACGAGCCATTCGCTAATGGGTTAGGTATAAATATTTCATGCCACATACACAGTGACTTAAATCACATGGTTCACTAACTATTCTTTTTCTGATCTCAGAAAGCTTAACCTTTACACATTTTAAAATAAAAGGCCCTGCCAGAAAAGATGGTCAACAGAAGTGGTGATCAGGGAAACCCCGCTCCAACCTCGGGGTGTCATCTCAGACCCACAAAACCAACTGGCAAGGGCCAGGAGCCGGTGGACTCCCACGTGGGGGGCAGGTGTCAGTGCACAGCCGCCCCGCAGAACCCTCTGGACGCCCTTTGGAGTGAGACGGTTTGCGCCTCGGGCAGGGAGGACATGCACACCTGCACTTGGCCAATCTCCTCTGGGGGCCGTCTCCAGAGCTTCGCTCTCTACTCTCCACACTGCCTCACCCGCTTCGCTCTCCACTCTCCACACTGCCTCACCCGCCGGCCCGCAAGCCCTGGGGGTCTCCAGAGCTGCGCTCTCCACGCTGCCTCGCCCGCAAGCCCTGGGTTCTCTGATGCAGGCGGGCATAAGAATCCCCTGGAGCGTGTCCTCAGCACACGTGGGTGTGTTGTTTGCGACCAAGCTCCTGCCTAGACCCCAACAGATCAGACTGAAAATCAAAACGAAGTCCCCACGCTCCAAGGGAAACTGAGTTGTTATTGGACCTTGGAGAAAACAGGAGACAGAGGAGAGGCCAATCTTCCAACCAGGCCAGGCTCTGTCTTCCTCCGTGTGGTCACGGAGGTCTCTCTTTTTGTTGTTCTTGTTCTCAACTTGTTTAATATGTAAAAGGACAATCAAAACAGTGGTCAGAATTTCCACTTTTGATACATTCTTAGGATACAGCCCATGCAGAAAGTATCACTTCAAATAGATGAAGAATTACTCAACTTTTTCTGTCTCGAAGACAGTTTGCTTAGATTTTAAAAAGACTTAATTCCATGAGTTACGGCAGTGAATTTAATCATGAGAATTAAATATAAAAACGTGGAGGCTCTGAGCTGCCCGCAGAGGTGGGACTCCTAAGAGGGTGACTGCTGGAGTCCAGGGGCTGAGACACAGCCACTCACAACATTACCGTTCCCCTGTAACAAAGGGTTAAGACTTTACCATAACTTAATTATACATTCATTATGGTGCTTTAAAACAGTCAAGCTTAAATAAATTCTTCACACTGTCAAAAAGATACACGTACTTGGCCGGGCACAGTGGCTCATGCCTATAAATACCAACACTTTGGGAGGCCAAGGTGGGCAAATCATTTGAGGTCAGGAGTTCGAGACCAGCCTGGTCAACATGGCAAAACCCCCTCCCTACTAAAGATACAAAAATTATCTGGGCATGGTGGCAGGTGCCTGTAGTCCCAGGTACTCAGGGGGCTGAGGCTGGAGAATCTCTTGAACCTGGGAGGTGGATGTTGCTGTGAGCTGAGATTGTGCCACTGCACTCCAGGCTGGGTGACTGAGCGAGACTCCATCTCAAAAAGAAAAGAAAAGAAAAGAAAAGATACACACACTAAAAACCCACTTAAGCACAAAGTTTGTCACGTGACAGCTCTTGGTCTGGGCCACACGCGTGTGCAGGGATCTTCTGCTTCTTCAAGCTTGATGTAAGTCTGGCAATCACCTAATGTGAAACTGATCCTTATGACACAGAGCCACCTGAAGTGGCCAGTCGGTCACGTTTCTCCCGCCGACTCCCCAAGCTTACAAAGGACAGTGACTGAGGCCACCGAACCGTGTTTGCTCAGTTTCTGCTTTCTTCAGCCCTGTCCGTACAGCCGGCCCCGCACTGCGTGTTTCACTGGAGCTCTTATTCTAGTTCATGGAATGAAGTGCTGCCCCACTCTAGAATCGCCAGCACAGCCCAGTGAGATCTTTAAATTACGCGGATTGCAATTTGATCTTCTGGCAGGTATTTCCTACCTCTCTGCCTCACGGTGGCCATGGCCCACTCAAGCGATTTCAGAACCACGATGCAGGGGTCTCAAGGTTAGGCTCCCAGATGACGCGGACGCTGTTCTCAAGTTCACACTGTCTGAGCCAGGGGCACCAGGAGGGTCTGTCATGAAGGGGGGCACTTGCCTGCTCACCAGCTTGCATTTTTATGAACGTTTCCTGATATCAGAAAAATGGGCTGAGTGCAGTTTCAGCCAGGTGGCCTCAGCATCCACCCCACACCTGGCGGGCTCTGCACGGGGCCTGGATCTGTGTGCACTCATGCCCTGGCTGGGGGATAGTCATACCATACACGCAATGGCTTCTGAGCTAGAACAACTTAAAAAATCATGGGGCAGAGGGACCAGAGACCAAAGTGACTGGGAGCCACTGTCTGAGTGACACAGGAGGCTGGGTTTCAGGACGAGGGACACAGGTCCTTCCAGAGTTCAGAGACCCTGGCCCTGCCACCCTCTCCCCCAAGGGCCGGGCTGGCTGCCGGCTCTGCCACCTCCGGTCACAGCCCTACCTGCTGCACAGTACCCACGGCTCCACTGCCTCCCCACATCCCACCACAGACCTGGGCCTGCCCTTGGGGGCTGAGCCAAACCTCGGCACATGTGAGGCTCCGGGCCGAGCCTCCTGGGCCAGATGCTCAGGGCGTTCTCAAGTGACTGCTGAGTGGGCAGGGCTGGTGGCACCTGCAGGGAGCATTTCCACACGGCCCAGACCCGAGGGTCTTGAACACCTTAGGGTCTCCCGCCAGCCCCCACTGAGATGCACACATCTCTCCCTTTCTCTCCTGGAGGCCACCCAGGGTGCGCCTGCTCTCCCAGCCACTGCCTTCTAGCGTCTTTCCTGTTCGGAGGCAGCTGAGCCCTCACACAGACCCCCTGTCCACAGGAGGGGTCACACTGGCAGCTGCACCTGGAATGGCTGGGGGTCCAGGGAGAAAGGACATGCCAGGGAGACCCCCTCAGGGTTCAGATGAGGACCACCCTGTGCTCCCTGGGGGAGGATCAGGCCAGAAAGACAGATTTCCGACTCACACCTGGCTCCAGTGCATTGAGCGAGTCCTCGCAAGGACCTAGGGAGCATGAAGCCTCATCATCCTTGTTTTACAGACGGAGAATTCAAGGTCAGGCTCAGCTGTAAGCAGCCCAGGACTGCAGGGCGGGCAGTGCCAGAATGGAGCCCACGCCGTCTGCTCCAGCGCCTGGGACTTTCACTGCCACGGGCTCAACAGCGAGGCTATGGAGAGGCTCTTGCAGAGGGGCTGGGAGGGTGCCGACATGCGTCTGTTTCCAGGCTGATGGGTGAGTGAGACCCCAGTGGCTGGGACAGGGCAGGCTTGTGGGCAGGAACGCGGGGACACGGCAGGGCACGGCCTCCCATGGCACAGGAGCTGCCCAGAGTCACGGAAGATGTTGGAGCCCTCAGGGAGCTTCGAGTCCGATGATTTTCGCTAAGCAGCCCCGTTTACTCAGCTCTGTTCACTGTGCAGGGTGTTGTGAACGTAGCCTTTGGCTGGCTCATCACTTCCTGAGCTTACAGCTTCTGGCTATTTTTTCCAGCTATATTGAGAAAAATAATTGTATATATTTAAGGTGCACACGTGCTGTTTTGATATAGTTCACGTTGTGAAACCATAGCCACCACCAAACTCACTGGTGACTGACTGTCACCTCCCACAGCTGCCATTTCCTTTTACAGTTAGAATACCCAACATCTACTCCCAGCAAACCTCAGGTACAAATACAGCGTTAACCACAGTCACCACAAACAGGCCACGGCCACCTTGAGCAGATCACAGCCACCGCGAACTGACCATGGCCACCACAAACCAACCACAGCCACCATGAACCGCCCATAGCCACCACAGACTAACCACAGCCACCACGAACCAACCATGGTCACCACAAACAGACCACGGCCACCATGAACCAACCATGGCCACAACAAACACGCCACGGCCACCACAAACTGACCATGGCCACCACGAACAACCACGGCCACCATGAACAGCCCACGGCCACCACAAACAGACCACCATGGCCACCACGAACAGATCACAGCCATCATAAACCAACCACGGCCACCACAAACAGCCCACGGCCACCACGAACCAACCACAGCCACCGTGACACAGACCATGGCCACCACAAACAGACCACAGCCACCATAAACAGACCATAGTCAGTCACCATGAACAGCCCATGGCCCACCATGAACAGACCCCCAGACTTCATTCATTTGGCACAACGGGAACTCTGTGTCCTCTGGCCAGCATCTCCCCAGGTTTCCCCACCCCACCCCCCAGTAGCCACTGTGCTTGTCGGTGTCTCTGACACCCCACACGAGTGGGGCCGTGGCTTTGCCTTTCTGTGCTTGCAGCTGATTTTACTCAGCAGGCCGTGGCTTTGCCTGTGGCTGATTTTGCTCAGCACTGTCCTCCAGGCTCATCCGTGTTGTCTCGAATGACAGGATTTCCTTTTTAACAAAGACCCAACAGCACTCCATTGTGTGTGCACCACATCATTTTTACGCGCCTATCCACTAACGGGCACTGGAGTCGATTCCACATCTGGGCTGGTGCGCTCCGGAAGGCGGGCAGCTCTTTAACACGCTCACTCCTTTCCCCTGATACCCACCCACAGTGGGGACTCCTGGCTCCAACGACAGTGCTCTTTTCAATTTCTTGAGGAACCTCCATACCCCACACTGTTTTCCGTGATAACTGCACCAATTTACATGCTCACCAACAGTATGCACGGGCTGCCGTGCCTCCACAACCTCGTCTTCGTAAGGTCCAGAGAGAAATGGGCACCAACGTGAAGCCCATGCAGCATCTGAACACACACGTGGTCCATGTGCTTGGTGTCATCACCACACACATGGGCCAGCAGCTGCCACAGGAAAGACACTCACTGGCCCTGCGGGAGCACAGACCTCACCCTGAACACAACCTCTCTGAGCTGTGTGACTCTGGGCAGTTGCTTTCTCTCTCTGGGCCTCCTCCTCCTCTGTAAAGCTGAGACAGGGCTTCCTTGTGGGACCATGGCTGCAATTCAGCCGGTGATGCAGGCAGACAGCTTTGGTGATGGTTGCCCCCACCAGGTGAGCAGACCCAGGGGGATCTTCCTGCCCCCAGGTTATGTTAGGGAGGCTACAGGGACCCAGAGGAACCCCCTAGCACTGCGCCATGGGGGCTGGCCAGGGCCCCAGCTGCAGACATGGAGCGGCGGCTGCAGACTGAGGTCCATGGAGGAGGTGGTGCTGGCTACGACGCAGGCTGCTGTGCAGGTGGGAGGTGGGCTCAACAAGAGGCCAAGGCAAAGAGGACCACCAAGTGTGGCCACACGCTGACGGGCAGATGGACGCTTCTCTGCAGGGTGGTGCCCCGTCCTCCTCTGCCAAGGGATGCCAGGTGGCCTGTATGCAGTAGGGACCGGCTCCCCGAGGACACTTATGCCCCAGAGGGTCATGCCAGAGCCAAACCTCCCTACTCGCTGGGCCGGGGGGAGGTGTGACCTGCACCAGCCACAAGGGAGGGGCCACGGCCTGGTCTGCCTGGAACACATGTTAAAAATGCCTAAAGGAGAACGAGAACAGTCGTCATAACAAATTCTTTCCTTTAAAATTAAAAACAACAGTCTGGACTGTACCACGGTGACCTCTCTGTGGAATCCGAGCGTCTCAGTCCTTCTGTGCCTCCCCCAACTGGCCCCCTCTGGGCCCGAGGACAGACTCTCCGAGGCCAGTGGGGCTCTCCCCACCCTGCATTTTACCTTCTGAGAAAGGTCACCCACAGATGGCAAGTTCCTTCCAGGTCCCTAGGCCTCTGCAGCAGTGAGGAGGGGCACAGTGAGGAACACAGGCCTGGCTCACGCTGGCTGACCCTGGCTGACCCTGGCACTGACAATGCTTCTTCAATGTACCCTAAGAGGATGTGAGACACTAAAACACAGCCTGGAGCAGGTCCCGGGTCTGATCAAGGAACCGTCAGGGCTCAAAACGACAATTCCTCCTCTTGTCCAGGGTGGTCCTGGCTTTGCCTGGTCTTTCAAGAGGGAACTGCAGGATGGGGTGGCCAGGGCATCAGGGGTGCGAAACCAGGGGGCACCCAGGGGACACAACCTCTCTTAAAGCAGCCACCTGCCCCTGCTCACACCGGAGCCTTCCACAGTGCCCCAGAGCCAACCCCATAACCCAGGGGGGCCACCTGCCCCTGCTCACCCTGGAGCCTTTCACGGTGCTCCACAGCCAACCCCATAACCCGGGGGGGGCCACCTGCCCCTGCTCACACTGGAGCCTTCCACGGTGCCCCAAAGCCAACCCCATAACCCACGGGGGCCACCTGCCCCTGCTCACCCTGGAGCCTTCCACGGTGCTCCACAGCCAACCTCATAACCCAGGTGGCCACCTGCCCCTGCTCACCCCAGAGCCTTCCACGGTGCCCCAGAGCCAACCCCATAACCTGGGGCAGCCACCTGCCCCCACTCATGTACTCACCCAGGCTAGAGTACAGTTGTGTAATCATATCTTATTGCAGCCTTGACCTCCTGGGCTCAAATGATTCTCCCCTCTCAGCCCCCCAAGTGGCTGGGACTACAGGCACACGCCACCACACCCAGCCTATTAATTTTTTTTTTTTTTTTTTACATACGAGGTCTTGCTATGTTGCCCAGGCTGGTCTCAAACTCCTGGGCTCAAGCGATCCTCTAGCCTTGGCCTCCCAAAGTGCTGGGATTACAGGCGTGAACTGCTGTACCCAGCCAGTTCTTTACTTTAAAATTGGAAACTTTAGATGTTTATTCATTGCCATTGATAGTTAAGGTCTGATTCAATAAAATTCACAAAGATACTTACTTTATGAATTATTCATCAATACTTGGCATAAGTACCCACTGGAAAATATAATTAGGACAAATCTCTTGAAAACGAGTACTCCATTCTTAGAAAAGCATCAACAAAACCCAGGCTGTTTCCTCCCCACGTGGCCCCTTCTCCAGGGACCTTGCCCCAAAGCTCCAATTGTCAGAATGGGGTCAGTGTAGACCAGCAGCCCCTGAGCCCTGACCAGACCAAACGCACCCAAACCTAAGACCACAGAGGCTGCCCAGCCGGGTCCACAGGCTTGGCCAGGGGCCTCCCAAGTCCTGCTTGCCTAGAGAGGGCAGCTTGTCACGCCTTGCACCACGAGCGGCCCCGCTGTGGGGACAGCAGTGGCCCGGCGTCCCCTCCAAGGAGGAGCTGCAGCCCCTCCACCAGCCAGACGTGGGCGCTGCCCTCATTTGTCCACATAGCCTGTCTATGAAAAACCTCAAACAAAGGAGCCAGTGGAAAGGTGATCCCAGTCTTCTGGGAAAAGCACAGACGGTCCCTCACAGGCCAAGGGCAGAGGCGGCCCCACTACTTACCAGGGACCCCAGGGCCATGGCCCTAAACCATCCATCGGGCAAGGCCTGCACACACCTTCCCTGCCAAGGAACAGGGCTCCTCTGGTCTCGGAGGCACCCACCCCAACATCCATCCCCGGCATCCCCCAGCTCCGGGCTCCTGCCCCAGCAGCCTCTGAGGACAGGGCTGAGCCCAGAACGTCCACCCCTGCCCTGCGTCCCCGCAAGGTTGCCCCACAACACTTTCCGGGGAGGCAAGGACCCACCCGCGCCCCACGCACCTGCGCCGGCCTTCAGCAGCAGCCACAGCGCCCAGAGGTCCCGGCACAGCAGTGACAGCCGGCTCACCGTCATGCTGCCCAGTGTGAGTCAGGAGCCCCCGACCCGGCTCCTGGAACGCCCTTCCCGGGCACACAAAGGATGGCGCAGCACCAGCACCATCTTGGCTGCGGAGCGGGGACGCCACACCTTCCTGGGTTTGCTGCGCAGACCTGGCCTCTGCAGGGCAGCCAGCCGGCTGCTCCTCCCAGGGCCTCCGATTCAATGTCCCTGATTAAGGAGCAGCATCGGCTCACTTATCCTGCTGCAGGCAGCTTAACTGTTGCAATCCTGGCGACAGCTGAGCCCTGGCTGGGGAGGCTTCAGGTTCCTGGTGTTGCTTGTCTAGACCCTCCCTGCAGGGGCCCCACGCTCCACCAAAGTCCCATCCACTGAGTGGCAGGGACCTGAGCTGGCAGGGGCCGTGCTTAGCAGAGATCCGTCCCCTGAGCCAGCCCCACAGCTGTGGGGACCTGGGCCGAGGTCCACATCCCCTGTGCCAGCCCCAGGGCTGCAGGGACCTGGGCTGGCAGGGATAAGCTGTCTGGAGAGTATGCTGACCCAGGGGGCCGAGCCTTCTGCCCCTGGCAACACACGCCCGTGGGGAGTTGAGCCTTCGAGTGCCTGGGAGGCAGCTGCGTCTGCTGTTCTCATCTGTCTGTGGTCACTGAGTTCCTTTTAAACCTGTGTGAGCAGGGGCCGTTCTCAGAATACCCTTGCACCCAGAACACAGAAGGCAGGCTCCCGGCTGCCTCTCTACTTTTCCAGGGCCGGGAGAGGGATACTTAAATACGTCACTTGAAAACTGGCAGTCCAGGAGGGGGCTGCTAACCACTGCCCTGGGTGGGAGTCCCACAGAGAGCTCGTTCAAACTCAGGTTCTGTCCCCGACGAGCTCCCAAGTTACCTGAGACCATTTGTCCAGGCCCAGAGTTTGAGCCAAAAATCCCAAGGAGCTAAGGGGACCAATGCACATCTCCTGAGAATATCACACCCAGTGCTGGAGTCAACGCACATCTCCTGAGAATATCACACCCAGTGCTGGAGTCAACGCACATCTCCTGAGAATATCACACCCACTGCTGGAGTCAGCCCGAGCCGAGAAGGCCTGGGAGGGGTGCTGGGTTTGGGTGGGACCCTGGCCTGCTATGTCCCTGCTGGCCCCGGCCTCTTCCGGCGCTTCTCTCCGCAGAGCCTCACACACGCACTGACTCTTGCCCTGCGTGTGCCCAGCACAGTACAGCCGGCCCTCCAGGCTTCAGCTTCCCCTGCTGGGAACACCGGCTTCTGGGGGTGGCTGACCCCGAACGCCAGATACCTGGCTCCTGCCTCTGGAAACCTCGGCTCCCTCAGGTCCAAACGCTTGCTGGAGAGGAAAGCGTGGCCTCACCAGGCCCTGCCTCTGGGAACATCAGCCACACAGGCTATTCTTGCAGCCATGATTGTGCTGACAAGCACCAAAGCTAAGTCTGGAACCTCACTCTTCCTCCCGGGCCAAGACTCTCATCTCCACCCTGCGCACACTTAGGGGAGGGATGCCTAAGAGGGGCCACTGCTTCCTCCACACCTGGGTCCTCTGAGAGGCAGCCTCATCCCTGGGGCAGGAATGTTGCTTCTGTAAGCCCCTCTGCACCCACTTGCGACTGCCGAGGGGCTGTGATGTCCATCCATAATTATTTGTCTTCCCCAGCCCAGCCATCCTTCCCTATAAGTTTGGACCTAGGGCTGGCTGGTGCCCACGGTGTGAGCTGCCCCCTGAGCCACAGCAGGTTTCGGCTCTGCACATTGACCCAGACCTCCTGTGTCTGGGATCTCTGTGTTCCTACCTTCTGCGGTCAGAACGCATCCCAGACGAGCTATCCCTGGAACACGAGCCCCGGGGCAGGCCACCACATCATGGCCCCTCACGCCGTCACCACGGCACCAGCCGATGCACCTGCCACCTGCACCTCAGCCCTGCCTCTGCTCTGGGGCCTGCCGGCGTCTTCATTCCCGGCCCACTCGCCACCTGTGCCTCATCCCTGCCGCCAATCTGGGGCCCTCCGGTGTCATTCCCAGCCCACTCGCCGCCCGCACCTCAGCCCTGCCTGTGCTCTGGGGCCCGCCGGTGTCTTCATTCCTGGCTGACTCTAATGTCCGAAGCATGTTTTGCAGGCACAACTCCTACATTATCAGCCAGCAGGGCACTGGAGCAGATCACGGTGCCATACGGTGGGTCCCCTTACAGCTGAGCACAGTCCAACGCGTCCTCACCTCCAGCTTCCAACCCCCAACAGCAAAGCATGCCCAGAGGCGTCAGGCTTGGGACACACGTACCAAACACCCCCTCTCCCACAACGTGCTCAAGGCCTGCAGAGACCCCCAAGGCCCAAGGCCCACCTCCTCCCTCGGTGCTCCCAGCACTGGAGGACACGGAGGGCTGGGATGTCTCAGGCAGCCGCACAGCGGCCGATGCAGATGGAGTGAGCAAAGATCAGCCGAAAAAGAGGACTGTGTTCTGAGCAGGAGGCTCTCACAGAAGGGCCTCAGTTTTTAAACAGAGGGACAGTGAGCGGTGCCAGAGGCCGTCCTCTAAGGAGAAGGCGTCGTGTGGGGAAGGAGGGGCCCCTGGTACAGATGCAAGGACCCCGAGAAATCAGCTGCTCCCCTCTTCTGTGCGTCTCTCCTGGCCCCCGATGTCTTGTCATGCTGAAGTTTATGGTGGGCAAAGGCCGTGCTCCTTCAGGGTACACGGTGGAGTCTCATGGATTTGCTCAACACGCAAGGGGGGTATGCGACAGTCACCACAGGGCAGACCCAGGCGGTCTGGCCCCAAGCCAGGGAGGACCTGGCCATCTTCAGGAGGGACTGGCTCATGATGGCCCTGATCCAGGGAGGGCTGGCCCTGCTGTGTCCGTGGGGGGCCACTGATGATCACAGTAACGCCCATCAGAGGCCGGAACACGTGGCCCGAACCACACACGGGAAACCATCCCGGGCTCATCGCTGTGGCCGTGGCTGCTCACCCACCGTTTCTCACTCAGTCCAGGAGACTGAGGGCTCCCCACCCAGAGCTCTTGACCCTTCCAGCTCCCTGCTGACCAAGTCAAGGCTGAAGGCTTCCCTGCAGCTTCTCCGGCTGGAGATGGGAAACAGCTTTCCTCCAAGGGCCGTGGGAGCTCACATGGCCTCAGGCTCGTTTCTGTCCAGTTTCCGATGCATAAAAGCTGTTCCAGGCACCGGGATCTTCAGCCAGAGACAGTGCACGTGAAACCACACCCACAGCAGAGGCCTCCAGTCGGCGCAAGACGGAATCGACCCCAGACCCGGGATCGGCAGCGCGGTAGAGAAGCCAAGTCCAGGCCAAGTCGATGCCAGACACACAGCCGTTCCCCAGGGATGCACGTGTTGGGCACACGGCCATCCCGTCCCCCAGGAACGCACATTTCTTGTGATTTCTTACAGGCTTCCCTTTGCTGTGATTTCAGACCCATCCTGGGAGCCCAGTCAGCTCCGTGAATAACGTAACCAATCACTCCAGCCTCCTCGGTGAGGCCTCCAGGACCCTCCAGAACCCCCCAGAAATGTCCCCAGCCCATTTCCCCAACAGCCCCAGCCAGGCCTGTGGCTCACAGCCTCCTCACGCTTGGCCTGGCTCTGAGCTCCCCCTTCCCTGACACGCCAGGGCCCTGGGTTTCTAGTTGTTGTATTTTGTATGCTGTTTTCCAGCTTTTTTACACATTTAAGTTCTGCCTTCCCAAGAACAGCAGTGAGGAGACTTCATGCTTTATTTGGCCCTTACCTTTTATTTGTGTGTGTGCTTTACAAATGTGCCTAGAAATTACATGAATGACCATGTCTAGGAGCTGTGCTGTGCACGGGGGTTCAGAACACAGGATGGAAAGTGGCCCAGGCACTGCAGTTTGAGCCCAGCAGGCGCCCAGTGGACCCCAGGGCCCTCACTGAAGTGCACACAAACGCCCCGCACACATGGGCTCATGCAGGGCACAGGGCCGACGCACCGGCTTCAGACAGCCGCTGCCGCGGGCAGGCCCAGCACCTCGGCCAAGAGCCCACTCCTGCCCTGCCCGGATCAGCTAAACAGGAAGGTGCTCCCTGCCTGGAGAGGAAACCGGACACGCCAGCCCCAGATCAGCAGCTCTGAACAATGAGCGTCACCATGCTGGTCCCTGCACCTTGGGGACACCTGGGGGGCCTGGGGCCCGTGTCCAGCAGGAACTCGACCCATCGCTTCCCACCCCCAGAAGCTGTGTGAGTGATGGCACCAGGTGTGACGGATGAGGGTGGGGGGACTGACCTGGACGGGGGGTTGCTTTCTCCTCCTCCCGGATGGACAATTTCATTTGACAAACCTGGTCAGCCCTGTCTGGAGCCATCAGGCTGTGGGGTGGGACCTGCTGCACAAAGCAAACAGCTAAACCTTAAGTCAAGAAAACACCTCTACAGCAGCAGATGAGAGGGCGCGGCCCACCAGGTGGCTGGGGCTGAAGGGACAGTGGACGCGGGGCAAGGGTCAGCGACACCCATGTCCCCCACTCTGCTGTCCATGCTTGGGGTCCTGGCTACGGGTGATGTGGACATCTACACAGGCATCTGTAGGAGCTGCCTGTGTAACACTGCTCCGAGAGTCTGTCTGCCAGCTCCTCGGCTCCCACCCTGCGCAGGGGCATCAGCAGCATTCCCATCGCAAACCTGGAAGCGCAGACGGCATCTGCTGCCTGGGTTCAGTGCAGCAGAGAGAGAGCAGTGTGTTTCCCTGGGCCAGACCCACAGTGGTCTTGGTCTCAAGACTCACCTGAGGCTCTCGATGGGAATTTGGGGCTCTGGGTCTGCCGCTGAGCTTGGAAGTTGCTCTCCCCAGATGGAGATGTGAGGACGAGATGATCTCAGAGTCCCTCCATTCATGGGAAGCAGCCGCTCAGCTGGGAAAGCAGTGCAGGCCAGGGCGGCCCGGGGCTGGCAGCAGCACCCGCCCAGACCCAGCTTCCGCAGCTGCCCGGCCACACCTGAGATAGCGAGGGCGGGACTGGCCCAGCGGCTGCCAGGGCGCGTCCAGAACTGTGCAGGAGTTTCACGGGGGTGGCGAAGGCAGAGAAAGCAGCTGAGGATCCTAGGCAGGGGTTTGGCTGTGCACAGATGCAGACAACACAACACAGCCCCCGTCAGGGTGCCGTGGGTGGCACTGCCAGCCATCAGGACTCAGGAGAGAGGAGGGGCGGCACCAGGTCTCCACCCACAGGGCTCACCAGGAGCCTGGATGCCATGCTGGGCCATGAACCCATCTGAGGACGACAGTCTCGGGACCATCGGGCACATCCGAGAAGGGCATTCCCAGGCCCGTGGGGCACACCCGAGGAGCATGGTTGCAGGCTGCCGTGGAGAAAAGATGGAGACTCAGGGCCTCTGAAGGGCGCTGTACACTCTGGAACACCATTTCCCCAACAGACGTTTCACGTGGTGGGAAACATTTGCGATGTTCTGGGTGGAAAATCACAGCACAGGTCGAGCCTGGCCCATCCCAGCCCCACTGCACACATAGCCCAGGGCAGCACGGCCCATTCTGGAGTGTCAGGGTCACTACAGCTGGCTGGATGCAGGGACCAGAAACATTTCCATTCTTTTGTCGAAAACTCTCTAAAGTCAACGCCTTTTATTTGTTTTTTCTAGGCAAGACCTCGCTCTGTCACCCAGGCTGGAGTGGAATAGTGCGATCTCGGCTCACTGCAGCCTTGATCTCTGGAGCTCAAGCGGTCCTCCCACCTTAGTCTCCTGGGATTACAGGTGCACGTCGCCAAGCCTGGCCTACATTTTATTTTAAATGCCATTTACCTTTGTGATGTAGGAGACATCACAGCCTTGGAGACTGCATGAGTCTGGTGGCTTAGAGAAAAGGGGAGGTCTCTAAATGGGGCCCTGGGAGGGGAACTCGGGGAGAAGACGTCAGGCTCGGATCTGGTGAAGGTCAGCCTGGCGTGGGGTGAGGGCAGGGCCGTACTGTGCTTCAGCTGAATGTAAAGGCTGCACCCAGCATCACTTCCTGGTGGCCCCTGGGTGCTGCTTGGCATGGGGATGTCTGTTCCTGTGGGTGTGCCCAGTACTGAACGGACTTCCAGGCCATGCCTGCCCACTCACTTGCTAAGTCAGATCCCACCCTTCTGATGCCACAGGGAGAGAAGAGTCTGGGGGAGAGGGCAGGAACAGCTGAGGCCCCATCTGCTCTCCCACTCATCCTCCCCTTCCTGTGGAAGGAGTGTTCGGTGACAGGATGCCAGCAGCCCACCACCTCCACCCCCAGAGCCACACTCCTCCCTGCATCCCGCACGGTCCCACACAGGGTACATCCCAGGGGTAACTTTAGGCCAGCAGGCCTTGGAGCCGCAATGCCGCAGGCTCATCCCGCCACCAACCCCACCTCGGCCGCCAGCTCCCCTCTGCTCTCCTGGGGCAGAAGTGGCAGCCCCGAGACACTGCCACCCAGCAGCAGTTCACACAGCGGCAAGGACAGCAGTTGCAGTGCCAACACGTACCGAGCACCAACTGTATACTGGATGCTGCCCTAAACTCTCACACAGCTTAGTGCTGATGGCATACTGGGCGCTGCCCTAAGCTCTCACACAGCTTTGTGCTGATGGTATACTGGGCGCTGCCCTAAGCTCTCAAACGGACCCTCTTTCCTTCTTTCTCTTAATCATATGCTCAGCAAACCAGCATGTTCAGGAGGCGGACAAGCTCGAGAGCCAGCCCCGGTCTACATCCCCATTCTGCTGGCTGACACGAGCTTCGTGCCCTCAGAGACGCCCTGAGCCTCCGTGAGCAAGTCTGTAAAACGAGGTGAGCCCAGGGCACGGGCACAGTGCCTTGATACAGCGGTGTGCCACCAAACAGCCACATCCTGGAGAGGGGAACACGGGAGGGGCAGACACACGTGAGTGCCATGCAGGTCAGAAGATGCGGCACCATGTGCAGAAAGGTGACAGGACAGGAGGGAATGGAGGGAGGCGCCCCTGGGGCCCGTCCTGGAGCCGAACCTGGGGAAGTCTCCGCAGCCCAGCGCACACGGCCGCTGCCGTTGTTCCCCTTTTTGGGCGACAAAAGTGAGCCACACACAGGTCGAGGGCTGCCTGGGCTCACAGGGGAAGTGCAGGCCTGGGTTTGAGCCCAGCCCGCTGGCTCCGCAGCCCCCAGCCTCGGTGGCCTTTCCGACTCACTCCACCCGACCTGTGCAGATGGGACGGCTTGGGAGGCCCAGATGTCCTGCCCGCAGCGGCGACCCCAGGCAGGAGAGCGTGTGCCCGGGAGGATGCCCCACCCTCGGGGCTGGATTTACTCCCCGGGATGAAGGACATCGCGCGGCCTCACCTCAGGCTTCCCGGCTCTTAGCACATTGGTCACCGAGCCCAGCTGTTCAAGCAGCCACATCCTTGACCAGCGGGAAGAAATGAGACAGCTCACCAAAGGGGAATCCAAATGTCCGAAAATATTTTCACCGTTATTTTCCCTACTCGCACACACTGACAAACTCAACTCAGAGATTCATGAGGAACTCCCCCACCGACAGCCTCCTGAGCAGGCCTGCCAGCCCCTGCCCGAGACACCGGCACAGTGACGTCAGCTTGACGTCCCACGCGCCGCGCCCCGTTGGCAGCCACGCCAGCCCCTGCCTGAGACACCGGCACAGTGACGTCAGCTTGACGTTCCACGCGCCGCGCCCCGCTGGCAGCCACGCCAGCCCCTGCCCGAGACACCGGCACAGATAGTGACGTCAGCTTGACGTTCCACGCGCCGCGCCCCGTTGGCAGCCACGCCTCTGCCCGAGACACCGGCACAGACAGTGACGTCAGCTTGACGTCCCACGCGCCGCGCCCCGTTGGCAGCCACGCCAGCCCCTGCCCGAGACACCGGCACAGACAGTGACGTCAGCTTGACGTCCCACGCGCCGCGCCCCGTTGGCAGCCACGCCCCTGCCCGAGACACCGGCATAGACGTGACGTCAGCTTGGGGTCCCAAGCGCCGCACCCCGCATGAAGGTGCTTTTTTTAATTAGGAAAAAGACGAAGGCAGAGGGTTGGCTAGGACCCTGTCCTGGGTACTGCCCTCCCACCCCACCGCTCCTCTGCTCTCTTTAAAATGAAGGTGTGTTTGCTGCTGTTGTGATTGTGCCTTTTATCTGAAGGGAAATCGAGCTGTGGATCTCACTGTCTTTCTTCGCCTCCCGATCTAAGGGAGGGGAAAATCCTACCCACCCAGGAAGCAAACACATCTCTTAACTGGAGGCAGATCTCCAAGGTATCTGTGGTGTCATCTTCACCCAGCACCCCATTCCCAGCTCACACAGCTACTTCTGGTGCTAAAATGGGACCGGATCACCTAACCTCTTCCTCTGAAGTCTGTCTTGACTGATGGCACCACCGTCCACCCCAAATTCCAAGCCCTACATCGTGGGGCCATTGACGATGACTTCTCGCTCCGTCTCTCCAAGAAACATCCCTAAGCCCTCTCCCTCCTGCCCTGAAACCTCTCTCCAGGCACCCTCCCCCCCTCCCACTGCCACTTCGGTGGCTCCGATCCTGGAGCCTCATCTGACGCCTGAACGACTAGGGTGGGCCTAAGCCACTTGTTTCCATGCAGTCCCTCCCGACTGCCACCTGCTCCCTGATTTCCTTGCTGAAAGCGGAGTCTCATTTCACATCTCTGCTTAAAGCCCTCCTGGCAGTCTCTGCGGCTAACAGCCAAATTCCTGGACTAGTGTTGACACCAGAGCCCTCAGGTCGGCCCCCACTGCCCACCAAGCCTCTGCCCTGGAGCATCCTGGAACACCCGCCATGTTGTGTGCCCGGCGCTCCCCAGCCGCCACGTTCACACGAAGACATCGCGTGGCTTTACCGGGGCTGTGCCGTCCGTGTCTCCATCACCAGATTCTCCCCCAGCCTCTGTCGGTGCCTCCCCACGCCCCGCGCCACCTCTCCCTCTGCGGCAGAGCGCGTGGTAACCTCTGGCTTAAAAGCCACCTTACTGCAGAGGCGGGAGCTTCTCAAGGCAGCGAGCCGCTCTCTCCTCACCCCCGTGGCCTGTGGACTCACGCCTGATGCCTGCGCACGTTTGGCAGAGACTGAGCCGGGGCTGCCACTGGAAGTATTTTGGGGTTTGCACCAGGGTCTGACCTCAGTGTAGACACCCTTACGAGATGAACATACATCGCTGAGAAATGTTTTTTTTTGTCCCGGCTCAAATATAATGTGAAAGTCAGTGCTTTTAAAGCCAGAACTGAGGTGAACTTTTCAGTGTTCCCGATGTTCTGTAGATTTACAGTATAGGAGGCCTAATGCAATAAAAATGATTGGCCATGAAACACTAAGGGGAGAAGGGTAAGTTACGTTAAGTGCCAAGTTCCACCTTTCCCCAACTAGAATATTCGGTGTCCATTTCACAAAAACGAGACCGGGCTGAGAAGCTTCCACATCATTATTCAGTGGGCCCAGCTCACTGCTTCAAACTCAGCTTCCTACAGGCCACGCTTATTTCCCTAATCCACTCCCAAGGAACAGACGTACAGCCACTGAGGATGAGAAGTGGTTACCGTAGACTCATGGCGGGAACGTCTGGAGCGCCCTGGGCAGGTGGTGGCTCTCCCCGCAGGAGCACGGCTTCCCCTTCCACCGCCCTCACTGAGATGGGGAAGTCGGGCAAATTCCTACTGGGCCTCATGACATCAGGAAGCACGGTCCAGGTTTAGGCAGATTCTTAGATACACATCCATTGGCTCCCACTAAACATGGCCAAGTATCTCCTACAGGCTGGATATCCCATATCCAAAATGCTTAAGGCCAGAAATGTTTTGGATTTTTTATTTTTTTCAGAGTTTGGACTATTTGCATATACATAATGAGACATTTGGGACGTGACACGAGTCTAAACACAAAATTCATTTATGTTTCACACACACCTCATACACGTAGCTCGAAGGTAATTTTAGACACTATTTTAATTTTGTGCATGAATAAGTTTTGACTGTGACTATTGTGGGGTCAGGTGTGGATTTTCCACCTGTGATGTCATGTCAGAGCTCAAAAGTTTCAGGTTTTGGAGCATTTTGGATTTTCTAATTGGGGCACTCAACCTGTAATAAAAAGGGAATACTTGCCTTGTTTAAATAAATATTTTAAATACAGTGAGATCACTAGGGAGGGTAAGCAGGTGCTTTTAACAAGAAATTGTTTTCGTGGGCCGAATCCCACATAGGCCAAGCCCTGTGGAGTCAGCTGTGGTTGAGACCAGAACCAGCCAAATCCCGCCCTGCCAGACATGACTTCCGGTAACTTAGCCCACAGGGAAGGGCTCCTGGCTCTGAGCAAATGACCCCCTTTCCCGGCCAGGGAGCACAGCCTGCTGCAGAGCATGAAAATCAGGGTCACAAACAGCAAACGCCAAATACCCTCAAAAAAGCATCCTGAGCTGCCATCTTGAGGGTCTTTCTTTATAGAATCATTTGCAAACTTCTGATAGATTTTTGAAATACTTAGCAACTTCTAATAAAATTTCCAATGTTCTAATGAAGTCACACTATAAAAGTCTGCTATTATTTCCTTGTGGAATGAGTACTGTAACTGGATAATGTGTCTGAAAGGTGTTCGTATCCTGAGAGACACTCCCCAAAACACAGCGAATCAGGTCCTGGGAGACGCCCCCCAAAACACAGCAAATCAGGTCCTAGGAGATGCCCCCCAAAACACAGTGAATCAGATCCTGGGAGATGCCCTCCAAAACACAGCAAATCACGTCCTGGGAGACGCCCCCCAAAACAGCAAATCAGGTCCCACACAACGTGTACAAAGTTAACAGAAGCAGGTAGCAGGCGGCCAGATTTCGCAGAAAGCCTCAGTGAGGCCAGTGTCATGGCCACGCTCAGGTTCAGCTGAGACTCTGCTTCCTGGAAGGAAAGCTCCTGTCCTGTCCCCTCCTGCAGGCCCCACAGAGCAGCTGGACCCAGGTACAGAGACCCAGGTGCAGAGCCAGGTGGCGGAGGCCGAGCAGGCTTGCTTTGTTTTTGTCTCTTTGGCAACCATGTGCCAGCAAACACCTAGTTTACTGTCACATGGCTGCAGGGTGGTGGCTCGGGGAGGAGGCAGCGGGTTTTCAGGAGCACGTTCAGCCAGCTGCGCTCTCCTCAAAGCTGATAAGCACGCCAGTTCTCCTTACCCCAGGTCATCCCTGCCCGTTGTTTAGGGAACAGGGGCTGATTCTTTGCTTTCCTTGCAGCATTGGGCCTGGCCTGGCACAGAGCAGACGCTGGGCACACACTTCCCAAGTAAGTGAAGAAGGACGGGATGAAGAAAAGCACCCCTGGGACCTTTGTCATCTTCTGCTAATTCATTTGTTCTTAGCTCCACACAGAAAACAGTTTGGTTTTCTGAAAATTCGTGCCTGTACATAGAAGTCGTGGAAAGTCCTCTGAACTCCTCTTGGCAATCGTGGAAAGCAAAGGTCTCCTTGCAAGAGCAGACCCCTCCATGTGATTCTGAAGGAAACTGTGCGAGGGTCTCTGCCAGCCACTGCTCCCTGCCTTGGCCACTGGGTGGTTTATTATGTCACACTTGTCAAGGCACCGTATTTGGGATAAGCACTTGCATTGGGTTTGCTTAGCACACTCTTTACTTTGTCCTTGAAAAAACAGACTTCTCTGGGGTGAAGACAAAGTGGTCTCCTGTCCCCGAACTTACCTGACACTGCAGGGTTTGGAACAAATATCCCACGACAGGGCTGGACCTGGTGTAGCCACCACATTCTGTAAGTTCCAGGGGTCTTTAAACATAAGAAAGTGATGAAGGGTGTGGTAGTTCCTGCACTTTCAGGATAGACAAGGTTCCCACAAATCTGAATGGTTTAACACAGGGGTCTCCAAGCCACGAGCCACAGACCGGTACTGGTCGGGCTGCACAGCAGGAGGTGAGCAGCAGGTGAGTAAACAGGGGGTAAGCAGGAGGTGAGCGGCAGGTGAGTAAACGGGGTAAGCAGGAGGTGAGTGGCGGGTGAGTGAGGACTGCCTGAGCTCCGCCTCCTGTCAGATCAGCAGTGGCGTTTGATTCTCCTAGGAGTGAACCCTACGGTGAACTGTGCATGTGAGGGATCTAGGCTGTGAGCTCCTTATGAGAATCTAATGCCTGATGATCTGAGGTAGAACAGTTTCACCCTGAAACCATCCCTACCCCTGATCTGTGGAAAAGTTGTCTTCCATGAAACTGGTCCCCGGTGCCAGAAAGATTGGGGACTGCTGGTTTAAGAGATTGGCAAATTAGAAAAGAAAACATCACTGAACTCACATGGAGTCTAAGAGCTCAGGAAGGACTTGGGTCTGGTAGCTCCATCCCCTGCTCAGGGAGGACTCCAGTGTGGTAGCTCCATCTCCTGCTCAGTGAGGACTCGGGCGTGGTAGCTCCATCCCCTGCTCAGGGAGGACTCGGGCGTGGTAGCTCCATCCCCTGCTCAGGGAGGACTCGGGCGTGGTAGCTCCATCCCCTGTTCAGGGAGGACTCCAGTGTGGTAGCTCCATCCCCTGCTCAGGGAGGACTCCAGTGTGGTAGCTCCATGTCCTGCTCAGGGAGGACTCGGGTGTGGTAGCTCCATCCCCTGCTCAGGAAGGACTCCAGTATGGTAGCTCCATCTCCTGCTCAGGACAGAACGTTCCTCCAGGCCGCACAGAGCTGCCGAGAATTAAAATGCACCACACCTGAGCACCCACAGGCACCAGCTCCGCAGGGAAAGGTTCACGTGCCCAGGCCCTGCTCCCCACACCAGGCAAGCGCTGGCCTTCCCCACAACTTTCCTTTCCGCTATTTTAGAAATACATTCTTATCATGGCAGGGCTGTACCCCAAAGGTGCTTAACAACCTTTTTGGCTCACCATGTAGAATTAAAAAAAAAAACGCAGTAGACGAGGACCACAGAGAGCATCATGCATCCCGGGCAGAGGCAGCCGCACCACCACCATGGTGTATGCATGTGCGCTGCCACAGATGCCATTGCCTTCCCTCTGAATCAGTGCAAACTCCCGGTCTCAGCCCCAAGATGAGTGGCGTGTGCACCTCCAGAAGGAGGCCTCCTCGCCCTGCAGCCTGACCCTGTGACTCTCTTCTAAACACACGGTTTATTCAGAGCAATCTTCTGATGCCCAGCCCTGTTCCCCTTCTCTGAAGAACAAAAATATAGAGCAGGATTCCAAGTAACTGTGACAATGGGTGTGTGTTGCTTGGATGAGGCTGTCCCCTTGTGGGCTGAGCAGGGTCAGTTCTGGTCATTTCTCACAGGTCCGCTGTGACAAGGGGGACAATCCCACCACTGTCCGCCCACAGCGATGGTGCTCGTGGGTACTTCCCACACCTCTGCCAGACTTCACACTTTCCAGACACACACTGGCCCCTTCCAGGCCCTGGACAGGGATGGGAGGCTGGATGGGGGTGAGGGAGCCCAACGCCTAACCCTCTCACCACTGTGCAAAGACCAGCAAGCCACAGTATGAAGGACTTCCCTTTCCTCTGCTACCACCATGGAAGTGAAAACGTTGCATGCAGCGCAGGCCGAGACCTCACACCCGGCCCCCTCCTTAGTCTGCCAGACCGTTTTGGGCAGAGCAGCTAAAATCTCTGAACTCCAGGACTCAATTGTGTGGCTGCAGAAGGCCAACTCTGCTTCCCTTGCTGGGCCTCTCCGACTTGGTTTTAATTTGTCTGAGGAGGGGAGTCTGAGCAGTGAGTGAAAAGCAAGAGAGGAAAAAGACAAATGGGTGCTGGTGCTGACCTTGTGCTGGGTGGATCGGGGGCAGACAACGAGCCCTGGGCTGCGTCCACAAGGTCCCCGCCCCACAGCGGGGGCTGCAGGTGCTCCAGGCTCACGCCACCCTCCGCGTGGCTGCAGACAACAGCGTTTCGGGAAGGCGCTGGAAGGGGCAGGTGGAGGGAGGTGCCTTCTGGGACCCCATCCAACCTGAACCTGAACAAGCTGCAGAGACCCTGCGGCCCTTGCTGTCTGCGGCCCTGCAGCCGGGTGAAGGGATGGCTTCAGGGAAAGGCAGCTCCACTGAGTGAGTTCACCGGGTGCCATCTGCGTAAAAGGACCCATCGAGATGGAAACGCGGCAGCCCAGGGTGGCTGTGGCCCTGCGACCTCATGTGCTCCAGCTCCGGCGCTGGCTCCCAGTCCCACCTGAAGCCTCCCCGGAGCCTTGGGCAGGACGCCGGCTCATTTTTCTTGTCAAATCTAACTGCATATTGACCAAGAGTGGCTACTGCCACCCTTGAGGCATCCCCACAGTCCTGAGAGAACCCTAGATGGCCCTGGTAGAGTGCAGCGTACACTCCACTGTCGGGGGAGCCCACCACGGTCTATGAGGTAGGCAGGGGAGTGAGGGCGCAGTGCAGACCCGGCTGCAGCAGGACTGAGGCCCCGTGGGCAGGGTTGGCACCCTCGGCCCAGTGTCCACCCACAGGCAGGCAGGCCCCGCCCAGCAGACTCTCCAATGGGGCTTCCCTCCCTCAGGGGGTCCCCGGTGTCACAGAGAGGTTTGCGTGGCTCCTGTGTTTCTGTCCTAACCAGTAGGCCCAAGGGACCGCCTGTCCTCAGAGACACCCCTGTGGTCTCCCGGGAGCGCCGCCACTGTCTTAAACACCCCTGCGTGGTGGGTCCTCCGAGGGCAGTGGGACCGTGGGGAGGTGGGAGGTTTGGGGGAAGCCCAGGTGTGAATGGGGTGGTGGTGGTGTTGATGTCTACTAAGCTCCTGCTGTGCCCTCCCACACCGTCTGCAGGACACTCTGACAACCCTGTGATACACAACATTTCTCTCAGTGACCTTCTGACTCTCCTCCTCTGCAGAACGGGTGAGTTCAGAAGAGAGTGGATGCAGTTTTATAAACAGCAAAGCTGCGACTCTGAGGACAAGGACTCAGCACTCTGGGCCCCGGGAAAGCGCCACACGGCATTCGGCCGCGGCCCCATCCTCACGGAGGCTGTGTCTTCACAGGCAGGATCAGACTCCGAACGCATGTCATGCCAGGCAGACACACGGATGGCATTCAGCCAGTGAAGGGGCAAGCCCTCATTCCAGGGCATTTTCTGGATTTCAAGTTTGAATGAAGGAAATGCCTTCTGAGGCAGGAGACCTGCTCAGCCCCATGCATGGCCCCGGGGGGCTCACTGACCACGGGACAGGAAGAGGAAGAGTGGCCGGGACTCACAGCTCCCTGCACGGCTGACCGTGGGAAGCTCTGCATAAACTGGGCTTCGGTGTGCCGGGGCCGATCCTCAGGCACGTCACTGGGTGTCCCATGGTCAAGGAGACCAGCAAAGTGTTCGGTCATGGCCTCGGCTCTGTCCTGCACCTGCAGCCGTGGCCCCCGGACATCAGAGCTCTCAGGACATGGTGCAGGCTGAGCCCCCAGCTGTTTGCACAGTTGTATGAGGCTTAGGCTTGCCAGACAAAGGGAGGTTATTTGCTTTTGGTAGCTGTGACATAAATTAGGGTCAGATGATAACTTTAGTGTGAAAAGCTCATTGGCTCCTTATCCCCACTCCCTGAGCTACTGCATATTCCACAGGGGACACAGACTGCATGTGCCCTGTGGAGCACGGGGCATCCACAGAGGGCACCTCCACGCCGCCTCACTCAGAGGCCGCCTCGACTGCTCCGAGCACACCACCTGCGAGGGACTCACAGGGGACGAGGAGACTCACCCTCAGCCACGGACAGCAGCCAGGAGCACCACTCAGAATACAGGTAGTAGCTTTTCATTTCCGCCACGGAAATCCGGACAGGCTTTCCGTCCCCCATGGCGAGGATCAGCTGCCGGGGAGGACACGCGCTGCCCTGGGCTCCCCACAACTCTCTCTTTGTAACAGGACCTTTCTATGCTGAACTTTGTCCCCTAAAATCTGCATGAGGGACCAGCTGGCTTTTTACTTTCATTTCATCTACTACCTGGGACGGAGTATGCCAGGTAATTACCCTCCTGGAGGCCGATTCCTGGTCTGCCCTGATGTTTACATGCAGGTCCAGGTGACGCACCACGCCCGCCAGAGAGGAACTTGCGGAAAAAGGAACGAGCCTGAGCTATTCTAGCCTTGGGTCCAGGCACAAGGGACCCCGCTGGGGGCATGGCCTCCCTTGCTTTAAACAGGCAGCCGGAAGATGAAACGCAGCAGGTCTTCCGCTGTGCCTGGGGAGCAGCATATTCCTGGGGAGGCTGAGCCAGAGAGTCCTGTCGGGGGTGACTGCTTGCCAGTCTTCCTCCATCTCATCATGGCCCCAAATGCTGACACCACTGGCAATCTGAGGGATGGACAGAAGCAGAGGGGCCTCTGAAGGAGGATGAGCTACACAGAGACACCGGGACCCGCATCCTGACGCCCTCTTCCCTTCCAGCTTTCCCTCGAGGGAGTCAAGTGTGATCGCCGAGGGATTGGTTCCTCCCAGAAGAGCAGCTTTGCTTTGTGCGCGATCTTAGATCCAAATGTTTTCCTTTTTGCACGCGCTACCAGGAAGCTTAAAGGGGAGTTCCGCTGAGATCACTCACCCTGGGTGCCTCAAATGTATTTATCTGCTTCTTATGGTGAATCCTGATTCTGTTTGAAACTTCCTGTGCCAATCTCAAACACGTTTTATGAAGAGAATTTCTAGGCCAGGCGCAGTGGCTCACGCCTGTAATCCCAGCACTTTGGGAGGCTGAGGTGGGCAGATCACGTAAGGTCAGGAGTTTGAGACTAGCCTGGCCAACATGGCGAAACTCCATCTCTACTAAAAATACAAAAAAAAATTAGCCAGGTGCGGTGGCACACACCTGTTATTCCAGCTACTTGGGAGGCTGAGGCAGGAGAATTGCTTGAATCCAGGAGGCAGGGTTGCAGTGAGCCAAGATCACACCATTGCACTCCAGCCTGGATGACAGAGCAAGACTCCATCTCAAAAAAAAAAAAAAAAAAGGAGAATTTCTAAATTCTAAGTAAAACAATCTGTTTTTCTTGGCTTAATTGGAACTCAGCTCCAAATACCCCAGGGCAGAGCAGCACAGGTGGACCCTGGGAGATCTGGCACCCGGCGAGGGTGCTGCTGTCTCTGAAGTATGGTGGTATCTCTGCCACCATGCCATGCAGGACAGAGGGGAGGTGGACAACCCTGGCACCGGCCCCAACCTCCACTCAGTAAACAGACAACATCCACTCTTGGTTATCAGAAAATTGCCACCTGCAGAGCTACATTTTCTCCCAGCACCGTCTCCTCCGGGCAGAGGAGGCTCCTCCTCCATGTGAGTTTGGAAGTCTGCCTGCCTCCTAACCCAAAGGGGCTCTTTTCAGTGCTCAACCCAAGGAAAACAGCTGCAGCATGGGAGAGGTCTGTCCACAGAGATGCAGAAACCAGCCTGACCCAGACACACGGGTGGACGGGTGGAGGAGGAGGAAGCCAGGCAGAAGGGAAGGCCCAGGAGGCTGCAGACGCCACATTTCCCTGGGGCCACAATGCGTCAGAGCACTCAAGTGTCCGTCACCCGCCTCACATCCTGATTACCAAGGGCAGGGCCGGTGAGATAAGGCAGGTGACAGAGCTATAAAGAGGCCACAGGCATCCGACGCTCCTCCCGGCTCCGTCTCCGCCTACGGCTCTGCCGTGCCCAGCACCATGGGCTTTGGAGATGGGAACCTGCAGCGTGGCGGGCCTCAGATGTTGGGTGCTGCATTTACGGAGCTTGACTCAAGCCCCGCTGGGCCCCTCGAGGTGCAGGGCAATGCCTGGAGAAGGCCACCTGCCGGATAGAAGGGAGGAGGCTCATCCTGCAATTGTGAGGTCCGGCCTGGGTTTCCGCAGTGCCACTGGGCACGCTCCCCAGCAGATGGGAAGCCAAAGACATCTTAACTTTTTTATTCTCATGACACAGAATTAACTTCTAGGAGTTTCTGGTGAAAAATCCCACGGTGGATCTTACTGGAGCTTCCCATCCCTACCCAGCTGCCATGAACCTGCAACCCTAGACCTGTGTGAGGGGCCCTGCTACCCCCTCACCTCCAACAAACCCTGAGGCACCTGCTGAGTGCTGCGTCCCTGCCACAGCCTGTGGGCCACACCTGAACCTCACCTCAGGCTTTGCACTGAACCAGCCTGGCTGCCCCCACCACTTTCCATGCCCAAAGGCATCAGGAAGTGCTTTCCCCAACCTCCCCACCGGAACCAGCGCCTTCCTGGAGTCACCACCATGGACCTGGGGACGAGCCACGCCCCAGCCCCAGCCCAGCTCCTGAGGGTTCTTCCACCGACACCTCTCCACACCTCGGTGCCCCTCAAGCTTCCATCCTCGCCCTTGTTCTCTGCAATTTCCCTGATCATCCTGTCCTTTGTCATGGCTCCAACTGGGTGTCAGCTCCAGCCCAGACATCACTTCCAACCGCAGACACGATCACAGACATCACACCAAGCCCCTTATGCAGCACGGGCTCAGCCACTGCTGGGACAGCTCACCCTGTCCTGAGGGTCTGCGGCATGGCCCCTGCTCAGCTCTCCCTCACCATGTCTCTCCCCTCCCACAGCACGCGAGAGCAGGCCTCTTGGCACAGCTGTGACGCCTGCCTCCCACCAGACACAGTGAGGGCTCAGCAGCCCTCTGTGGCACACACCCTCCTCTACAGGAGGCCCCCCGGACTCCCCGTCCGCCGCACCTCCCACCTGATAGGCAGAGGGGGCAGAGCCTTGGGGAGATGCCCCCGGCCGCCTGCCACAGAGCCTGGGCTCGCTCCATCCCTAGGTCCCCTGCTGCCACCCACTCTGTGGCTTCCTGCAATCCGCAGGCTCCAGGCCCCATGGACGCAGCCACCCTTGGCCCAGCATCCACTCCTCTCCATTGCACGGCTGACATCTTGAAGAAAGCCTCCATCACCTGCTCTTCCTATGCCTCCACATCCTGTGCCTTCGGCCCTAGCTCAGAAATCCCCTTCACGAGGTGGGCACAGCCTCTATTACTAGGAGTGTGTGGGGTTTCTCTGCCCTCCTTGGAGCCCACTAGGCCCCTAGACCTCTTTCCAAAGCTCTCGAGCTCTGTCCCTTGGTCCCCCTTGTTGACCCCATGCTCTCTGCTGGGGCCCCTACTGCCCGACCCCTCAGACAAGGCCTCCACTGCTGCACTCCGGGCCTAGTTCTCCACAACCTTCAGGTCCAACGCGAGCTGAACATCTTCCCCCAGCCCTGACAGGGGCCTGCCCAGTCCAGGCCTGGAAACACAAAGGAGCATCTGTGACTCCTCCACCTTCCAATCGGAGATGCACATCCTGGAAAGAAAACCTGCGGGGTGCCGAGCTCCTGCTGAGGGAGACAGCCAGGGCTGGGAGGGGGCCGGACAAGGCTTAGTCCCCAGGGGCCCATGCCAGGTGAGTCACGCTGGCGGCCCAGGCAACGGGAGGCAGAGGGCACTGGGCTCTGAGCCGCACCCGCACCGCCTGGCCTGGAGGAGGAGGCCTCACACCTGGGCCATGCGTCCCCCTGCCTTGCCTCGGGGTGTGGACCCTGCCGGGAGCTGGTGGTCATCCAGTCTCAGGCTCACAGGCCCAGGGACCCAGAGTCTGCCTCTCACTACACCCAGGTGATCTGTGCCGCGGGGGCCGCTCCACCCAGATGCCATGGGACCAGGGCTCGATGCACACTTCCTTACAGGATGGGGGTGTCTCACCACCCTCACATTCCAGCCAAGGGCAGGACGTGGCTCAGTGAGTGTGAACGTCATGGACAATGTCTTCACGGGGGACCAGAGCACCTCAGAACTCCCAGCGGATGACACTCTCATCGCCTTATCTCCCAACACTGCCACCGCAGAGGGGCCCTGTCACTGTGAGAGTTACAGGGACAAGTTCACTGTGGCTCCTGCATTCTCCTGCTCCCACAAGGAACAGGGTGGTACCCCATGGTGTGGAGACATCTTGGAGGTCCTTATGTACAGTGAGGGGATGTCTCAGGGGTTCTCAGGCACAGGAAGGGGACGTGTCAGGGTCCCCAGTGCACAGGAAGGGGACGTGTTGGGGTTCCCAGTGCACAGGAAGGGACGTCTTGGGGTCCTCAGTGCACAGGAAGGGACGTGTCGGGGTCCCCAGTGCACTGGAAGGGGATGTGTTGGGGTCCCCAGTGCACAGGAAGGGAGGTCTTGGGGTCCCCAGTGCACAGGAAGGGACGTGTCGGGGTCCCCAGTGCACAGGAAGGGGATGTGTTGGGGTCACCAGTGCACAGGAAGGGGACGTGTCAGGGTCCCCATCTCCAAGCCCCCACTGTGCTCATGTCCAGGGTCTTATGACTTCAGCTTTGGGAGGGTGGTGGGGCGTGAATGGAGCGCTGGTCACCCTGGCGTGTGCGGAATTCACGCACAGCCCCTGGCTGCCTCCCTCACACCGTTATGTGGTGGATGTCAGTGGACTCAGAGGGAGGCTGGGATCTGTTATTTTAGCCCTGGGGTACTTGCACCCACACTGCACGCTCAGCTGACCGGCAGCAAGTGACACAGTCCTCCTCAGTGTTACAGGCTCTGTCCGTGCCCAAGGCGGGGGAAAGGGAAAGGCAGGGGAAAGGGAAAGGCGGGGGAAAGGGAAAGGCGGCAGCCTAAGAGGCTCTCCTGCGCATGGTGCCCCTCCTGGCCGGCGCCACTCGGCCCCAGGACAGTCAGGCATCGCCTGGATGTGTTTGCTGCCTCCCTTTCCTCTCCCTGACGCCCACCTGCCAATGCCCAGCCGCCGCCCATCCATCTCTGAAATAAACGCTCCCAAACTCCGTGGGGAGCCAGGTCAAAGCAGGGGCGGGGGCTGGCTCCAGCCAACTTCTGCCGCACGTTCCACAGCCCACCGTGGTTCCAGGTCGCCAGACGGGGGAAAGGGCAGGAGGGAGCGGAAATCAGCAACAAGCTCCTTTCTCCCCCTCAAGCCAGCAGAATGCCCTTGCTCCTCTGAAGTGAACAAAAGCACTGGTTCAGGCTGTGCCATCGGGCCGAGCAAACGTGCTGTTCCTGAATGGCTGGGAGGGGCCCGGGCAGCCTGAGCTCCTCTGTGTGTGGCGGTTCGAGCCTGCATTGTTGGTCCACCTGGCCTGGGCCGCGCCTGTGACAGCTCTGCACCCTCGTCCCACCCAAAACACACCTCTTGTGACGCAAAGGACACCCAGCTACCCACAGACTGCATGTGCCTGGGGGAGCTTCATTAAACCCGCCACTGCCGCTTCCCTCACTTTGAGTCCGCTTGTCTTTCCAGTCGGAGCGGAAATTCCTAAGCCCAGGTTCCACAACTGCAGGACAGGGCTGACCCAGAGATGAACAAAGAAAACTGGACCCACAGACCTGGAGCGGGACGCCCAGCAGTCATCTCCACCTTTTTAAAAACTCTCTGAGCTGCACAGGTTTTGCTGGTCAAGCAGTGAGAGAAATACCTCAGGGAGGCACCTGCCCGCAGAGAGGACACCTGCAGAGGGGACACCGCACCTGCCCCCACGCCCTGCGACCCCATTGCATCTCACCTGGACTCGAGCGCCCTGCAGTTCCCCAGCGCCTCCTGGGCAGTGACCACAGCTGCCGCAGGGTTCCCCAGGATGCTCCCTTCTCGGCCATCGAGCGCCCTGCAGTTCCCCGGCGCCTCCTGGGCAGTGACCACAGCCGCCGCAGGGTTCCCCGGGATGCTCCCTTCTCGGCCATCGAGCCGCCCTGTCACAAAGGCTGCTACAAAGCGGAGGCAGCTCCGGTTCTTCACGCAGGGACCACAGGCGACCCCCTGATGCTGGAGCCACAGCCTTCGGGTCTCTGCTGTGACAGCTAAAAGCCAGATGGGTGCCGCATGGTCACAAGAGACAGGTGCTCAGGACCCTGGTGACTCTGGGCTTCACCAAGTCACAAGAAAGAACCCAAGAGGGCTGAGCCGCCTCCTCAGAGCGCCCGGCCTCCTGGAGCCTGGCCCGAGCCACCACCGCCCTGCACGCCTGGAAGAGGAGGCAGACAATGCCGTGGTGCTAGAGAAACCCAGTTGCCGCGCCTGCCCCGCTGTGTGCAAGTTCTGGGCCTTTCCTTCCTCGAACAGGGCGGGGGGCCTGCGTAGGCTGGACCGCCTTGCCTTATGGAGCAAGCCAAAAACACCTTCCAGGCCTCAGGAAGTCTCAAGTTCAAACAAACAACTACAAACCCAGAGGAAGGGAGGGACGTGCTGCTGGCTGTCCTGAAACAAAGTGGGAAGTTCATGCCTGTGGCCCCTGTCTGCTGCCGAGCTCCTCGAGGGAGGAAATGATGAGGTTGCTTTGCGTGGCCGGAGATGCTTTTCCCCAAGAGGTGTTGAGCTGGTCCCAAGCCAGCAGCTCCCACCCTCTGCCCCACAACTGCTTCCGAGGGGTGAGAGGTGACAGCGTCCAGGGCTCCCAATGCCCCCCGAGGTGACGTGCCACCATCGGGCTCTCAGAGTCCCTGGGCACCGTGCTGGGCACACCCAGGGCTCCAGGCCTCACAGCTGATGTGCAAGGCTGTGCAAATGGCCTAGTGCCATTTTAACTCATTATTATATGCTGCAGGCCACAGGGAGAGAAGGTGGCAGGGCTGGCGCTCAGGCCTGCTTGTGAAAGCCCACACGCTGTCTGGAGCACCACATGTGCCCTTCTGTGAGCTGATGTGATTAGAGCATGCATCTGGTTTGCAGCAGAAGAATGCATTTATTCAACATCGTTTACTGAGTGCACACCTGTCCCGCCAGCCTGCACAGGCGCTCACAGAACGGCTGGAGGGTCCCCGCCTACTGTGTCCTCCCACTGGCATTGGGGACATCAAGAGGGAAAGGCTGCTTCCATGCCCTGAGAGGTGGCGCCTTGATGTCCTATTAGCCTCCACAAATACAGTGATTCTGTTCAAAGTGTTCTGTGCTGGGTTTGCTCCTCTGAGAGCTACAGGTGTTGAGAGCCAGCTTCTGCCAGGAAAGACAGAGCTCCACATACCATCCCCCTCCTGCCTTCCACACCCACCTGCCAGATGCAACAAGGTGGTCCCAAGGCCGCTGCCCCCTGAAGCAGCCAGAAGCTTGCTGTCTGTGCTGCATCCCCCAAAACAGCTACAGAGGAAAACAGGGTGAGGGGCTTGATGTCTCAGCCACCGAGGAGCAGAGACCACAAACCCCGTTTTGTTGGGGGCTTGTGTGTGAGCCCAGGACAGGTCAGCCCTAACCCGACTCACATGAAAATGGGGAAACAGATGGCGCATTTCGCGTGGTGTTTCCAGAGCTCAGGCCTCTTTGGTTTTGTTTGTTTGTTTGGAGACAGAGTCTTGCTCTATCCCCCAGGTTGGAGTAAAGTGGCATGATCCCAGCTCACTGCAACCTCCACCTCCTGGGTTCAAGCAATTCTCCTGCTTCAGCCTCTCAAGTAAATGGGATTACAGATGCCTGCCACTACACCCAGCTAATTTTTGTATTTTTAGTAAAGACCAGGTTTCACCATGTTGGCCAGGCTGGTCTCCAACTCCTGACCTAAGGTGATCCTCCAAGGGCCTCTTTGAATAACCGGGAAATCAAGCCCTAAATGTTGGTTTCATCCACAAGGACAGATGCAGACAGGCTTTGTATTCACGGATGCAGTGAGTGGTGAACACAGGAGCCATCAGGGTCGCCTCTGGGGTCAGCAGCAAACCTCTCTCTCTGCCTTTCCTTCCCTTGTGCGTGGTAAGGTGCTGAGGAAAGTCAAGGAAATTGGAATGGCAGGGCCACTTCCAGCCGAGCAGGTTGGATGTGCACACATGTTCATCATTCAATGTCCTAAACATCTAAATATGTTTTAAAGATGTTACTAATTAAAACCGTTTTTCAAAAATCAATCCTGAGATATGAACCTCTCTCACGATCTGCTAATTTCTTCTCATATGTAGCGCATACAAGCTTTGGGTGCAGTGACCATCGTGAAAACCCAGCCGTCCTCTCCTGGCTGGCGGGGGCCACTTCCTCCCTAATCTCCTTGGTAGCCCCTCCATGAGAAAACACAAAAAACCCACATGAGATCCAAGTTCTTCCTGTCACCCCGCTGGTTGGCCTCAGGGAGGCTTGAGAATGGTTGGGCCCCTGAGAAGCGGGTTGACTTTTGTGAACCCCAGGAGTCTATTTTATACAATGTGGCCCCAAGCTACTGTTAAGAAATCCATATCAGTAAGTGGTATCATTTTTGGCAGTAAAAGAGTCTTACATTAACCACTCCATTAGTCGTGGAGTAGGGAGTTGTTTAGGGCAGGTCTTAAATGAGCTGTTGGGTGATTTAAAATTCAGCGCTCCTGGGCTGATGCGGGTGGGAGCCGCTGTGCACACCTGGGGTGCGGCACAGACAAAGGTGTCTCGTTTCCTCTCTCCGTAAAGCGTGGGGTGCAGGAAAGGACAGAGCGTGCTTGTGGAGACCGACGAGTCCCCCACGCAGCCCCCACAGGGTGGCTACAGCAGCGCTGGGAAGCCCCACACTGTCCGACTGGCCCCTCTGCGCCAGCCCTGCCGGACCAGGTCCTTGTCTCCGGGTTTCCCGCTGCCCAGGAGGCCTGTGCGTCCGGTTTCGTGTGTGACTCCTCACCGCCCTGTTGCCTTCCCGCCATGGTGTCTGAGAGGCCACTCGCCAAGCAGCCCGTCGTCTCCTTCAGTCCCAGCCCTAGCAGCCCCTCGTCTCCTTCGGTCCCAGCCCGAGCAGCCCCTCGTCTCCTTCGGTCCCAGCCCGAGCAGCCCCTCCTCTCCTTCGGTCCCAGCCCGGGACCCGCCAGGGAAGGTTGTGGCTCTGGGTCTGGCGGAGACACCTTTGGTGAATGGCTTGGAAGGCCACACGGCTTGGCCTCAGAGGTGCAGGTGACCCAGTGCTGCTCCCCGAGTGAGCATCACACGCTGCCCTCCGCCACAGCCTTGCCGCCCCATGAGCGACCTGAAGGCCGAGCCCAGAGCCGCGTGTGGTCCCCTGTGCAGCATTTAACAGGTGCTCCAGCTGGAATGCTTCTCTTCATTGTCCATGACAAGTTTCGTTTTAAAAGATAAGGCATTCTTACAGAAACGAAGTCTTGTTTGGGGCATTAGCTCACCATCCCTAATATATTGCCAAAAATGTCATTAATGAAACTTAATACTAGTTCTTTCCTTTAGTGAATTAAGTAGCACAATTATGTGATATGACTAATGCTGAGAAATTGGTTTTCATGCTTTGGGGATTTGTCTCATTTCTTTAACATTATTAATAGAGTAAAGCAAAAAAAAAAAAACAAAAACAAGCGAACAAAAAAAAAAAAACCCAGAACATTTGCCGAGAGCCCAATTTAGATGCAAATGCCAGGCAATCCCATAATTTAGAAGGAACAATCGGATCTTTTGTATTTTCAAACTCACAACTGTAAGTTTTCTTGAGTGTCTCTTCCCAAAGGTTCAGTTTCTTCTCAGCACTGCGCATCTCCTGGGATTTATGCTGGACAAAGGCTCCTGGGGTGGAAGGAGGGAGGAAGGGCAGGAGCTCGCTACGGCAGAGGGGCCTGTGAGGTGCTGTGTGCTGAAGCCCGGGCTCGTGCTCTCTGCGACCATGGGCGTCTGGGAGAACAGTGACCACGGATTTCACCTCTATCATCATGCGACCGTAACGAGGTCAACCACAGACCCTTCCTCTCAGAACCTTCCTTTTCCTTCTCATTTACCTGGAAAATCCCCACATACTTCATTACCGGGATTGTCAGTGTGGTCACACACCTAACTGTGTGTGAGGATGACCACGGCAGCGGCTCCCTGCTGTGCACAGGAGCTCATGGCGGGACCCGCCGGCACTAACCATGTGCACAAGTGACCCTAATGGCAAATGGTTCCCCACAGCTTCCTGCCTTCTGGGTGCTTCTCAGTGCTTTTCATGCAGATTTAACTCATTTGATCGTCACGTCAACCGTAGCAGGTAGGTGCTCTCCTGAGTCCATTTTGCAGAAGAGGAAACCAAGGCACCACACAGCCACAGACGGCAGAGCGGGGATTTGACTTCACAGGTCATGGGTCCAGCACCAACGATTTTAACCTAATAGTCAATGCAACCCTTCACAGGGGCCCCACTGACCTCACAAGGTGCAAAGCCTCATCCCACATCTTATCCACATATGACCACAGGACATTAGATGTTCAAACTTCAGTACTTCGCTAGAATTCCAATGTAGGCAGCTCCATTTTTGTGTGTGTATCAGACAAGGGCAGTTAGCTTGTAAATATTCTGAAAGGCGTAACAGATGCTTCTTTCTCCACACCCAGAGTTATAAAATGAATGTGACCAGATACATTCTGAGTTAATCCGAAAGGTAGAAGTGTGAAAATACTACTTACAGTGGTATCCTTCCAACTCTACGGACGGTGACGTGAGCTGACTTGGAGACGATAGTTCTGGTGAAAGAAGGGGCTATGTTGAGAGTGCTGCCTGCACATCGTGGGTGGCGGAGGAAACGAAACACACAGAAAAGGCAGCCGAGCTTTCCATAATTAGGCTGCAGAACTAACTTGGCTCCAGAAACTGTATTTGGTTAAACTATGAATCAGTAGACCCTAGGGTCTGTTAAAATTATTCTCTACTCATGAAAATGTGTTCATCAGACATAGCATGCCTTTCATGAGCAGCTGAAGCTTGGAGAACTTCTGATTGTGATGCTTATGCCTTGTTTTTTATTACGGCGAAAGCAGGTCTCCCGAGCCAGCTTCTCTCATATTTACTAGTCCCTAAAGTTCTAATTCTGGAGTTCACCCTCCAGTATCTCTCATATTTACTAGTCCCTGAAGGTCTAATTCTGGAGTGCACCCTCTGGTATTCAGCTGGTACCGATGATCAACAAATGTGCTTTTCCCCAGAATGTCTGCAAAATGAGTGGAACCCCTAAAATCCATGCGCTTTCCACACCCAAGGGGCCAGGCTTATAAAAAGCAGCAGAACAGCAGCATGCCAGGGGCGCAAAAGTCCAAGCAAACTCATCCAATGAGGTTGGCCACGCCGGGGGCTTCATGGACTCGGAGGTTGGCCATGCCAGGGGCTTTGCAGACTTGGAGGTTGGCCATGCTGGGGGCCCTTGCAGACCTGGAAGTCAGCCATGCGAGGGGCTTTGCGGACTCAGAGGTTAGCCATGCCCGGAGGCCTTTGCGGACCTGGTGCCCCTAGTTCTGAAGGGGAGTTTGCACCACTATAGAAGGTGGTCTTACCCTTAGGGAACGCCAAATGCAGGGAACTCCAAACATAAGACTAAGGGAGGAGGAAGCCAGCAGGTGATGTGGAGCGGCAGGTGATGAAATGCCAGATAAGGAAGTGCCAGGCAATGAGACACCAGGTGAGGAAGCGCCAGGATGGGAGCTGATGAAACAGTGGGGGATGAGGTCAGAGGGGGCAGTGGAAGAGTCAGGAGCAGCTTTGAAGAGGAATATCAGGAAGACGCTGGAAGGCGGCCACCATCCCAAGGCACAGGTGCAGCGTGAAAAGGCGCCAGCAACTCAGGAGGCGGTGGCCAACACAAGTCCCCACGAAACTCGGAACGCACCTCGCAGGCATCCCCTTCTCAGGTGCTGCCCGGCATCACTCACTCCTGAGACCTTGCTTGTGGTCACTCAGCACCAGCCCCTGGAGCCACGGGTCTCCCAGAAGGGCGCTTCAGGCAAACACAGGGCCGGCCCCCCAGTGTCCTCAGAGCAGATTGGAACTGAAATCCCTGGGAGCTCATAAGTCTGCCCCCGGTTCCACAGGTGAGGCCGTGCTCACGCCATCTTCGCATGGAGGGCGTCGGATTCACCCATCTGGGAGGGCTGAGCACTGCATTCTCAGGAGCTCTCAGGACGCACTGAGCCATGGCGTCAGATCACAGAAGGTCAGCAACACGGGACACCAAGGATGCTCAGAGGACTCACTGTTTCCTCACAAGCCTCTCTCTGCTCAAATCTCTAAAACCTGCTTCTGAATCCCTACTAACAAGATCCATAACAACATCCCATGAAAGCGAATTTAAAAAATTAATTCTACCCATCTACCCACACATCCATCCAGCTACCATCTACCCATTCATCCACCCATTCATCTATGCATCCATCTATCCACTCATCCATCCATCTGCTCATTGATGCATCCACCCACCCATCTACCCACCCATCTATCCATCCATCCATCCTCCACCTACCCATCCATTCAGTCACCCAGTCATCCATCCATGCATCCACTCATGTATGTATCCATCCCTCCCTCCCTCCATCCATCCACCCACCCATTCATCTATCCAGTCATCCAGTCATCCCTCCATCCATACACCCATCCACCTACCCCTCCATCTACCTTACATACATACATCCACTCATCCATCTACCAACTCATTCATCCATCCATCCATCCACTCATCCGTCCAAGCATCCACTCATCCATCCATCTACCCATTCATCATCCTCCATTTATCCATTTATCCATCTGTCCACCCACACATCCATCCATCCATTATCATCCATCCATCCACCCACCCACACATCCACTCATCCACCCCTACATTCATCCACCCACCCATCCATCCACCCACTCATCCACTATCTAGTAACTCATTTATCCATCCATCCATCCATCCATCCATCTACTCATCCATCCAAGCATCCACTCATCCATCCATCTACCCATTCATCATCCTCCATTTATCCATTTATCCATCCATCCACCCACACATCCATCCATCCACTTACACATCCATCCATCCATCCATCATCATCCATCCATCCATCCACCCACCCACACATCCATTCATCCACCCCTACATTCATCCACCCACCCCCCCCACCCATCTACCCATTCATCCATCCATCCACTCATTTATCCATGCATTATCCATCTATCATCATCTGTCTATGACAAGAGTTAGTATTAGGCCAACTAATGGAAAAGGTGGGGCTAGATTTAAAGATTCTTCTACTACATTAGTTCCCCAAGTTTGGTTCCTGAAGAACTTCATCAAGAACTTAAAAAATGTCAGTTCTCAGACCCTACTCCAGACTTCCTGAATCAGAAACTCTGAGGGTGGGCCCAGCAGCCTGTGCTTTAACAAGCCCCCCAGGTGATGCAGATACATGCTGTAGTTGGAGGACCACTGTTCTGTTCCATCGAATGCTTAAATCAACTAGATCCATAGCATTGCTCCCTCTAATGTCTTCTACCTTTTCGCCAATGACTAAAATTCCAAAGAGAAAACCAAAACAGACGAAAATGAGCCCTATCACATAGAAGGGGGGCCGGCGGAAGTTGCCACTGGAAAGTGCCCGTGGCCTTGTTACTAAAGATCAGGTTCAGACGAGTATATAAAATGTCAATTCTCAAGGTCAAAGGCTACAGATTCACAGACCATATGGACAGCACACATTATCCTCCTTTACATGCAGATTAGCCTAGATAATGAAGGTTCTAGGTGACAGAAGAAATGCGTAAATCTGAAATTAAAACACAGCAGCATGTCCTGGACAGCAGCAAAGATAAAATGCCTGTGGGTTGGGGGTGAATCTACAGAGGGTGAAGTTCTGCGCAGCTGAATGAGGCAGCTGCCCTAAGGCCAGCCGCTGTATGCAATCCCTCAGCTGTGACCTAGCCCCGCCACTGCCCTGAGGACCTACGCCAGCTGCCACATCAGTGTCCTGTTGCCATCAGCTCTCACCTGGCACGGATCCTAGCATGACCCCGGAAGGAAAAGCAGCTCCATGACCTCCCGCTGAAGGGTGTTTGGCTGTAGGTGGGGAACTCTCCTGAGGAAGTGCTTGGAATTTAAACCCGAGGTGGGGATCAGGTTCACCTTGACCTTCACCCCTACCAGAGAATGTGCGCCACACACCCCTACACTCTGTGGTAGCATCACGTCAATACCGCACCATAAACCCTTGCCTCTGCTGAGCAGCACCTCACACACAGCGTGAGCAGAAAATGGGTTTGTGCTGAAGGAAGAGGCCAGTGTTAATGGGTGGTAAGTGGAGTATGATGCAGGATCACCTCCCCTAACTAAACACTACAGGGTGCTCATAACCGAGGATATCTGGTAAGCTGGATTTGAAAGTCCTGGTGAAGCATGCAATTATCGGTAATGCAGATGTGTGGGAGGACGCACATCTCGCTGCCTGTTCCAATGAGATGATGGCCCACACCGAGCGCCCGGCTCGCACGACGTTCAGTGAGCAGCCAGTGTCACTGCTGCTCTTCTGAGATAGCCTTTTTCCAATTAAAAATGCGCACATGTCTCTCGGAGCTCATGAAGAAACCCCAATCCCTAAAAACCTGGGGAATGACATCAGCCTCTGGAGCGGTTCCCACTCTGTGACTCTGACACCGAGCGGCACGCAGAGGCACGCAGAGCAAGGGGGGCTTTCTCCTCCACCCCCACAGCCGATCGGAAGCCTCCCTGTGAACCTGGCATCCACGCAGCCCTTCACCATACTCAAACCCTGCAAACCCTGCATGGAAAAGCTCCACTCAAGCTTCAGAAAAAGAGCTGAATCTCTAAGAATCAGGGAGCAGACGGCATGAAAATGGTTTTGTTTTCTTTCGACCCATATACAATAAACCCAGCAGCTTTGATCATAAAATTCCCCATTAAAAACATCTTGATTAGACCATCCCATATGATGGTGCTTATGCTGATTTAATCACTGGTTCACTCTCAGAATCCATCAGGGTGGGTAGAGAAAGAGAACCACACCCAAACCAAGCAACTGACGTTTTAATCTCCCAGGCAAGTACTAGTTAGACAACTAGTAATGGCATATATGACATAACATATGGCAACATCAGGCAAAACATTTGGCAACTTACTTTTAATGATATATCATTATTTCCTCTTCATTTCAAGGAAAACTACTTAAGGATGCCTCTCCTTTCTGCATAACACAGCCTAAGAACTCAGATGCGACCGCCTGAAAGCCACCGCCAGATGCAAGCTGTCAGCCCAGTCTCTGCTTACACCTAAAAGAATCGATCTGAACTGCTCTTCAAAGCTTATTTGAAGTAATATTTCGATTAATACTGAAAATGAATGTCCAGTCCACTCTTTACCCATACCATCTCAAACATTTGTCTTAGGTTTAAATTGCATTTAATGAAGAAAAGAACCACCTGATTAGTCCAGGTTTTTTTCATCCTCAAAATGAGCTTCCAGGTAGCTTCACCATCCCTGCCCCTGGCTCTGAAACCCCAAGCTCTGAAAGCCCTTGGCTCAGATCATTCTCAATTCGCAAGCACTGGTGCATTCTCCATTGCGAGGGCTGCGGACAGGCAGGTTGATGGGCAGATTTCAGACGCACAAATGGCTCCGCATGCAGACCCAGCATCCCTGAGAGAGCCCGTGTCACCAACATGCAGTCATTTTAACTATCCCGGGCAGTATACGATCGCCGACAGCCTCTGAAAACACACCAGCTACCAACCAGTGCCCCCCATGTCACAGCTACCACGGCTAGAAAGGAACACGAGGGCGGCTTACAAAAATCAGACGCATTTCCCCACATTTCAGCCCATGATGTCAAGCTTAAGCACAGATCACTGACGGCCAGCAGCTCCTCCTACCCGTGTGCTTGGAAACCGCATTTAATCTCTGCACCATTTCTTCCAGGGCCATCTCTTCAGTCCTCAGCCAAAACCTCATCCTCCGACACAACAAAAATGATCCTGGCAGATCCGCTTCCTCCGCACGGGGGGCGCCTGCGGGTGGGGCCGTGCGAGTGGGGAGGGGGCGCGGCGGAGGCGGGGAGGGGGCCGCGGCAGCGCCTTCAGCCTCGAGCCACCGCCTCCCTGCCCGGGATTGGTTCCGCGCCACCGGGAGGGGGGCGCGCGCTGCGCCGCGGGGGGCGGGGGGCGGCTCGGCGGAAGCGGAAGCGGCGCGCGCCCGCCCCGGCGTGTCACCACCGCGGGTCACCTGGGAGTCCTGTGAGTGCACCGCCGAGGTCACCTGGGAGCCACGCGGGTCACCGCCAAGGTCACCTGGGAGCCCCGCGTGTCACCGCCGCGGTCATCGGGGAGCCCCGGGGCTCACCAACGAGGTCACCTGGGAGCCCAGCATGTCACCACCGCGGTCACCTGGGAGCCCCGCGGGTCACCGCCGCGGTCACCTGGGAGCCCTGTGAGTGTATCACACAGGTCACCTAGAAATTTGTGTCACCGCCGAGGTCCCCTGGTAGCCCCGCGGGTGCCGCACAAGTGCCCCCGCCCCTCCCCGCGGTTCCGGGTCTCCACGCCCTCCTGGCTTGCGGGCAGCCGCGGAGCCGCGAGTGGACCGAACGAGTGCAGCTGCCTCCGCGGGGCCGCGCCTGGCCGCCGCCTCCCTTTACCTCCGGCCGCACTGTGGCAGGTGCAGAAGCTGCAGAGGCCGCAGCAGTCCAGCGCGCCCCCTCCGCGTGGCCACATGCCACCCGCGCCGCGCCCAGGTAAGCAGGTCCGTGGGTCGCTGGGTCCATGCGTGGGTCCGTGGCTGGCCGGGGATGGACCAGCCCCTCCCCGCAGGGGCATCGCCTGCCCAAGGACGCAGGACCCGGTGAGGGAAGCGCGCGCTGCAGGCACGGAGCTCTCCACCCTCTCCATGGTTGGCACCAAGCCACACTGTGCACTCGACACACGCAGCGTCCTGGCTGCCACCTGCAGATTCCAGCTCGTGTCTATGCAGGGCCGTGGCCGCCATCACAGGGCCATGCGCAAGAAACTCTCAGCTCTCCTCGCCCAAAACCGCGGCTATCCTTTTGTGGTTTGGTATTATAGGTAACATGCCCTTCCTTAAAGAAACAGTATTTCAGGCCTGTAGTCCCAACTACTCCGGAGGCCGAGGCAGAAGCAGAGGCAGAGGCAGGAGGAGCATTTGAGCCCAGAAGTTTGAGCCTGGGCAATGTAGCAAGACCCCCCCACACACGCCTCACTCCCCAATCAGTCAAAAAAAAAAAAAAAAAAGAGAGAGAGAGAGAATTCCAGCAGGGAGAAGTACCCATTTCCATGAATGGTTTGGGAATTCAAGCATCAAATGACTGAGGTTTGAACTACAGCTCATGCCAATAACGTGCACATGCACCAGCATTCCAGCGTCCAACAGAGCATGCGTGCACCATTCCAGCATCCGGCAACAATGCACCAGCATTCCAGAGTCCAACAGAGCATGCGTGCACCATTCCAGCATCCGGCAACAATGCACCAGCATTCTAGCGTCCAACAGAGCATGTGTGCACCATTTCAGCATCTGGCAACATGTGTGTCCCCCAACATCCCGGTGTCCAGTGGCACATGTGCACCTGGACTTTCCAGTGTGGTGACCTTTCAGGCACGGAGCAAGGCCAAAGGGATAAAAAGATGAAGGTGACGCAGTACTCGCCCTTATAGTGCCCACAGGTCTGGATAGGCCAGACAGATCTGGAAATAAATAATTCATAATAAAAAATAATTACAGAATAAGAGGTATAATAACCACAGATAGAAAGTATTGAGTAAATCTGTAAGAAATGGCTGCTTTTTTGTTTTTGTTTAACATGAGAAACATATTGAGTATCAGCAGTTTCACTTGGTTCTACAGAATCTCTTTGGAGCCCAGTGAAAGGAGAACTCTGGAAAGGCCTTGGAGTGGATGGGAGCCTCTCCCTGGTGGACAAGCGTCCCTGGGCTGCCCAGGGTGCCTACGGCTGCACAATTGCTACCTCCTGTCTACACATGGTCTGCAAAAAGTGCCCTCAAATGGGTCTGCTCCTAACCCATTCCCTGTCAGCTCAGGGAACCTTCACCACTCCCCATTCCCCACCACCCCCCCCACCCCAACCCTGCCTCTCCTGCTTCAGGGAAAGTCTGTCATCACGCAGAAGGGTCCTGAAATGCAGGCCCTGCCCTTTCCACTAGTCTAAGGCACAACACCCTCCCTGGTCCTCAGCCCACATGGTCCCAGGCCACACTCCCTCTGAGCACCTGCCCTCTTCTCCTGGCCGCTCTCCTGGCACGCAGGTGCCCTCCAGCCTGCCCAGCCTTGGGCTGCGTCAGGATCTACCAAGGGCTTGTTAAGCTCACACGGCTGGGCTCTGATGGCTCCTTGCTGATCCAGGAGGTCTGGGGTAGGGCCCGAGGATGTGCATTTCTAGCAAAATTCCCTGGGATGTTGAATGTGCTGGTCCATGCTTTGAGAACCACTGCTGAAATCTGTTGCATCTTAAAAGCAAGATGAAAGGAAAGGGCCACACCCTCTGGCCTGTCCCGCTTCTCTGATCTCCCTCTTCACCGCTTGGACATTTCCACACACGCTATCGGCTTCTTTCCTCAACCCTGTGCCATCGACTCTGTCCCCTGGCCAACATCCTCTGGCTGGCACCACGCCATGTTGGGTGGAGACCCTTGGTCTCTGTGGTTGTTGGCTTTATTACTTGTCAACTTGGCTGGGCCACCGTGCCCAGATATTGGGTCAAATGCTAGGTTAGATGTCTCTGTGAAGGTATGTTTAGATGAGATTGGCACTTATATCAGTAGACTTTGAGTAAGGCATGTGACATAACGTGGGTGGGCCTCACCCAATCCATCAAGGGCCTTGAGAGAAAAAGACAGAGGTTCCCTGAGGAAGAGGGAGCTCTGCCCCCAGATGGCCTGGACTGCAACCCAACTCTCCCCAGTCCCCAGCTGCCCCTGGCCTGTGGATTCTGGACCTTCCAACACCCACAATTTCAGGAGCTGATTTGTTAAACTAAGTTTCTCTCTAGCTCTGTCAAGTCTTTATTCTGCCTTAAATTATAGCACAAATGATGCCATCTTTCCATAAACATCATTTAATACTTGCCTAAAGAATGATTGTTACCATTACACCTGGCATTAGGGAGCACTGGGTGCTCCAGGCACGTGCCAGAGTGCTCCCCATGCTGTAAACTATTGGTCTTTACAGAGAGCTGGGAGAAGGCACTGTTTTTTGCATTTTACAGAATATGCAGAGAGGTTCAGCGACCTGCCCCAGGCCACACAGAGGCACAAAGATGCAGACCTGTGGTGTCTGCATTGGGGACTCCTGTAGTGTCGCAAGGGGAATGGCATCCACAAAGTTCCCGACAGGTAGACCCAGGACACTTAGGTAAGGTCCCAAGCCGTGTGTCCCAAGGGACGGGCTTCTTTCCATCCCTGGCTCGGCCTCTCTCCCCGGAACCAGAGGTGCCCCAGGAGGGAGGCTGAAGGTAACGCGACACCTGGATACCAAACATCCTCATAGCGACCTTTCTGGATGATCAGCCACAAAGCGGAGGTGAGAAATGGGAGCTGGAGCAGTCAGGGCCAGGCTCCCAGAGCCAACCCCGAGGCTATGGAGTGGCACAGTGGTCCTGGCCACAGAAGGGCAGGCATAGGTGTTTTCTGCACAGCCTCACTCCATGTCTTGGGAGGGGTATCAGAGAGGGTAGAGACTGGGAAAGGACTGTGAGGAAATTCACAAGCTCATTGTGACTGGGAGAGCCCCGCGGGATAACACCCAGCATGTCAGGGATGCACTGGAGCCGTGGCCCCAGAAATCTGGAAACGAACCCTTGATTCCAGACAACCAGGGCTGGCTCTGAGGTGCAGCGCTGAGCAAGGCTGGTGGCTCCTGCCTGCCCAGAGCTCACGCTGCAGTGGAGGTGACATGGCACCTGGGTATGTGACAGCCTCCATGCGGTGACAGGAGGGCACCTGCTGACACCTCCCCCTCAGGGGCCAGTGTGACATGTGAACAGGTCCCTGTGTCCCAGCAGCGAGCAGGTCCTGATCCACACACGGACGACTGAAGGACTGCACTTCTGAAGTGGGGGACAGGGAGGGGAGGGGCAGGAGAGGAAGGAAGAGGAGGAGCCGCTGGACTTGACTTTTTTTATGGCTTTGCCCAGCAAGGAAGTCTGGAATTCACATTAACATAAACTATAAACGCAGAATCAGTTGATAAGGACAGTTAGTGAGGAGATGGTCTTTTGGGGATAAAATCTGGCAGGATTGCTGACCTGGACTCCATCATCTAAAGTTTTCACACACAATGACCATTACGTTGTGATGCATAAAACAAGTAACTTAATATGTATTTTTGTCTGATTACAAAAGCATTGTGTTCACTTTGGAAAATATAGAAAATAAAAATAAAATATACTTTAACAGCATCACCTAGAGGTCTTTATCCTTCAGATGCCTTTTTATATAAAATTGTAACAGCAATGTATATTCCTTGTAACAAATTTTTCACTCAAATGTTTTTTCATGATGCTGCTCATCTACATGATTTTAAATAGCTGGATGAATATTTCCTGGGATGTGTGTTTCAAATTTTAATCAGGTTTTCTAGTGATTCTTGACTGTCATAAACACTGTGGCAAAGAAACACACAGGCAAATCGTTATCTCACATCTGATTGTTTCTCTGGGTTAATTTTTTACAGGCAGAGGTACAGGCCAAATGGTATGGCTATTTTAAAGTTTCTGAAATCTGTACATGATTTTTATATGTGCAGTGTTATGGTAGCATGCATCCACACGAGCAGACACAGGGCGCTGTGGGATTCTGCACTTTGTTCCTTGGCAGGGGGTCCCTGTCACAGGGAGCATCATGATGGGTTCACACCATCCTGGGGACAGCCCGGGTACTGCTAGGATGGGTTTGTTTGGTTAAAAAAGACAAGGAAAACTCACTTTAGCTAGAGACCATTTGCCTGCATGGTGGGGAGAGCTGCTCCTGAGGCAAGAACCACAGCTCAAAGCTTGACATCAACGTGGGCAACTGTAGAACCTGGGGTGCCGGGGCCGCCTCAAGGGAATCTCGAGTCGTTGCCATGGGCAGGGGCCATCCGAGGTGGGCTATGCACTGCCCCAGCTGGGCACCCCCCGCCCCCTGCAACCCTGCGCTGAGGTGCACCTGCAAGTGGACACCGTCTCCTCCCAGGCAGCCTGGTTAACCCAACCTCTCTCAGTTACATCGAATGTGTCAGATCCCCATCCACAGCCCTTCCAGTGGGGCTGCAAGCCTCTGTGAGTCCCCTGCATCCCTGGGGCCCGGAGCAAGTGGGTGGTTGGCGTGGCCGTGCACACTGAAGCCAGTGGAGGAGCTGCCCTGCCTCTGCCAGCTTCTGGGGGGCCAGCACCCTTGGCTGTGGCCCCACCCAGCTGCGAGCCTGTCTCCCTGTATCTCTCCCCATCTTCCATGGACAACGGTGGTTGGATTATGGTTCCTGCTCCAGGGTGACTCCATCTGAGCTCATCCATCTGCAGAGGCAGCGACCCCACCTCCACATGAGGCCACACCCACGGGCCCTGGGGGTCAGAACTCAACACATCTTTTCAGGGGACGCAATTCTACCCACAACAGAGGAAAGGGACCAAGACAGGCTACAGAGCAGCCACACGTGGGACTGGCTGGAGACAAAGGTGCAGGGAGGTGAGTGGCCCTGGGGACCCCCTGAGGGCCCTTGCTGACAGACCTGAGGTTCCACCTGGTGCCTATCCCGGTCCCCACACAAGTCATTCCCTCCTAGCCATGCCCTACTGTGGAGTCCTGAGCAAAGAGAGCACTCTGAGGAGTTGCGGAGGCTCAGTGACCCTCGACCCGCTCTGATGCCAGGCCCCAGAATCCTGGCCAGGAGGAGCACGCTCAGACCCTGCCGGAGGAGGAGAAGGAATCTGCTCCATGGAGAAAGAATTCCTTCAAAAGCAACTTTAGATTCCACAAGACGTGCCTGGGCCCCAGGTTGGGAGGAGGACGTGAAGAGACAGTGGCATTCCCTGCTGAGAGCGGTGGAGGTGGGTGGGAGCCACGGGCCCTTTCAGAGGGGATGTCTGTGCCCAGGGCAGAGCTGAGCCAGGCATGAGAGAAGGCTGCCATGACAGATCTGGCACCAGCCTGGAATATTCCAGAACCCCTTCGTCCACCTCCCAGAGCTCCAGGTCCAGACAGGTTCTCACCCACGGGCCCCACCCCTTCAAACATCTTTTAGCTGCTCAGAGAGGGGAAGCATATCCCGCGCCAGAACAGGCCAGATGCTTGGTGAGCAGTGGGTACCAACGGGATTTTTCTTGGAAGAGCCAAAATGAAGGCAAAGATGCCTGGATTCTGGGTTCAGCAAACTACTGTGTGTTGAGGGCATCGGCTGCCTGGGGGGCTCCCCTTCCACCTGTACCCTGGAGAAAGGGGCAGAGCTGGTGCACACGGGGGGCTCCTTCCTCATACCCTCTCTGGGTAGGGGTTGGGGCCTTCCCTCCCAGAGCCTGGGGGGAGGTCCTGGGAGAACGGCTCGGGAGCTGGGGCCTTCAGGGATTTTGCTCCGGAGTTAGGCCTGTGCTTTGCCCAGCAGCCCTGAGCTGAAGGAGAGGGAGTGCCTGATTGCTGCAGTCTGGGCAAGAAGGGTCTGTCCATGCTGTCAGGTGTGAAGGCTGCACTGGCCAGGGACCAGGCCTGGGCACCAGGGATGTGGCCACCAACTGGGTCAGCTAGAAGTGAGGCACACCCCCATGGCTGGCTCCTCACAGCATGGCAAGCCCAGCCGACACCACGCAGGGACCGCAACCCACCAGCACATGCAGGCCTTGGAGGAGAAAGCACCGCCTCACTAGACGGTAAGTCCACATGTGTGTTTGTATGTGTGTGTGCACATGTGTATGTGTATGTGCATGTGCCTGAGTGTGTGTGTATGCATGTGTGTGAGCGTCTGTGCCTACAGGTGTGAGCATGTCTGCATGCATGTGTGCATGTGTAAGTGTGACTGTGTGCACGTGTGTGTACGTGTGTTAGCATGTTTGTGCGTGCATGTGTGTGCATCTGTGCATGCACAGGTGTGAGCATGTCTGCATGAAAGTGTGTGTGTGCTTGTGTGTGCGTGTCCATGCGTGTGTGTGCATGCCTGGGTGTGAGCCCGTGTGTGAGCGTGTTTGTGTGTGCATGTGTGTGTGCATGTCCCCTTGCTGTGCAACGGAGAAGCTGGCGCAGGCAGAAACTGGAGGAGGTAGGTGAGTGAGGAGCAGAGCGGGAGGGCGGGAGTGAGGGTGAATGAGTGGCCTCTCGTGGTCGCAGCAAGGCAGGAGGCCCCTCTGATTCCGTACCCCAGCAGGCCATCCATCAGTGGCCTCTCCTGGGCTGGGGCGAGGACTCAGTGTCACAGGAGGCACCTTCTGGAAGGACCTGAACTAGGAGGACACAGGGGCTCACTGAGGGTGACCGCAGCTCCCGGGAAGTAGCATTGGAGATGCCCTTAACAGCCCAGCTGTGTGTGTGGCCACAGACATGGGAAGGAGGGCCGCAGGTCCCAGCCAGGCCATGGCAGGAAGGGCCTTGAGAGGGGTGGGCTCTGGCCTGGGCCTGGGACCCCACACCAAGCCCACAGCAGCAGGAAGGGAACGGCAGGGCCAGTCCCACCAGGCCTGACCATGTTCCCTGAGGAGGAACCAGAGCTCCTCAGATTTTAAAGGAAGACTTGAGGCCCTGTCCCCCACCCCTGCTGCACGATTGCCCAGGCCACTGGGGAACCAGGCATCTCCTCGCAGGGCCAACTGAACCCTGAGGCAGAAGACAGCTTGTGGGAAGGCAAATGCTTGTCCAAGTACAGAGCAGTGAATACCTGCAAAGATCACTCGATACTTTCAAATTAGTGCCTAGGTGTATTTTATTATAATGACAATAAAATAATAGCAGAGTCACTTCATCACATTTTGTATTATTTTAAGACATGGTATATGCAGAAGGCTTAGCAGCCTGCATCTTCAGAAGTCTTCAGGGCTCTGCTGTGTGCTCACATGGACACACGTGGAGAACAGGTGCAACGTAGAGGCATAGCAGACTCCCCTTGGTAGGAATGCATGGGAAGAGCAGGGGCAGGGAGGACCCCAACATCCCTGGAAGTGTGTGTTTCGATGCCTGGTCACTGCAGCCCAAACACTGGAGGCCCCTCAGGGGTACCCACCTGAGCTGTGGCACGGCCTGCAGTCACTTACAGTGGAACCCGGGCCCCACGCACCACAGAGAGCCATTACGGTCGGCCAAGTTATGACCCCCAAGATGTTCACGACCTGATCCTTGGCGCCTGTAAATGTCACCTTATGTGGCAAAAGGGCCTTGCAGATAGGATCAAGTCAGTGATCTTGACCTGGGGAGGTCATCCTAGACTATCCAGGAGATTCAGGGTCATCCCAGGGTCCTTCCAGCAGGGCAGCGGGAGGCTCAGGCAGGGAGGAGATGTGAGGATGGATGCAGGGGTCTGGGTGGTGCGCCCAGGAATGAGCCCAGGAATGCAGGCAGCACCTGGGGCTGGACAGGGCAAGGAAAGGATTCTTCCTGGAGCCTCCAGAAGGGACTAGCCCTGCTCACACCTTGGTGTTAGAACTTCTGGCCTCCAGAGCTATAGACCATGAATGTGTGTGGTTAGCTACTGTTTGCGGTGATCTGTCAACTGCAATAGGAAACTGACACAGTCCTGGACACTGAAACCCCAAAGCCCCCCTTCCCCAGAATGACAGCCTATCCCGCCCCCTCAGAGAGAAACTCCAGCATCCATCACACCCACGTTTCAATGCAACAACCAAAATGAGCAGGGGACAAGGCAGTCTGCTGGGGTTTAATGTGTCCCCCAAAGGTTGTGTGTGGGAAACCTCACCCCCAGTGCCGCCGTGCTGGGACGTGGGGCCTAAGAAGAGGTGACCAGGTCTGAGGACCCTGCCCTCGTGACTGGATGAGCGCTGTTTTAGTTATGAGAGCGCGCTCGGCCCCCTCTCGGTCTCTCCGCTCTCTCGCCAGGTGATGCCATCGCTTGGGAAGACGCAGCTCAGGGGCCCTCACCAGATGCAGCCCCTCAGTCTTGGGCTTCCAAGCCTCCAGGACCACGAGCCAAATAAACTTCCATTGTGTGTAAATTACCCAATCTGTGATACTCTGTTATAGCAGCAGAAAACAGACTAAGACAAAGCCCCTGAGGGCAGGCGTCCGGGACAGAAGGCCTCTGCCCTGAAGTTACCGAGGGACCTCGGTGACACAGACACCTCTGCCACAGCCCGACGCGTGAGAACAGAGAGAGGGCTTTCCCCACACCTGCAGGAGGGGTGCTGCCGTCACAGACAGAACAGGCCACGGCGTGTCCACTCTGCATCTTCCATGATGGAGACATGCACGACCATTCAGAAAGCCTCGTGAGCCTGTGTGCGCTCCAAATATTCTAAATTCGGTTTCCAGCACCTGTGCGTTGCTGCTGTGGACACACCATGCCAGGCCACTGTGCAGCTTGGTTGTCGTGGGTGTGTGCTGCACATGGGTTGCTACCAATAATTCACTTTTGGGTTTTGACATCCCTCTTGCCAACAGATATTCCCTTCTGTCGATGCTAGGGGAATGAGATATTCCCTCTAATAGGGAGAAAATCTAACCTAGAAGTCAAACGCATGGAAACGCGGAGAATACCTTTGAACAGCTCAGACCTAGACAGCCGTGGACAGTATCCTCCTGTCCTATTGTTCTGTGAGCTGCCAGCAGTTCTCCCCCCAGGATGACCCACCTCCCTCACTGCAGGAACAAAGCACACTGTGTTCTCGAGAAGGAACAGCTTCCCAGAGAGAGGAAACCCCTAAACACCGAGACCGTGCCAGAGAGTAAGGAGAACACGCTTGTTCTGAAACAAAGGACCCACTGATGTCACACCACGTCCGAGAAATTCTCGATGAGAGCCCCAGATGGCAGGATGTATAATATAAATATAACTGACACGCCAACTGCTGGGGCCAGAGTGGAGAGACCTGGAGGATGGGGGGTGGTGAGGGAGAACGTTATGAGGGTGATCCCAGCACAATTCATTAAATTCTTTCTAAAAGAAAAACTAGAGGAAAAAAGCATACGGTATGTCTTGAACAAGCAGAATTGGTAAAAACAAGACTTTAAAAATTAAACTGGAACTTTTCAGATAAAAACCTCTAGGTTAACATCTATCCACAATACCACCACCAGGCATTTGGGATGCAACACTCATTCTGTGCGTAAGGAAGTTTCTGGAAGAGGCATAGCGGCCACAGGAGACCTCTGCTTTTCCTGCAGGACCACGGTGCTCTCTGGGTGGAGGTGCAGCCGTCCTCCCGCCCAGGATTTGCTTCCACAGCAGCTTCTGTATTCATGGCTCTCCCATGATCCATCCAGACCCTGTGCGGGAGGGTCTCAAAGAAGTCACCTTGAGCCTCCAGGTGCTCTTAGCCCCAAGGCAGAACCTGGAATCCCACCAGGAGGTGCCTGGCACACGTATCCCACACGAGCGGGGTTGGGGGCATTCCAGGCCTGAGTTGCCGCATGAGGAGAGGCCCCAGGGGTAATGAAGGCACGGGAAGTAACAAACCCTAGAAGACAGAAAATGGTCCGTGTGGTCAGCCTGGGTGTGTGCCGGGCAGGTGGCCAGGAAGGAATGATGCATTTCAGGGAAATGAGGAAGGTGAGTCAGGATGGAGCCTTGTCTCGGGTGGGTCAGGGGTCAGCCTGCTGAGGCCCCAGCCCCAGCCACCCAGTCCGACCCTCGTCAGTGGCTGTGTGGGTGTCGTGTGGATGTGGCTGATTAACACCTGCTGTCAGCTGTGGCGCATGTGCCCCTCCACAGTGGGCTGGGCCTCATTCCATCCCTGCATGGCCTTAAGAGAATAGAACAGGGTCCCCCGGAGAAGTGGACACCTGCCTGAAGACTGTCACATGGAAATCCTGCCTGGGTCTCCAGCCTATGTCTGCACTACTGAGGTCAGACATGCCAGCCGCACAATTGCATCAGCCAGCCCATGACACGGGGCGCACAGACGAACCACGCACGTCCACGCATCTCCTAAGGTTCTGCTTCTCTGAGAATGCGGCAGGCCTGGTCTCGAGAGCCCAGGAAGAGCTGAAAGTCTTTATTTGTTGGCACATGAGGCATCAGGGAAAGAGAAACACCTCAACAAACTGGCATCTGAGGAAGACTGACGGCGACGGCTGGGGAACGTCCCAGGTAAGGGAGTCAGAAGAGTTGGATGCTGAATGAAGAAATTTTAGGAAAATCTAACCAAGTTATTTTGCTTAGCTTCCCTTTGTGTATATGCAACACTGATGGCAAATATCTGAATAAGTCAAATAGAGCTCTTTAAGTATAAAATAAAAACTAAGCGATAAAATTCAATTCCCTTTCTTTGAGTTGCTCAAAGCATTATTCTAAATGAAATGTATATTAATTAACTTCACAAAAGTCATCCACCAAAGCAGAATTCCCACATTAGGATACACAAGGTGGAAGAAGAGACTACAAGGGTCACAGGTTAGAGGTAACTTAAGTTATAAAAACCCATGAAAATGAGATATTGTAATAAAAACACACACACAGAAATGTACGTAATACATGGACCATATTGTACTTCATGAACAAAAAAATCCATAAAACAAAAACTTGACTGGAATAAGACCTTGAAACAGCACGACTGGCCACGTCTATCTGGTGACTATCTGGCGAGGAAGTGCGGCCTGCAGCCCAGGGTGGAAGCCCAGCTCACGTGGCTCAGGACCCCGGGGCCTCAGCCTCTTATCTGCAAAACAAGATTAAACTAGGGCAGTAAGATCCTAAATCTCCATCGTTCTATGAAGAAAGTGGGCCAAAAAGTCCAAAGCCTCTACAGTTTGGAGACATCACAGCTGACTGCTGCTGACTGATGAGCACACATGCGAACTCCATTTCTGAAAATACTGAGTCCTCTAAAAGGAAACCAGGGGCCCCGGAAAATGCCAAGCATTGACCGCCTGTGCTGCGATGGCATTTGCAAGAGCAGCCCCTGCTGAGCTGAGCGTACTGTCTGTGAGCAGCAGGGGCTGGTGGGGAAGGATTCTTCCATTTGTGCAGTTCAATTAGAGCTCTCCAGGGTCACGTTAATAGATAATGCACCATTATCCTTTGCTCTTGGGGGCGGCCTGTAAATAAGGCTCTGCACACAAAATCACAAAGCCATCACAAGAACGACACGCAGTAGCCACTGTTCCTCAGCAGCCGTGAGGGGGCCAGGAACACACACATGCTTCTAAAACATGCACCAACGGGCAGAATGTGCCCAGATCTGGGTATCGAACGCCTTCCTGGCTGTAAGGACACAGGCTTGGTCTACTTGGAGCTGATGAAATCCAGAGATGTCATACGAAATGTACGTAGAGTTTGGTAGGAAAACCTCATCGTGTGTCCTGGTCAGGAGAGTTTAAGGAGTGTGAGATTGTAGATACAGCAGGCCTGGATTCCCAGGAGACCTGGCCTCAAAGTGGACAACCTCGAGGCTGGATCTGGATGCGCCTAGCAGGGCGTCACCTATGTGGCCACTCTCGCTGCAGCAGCAGCAGATGCTGCACCACACAGGTCTGCATCCGGCCACTGTCCCAGCAGCCTGAGAGCCGCAGCCGCTGGCAGGGAGCTGTGCACTGTCCTCCAGCGTCCTCTGAAAACTCTGGCTCCTCATGATCCGTGGGCCAGACGCTTGCAAACGTTACTCGATTTTAACAATGAATTTTATAAATTTATAAATGTATAAATATATCAGGGGTCCTGTTATACTAGCAGTGGATCTCTTTAAACAGTGAGGTTTCAGAATGTCATTACCACTTAATTCTCGGAATAGTATTTTCATGAGCCTTTTTCAGGCCATATTTCTTGATGTTTTGGCTCTAAAAAGATGATCTGGGTATAGAACAAATGCAGGTCTTAAGTATGATATTTTTTAAAAGGTGAAACATTTTCTTTTTTTAACCTGGATCTCTGGCAAAAAGAAGCTGCTGCATTGAAATTTAGCTGCTCCCTTGAGTCCAGGACCCTCCTGTCATCCCCGTGCCTGCGCCCAGGCTTTGCAGCACAGACCGGCCTCCGCGGACCAGAGATGCCCTCCCAGGCCAGCCCTACAAGCACGGCTCTCGAGGCACAGCCCACACCACGGCCTCCACACAGTTTGCCATTTTGGCTCTTTGTTAATCATGCCTCCTGGGAAAAAAGAAAACTAAATCAATACTCTGACATCCAGACTTGATTTCTACATTTCAAATCCTGAAAAGACACCAAATGAAAAATCAGAGGGAAGAATGCCTCTGGTCCCTGGCTGCGGCATCCGTCCTCCGGGACTAAATGCAACGTCTAAACGCTGGCAACCTGAGCTGACGTTTATTCTCCAGCGTTTCTGGGGATCTCCTGCATATCTGTATTTTAAAGGTACCCACATTCAAGATGTGTGTAGGTGGCCACTCTCCGACAGCAGACAAGCCCTCTATCTTAGCTTCCACATTCAAAGCTCGCAAAATGCTGAGTGCAGGGGCTCTTTTGGGGAATGGAAACAGCCTCCAGCGCAGTCTGCCTTATGGCAAAGGGGTTCAGAGTTTGGGTCCCAGAGTCACCTGCCTGGGTTCCAATCCTAGTTATCAGGGGTGACCTTGAGGGAGTTACTCAATCTCTCTGCCTCAGTAGCCCCATCTGTAAAATGGGGTCACAAAGTCCCCACCTTGTGGGTTATTTTGAGGATTAAATGCATATAATTGATTTGAACAGTAACCTGGCATGTGGTGAGCAATAAATAAATATCAGCCAACATCACAACGTTCACAGAATCAGAACCTGAACGCAAAAATGGGTCATGGAAATAGACACACCCAATCAGACCCATCGGGTGCGGCTCCCGTGTCTCCGTTTGCTGGTAGCTTCCTGAGGGGCTGCTGGGAGCCTCTGGCTACTGCCTAAAGGACCTAGGACGGAGGGCTGGGCTCCACTCATCATGCTCTGATGCAGGTTTAGGACATGTGAGGCCTCCTTTGTGTCAGACACTTCATGCTGGGGACCCAGCACTGAGCAATGGGACGGGGTCCCCACCTCACAAAGCCCCTCACTCCTCTCCTGCTGCCTCAGACAGCTTTCCCTCAGGTCCCTGAGTCCCCTGAGAGGCTACGCCTGGGACCAGGGTCCCGGCCATGTTGCCCGTCACTCAGCAGAGCTCTGGAGGTCTGATGCATGCAAGCATCCATGTCACCAATGGCGCAGCATCTACATCAAACTGTGGCTGCTGGATTCCACTATAGCTGGGACCCTGCAGCCACAGCCATCGTGGCCAACTCGCCTTAAACAGCATGAGTTCCCATGGCTCCCGCAGGCCCCCCAGATGCTGGACTTGCCCCACAGATGACAGCAGGAAGGTGTAGCACACATACCTCTAAATATTCAGGATTGCTTTTCTCTTTTCACAGCAAAGCAGCAACTAGGAGCACCTGCTATTTACACAGCAACGTGCCAAGCTCCATAAAGAGTGCAAAAAGCACCCCAGGGGTCCTGGAGCAGCTGTTCTCCACCATAGGGCAGGTTAGAGCCCCTGGGGCTGAAAACACCCTGAGGCCACCCATGCCCCCTCGGGAGCCAGTGAGAGCCCGGTGGGAAGAGCCCACTGAGGGCTATGCCACAGAGGGAGGCTCGCTCCAAGCAAAGCAGTCATTCCAGGCAAACCCTCCTCTGGTTTCACCCTGTGGACCCTGTCACTCTTGGACACTAAGTCCAAGAGATAATGAAGTTAAATGAGGAGGGAGTGAAAATGACCGCAGGTCCTCCACATCGCAATGAGAAGCAGGGCATCAACAGCACGTCAGGATGCAGCTGGCAGGAGCCGGGGGTGCTGCCTCCTTGGGGTTTCAGGAAAGGGTGGTTGCCTCGGCCACTTTCCAGCCCCAGGAGGTGTCCTGGAGCAGGGAGGAGGGGTGTGGACAGGTGAAATGGCTCAGCTGAGAAAGCCCAGGACAGTGCTTGGTGGGCAGAGCTGGGCACGCTTTCTCTTCCGATGTGGCTTTGTGTGAGGCCTGGAAACAGGAGTTCCAGGGAGACAGAGCAGGCCCCAGGCTCCAGGCCATCTCCCCTGTCCTCGGGTGACAAGACAAGCGCATAGCAAGTCCCAGGGTGAGTGCACATTCACAATGGCCTCACCTCACTTCGCAACATCAGGCACAAGATCAATAATAAAATGACATTCCGAGGGCAGTGGCGCACAAGCCAAGCCCAGCATGCCACAGCGTTCTCAGAGCAGACAGTTCTGTTGGCCACACAGAGACGCTTTTCCCAACCTAGACACTCATATGCGGCCTGGAAACATGCAGGGGGAGGAGAGATGGGGCAGTGAGTGCCCACGGGCGGGGCCCTGGCAGCCTCCTCGTCCTCCCTGCCTTTGCCATCTGACCCAGCCCCTACCAGGTGACTGAACGCTCCTGTCAGGCTGGGGTCTGGCTGGGGTCAGGCTCAGCCCTCGGTCAGTGCTTCCCCTGGGCAGGGAGGGCTCTGATGCAGGACCAAGGCAGGCCTGGCCTCAGGTGGTTGGGAACGCAGGTCAGCCAGGGGGCAGACACAACATAGACTGAGCTGGTCTCCTGCCCAGGCCCCTAGAACCACCGGCCACAGGTGAAGTCTGCAGGCAGGATCTTTCCCACCCCTGCTTTCTGCCTGACCTTTGTTCCTGCCTCTGCAGAGGTAAATTACATGGAACAAAGCAGGCACTGTGGTCTTCGAGCTCCCAACACCCTTGGCAGATCTGTGGCTCCGTGCATACCTGTTAGCTTGTTTTTGAGAGGGGAGCGGACACCATATCAATTCAGCACCAGTGACCACCTCTCACCGAGGAGCCCCTCCCCACAGCTGTGCTGTTGTCTGGGCCATGTTCCCTGGGAGCTCCTTCAGTGAGAAGGAGGCCAGGCAACCCCACCCACCCTTTGTCCATGGGGGCTGGAGGAGGAGGACGCCAAGGCTGACACAGTTGTCAGATGGCCAGCGCTTCCCCACATTCCTACAGAAAAGCAGACCTGGAAACGTACCTTCCAGTTCACCAAGAACACACCAAGTAAATACTGATTCCAAAACAGGGCTCCAAGCAAGGAAGGCCTGTATTTATTTAACTCTTGAAGTAAACAGAGGCCATTTCACTCTCTCTAGGAGGAGTGGGGCCCAAGTCCAGGCCACAGGACAGAGGATCACCTAGAAGCAGCAGCCCTCGGGCCCATCCCATTTAGACCTTCTGAGAACCAACTGCCCCCTGTATAAACAATCCATTCCAAAAATGGGCATTTAGTGTCGCCTGCTTTGTGGCTGATCACACGGGGCGCCCTGTGTTCTCTCTGGCCAGTGGCTCTGACATTTTGATGGAGAGGAAGCTGGAACAATGGACACCCTGGGACCATAAAACGCTAGGTTTTGGGAGCTCCAGCACGGTGGCGCCTGAGTGCTGACGCAACTGATGCTACGTTCCTGCTCCACATGACTCCAGTCCCAAACAGTAAATGCTGGGGACATGCCAATTTCTAGTTAGCTGGCGTTCATTGCCCTGTTTAGAAATTTACTAATAGTAATGCATTTACCCTTCGTTTTATTGCTTATTTTCAACTTTCAGATTCTCCCTACCAGATATGCCCCAAACAATCCACAAACTATTGAAAAGATAAGGAGAAGGAAGGCAAAGTTATTCAGATTCTAAACACTTGGGGTCCTCATTTTGCCAAGAGGATCCGGTGACTGGTCTGTGGGAGACCCAAACATTTGAAGAAAACGGAGATTCCTCCTCACCTCTCCTTTAGAAGGAGGTGGCTGGCAGGAAATCATGATGCAGCAAGTTCACGATCACATTGGCATCCCCAGAAAACAAACCTGCCACTTGAAGCATCCCTGGGCCACCCACACCCACCTGGCTGGAGGGAGAGGTGGGGCTGCAAGGTCTCTGAACCTGAACCAGAGGAGGCTTCAGTCCAGACTCACAGAGAGCAGGAGGGAGCCTGAAGCACAGTGTAGTCTGTTGCCTTCCACCTCCCTCTGCCTGGCTCTGAATATTTAAACACACCTGATTCAACCTTAGAATTGTTATTTATTTAAGCCTTAACTGGGAGGCAGTGTTTCAAAGGCTCAACACCAAGGTCACTGAAATTGAATTAACCTACCTTGACATCTATTTAAACTTTTAGATCTGGACCTGCAAATCTGAAGCAAATATTGATTTTAAGTCAGTCAAGGTCATAGTTCCCTACAAGGAAAGCCCTTTTTCCTCTTTCCACTTCACACGATTCTACATATTGGTAAAGCCCTTGTAATGCGGTACGTATATGTGGGTTTGTTGACAGAGAGTGAATAGGTGTGAATTGATTTTTCTTGTTTTAGATAACTGTAGGTTCACATGCAGTTGTGAGAAACAGTAAACAGAGATCTTGCGTACCATTTTCCTCCAGGGGTAGCATCCTGCCAAACTATAGCACACGACTGCAGTCAGCATACTGACATTGATGCAGCCAGACCCGGGCTGTCTCCACCCATAGGACCCTCTTGTGACCCCTCCTGGACACACCCACGTTCCTCCCAGATCACCCCTCGTGGACCCCCCACAACCACTGAACTATTCTCCACAGCTACACTTTTGCCATTTCAAGAATGTTATGTAAATGGAATCATACAGTAACCTTTTGGAATTGGCTTTTTTCACTCAGCATAATTCTCTGGAGAGTTCATCCAGGTTGTCACAGGTATCAACAGTTCATGGTGCGGACGTACAATTTAACGTTTCACCCACCGAAAGACATTGGGGTTCTTTCCAGTTTTTGACTACGACAAATAAATGAATATAAACATTCATATGCCTGTATTTATGTGCACATAAATTTTGATTTCTCTGGGATAAATTCCCAGGAGTGCAATTGCTGGGTCATATGAGAGTTGCATATTTTGTTTTAAAAGAAACTGCTAAATTGTTTTCCAAAGTGGCTATACTATTTTACATTTCCACCAGCAACTTATGAGTAACCCAGTTTATCCACATCCTTGCCAGCATTCAAAGTTGGGACTATCTTTTATCTTAGCTCTCCTGAGGGTGTGCAGTGGTACCCAGGTCTTGCACTTCTCCACTGGCTGCTATTGACTGACACCTTTCCGTGTGCTCTTCTGCCATCACTGTGGCATCTTTGGTGGAATGTCTCTATGTCTGTTGCCCATTTTCTAAGCGAATTGTTTATTTTTGTACTGGTGAGCTTTGAGATTTCTTAATCCTTTATCAGCTATGTGGTTTGCACATATTTTCTTCAGTTGGTAGCTTGTCTTTTCATCCACTTCACAGGTTCTTTCACAGAGCATAAGTTTTCAATGTTGGTAAGGTCTAATCTATCATTTTTTCCTTTTATGGATCATGCTTTTGGCATCAAGTCTAAGATCTCTTTGCTCAGCTTTAGGTCCTAAGTGTTGTCTACTATATTTTTTTCCTAAAACTTTTATAGTTTTATATTTCATGTTTAAATTTGTAATTCATTGTTAGAACTTATCATTCTAATATAAGGTGTAAAACTTAGCTCATGGTTCTTTTGTCTCCCTGTGGACGTCCAATTACTTCAGCACTATTTGTTGAAAAGACTATCTTTCTTCCGCTGAATTGATTTTGCATCTCTGTCAAAAATCAGTTGGGCGTATTTGTGTGGGTCTGTTTTTGAGTTCTCTGTTCTGTTCTATTATCTGTCAGTCTGCCCAGGACCACACTGCCCTGATCACTGTGGCAATAATAAGTCCTAGTATTGGGGAGAATGATTCCTCTCACCTTATTCTTCTTTTTCAAGATTGATTTAGGTATTCTAGCTCCTCTGACTTTCCATACAAATTTTAGGATAATCTTGACTATACCTACAAAGAAAATCCTGTTGGGATTTTGATAAGAATTCTGTTCATCTGTTTGAGGAAAACTGACATCTTTACTATATTGTGTCTTCCAATCCTTGAACATGGTATGCCTCTCCATGCATTTAGATCTCCCTTGATTTCTCTCATCAGCATAATGCAGTTTCCAGAACAAAAGTCTTGTACATATTTGGGTGAATTTACACTTAAGTGGTTTTTTTTGGTAATTTTAAGTGGTATTGTATTTTTAATTTTGGTGCACATAATTTTGGTATTTATGCTATACAAAGAAAGACAATTGACTTTTCTATGTTTATCTTGTATCTTGCAACCTTTTTGAACTTGCTAGCTTTAGGAGTTTTTTTGTGTGTGTGTGGAATCCTTGGGATTTTATAATCAGATGATCATGTCATCTGTAACCAGAGACTGTTTTAATTATTTCATTCCAATCCATATGCCTTTTGTTTCTTTTTCTTGATTTATTGCACTAGCTAGAACTTCCAGTACAATGTTGAATAAAAGCGATGAAGGCAGACAACCTTACCTTGTACCTGATATTATGGAGAAAGTATACAGTTTTCACTATTTAGTGTCATGTTAGTTGTTGGTATTTTTTGTAGGTAGTCATTAATAAGTAAGATGGTCCCCCGCTCTACTCCTATCTGTCCCAGAGTTTTTTTTTTTTTTTTTAATCATGAATGTGTGTTAAATTTTGTCAAATACTTTTTCTGCACTGGTTGACATGATTATATGACTTTTCTCCATTAGTCTATTAATATGGTAGATTACATTGATTAATTTTCAAATATTGATCCAGCTTTGCATCCTTGGTATAAACCCAAACTTGGTCATGGTGGATAATTCTCTTTATCTATTGCTTAATATATTTACCAATATTTTGTTATGGGCTTTTGTGTTATATTCATGAGGGATACTGGTCACTAGCTTTCTTTCTTGTTTTTGTCTGGTTTTGGTATCAATGTAATACTGGCTTCATGAGATGACTGAGAAGTATTGCCTCCTCCTCTATTTTTCAGAAAAGATTGTGTAGAATTGGTGCTAGTTTTTTAAATGTTTGGTAGAATTCTTTAGAAAAACCATCTAGGCCTGAATATTTCTTTTTTGAAATTATGAATTCAATGTATTTGATAGCTATAGGGCTATTCAATGATCTGCTTCCTGCTGGGTGAGTTGTGGTAGTTTGTGCTTTTTAAGAAAGTAGTCCAATTTGTCTAAGTTGTCAAATTAATGTGTATACAGTTATTTGCAGTTTTTCCCCTTATTATCCTTTTGATGTCTGCAGAGTCTGTAGTGATACCACTGGGGAGTCTTGCTCTTTCACCCAGGTGGGAGTGCAGTAGCACAATCTCGGCTCAGTGCAACCTCCGCTTCCCAGGTTCAGGCAATTCTCCTGTGCCTCATGAGTAGCTGGGACTACAGGTGCATGCCACCATGCCTGGCTAATTTTTGTATTTTTAGTAGAGACGGGGTTTCACCATATTGGTCAGGCTGGTCTCGAACTCCTGGCCTCAGGTGATCCATCCACCTTGGCCTCCCAAAGTGCTGAGATTACAGGCATGAGCCACCATGCCCAGCCACTTTTCTGTGTTTTATTTCATTGATTTCAGTTATTTCCTTCCTTCTGCTTTTTCTTTGGGTTTATTTTGCTCTTCATTTTCTAGAGAGGTAGACACGAAGTTCTTGAGGTAGAAGCTGAGATTGATTTGAGCCTTTTCCTATTTTCTATTGCATTCATTTTAGTGCTAAAAATTTCCCTCTCAGTACTGCTTTAGATGTGTTCCATAAATTTTGATATGCTGTATTTTCATTTTATTTGTTACAAAGTGGCAAAAAACTTGACTGAACTGTGTCCATGTCCTAGGACTTTGTGGAAGGCAGAGCTTAAGAGTGATGAACTAAGATAATTTGGCAGAAGAAATCTCTAAGCAGCAAAGTGTTCAGAATAGTTTTCCTTAACTGCTTATAGTAAAATTTGAGAATAGAAAATTATTTAAGGACAAAATTTATAATTAAAAGGGAAGCAGAATATAAAGATTTGAAAATTCTCAGCTTGGCCATGTAAAGAACAAAGAGTATTTAGGGAAGAAAACTGACAGTGTGGCCTAGTTTCATAAGGAGATTAGTATGGATTGAAGGAAGCCTGGTGTTATTCATAAAGATTATGGAATAATGGCCCCAAGGGCATTTCGGAGATCTTCAGGGTTGCCATGCCCATCACAGAACAGTCTTAGTTTAGGGAGAGAAGCCCAGGACACCCATGCAACCTCACTGCCCACAGCCATCTGAGGTCTCTATTCTCCACATTCTAGCACAGCACTCCTTGGTCACACAGCTATGGCTCAGGTGTCCAGAGGATGCAAGCAGTCATCCTTGGCAGAGTCCATGTGGTGCTAATTCTGCAGGCACACAGAGTGCAAGAGCTGTGGGGGCATGGCTTTCTCCTCCACCCAGATTTCAAAGTATGCTGTGGATAGCCTGGGTGCCCAGGCAAAGACTTGTTGCAGGGACACAACCACCACAGAGAGTCTCCACCAGGGCAATGCCTAGTGTAGCTGCGGAGGTAGGGCCACCCCTGAGACTCCAGACCTACCAAGCCACCAGTGTGTAGCCCCAGCCTGGGAGAACTGCTGAGGTGAACTGAGCCCAGCAACGCATGGGGACAGGGCTGCCTGAGACCTGGGGTGCCCAGTCCCACCCCAGATGTCCAGAAGGTGAGGCATGGAGTCAAAGATGACTCTGCAGCCTTAAGATTTAATGTTGTTTGCTTGTTGAGTTTTGGACTTACTTGGGGCCTGTTACTCCCTCTTGCCTATTTTTCCTTTTGGAAGGGAAATGTCTGTCCTATGCCTGTCCCACCATTGTACTGTGGAAGCACAGAACTTGTGCGATTTCACAGGCCCACGGCTGGAGAGGAACTTGCCTCAGATGAATCGTGCCTTGAGTCTCACTCACACCTTATTTAGAGGAGACTCTGGAATTTAGATTTTTGAGTTGGTGTTGGAATGAGCTAAGACTTTTGGGGTATTGGGATGGAATAAATGTATTTTGCATGTGAAAAGAACATGCATTTTGGGGAGCTGGGGTGGAATGCTATGGTTTGTATGTGTCCCCTCAAAAATCACACATTGAAACCTAATAGCCAATGCCGTGAACAGAAGGGGTCTTTGGTAGGTGGTTAGGCCAAGGGCTCCTCCCTAACAGAGGCTTCACTGGCCCTCCCACCTTTCACCCTGTGATGCCAGCTCCTTGATCTTGGACTTCCCAGCCTTGGGAACCATGAGGAAATAAATTTCTAGTTTTAATAAATTACCCAGTCTGTGATGTTTTGTTATAGCAGCACAAACGCACCACAGTAGACAAGCCCCGCGTTTAGGACGCACGAGTCAAAAGAAACCCTGGGAACTGACTACCCTGCCACTGCTCCCTGGGTCCTGAGGCCCGTAACTATTCTGCCTCCTCCTCCCCACCTCAGAGTTGTCCTGTGTGTGCTTCCTACATTGAGTCCAGGTTTCTTTGTTTTACTCATGGGAAGAGCAAGAAAAAGTATGTCTGTTACACCTTCCTGGGATGAAGTCTTTTGTGGGTTAGTTTCTAAAGTAAAGCCACGGGATATGCATCCTCACAGTGCCTCTTCTGACTACGAGTCCTAAATACACCCTTTATTCAGGTTCTCTACCTGAATTCATTCAAAAGGAAGTCCTAAGACGACAAGGAATGTTAGGTGTCAGTTTCACCACCTAAGAGGAAAACAATGACCTTGAGGAAACCTCATCTGTGACACCCATTTTCATCACAGCAAAATCTCAAAGGGGCTGGATCAGCAGACACAGAACTCTAAGTCCCTCTGAGCCCTCTGGAATACAACCCTGACTTGTCTTTGCAGTTCCCACTTCCAGCCCATTTGTACAATGTTTAATTACCTATAGTAAGGCATGTACTTCAATATAGGTTTTAAAAATTAAACAGAGCAATACGTTAACCACAAGGTATCTAGCTAGTGATTATCTCATGTGGGTCACAACCACATGTGTTTTATTTATTTAGGGATTAAAGTTACTATAGTTTTTTTTATCAGAAAGGGAGAAACATTATCTTTAGTCATATGTATTTCTTGGAGGATCTTGGATAGTTTTAGTCAGAATACTTTGGCAGGGTGGCAAAATGATGCCTCCTACATAAATTTTGACATTTCAAATAAAAAGATGATAAAGCAAAAAGTGATTAAAAAATTTTAGCATGAGTTATCAAAAGCTGTAGAATTTCAACAAATACAAATGGAAGAGAGTTTAAAATTTCAAAGAGAAATATTCTCAAAACATGATACCCCAGAAGAGCCCGGGCTCGCGTGCTGATGAGCTCAGGTTTCTGGTCTGAACACGCAGCAGCTCCTCACCTGTCTGAAGCCACATGGAAGCCACAGGGACAGTCCCAAAGAGAATAAGAAAATTAGAAGAATAAAGTACACGGCATAAATCCATCTCTCCATGGGCCCCTCGTCATCAATTCACCATCTACATGTTACTTTTGTACATCTGTGATGAATGTCAGTGTGAACCCAATTATTGCTTTTGACAACCACACTTACTGAAGGTACACACTGTGCCAGGCACACTTTATCATTCTCCCACTAGACAGAACTGCCATGATGCAAGATGCCATCCCATTTCGCAGACCAGGGCATGAGGCCATGTGAGCATCCAGGCTTGTCTCCCACTCACTGAGTCTTCCTGCTCAGTAGGGCAGGAAGTGCTGCTCAAGGTCAAAAAGACATCCCAGAAGAATGGTGCCATCACTGCAAAGCAGTCACTACTTTAAACAAATCTCATGAAAAAAGATCCCAAAGATAGTGAATCAAAATCATTTCTTTATATAATAAGCATTTTAAAAAACATTAATAGACTTTATATTTTAGAGCAGTTTTGGGTTTTACAGAAAAATTGAGCAGAAAGTACAGGGAGTCCTCATATACTCCCCCTCCGCCCCGCTTCCTTCCACAGTTATTATAACTTCTTGCATTGGTGGCCCATACATTACAATTTGATACATCATTACTAACTAAAGCATATTGTTTGCTTGAGGGTTCATGCTTCCTGTTATGCGGTTTTGGGTCTTGAGAAGCGCATAATGTCAAGGATCATGCAGAATAGTTGCACTGCCCTAAAACTCCCCTGTGTGATAAACACTTTTTAAAATCAAAAAGGCAATGGAACATTCTGTATGACACTGCAATGGTAGATATGTATATAGAGCACCAAGAGTAAGCCTAAACAGCAGCTCCAGGCAGGACCCCACTCCCTTCAGGGCCCACCCTGCACCATCTTCCTCAAATGTTTTATACAAAAAAAAAAATAGTAGCGCCTAATTGGCATTGCATCGATTTTCTTAAGAGCCAGGACTAACACAAAGTGATTTCAAAGCTTCCATTAGGACACCATGAACACTGGGCCTACGGTGGTGGCATCAGGCAGACCTTGCTCCCTTCTGCACAGAGTTTGCAGAGAAAGCCCAGGCAAGCAGGGTGGAGGGGCTTCCCTAAGAGGCTGATTCCCTGGCTCTTTCAGAAGTTCAGGTTTGGCCGGGCGCGGTGGCTCACGCCTGTAATCCCAGCACTTTGGGAGGCCGAGGCGGGCGGATCACGAGGTCAGGAGATCAAGACCATCCTGGCTAACACGGTGAAACCCCATCTCTACTAAAAATACAAAAAATTAGCCGGGCGTGTTGGCGGGCGCCTGTAGTCCCAGCTACTCGGGAGGCTGAGGCAGAAGAATGGCGTCAACCCGGGAGGCAGAGCTTGCAGTGAGCAGAGATCGCGCCACTGCACTCCAGCCTGGGCGACAGAGCGAGACTCCGTCTCAAAAAAAAAAAAAAAAAAAAGAAGTTCAGGTTTGGCGGGACAGGACTGACAGATTGACAGCGCTTCTGCGGCTTAGCACTGGTGGTGCATGCCTTTCTGGCACGCATACTAGGAACGCGACCCTTGAGCAGGCGGCATGCCCCAACTCCACAGAGAGACCCAGGTGTTCACCCAGGCCAGATGGAGCAGTAACAACGTCTGTGCTGCCCCCAGACACCAGAACACACATACGCTGTAGGGATTGGCCCAGTCTGGGAACCCCACTCATGACGGGGCCAGAGCAATGGATTCCCAGTAAATGAGGGTCATGAGCTTGCTCTTCACCCGGGACCCTCCCCTCTGTTGGGATCCTCCCCTCACAGCCCAAGACCCTCCTCTCACGGCCCGGGACCCTCCCCTCACAGCCCAGGAGCCTCCCTTCATAGTCCAGGACCCTCCCTTCACAGCCTAGGATCTTCCCCTCCCGTCACGGTCCGGGACCCTCCCCTCAACCGGGACCCTCCCCTCACAGCCTGGGACCCTCCCCTCAGCCAGGACCCTCCACTCAGTCGGGACCCTCCCCTCACGGCCCGGGACCCTCCTCTCACGGCCCAGGACCCTCCCCTCAGCCAGGACCCTCCCTCACGGCCCGGGACCCTCCCCTCACGGCCCGGGACCCTCCTCTCACGGCCCAGGACCCTCCCCTCACGGCCCGGGACCCTCCCCTCACGGCCCGGGACCCTCCTCTCACGGCCCAGGACCCTCCCCTCAGCCAGGACCCTCCCTCACGGCCCGGGACCCTCCCCTCACGGCCCGGGACCCTCCTCTCACGGCCCGGAACCCTCCCCTCAGCCAGGACCCTCCCTCACGGCCCGGGACCCTCCCCTCACGGCCCAGGACCCTCCCCTCAGCCAGGACCCTCCCTCACGGCCCGGGACCCTCCCCTCACGGCCCGGGACCCTCCCCTCACGGCCCGGGACCCTCCTCTCACGGCCCGGAACCCTCCCCTCAGCCAGGACCCTCCCTCACGGCCCGGAACCCTCCCCTCACGGCCCGGGACCCTCCCCTCACGGCCCGGAACCCTCCCCTCACGGCCCGGGACCCTCCCCTCACGGCCCAGGACCCTCCCCTCAGCCAGGACCCTCCCCTCAGTCGGGACCCTCCCCTCACGGCCCGGAACCCTCCCCTCAGCCAGGACCCTCCCTCAGCCAGGACCCTCCCTCACGGCCCGGGACTCTCTCCTCACGGCCCGGGACTCTCTCCTCACAGCCCGGGCCCCTCTCTGCGCCCCTGGCCCGCAGGGCTCAGCTCCTCAATGCTGGTCTGAGAGGCCCGAGAGCGTCTTCTTCTCAGTTCTCCTCAGTTCTCGGGGTCGCGCTGTCCCCGCTGCCACCGAGATCCCCTCACCCCGCCTGCTACGCCTCCCGCCGGGTCCTTCCTGTCCGCCTGAAGCCTGTGGAGGCTTCCAGAAAATGCTCCCAGATCTCCGCCGGCCCGAGCCGAGCCACCGCAGGCTGCTCGGGCTCCCGGCGGTGTGGTCCCTCCAGGAGGGAACTGCGAGCGCTCCCGCCTTCCCCGTCTGTCCCCGGGTAAGGGACTGGCCGGCAGGGTCCCGCCCCCCGCGCCTCCTCTGCCCCCAAGCCCCGGGCGCCTGCACCCGGCCTCCTCCTTGAAAGGCGCGGAGTCTCGGCTCTGGCTGCGGTGTTGCAGGCGCAGGCTCCCTGGAAGGCACCGCGCTGGGAAGAGCGGCCCGTCTCTCAAAGCCCGGGCCGCCGCGCCCCGGCCCCTGCAACCAAGGCCGCGCCTCTCCCGGGCGCCGGCGCCTTCTGTTGGGCCTGCTGGGCGTTCACGCCTGCGGCGCGGAGCCGGGAACCAGGAGCTGGGAGCTGCCGCCCTCCCCGCGCCTGGGCTCTGCGGCCGGGGGCCCTAGAGCTCGACTGCGACCCCCCAACCACAGCCTCGGGAGTGGGGCGCACAGCGTCGGGACTCAGCACCGGCGCCGCGGGCACAGGCGTGGCCGCCCCACCTGAACTCAGGCTGCTCAAGGAGGCGAGGCCTCCCCCGGTGCGAAAGCCCAGGGCCCACGCAGGCGGCGGCGAGCACCGGAGCAGCCCGAGACGCACGAAGGCTGCGCGCGAGGGCCGCGAAGCAAGGCTCGCAGTGTCCTTGCCCTGACCTAGCCGAGGGCTCCAAACATTGTGCTTAAATAGTAGAACAAGCAAACGATTTTGCCCAATAGAAGATCCGATGAGCCCTAAATACATATTCCTCCTCCAGCTCGTCTGTCCTGGCAGCGCCGGCGGGGACCAAAGCGGCGGACGCGCTGCGCCCCCACTCCTGAGCCGCCCCGGCCCTCAGGAAACTCAGAAGGAACCGCGGACCCCCATGAGCCCGAGGGAGCACCACAGAAACCCTTGGAGGAGACACAGGAGAACGTCCTTGTAGTCTTAGATTAGGTGATGGCTTCTTAGCACACAAAAAGCACAACTAACAACAACAACAAAAAATAGATCAATTAAACTTCATCACAATGTAAAACTTTTACGTTTTATAAAACACCATCAAGAAAGTGAATACAACCTACACAATTGGGAGAATGTTTGCAAATTTGTATCTTAATAAGCGATTTGCCTCCAAAACACATTAAAAACTCTCACAACTCAACAATAAAAAGACAACCGTATTCGCGTGTGAATAAACCCTTAAAGAAGATATAAAATGGCCAATAAGCATATGAAAAGATGGTCAACATCATTAGTTGTAAGGGAAATGTAAATTAAAACCACAATAATATACGCTTCACCTGCACTGGGACGGCTAGAATAAAAAAGACAGAAAAGACAGATAAGAACAGCTGTTGGGGAGGATGTAGAGAAATCAGAACCCTCCCACATGCCTGCTGGGAACACAGAACACTGCAGCCGCTGTGAAAGACAGTCTGTCAGTTCCTTACAGAATTAAACAAAGGCCGGGCGCGGTGGCTCATGCCCATAATCCCAGCACTTTGGGAGGTCGAGGCTGGAGGATCGCTTGAGTCCAGGTGTTTGAGACCAGCCTAGGCACATGGTGAAACCCTTTCTCTACTAAAAATACAAAAAAGTAGCTGGATCTGGTGCTGTGCACCTGTAGTCCCAGCTACTTGGGAGGCTGAGGCAGGAGAATTGCTTAAGCCTGGGAGGTGGAGGTTGCAGTGAGCCGAGATCACGCCACTGCACTCCAGCCTGGGTGACAGAGTGAGACTAAAAAAAAAAAAAAAAGAAACATAGAGTTACCGTAAGACCAGGCGATTCCACTCTTACATATATCCTTAAAAGAAATAAAAACAACATTCATTTACATTAAAACTTGTACATGAATGCTCACAGCAGCACTACTCACAATGGCTAACAGCAGAAACATCCCAAATGTCCACCATCTGATGAACGGATGAAGTGTGCTCTATCCAGACAAGGGACTATTAGGCAGCCATAAGAAAGAGGGAGGTTCTGATCCATGCTACAACATGGGTGAACCTTGAAAACTGCTGAGGGAAGGCAGCCAGACACAAAAGGCCACAAGTCATATGATCCCATTTACATGACATGTCCAGGATGGGCAACCACAGCAACAGAAAGTAGATTCGTGGTTACAAGGGATTGAAGAGAAAGGGGGATGGGGAGCAACTGGTGTGTTTGCTTTTGGGGTGATGAAAATATTCTAAAATTAGATGGTGGAGATCACTGTGCAACTCTGTGAATATGCCCAAACCACTCAATTGTACACACTGTATGGTGAATTGTTATGGTGTGAGCTATACCTAAATGAAGCTGTTATTAAAAATAAAGTGAATGCTGGACCAGACAATCTGCACATATCCACAAGCACCTTGTGGACAATGACAGTGGGGCTTTTTGAATGAATTCCCCTCATAGACTTTCCCTGCAAACCAGCCAGAAGCCCAGTGAGAAACATGGTGAGGACATGAGCCCACTGAGGGTGGTCACCTGCGATTCTTTAAGTCACATCTGCATGAGCCCTAGGCTGGATGCTCCTTGCAGCTATGTTTCTGAGAGCCTTCAACTCAAAGTTTACCAGGTTTTTGCTAGAAATCTCTCAGGCCTCTCTGAGCGCCTTCCTGGCTCTGCATTTCCATTTCTTCCAAATGGCATTCCAAAATGTCCCCATTACCTTCACACACCATATCCTTTGGACACATGTCAACCCTAAATACAGAAGGAAAAATAGAACAGCAGCTCACGAGGGTGCTGTCCCACCTTTCCTGCCCAACAGCACCCTCTGCTGGCATGTAGGGATGGTGCGGAGAAGGACTTAGTAGGACATGGCCACGCCTACCAGGTGGGTGGAGAGAATGTTAAGTCACCCACAATAGGGGAGCAGAACCACATCAAGAGATGTCCCTGCCTGCACCCGCTGCACATTCCTGCAGGCAAAACTTGGTTACCTGCATCTGAACTAATTCACTTCGTTTTACACGTAACTAGACAGAATTTTTTTACTAATTTAAAACTAGACTAGATTTTCTTAGAATAAATTATTGTGTAAATCAAACAGGTGGACTGTAGGGTCCAGCCCCACAGGGTCAGTGGGTTTTCTCCCCGTGTGCGGAGACAAGAGAGTGTAGAAATAAAGATACAAGACAAAGAGATAAAAGAAAAGACAGCTGGGCCCGGGGGACCACTACCACCAAGACACGGAGACCAGTAGTGGCCGCGAATGCCAGGCTGCGCTGATATTTATTGGACACAAGACAAAGGGGCAGGGTAAGGAGTGTGAGCCATCTCCAATGATAGGTAAGGTCACGTGGGTCACGTGTCCACTCGACAGGGGGCCCTTCCCTGCCTGGCAGCTGAGGCAGAGAGGAGAGAGAGAGACAGCTTACGCCATTATTTCTGCTTATCAGAGACTTTTCGTACTTTCACTAATTTGCTACTGCTATCTAGAAGGCAGAGCCAGATGTACAGGATGGAACGTGAAGCATGACCACTGAAGCACAGCATCACAGGGAGACGGTTAGGCCTCCGGATAACTGCGGGCGGGCCTGAGAGGCCCTCCACAAGAGGTGGAGGAGTAGAGTCTTCCCTAAAATCCCCCCAGGGAAAAGGAGACTCCCTTTCCCGGTCTGCTAAGTAGCGGGTGTTTTTCCTTGACACTGACGCTACCGCGAGACCACGGTCCGCTTGGCAACGGGCATCTTCCCAGAGGCTGGCGTTACCGCTAGACCAAGGAGCCCTCTGGTGGTCCTGTCTGGGCATAACAGAAGGCTCGCACTCGTCTTCTGATCACTTCTCACTATGTCCCCTCAGTTCCTATCTCTGTATGGCCTGGTTTTTCCTAGGTTATGATTGTAGAGCGAGGATTATTACAATACTGGAATAAGGAGTAATTGCTACAAACTAATGATTGATATTCATATATAATCACATCTAAGATCTATATCTAGTATAACTATTCTTATTTTATATATTTTATTATACTGGAACAGCTCGTGCCCTCGGTCTCTTGCCTCGGCACCTGGGTGGCTTGCCGCCCACAGTGGACCATGGTTTTAGGAACTTTATCCAGAGGTTTTGCAATTTCAGAAAACTCCATGACAATATCAAGGCTGTTTGTGAACTCGATCACCTGACATCCACACCTGTGTCCGCCTACACCTGTGTTGACTCAGGATGCTCCACACACACAGTGTGCTCAATACTAATAGATTTACATTTTACTATAAGTTATTTTCCTTTTACACCTAAAGGAAATGTACAAGGAATTTTATTTCAAATAGAAATTATATAATATATTCAAATATATATATTTTGATATAATTTCTATGACTTATATACAATATATAATATGAAATATATATATATCGCTTATGGGCTTCCAGAGTGCCACCACACACACCACACAGACCTGTACCCTGGGCTTTGTGAACAGGACACATCCCAGGAAATATGTTTCTAAAGCAAACCAAGACAGCACCAAGATAAAACAAGGTGGCATTACAGGCTGATGACCTGAATTTTTGTAGGTTACATTTTTATGTGATAAGCATGATGGCCACTCTGACCCTGTGGAAAAGATGGTAAAAATATGCACCCTATGGTGGTGCCAGATGCAGCGGGGCTGCTAAGTGGACTTCACATCCAGAGCCCATGTGTCTGATTCACTCACTCTGGGCTTCATGCTCCCAGGTAGTCCTCTTCCAGGACTGTGCAAGGAGGAGAGTGGGCTCAGCGATCATGACCCCAGAGCAAAGAAAGGTGCTGACTGCCTTCTAAATCACATGCCACCCAAATGCTGGGGTCTGCATAGGTAGCTAAGTAACTACAGAGCAAGCCCATGAAGATGTGAGTTTTTTAAGTGCTCATGAAATGAACCATTGATATTTGGCATACATATACAAATATGTGCACAGTGAATACATTATGCCATTTTTGTAGCTACATTTATGTTTATAATAATACACATAAAGCTATACAGAAGGTTGACTGCAAAACAATATATTCTAACTGCAAAAACTGATTTAAATGTACACGTACATTTACGAAAAGATTCATACTCAAGTGTCGGCACATGAGGTTTCAAAGTCAAAATGGAAGTTGTCTATTTTGCCGTGTCCCTGAAACCCACTGAGAGGTGACCCACATAGGCAGTGGGTAGGGAGCTGGGCCAGGCGGTACACAGCCGGCAGCGCCTCAGGGCCTTCCCTGCCCCAGCCGACCACGGGAAGTGACTGCCCACAAGGCCATCTGGCTTGCCTGGCGCCCCCGGAATTCTGCATTCAGTTCCATTCAAAGCTTGGGCACCTTCCCCATGCCGGCACTGGAGATGCATTCATGAAACTCCCTGTCTCCAGACAGATGAGACAGTGAAATGAACAACTAGAGTTTCTGGCGGTGTCAAAATAAACCAGTTACAAATTACTTATCATAAAACACAGATTTACATGAAAAAGTATCAAGATGTTTTTAAAGACAAAATATTTATTATGAAAACAATGAGAAATGAAATTCTTGCGTAAGGAAACTGACGCACCTCAACATTATAGAGGGACCGACTTAATGATGTGGATGCCCCCCACCCCCCGTTGTATAAAAACTTGATAAACTGCCCTAACAAGGCCTCTGACCCAATCACCACCCCCAGCTGCAAGTATCCCCTGTAAGCCCGCTCTGCACCTGCCTAGAACTTTTTTTTTTTTTTGAGACGGAGTCTCACTATGTCTTCCAGACTGGAATGCAGTGGCACGATCTCAGCTCACTGCAACCTCTACCTCCTGAGTTCAAGTGATCTCCTGCCTCAGCCTCCCACATAGCTGGGATTACAGGCATGCCAACATGCCCAGCTAATTTTTTGCATAGAGATGAGGTTTCATCATGTTGGCCCAGCTGGTCTCGAACTCCTGACCTCTGGTGATCTTCCCACCTCAGCCTCCCAAAGTGCTGGGATTACAGGCATGAACCACTGCATCCAGCTTGCCTAGCACTTTTGATACTAAAAAGAGTGTCTCTCCCTCTGCTGCACATCCATAGGACGCTTTCCATTTAACCCAAAGTGTCCAGGCACAGAGTTAGCTAGCATCAGTGGATCTTCAGGTGACTGACAGCCAGGCAGACATGGGGTCCATGCATCCAGCAATACAAGACATCCCTGGAGAGTATGTTTGTTGTTGGATTTTTATTTCTCTTATTAGAGACCAGAGGTTGATAACCAAGAAACAACTTTGTCCCCTGGTGTGGGGGCAGTGGGGGCATGCACTGGGCAATTTCTGGAGACAATTTTGGTGTTGCCACTGAGGAAAGGTCCTGGCATGGAGTGGGTAGGGTCCAGGGATGCTGCTGAGACCTCACACTGCACCGGTTGGGGACCCAAAACCAAGAGCCACCCAGCCCCAGATGTCCACGACGTGGAGGCTGAGAAACCTGCCAGAGGCCCTCAAATGCCAAGGAGACCTTTTGACCTTTCTTTGCTCAGACTGTAAAACAAAATTCTTCATGTGTTGTTCTGTGAAGCGTCACAGACGAAAGTGAACCGTCAGTTGTATCTGGAAATTGAAACCCAAAAGTGACATTTTTCTTTCTTCTGTGTGAATAATTTTCCTTTCTTAAAAAGCTACACTGCTTATATTTCATGTTATTTACATATTCATAGCTCTTCCTGTCCTCGTGCAAGAGGGACTTGGGGCAGCTGTCACACAGCCCTGAGAACTCAGCCCACATGTCTGGTTCGCTCCGAAGCTGGAAGACCCTGCCTGGTCCCGGCGTGGCAAGCCAGGAGGTCTCTGCCTCCAACCCAAGACCTCCCACCCCCTGCACTGGCCCTGCTGCCCTCCAAGTTGCCCCAGCTCTCCTGCCTGGCCACAGTGCCTGCCTCAGTGGTTGTGGGAGCTGGGTTAGTCCTGCCTGGCCACAGCGCCTGCCTCGGTGGTTGTGGGAGCTGGGTTAGTGAATGTGTGCTCCCCACAACCTTGCCCTGGTAGCGCCCAAACTTTGGTTGTTACATAGGCTATGCAAAAGGCAGGTCTTTTATATTAAATAGTTGACATAAGCATGATAAAACTGAGGCCAAAAATGTGTTCAATTTTCAAATTGACCATTTTGGTTTAAAAAACAAAACAAAAGAAAAAGCCTCTTCTCTTAACACCCCAGTTTCAGGTCCCAAATCTGCCGTCCATGCCGCTGCAGTCACATTCCTGCAATTCCTTCATTTCACAATGAAACAAATTGTGAACAAATGTGGACCCGAAAGAGCCCACCCTGAGTGCCCAACTGGGCCTATGTTTAAAACAGCCCCAAGAGGCCACTTGCTGACAATAGGCCACATGTTTTGAGCCCCCAGAACTCGCACCTCCAGTCAACTTCTGGACTTTCAGGGCTCACCTGAACCAACTCATCAGAGCTCACCTGAACCAACTCATCAGAGCTCACCTGAACCAACCCCTCAGCGCTCACCTGAACCAATCAACCAATCAAAGCTCACCTGAACCAGCCACTCAGCGCTTACCTGAACCAGCCCATCAGGGCTCACCTGAACCAATCCATCAGCACTCACTTGAACCAACTCATCAGAGCTTCACCTGAACCAACCAACCACTCAGAGCCCACCTGTACCAACCACTCAGCGATCAGCTGAATGAACCAACCACTCAGAGATCACCTGAACCAACCAACCAATCAGAACTCACCTGAACCAGCACATCAGAACTCACCTGAACCAACCAATCACAGTTCACCTGAACCAACCAATCAGAGCTCACCTGAACCAGCTCATCAGAACTCCCCTGAACCAACGCCTCAGAGCTCACCTGAACCAACCAACCAATTAGCGCTAACCTGAACCAACCACTCGGAGATCACCTGAATAAACCAACCACTTAGAGATCACCTGAACGAACCAGCCAACCAATCAGAGCTCACCTGAACCAACCAATCAGTTCACCTGAACCAACACCTCAGAGCTCACCTGAACCAACCACTCAGAGCACACCCGAACCAACTTATCAGTGCTCACCTGAACCAACTCTTCAGAGCTCACCTGAACCAGCACATCAGTGCTCTCCTGCCTCGGCTAATCAGGGCTCAGCTGCATCACCCAATCAGGGCTTAGCTGTATCAACCAATCAGAACTAACCAAATTTGAATCCTTCATGTGCATAAATGGACCTGAATGGGACCTGGGCAGGACCCATCACTATAAAACCCAAACTCTCCCTGCGTTCTCTGGAATACACTGTCTTTCACACCAAAGGCTGCAGCTCCCAGGTTTGTAAACTGTTCACTAGAATAAAGTCTCCTTCCTCCAAACTCCTTTTCAAAGAACTTTTGTTCACAAAATAATTTACCATCAGCTTTACCTAAGGCTTATAGACAATATATTAAGAAAATGTTCTAAATTTCTTTTGAAGTGAAGATAACGTCTACCATACTATAATTTCAAACCTGGAGTTTGAAAAACATACGTAATCATCCCAGCACTTTGGGAGGCTGAGGTGGGCAGATCGCTTGAGGTCAGGAGTTCGAGATCAGCCTGGCCACTATGGTGAAACCCCATCTCTACTAAAAATACAAAAAATTAGATGGGCGTGGTGGCAGGTGCCTGTAATCACAGCTACTCGGGAGGCTGAGACAGGAGAATAGCTCGAGCCCGGGAGGCAGAGGTTGCAGTGAGCCAAGATCGAGCCACTGTACTCCAGCCTGGGGGACAAAGCGAGACTCTATCTCAAAAATAAATAAATAAATAAATAAAATATGTAATCATTTTAAGTAAAATTATTGTACTTTACAGTGACTGAGAACAGTCATATCTGTGAGGTTTGGATTTGTAGATTCAATATACTGCACATTGAAATATTCTATTGCATCTGTACTGAGCATAGACAGATTTTTCTCATGATTATGTCTCAAACAATACAGTGTAAAAACTATTTCATGGCATTTACATTGTATTAGGTATTATAAGGAACCTGGAGCTGATTTAAAGTCTACGAGGGAATGCACGTAGGTTATATGCAAATTCTACACCATTTTACATCAGAGAGATGATGGTATCTACACTCCATTGTTATGAAAAGGCATGTCCTAGGAAACAATTTCCTAATATAACCTGAATTGTAAATGTTTGGGAGCATACTGTAAAACATTTCAGATTATTTCCAGATTAGGGAAAAATCTTTTACCAGCAGTTTGAGGTAAATAAACTTGCTAAGACATCCCTGAATTTTCTGCTGCCAGTGAATAAATCATACCCCTTGTCACCTCCTTCTCTTCTTCCCCAAAAACATCTTTTCCCAAATAACCAGCATTAGATCAAAGGCTTTCACCCAAACCTCATTAATTGCATTAAACGGCAGAGGGTGATTAGGAAAACTGTGTTTACTTCCTGGGTTGCAGAACCAAAGCACCATAGATTGGGTGGCATAAAAAATAGTAAATTTATTCTCTCTGCTCTGGAGGCTGGAAGTCCAAGGCCAAGGTGTCGGCAGGACTGGGTCCTTCTTTTTTTTTGAGACAGAGTCTCACTCTGTTGCCCAAGCTGGAGTGCAGTGGCACGATCTTGGCTCACTGCAACCTCTGCCTCCCGGGTTCAAGTGATTCTCCTACCTCAGCCTCTCACGTAGCTGGAATTACAGGTGCATGCCACTGTACCCGGCTAATTTTTGTAGTTTTAGTAGAGATGGGATTTCACTATGTTGTCCAGGCTGGTCTCGAGCTCCTGACCTCAGGTGATCCACCCACCTCGGCCTCCCAAAGTGTTGGGATTACAGGCAAGAGCCAACATGCCCGGCCAAGGGCTGGGTCCTTCTGAGGCTGCGAGGGAAGGATTGGTTCCAGGCCTCTCCCAGCTTCTGCTACTTGCTCCTGATCCCTGGTGCTCCTTTGCTTGTGGCCGCATCACCCCCATCTTGGCCTCCATCATCACATGGCCTTTTCCCTGTGTCTGTGTCCAGATTTCCTCTTTCTGTAAGGATACTAGTCATATTGGACTAGGCAACCCCCACTCCTGCATGACTTCATCTTAACTACAGATTCTCCTCAATATATGATGGGGTTATGTCTGATAAACCCAGTGTACGCTGAAAGTATCATAAGTAGAAAATGCACTGAATACACTCGACCTACCAAACATCACAGCTCAGCCCAGCTATCTCAACTCACTCAGAACACTCACATTAGTCTACAGTTGGGCAAAATCATCTCACAGAAAGCCTACCTTAAAATGAAGTATGGGGTCGGGTGTGGTGCTCACGCCTGTATTCCCAGCATTTTGGGAGGCCAAGACAGGTGGGTCACCTGAGGTCAGGAGTTCGAGACCAGCCTGGCCAACATGGTGAAATCCCATCTCTACTAAAAATACAAAATTAGCCAGGCATGGTGACACGTGCCTGTAATCCCAGCTACCCAGGAGGCTGAGGCAGGAGAACCACTGGAACCCAGGAGGCAGAGGCTGCAGTGAGCTGAGATCGTGCCACCGCACTTCAGCCTGGGTGACAAGAGCGAGACTCCATCTCAAAAAAAAAGTATGGAATATCTCATGTAATTTATTGAATACTGTACTGAAAGTGCAGAGCAGAATGGCCGTACGGGTATGTGAGGTTTCTAGTGAATGCACATTGCTTTTGAACCATCATAGTGTCAAAAAATTAAATCCAACCACTGTAAGTTGAGGGCCATCTGTGATTACACACATTTGCAGTGACCCTAACAGTTTGAGGTACTGGGGGTTAGGGCTTCAACATACAAATTTTAAGGGGACGCAATTTAACCACCTTGCTGGATTTCAATCTTGTAATGTGATCTTATCACATTTTCTAAAGTATTTATTTGTTGGGGAACATGAACACTAATGTGTCCAGGACCAGGAAGCAAAGTCAAGCTTCGAATGACTCCATTAGTGCCTCTGGCCCGAGCATTGCAGGGAGTGGTGGGGGTGCCCAGGGGAAAGGCTGGCCTATTTGTAATGTGGGGTGTCTGAACATCTCCGGGAGGCCAGCAGTGCCAGGCAGTGCCCAGTGGCCTCCAACCTTCCACCTGCCTGTGGAAGGGCCGCCCCAGCACACAGCCCCAGCACACGTGACCTCTTACCCCAAGTCACGGTGACAGCATCTGCCTGCAACTGGGTGGCTGAGAATGGGCAGCACAGCTAGAGACAGACTCGGGGTCCCAACCAGTGGTTCTCAAAGTGGGGTCTTCAGACCAGCAGCAGCAGCAGCAGTGGCAGCATCCCCTGGAAATCTGTACACTCTTGGAGCCCACATCAGACCTCTTGAATCAGAGACTCTGGATGTGGGGCCCAGGGGTCCGAGTTGCACAAGACTTGAGGGTCCTGAGGCACAGTGCAGTTTAAGGCACTGTTCTAGCTCACCCTGCTGGCCCCTTCCCTGGCCCCGTGGCAATCCCATGACAGGCACTGGATAAAGATGTGCAGACCACATGCCCTACTCAGGGCAGGTCCCTCTGGAGACAGTGCTGAGCCTTCCCGCTGTGGACCATGCTTCCTGTTGCTACAGTGGGAAGGACGTGTGCCCTGCAGCCTGCTGGGGGCCTCAGGGGCATGCTGCATATGGTGACAGTCACATTCCTGTGGCGAGCAGGGGGCTTCCATGCATCTGCCACCAGGGTCCCTGCCACGGAGGTGGATGCACAAGTGAATGGCCAGATCCTGGCCCCTGGTGGGAAATAGGGTTAAGACATGGTTTCCTTATACCTTTAAAGCCAGGAACCCAGTGAGCAAATAAATGAATGGGCAAAAGGCTGGGTGAAGTTTTATGAAATGAGCAAAATGAGAATTTTGATTTCTATTTATTTGCTAGTGGGCAGAGCTCAGGAGGAGGTCAGTACCTGCAGACGGCATCAGCACTGGACACAGACTGCCCAACAGAAACCCAGGCCATGCCGGCTGAGCGGCCTTTCCTCCTGCAGGCATCTGTTAGAAACGTATCCTCGGCCTACCACAGGGGCTGCAGGGCAGAGCTGTCAGGGACACAGCCTTGGGTTCTCCTGCCTGCTCTTTGCCAACCGATGGCCAAGGGCCAGCTGCGTCATGATTTCTGCTGTCTATGAAATGGGTTAATAAGACTCGGGCACACCTCACAGGGTTGTCATGAGGATGAAGAGTTAACATCAACATATTCCATCTTTGTGCACTACTAGAAATATTTGTGCTGAAATAATAAAAACACCTGCTCACATATTAAAAGAAAAATACTGAAATCCCAGACCCAATCCCCCACTTTCTGAATCTGCAGCAGGGCCAGGGCTGTCCTGGGGCCTCTCCTGTTCTCCTCCATCAGCGCACGGTCCCAGCACTCAGGTTTGGAAGGCGGGCGGCACGAGGCCGGACCTGATTGGTCCTTGATGACCCACAGGGCCATCAAGCCTCTTGCTAGAGCCAGGGTTGGGAGAGCAGACGCAGGGCTGGTGACAGAACAGACCTCAGTATTCCTGGAGCACAGCTTCCACGGAGCTCCTGGTGGGAGGAACAACTGGCAGAGGAACCTCCGAAATTCCAACCACACAGACCTCTCTGCACACAGAGCCCAAGGAGACGGCAGCCTGGGCGTCTCTGAAAGTCCCATTGGATCAGACACACAACTGGAGCCAACCCCTGCGGGGCCAGAGCCCGGACCTCCAGGAGGCTGTGGGTCTCCCAGAAGGCTGTGGGCCCAGCACTCCTGCTCCTCAGCTTGTGGTTAAGGTTGTTTCTTTCTTTTCTCCTTCGTTCCTTCATGTTTGTTTATTTATTTATTTATTTATTTATGTTGAGATGGAGCCTTGCTCTGTCACCCAGGTTGGGGGGCAGTGGCACAATCTTGCCTCACTGAAATCTCCACCTCTTGCATTCAAGCAATTCTCCTGCCTCAGCCTCCTGAGTAGCTGGGATTACAGGCGTGTGTCACCACACCAGGCTAATTTTTGTATTTTTAGTAGAGACGGGTTTTCACCATGTTAGCCAGGCTGGTCTTCAACTCCTGACCTCAGATGATCCACCCGCGTTAGCCTCCCAAAGTGCTGGGATTACAGGTGTGAGCCACCATGCCCAGCCAAAGTCATTTATTTCTCTTTTGCTAAAATACAGATACCTATGAGGGGCCACACAGGCCCACTGACGGTACTGAGATGCTTCTTTTTTAAGTAACTTTGTTTAACTTTGTTTAGCTTTGTTTAGAACAGCTTTAGATTTACAGCAAAACTGACATAGAACAGGGCTCCCACACACCCATCCCCCAGTGTCCTCCAATATTCATATCTTAAGCTTATGGTGCCTTTGTTGCAATTAATGAGCCAATATTGGTGCATTATTATTAACTATGCACATCTTATTCAGGTTTCCACAGTTTTTGCTTAATATATTTTTCTATTCTAGGATTCAGTCATCCTGTCTCCTTCGGCTCCTCTTGGCTGTGACAGCTTCTCAGAGCTCCCTTGTTTTTGATGACGTTGACAGTTTTGAGGGCTACTGGTCAGGTATACTGGAAGCCTCTGTTGGAATTTTGACGTCCTTCTCATGATTGGAGTGGGGAGGATGTGCTTGGGGAGGAGGACCACAGAGGTAAAGTGCCATCCCAGTCACACCTTACCAAGGGCACATGCATCTACACGCCTGGTCGCCATCGGTGCTGACCTCGATTGCCTGGCTCAGGTCGTCAGGTCCTCTGTTGGGAAGTTACTCTTTCTCCCTCTTTTCATCTTGAGCTCTTCGGAACCACACAGCTGCACACATCCCACACTCAGGAAGTAGGGATCGGAGCTCCCCTCGTGACAGCAACTCATCTACATGAAGGATGGGGAATTCTTCTGCAAGGGAGACTTATCTCTTGTCTCCAGTCATGTATTAATATCTATTCAATCATTTACATCAGTGTGGACTCATGCTTCTTCATTTTGTTCTCGGGGTTATAATACAACGCAACTTGACTTTGCTGCTCAAATTGTTCTGCTTTGGTCATGGGGAGTGTTCGGTGGTTCCTGCGTCCTTCTGGCCTGCCCCCATCCACGTGGGTTTGGGTTTTGTTTTGTTCCTCCCTTTCTGTCACTGTAAGATGATCCAGTCTCATCTTGCATACTTCCTGCCTCCATCCTGGAATCCGCGGTTTCTCTAAGAAGCCCAGTTGCTTTTACTGAAGAACGGAATTAGAAACCAAGATCTGGCCACTGGGGGCGCTCGTGGACACTGGGTGCTGCTTCTTCCAGGCCCTGTCAGCTGTCAAGGCGAGGAGAGGCAGGCGTGTGCTATGGGGTGAGCACAGTATTTCTATATGTCGCCACCTGTATCTTCACTAAGCTAAGCGTGAGTTCACACTGACGCCGCACACCTGCTCTGTTACAACACGGGTGTAGCCTCTCCTGGAACAGTGAGAAATCAGCTCCCATCTGTAGACAGCTGCTCACCTGATCGCTCAGTTTCAGCTTCCGGCAGAGCAGCGTCAGCACCGCCGACCTGTATCTATGGGAAACGACGTAAATAAGTGGCGCCTCGGGCGTTTGTGTGGCTTCTTTTGCCCCTAGTCTCATAGACCCCACTCGTGCCCAGAGTCACGCAGGTCAGTACCCTGTTCCTCTTCTCCTTCCATGAGGCGGTTTCATGCATCTGTCAGCACAGGTTGGCTCTCTGCCTCCTGTGCAGACAGGAGAAAGGGATGTGGAAACACTGAGTGCCACTCCCTCCCCACTGGGAGGCCCCAGAAGACACAGCCAGGACTCTGAACCTCTGTTTGTCATCTGCACGCTGAACAGCTCAGGTGAGAGGTGCGTCCTGGCTCTAACACGCTCCAGTAAAGCTGGCTTGTGTCTCCTGGTTCCTGCATTCCTTCCTCGAACCCCTCTAACCTCCTAAATGATTTTTACTATTTATTTGTTTATTTGAGATGGAGTCTCACTCTGTCACCCAGGCTGGAGTGCAATGGCGTGATCTTGGCTCACTCCAACCCCTGCCTCCTGGGTTCAAGCAATTCTCTTGCCTCAGCCTCCTGAGTAGCTTGGATTACAGGCACGCTCCACCATGCCTGGCTAATTTTTGTATTTTTAGTAGAGATGGGCTTTCACCATGTTGGCCAGGCTGGTCTCGAACTCCTGACCTCAAGTGATGTGCCCGCCTCAGCCTCCCACAGTGCTGGGATTACAGGCATGTCCTAAATGATTTTTAAATTTGCAGGTATTAAGATTTACTCTGTGCTGTGCATCTGTATGGGTTTTGACAAATACCTGATATCATATATGGTAGTTTCACTGCCCTAAAATCCCCAGAGCTCCACCTACTCACCCCTCTCTCCTCTCGGCAACTATGGATCTTGTCACTGTCTCCATAGTTTTGCCTTTTCCAGAATATCACAGAGTTGGAATCATACAGTCTGTGGCCTTTTCAGATTGGCTTCTTCCTCTTAGCAATAAGCATCTAAGTTTCCTCTGTGTCTCTTCATGACTTAGCCCATTTCTTTTCACTGCTGAGTAATAGTCCATCATCTGGATGGACCACAGTTTGTTTATTCATCTACCGAATGACATACTGATTGCTTCCAGGTTTTAGTGCTTGTGAATACAGCTCCTATAAACACTTATGTGCATGTTTTTGTGTGGACATAAGTTTTCAACTAGTTTGGGTAAACACCAAGGAGCAAGATCACTGGACCGTATGGTAAGAGTGCATTTAGCTTTGGAAGTAACGGCCATACTGTCTTGCTCACTCCCTCCACTCCATCCCAGCGAACGAGAGCTCCCCATGCCCTGTGTCACGTACCAGGCGTCGCAAGGTTTTGTGGAAGCCAATGCTCTAACAGGTGTGTAGGGGCATATGTAACTCTCTAATGACAAATGATTCTGAGCATCATTACTGGCACTGGTTTTTATTAGAGCATTATCCCAGCAACGGCTTTCAATGACAAATGGGAAGAATGAACGTCACAAAACAGGGATCACCTGGGAAAGAAAGGATCGCCACAAACGGAAGAAAACAACAAGCAGCCAACTGCTAACTCAGCCACAGCGACCGTCCCAAGTCACTTCCCGAGCCTGTGGTCACTCCGCCGTCCCGACCATGCTGTCCGTGATGCAGGCATCATCATCTGCTTTCTGCAGAAGAGGAACCCGAGGCCGGAGGTTCTGGGCAGGGTGCTCAGGATGCTGTGGCCAGTGGTAAGGGGCCAGGGTCTGGAGCTCCACCCACCTGGTGATACTGACACCTGCTGTGGAGGGGCCTGAGGGCAGGGGCAGACTCCATGCACTTCACAGATTTCATCAGGAGTGTGAAGAGTTAACCTGGAAATGAGTTTCAAATGAACTCCCTGTTGTTTTTCCCGAGTGGTTTTACTAATGCATTTAAGAGAAGGCGGAAACGGCAGGCTCCCATCCCGATAAAAGATAAATGGCTTTATCCCATTTCCTGGCCTATCAGTGGCAGTGTGCCAAGAAGACCAAACTGCTGACAGCGTCCTGCAGCCACGAAGTTGAACAAACAGCAGCGTTGCTGCAGCCGCGCAGGAATCGGGGAGAGAGATTCACATTAAGGGCAACCACGAATCCAGGAATAAAGAGCAAACACCCCTTTGAAGAGAGAGACCCAGTGGCCATTTAGGAAACCGATATAAAACTGATCAGGTAAGTCCCTGATTTCTCCATGGCAGGAAAAGGCAAAATGAGCCAACAGCTGGAGCTCCCCGTGCAGGCAGGAGAAAGGGATGTGGAAACACTGAGTGCCACTCCCTCCCCGCTGGGAGGCCCCAGAAGACACAGCCAGGAGGACTCTGAACCTGTTTGTCATCTGCACACTGAGTAGCTCAGGTGAGAGGCGCGTCCTGCCTCTAACATGCTTCAGTAAAGGCTGACTTGTGTCTCCTGGTTCTGTGTCCACAGGTGCCAGCCACAAACAGCCCCACTGCAGATGCCACAGACTGTCAGCCGGGAGGAGGCGCAGACCCCCATCCATGTATGTGGCCAGAAAAGGCCCTCGGCCGGGAAGTCCTCTGAAGGAGGGTCTGAGGAGCACGCACATCCATCTCCCCTGCAGGGAAGCGTCAGAGCTGCTGGAGACTGTTTTTAAAAAACATACAGTCCTTTCCCCGTGCCAAGACCACATGCATTTTACATGTGTCTCTTAGTCCTGTGTGTGTCCCATACAACAGGCAAACTAAAGTTTCAGAGCGCACACTCCAGCTATTCACAGACACTAATGATGCCAATGCTCCTATAAAAAAAATACTAGGAGTGAAGAGTCATCATGATTTTTTTGGGGGTGAAGGGAGGAAAAAAGCACCATATTTATTTGAAAGATATGGACATAGTTCCTTTCCATTTAGATAGCATCTTTGCAAGTCACAGTAACGGCTGGCATGGCCAGACAGAAATAGGCTCTGTGCACATTTCCAAGGATTATAATGAGGCACATTCACGCAGAGAATTAATTATGACTGTGAGGATAAAAGACCACAGCAGTGCTTAGAAGACTGAGGAACCAAGCAGGTAGGGCAGTGTCTACCACGCAACTTACGTTATAGAAAGTTTTCTTTAAATCATAGAAATTTCAAATGAGTGCAAAAACATCAGAAACGGTGCAATGACTGCAACAACGTTGCTGCATGGCCAGCCTTGTTTCACCCACATCCCCAGCAACGGCTGCCCACCACCATCAATCCAAGGCAAACCCCAGACAGCACAGAACTGTTACACGTGCAGAGTTCAGCAAACATTCCTAAAAGGTAATGACTTTTTATACACATAAACACAATACAATTCCACAGCCACAATACAATGAATAGTTATTCAGAATTAAATATATAGCCAGTGTTAACGTTTCTCCTGTTATTTTTTCTCTGTGTTCTCTAGACACATTTCGTTTGAACTAGAATCAAAATCTTATCCAGTCCATAGCCTGCAATTGGCTGCTATTTCCTGAGTCTCTTTTGATAGACAGGTTTTCTTGCTGATTCTTTCTTCTTTGCAATTTTTTTGTTGTTGTTGGAGAAACCAGGTCATTTGTCATGTGGAGCTTCACATGATCTGGGTTTTGTCGATTATGCCCCCTTGGAGGTGTTTATCATGTACCTCTGTTCCCGGTACTTCCTATAAAGTGATAGTTACATCTAGATGCCTGGTCAGATTCTGGTTCAGCTTTTACTTTTACTTTTTTGGCAAGAGCACTTCACCAAGGGAGGTGCTAATGTCCAACTTGCCTTCTGTGATGCCAGCAGCTTCCTGATCAGAGGCTGTGGAATTGACTGTATTGTGTTGATGTTTTATAAAGAGTCATTCATTACCTTTTAGTCTTGCGCTTGCTGGTAGAACAAGATATTGTAGGCTCGTTGGGCACATTTTTCCCCAGACCTGGTCATTTCTCCAAAGACCTCCAGATCCTCTCAGTGGGAATGACATGAAGAGACCACAACTGGTCTCTCTGTGTTCAGTTTTTTCCATGGACAGATCTAGAAACCATGTATTTTAAGATAAAAGACACTGGACTTATACAGATGCTTCCAGTTCAACCTCAAGACTAGAAGACTCTTAAAAAATTGCAAATAACTCTATTTCTGCCAGAGTACTTTTGGGACAGATTCCTAGAAGTGGAATTGCTGGTCAAAGGGCAAACGTGTCTATGACCTCGCTAGATACTGCCAAGTTCATATGATGAGGTCATGCCATTTGCCGCAGCCACGCCACGGGAGAGTTCAGCCCTCCCCACTTCTCCAGCTAAACTTCTGATTAGCAAGAGGCAGTTTGCTTTTAATTCATATTTCTCTGTAAGTGTGATTTAGCATCTTTTTTCTTTTAAATTGACAAAAACTATTTATAGCACACAACATGATGGTTTGAAGTATGTATGCACAGTGGAAAGGCTAAATCGAGCTAATTAGCACATGTCTTAACTCACATGCTTACTTCTTAGTGGTGAGAACACTTAAATCTACTCTCAGCAATTTCAGAAATTCATTAGTTATAGTCACCATACTGTACAATAATCCCTGACCAACATCTTCCCAGCACATCCCACCCTGCCCCCTGCCCCAGGCAACCACCACTCTGCTCCTATGAGTTCCCCTTTCTGCGAGTACACATGTAAGTGAGATCATGCAGGATTTGTCTTTTTGTGCCTGGCTTATTTCACTTAACAGAATGCCCTTTGGGTTCATATGTGTTGTCACAAACGATAGGGTTTCATCCTTTTCCAAGGCTATACAGCACTCCACTGTGTATACAGATGAAGCCACACAGCACTCCGCTGTGCATATCGACCAGGCAGCGCAGCACTCCGCTGTGCACGTAGACCAGGCGGCACGGCACCCCGCTGTGCACGCAGACCAGGCCGTGCGGCACTACACCGTGTATGTAGACCAGGCTGTACTGCCCTCTGCTGTGCATATAGACCAGGCCATGCAGTACTCCACTGTGTATATAGACTAGGCCGTGCAGCACTCCGCCATGTATATAGACCAGGCTGTACAGCACTCCACTGTGTATATAGACCAGGCCATGTAGCACTCCGCTGTGCAAATAGATTAGGCCATGCAGCACTCCACTGTGCATATAGACCAGGCTGTACAGCACTCCACTGCGTATATAGACCAGGCCATGTAGCACTCCGCTGTGCATATAGATTAGGCCATGCAGCACTCCACTGTGCATATAGACCAGGCTGTACAGCACTCCACTGTGTATATAGACCAGGCCATGTAGCACTCCACTGTGCAAACAGACCAGGTTGTACAGCCCTCTGCTGTGGATACGGACCACATTCTGTTTATCCCCTCATCTGCGACTGATCCCATATCTTGGCTACTGTGATGCATTTCTTTTTCTGTGAACTACTGGTTGATATCTCTAGATTTTTTTTTCTATAGGGATAAAAATTATGCTATTCTTTACTTTAGAAACTATATATTCAATAGCAACCTTTCATTTTGATAATTGCCAATATTTTTTCCAGTCTGTCACACGACTTTTCACTTTGCTTCTTGTTTTCTTCTCATGCAAAGTTTAAAATACGTTTAATGTAATCAACACAATGCTTTCTTGTGTGGTTTTGCTTTATGTTAAGATTCCTTTACCAGATATAGGAACATGCATGGAGCAGTTTATCATATCAAAGGTATGTATTTGCCCAGTGACCACTGCCCAGCTCAGCTAAAGAACATTTCTAGTACCCCAGGAGGCTTCCTGGCCCCTTCCCAACCAATATTTCCCAAGAGGTAGCAGCCATTAATACTATGACCACTACCAGAGAAGCTAGTTTTGCCTGATCTTGAGATTGATGTCTGAGCTGCAGGCATGTTGTAATGGTTTATTTCTTCTCGTGTAGCTTTGCGGGGTATGAATATGATGCCCTTTATTTACCCCGTTTTCTCTTAAGGCTCCTAGAGGTTAGGGTGTCCAGCGTGGGGCTCCTGGGCATCGAGCTGCTGTGAACGTCCACACACGTACACGTACAGAAGCACTCCTTCCTTTTAGGTGCACGCTTAGGGTAGAATCAGAGGGCAGGCACAAGCTTAGCTTTAGACCCTGTCCATGTTTTCCAAAGTGGTCATAGCAATATGCCCACGCTTAGGGTAGAATCAGAGGGCAGGCACAAGCTTAGCTTTAGACCCTGTCCATGTTTTCCAAAGTGGTCATAGCAATATGCCTTCCCACCAGGAAATGTGAGCACTGGTATCCCACTTCTGCACCAACCACTTGGAATAGCCAGTCTTTAATTTTAGCCACTCTGGTGGACAAAGAGTGGTACCCTATTGTGGTTTTAACGTACATTTTGCCCTTGAATCATGATGCCAACCACATTCTCATATGCTTATTGGATATGCCTATTGGATTACTTTTTACATTTAAATTACAGGTCCATCTGGTACTTATCCAGGTGTAGGGTGTGAAGAGGACCTGACTTTCATCTTTTTCCATGAGGCTATCCAGTTATCCCAACACCATTGATAACCAAGGTCATCTTTTCCAGCACAAAATTTATATGCTGCCTTGAGCTTCCATGTGTTCAAGTCTTCTGTGTCTCAGGAGTATTTTATAGTTTTCCTCGTATCAGCATTTATTAAACGAGAATGCTAAAAACAGAGGTACTTTATTTTTGCTACTATAAATATTATCTCTCCCATTAGATCTTCTCCTTGGTTTTTGTTCCTACATATGATTTCTACATGTTAAGCAGCAGGGTATAAAATTTATTAATTCCCTTTTTTTTTGTAGCATTTTATCCAATGATTCTTTTGGGTTTTCCAGAAATATAACAACTACATACAGAGAAATTGAAAATAGAGATAATGAAAAGGAAAAGGTAAACTCCCATGTCTGTGCTGTCTCTGTAGCCCAGCTGTGTGAGGGGGCACTCTAACAACGACACATAGTGGGGGGGGTTGTGGGGAGCTTCACTTTGTTCTTGGCTTCAGTGGGACAGCTTCCAGCATTTCCTGCTGAGTAGGATGCTGGCTTTGGGGATAATGTGTGTACGTATTTTTAGGTCATGTTACATAAGCTCTCCCCTCTTAACCATGTCGTCAAATTTAACACCACCAGTAACAGGATAAACTGGCCTCACGTGCTTCCTGATAGGATGCTCTGGGAAGAACACAGCAGCATTTCTGGGCCAAAAATGCATCTCCTGGATTTAGCAATAAACATTAGACAAACCCCAATTTAGGAATGTTCTACAACATAATTGGCCTGCCCTCTCCAAAGTGGCGATGTCATGAAACAAAGAAATACTAAGGAGCTGCTCCAGAGTAAAGAAAGATAAAACACAGGACAACTGAATGCAGCTCCTGCTCCAAATTCTCATGCTCCTGAATTTTCTTTTGCTTTAAAGAATATTTAGGGGGAAAACTCATAGACTCTGGATCTACATACAAAACAGCAGTGATTAGAGAAGAGTGTATTGAAGTTAATTACCTATTAGGTTGCTGCAAAGGTAATTGTGGTTTTTGCCACTCAAAGTAATGGCAAAAAACAAACAATTTGGAGAATTATACTCTAGTTTTATAAGCGAACAAATACATTTGTTAAGAAGCAAACACTGGCCAGGTGCAGTGGCTCACACCTGTAATCCTAGCACTTTGGGAGGCCAAGGCAGGCAGATCACCAGGTCAGGAGATTGAGACCATCCTGGCTAACACGGTGAAACCCCATCTCTACTAAAAATACAAAAAAATTAGCCAGGTGTGGTGGCGGGCACCTGTAGTCCCAGCTACTCGGGAGGCTGAGGCAGAAGAATGGCGTCAACCCAGGAGGCGGAGCTTGCAGTGAATCAAGATCACGCCACTGTACTCCAGCCTGGGTGACAGAGCAAGACTCTGTCTCAAAAAAAAAAAAAAGAAGCAAACACTGAAGTTCATGGGGATAAAAGGGTAGCCTGTCTGTCACATACTCTCTGACACCTAGAAAATAATAATGTATATTTGTGTAATATGCACACGAGAGAAGAAAGCAAACGTGGTGAAACATGATATTGAAGAATCTGAGTGTCTTATATACGAGAATTATTTGTGCTACCCTTGCCATTGTTCTGTACATCTGAAACTGTTAAAATAAAAGGTTACAGAAAAAAGTATCCACCAATTCCTATGTGACTGGATTTCTTTTAACATAAAGAGGCACCGCATTTGTCGAGTGCTTTTTCCACATCTATGAAACTTACATGATTTCTCTCTATGCATTAATGGATTCTAATGTTAACCATCTTTGCACTCCTTGAATAAACCCCTAATTGTCACGATGGTTTTTGTTTGTTTGTTTGTTTGTAGAGATGGAGTCTCGCTCTGTCACCCAGGCTGGAGTGCAGTGGCACGATCTCAGCTCACTGCAACCACCACCTCCCAGGTTCAAGCAATTCTGCCTCAGCCTCCCAAGTAGTTGGGATTACAGGCACGCGCCATCACGCCTGGCTATTTCTTCTGTATTTTAGTAGAGACAGGGTTTCACTGTGTAGCCCAGGCTGGTCTCGAACTCCTGAGCTCAGGCAATCTGCCCGCCTTGGTTTCCCAAAGTGCTAGGATTACAGGCGTGAGCCACCGTGCCTGGCCGAGGTTTTTTGTTTTGTTTTGTTTTTTTTAATATGTTGGGAATGCTTTAAGATTTTTACTTCAATGCTGAGAAATGAGATTGAGATCAGTCCATAGTTTATTTTTGCCAAAGTACTATGTTGCCAGGTTTGGGGATCAATGTTGAAATCACTACATAAAGTGACATTAGAGGACAGAAAAAGAAAACCTCGCAAAGCAGTTTAAGTTGCACTGAAATTGTATGATCTTTAGAGATCTGGAAGACATTTCGCGTGGAATAATCTGGCTTGGTGCTCTTTCAGGGAAGAGCTCTTTCCTTTCCCCATTTATTCTAGACTTTGGCTCTATCAGGATCAAATTTGGAAAGCTGTAATTTTCTGAAAAACTATCTGTTTCTTCTACGCTTTCAAATTTATTGAGTTTTGGTTGTACAAAGTCGACTATTGTATAAGTCCTCTGGCAGGGGCTGCTTCCGGCCCACAGGTTTCCAGCTCTGGGCCTCTGAACTTTTCCTCCATTCACTGTGAGCTGGGGCCTCATGTGTCTCTTTCAAAACAGCTTTTGGATTTATTATTTTTATTATTTCTACCCTTATTTTCTGCTTTTATCTACTTTTTTTGGTTTGTTTTATTGTCCTTCTTCTACCATTTTTATGTAGGTATTTGCATCCTTTTTACATTTTTACTGATATAGGTGTTGATATAATCTTCCTGACACTCTCTCCTGCCATATTTCATAGATTCGCTAAGTTGTGTGTTGTGCTTTTAAGAACTCTTCCATTTTAGCTGGCATGGCCTCCAACTCAAAAGCTGCTTAGTGGCACTTTTTGTTTTGTTTCTTTTCCAGCCTTCTGATTTTATTATTAATGTCTAGGACAATGTTCCTGTATTATTCATATCCGTGGGAATTTGAGGGTGTCTCTGTCACCCAAAATACAATTAATTTTCTAGAAATTGTGTCTCGTGTATCCAACAGGAAGGTTTATTTTGCAGCAGTGTTTGCAGGTTGACAGAATCTATGGGACTTCTCTCAGGGGTTCTGTGTCTTGACAGAATTTTCTTTGATCTATCTTAGACTAGGAGGTGGGAGGTCATTTGGTTCCTGATTGTTTTCCATACAAATCCTATAGACTCTGATTTATTAAAGTTATTTCTGTACTACTGGATGCTTACAGTTAAACAGTGTGTAGAGCCTCCTTGCAAATCTCAGACTTTATCAATGGAGGCGTCTTTATCCTTCAAGGCTTTATCCTTCTACGTTGTTAGGCATCAAACTTGCAACCTCCGTTTTCTTACTTGGTTTGACCAACCTGCCCTATTCGTCCTTCTATTTCAACTTCTTCTGGCTGTTTTTTGTTTTTGTTTTCTGTTTTGTTTTCGAGACAGAGTCTTGCTCTGTCACTCAGGCTGGAGTGCAGTGGCGCAATCTCAGCTCACTGCAAGCTCTGCCTCCCGGATTCACGCCATTCTCTTGCCTCAGCCTCCCCAGTTCATGCCATTCTCCTGCCTCAGCCTCCCAAGTAGCTGGGACTACAGGCGCCCACCACCACAACGGGCTAATTTTTTGTATTTTTTTTTTTTTTTTTTTTTTAGTAGAGACGGGGTTTCACCATGTTAGCCAGGATGGTCTCAATCTCCTGACCTCGTGATCCACCTGCCTTGGCCTCCTAAAGTGCTGGGATTATAGGCTTGAGCCACCGTGCCTGGCCATGGCTGTGTTTCTTTCAGGAGTGTCTCTTGTGCAGAGTGAGCAGCTGCACTGCTCTTTGTGAGCCAATCTGTGCCCTCAGCCTGTGGGGCTCTTCCTCCTCTCCACCTTCTGAATCCTGTCCACCTGGAAGAGCTCGGTCGGGTCCTCCCTGCAAGCCCCCCGCCCACCCACCACCAGCACCCACCCACAACCCGACTCTCCCTGCAAGCCCTCCCCCGGGCACCCACCCACAACCTGACTGGGTTACTGTTGACGAACTGCTCTGCTCCAGCTTCAGAGCAGCCCAGTAACCGCAGGGCGGCAGGCCATACAACATGCAGGCTACTGGCCAATCCTGTCCTGCGTTCTGGGGTCACTGGCCATCCACAGGCATCTAGTTCCAACAGATGGTAAATTCTAGTCTTTCTGCATTTAACCACATCTCAGGAACCCAGCTCAGCTCAACAGGTACACATGTGCCCCATGAATATCAGACAACTGATCACATACACGCGTGCGCACACACACACACACAAGCCAGCAGCAACACACAGACATCACTCTTCATAGCTGATTTTGAATGCAGAGTTTTCTTCTGCATTTTGCACCAACTACAAACAACGAAAACTCTATGTTTTCTGTTAGAGAACAACAGAACCGTACTCTACAGACACACGCCTCCTCCCGCCTCCCCGCCATGCACCCATACGTGAGCTCTTCACTCTGCAGCTCAGCCAGGTAACACGGGCTTGTCCGCCAGACTCTCTCCCTTAGACACCTAAGTCTCCAGGTAGCATGGTTACCTTCCTGCTTCTAACTTGAGACCCAGAAAAACTCCAAACTGTGGGAGGGACAGCACAGCTTGAGATGAGGGAAACCTAACAGTCACTCCAAATGCAGGAAAACACTGATTTCATGGAGGAGGGGTGCCCCGCTACCGTAAGAAAAGAAGGAAAGAGAAATCTGAAACATCCGTAATTCAGCCATGGCTTGATTTTTGAGGGAAGAGAAATTACACTGGTTTTGGGGTCCTTCAAAGCATGAAAAATTTGAGATTGCATCTCAAATACATTTCATGGTCTACTCAGTTTAATTTAAAAAATTGCATTTTGGAGTTACAGATGGTACTGATAAAATGAATGAATACTGTTATCAAGAGTGTAACTAAAAAATCTGTCTAGTAGGTGTGAAGAACAAATGTTAAACTAGCTAAGAAAAGACTACAAATACAAACTCTTGGGAAAAACACCCATTTAATAACAATTACTCTCAGAATTTGCATGCTTTATGTGCTTTCTATTTTTTCAAGGCATTTCTAGGCATTTTAAAAAACAAAACAGTGATTCCTAACATTTTTGAAGGAAAAATTTCATTTAAATATTATAAAAATTGCAAATTCTTACCTGATAGTCTTTTGTTAGAATATATAATTGAAAAAATACCTAAAAACTAAAAGTTATATTGTGTGGTTTTATATCTTGTAAATGAATTTGAATTAATGAAATTGTTGCTACGCACAAGGAAAGAGAATGAAAGAATAGTAAGAGAGGCATGGGGCCCACAGACCACAGGTGCAAGCACAGCACAGAGGTCTGAGAGCCTTTCAACAGCACCTCTGCCAGCAAGTCCAGGGCCGTGTGCAGTGGAAGGGGGCGCGCATCGGGGAAGCGCAGGGGCAGAGCCCACAGGTGGGGACACGGTGGATGGGGCACTTCAAGAATCCGTGTAATCCAGAGGGGCCTCAGCTCCTGCACTGGGAAAATGGGACCCCGCTCGTGAAAGTCTGGGCTGATGCTTCAGTCAGGTCTCTTACCAAAACAACTCTCCAGTCCTCTTTTGCTAAGTGAATTAAAATGCTGCATCCCTAAGCAGAAAGCGCTGCTGCTCTACATATAATGTTTATATCCACAGCACCTCCCAGGAGACAAAAGCGGAAATGCCAGCCAGCTGAGTGACAGACACCAGCTCTGCCCCTGTTCATCACTGGAACCTTCCAAGGCAGCTGACTTTGGAGACACCCCACGCCCCTGCATCCCCCAGGCTGCATTCCCCCAGGCCTAAGTTTTTCAAACTGGCCTTTCCGGGGTGTGGTCCTCTCCCTACTCTCTCCCCATGGACATTCTCTCCATACGCAACCCAGCAAGGACAAGGGCCTGCACACCCTCAACTTGCCGAGGTGTGGGAAACCCCACGGGGAAGTGAACTGCGTCAGTTACTCCTGCTCTCCCTCCCAGTCTACTGGAGTTCCCCAACACAGAGCTTCCACCAAGCTGGCTTCCCAGAATGACATTCTCATGACGTTCCTGTGATCCCAATCCCCAGTGTTAGGGTAGTAACAGTTCTCCCCTCGATGGGACTGTCAGCACTGTCTCCAGGGACCCCTCTCATCCCTAACATGCGCTCCAGAGCTTCAATTCCTCCCCCGCAGATGCCTTCCCGGACACAGTGCGTTCCCTTAATTTGCGATTGCTAGGAATTATGAAGACAGCACAATGACTCAGAGACAGGTCCTGCCTTCAAGAAGTTAACACCCAACTAGGTGAAGACAAATACTCAAATAATTTTGCCACCGGTTAGAAAAAGTGGCAAGTTATCTGAAAAGATACAAAGTCCCAGGGGACTTCCAAACAGACCAGGAAATGGTGCCGGACTGTGGGCTCAGCCCTGAAGGTGTCCTGAATGGACTGAGTTCACCTGGGGACGCAAGCCGGCCAGGAGTAGGGGGTGGGCAGGTGAGGTTAGGTCAGAGTCCAGAGGGTCTAGAAGCCAGCTTTCTTGTTAGTCTTCACCCTTAGTAAGGAGAACCCCCGCAGCAAACAAGAGAAGGGAAAATCACATTATGAAATGAAACCTACAAACACACAAACTACCAATCCAGTGGAAATACCTCTAGGTCAGAGCTGAACAGGAAGAAACCAAGGAGGGCCTGGAAGAACATCAGGGGGAACTGCGGCCGACTTTGGAGGTCTCTCAGGAGAGGGTCCCACCCAGAGGGAGGAAGGAAGGCACGAAGGGCCAGGCGGGCCACCCGGAGGGCGCTGTGTTTACCCTGCTGAACTGAGGATTTCAGCAGAGAAGGGCCCGCACTCACCTTCGAGAGGTCACCGCTTGCTGTTCTGCCAGACGGCGGTGGGGAGGGACAGGCGCAGAGGCAGCGCGACCTCAAGGTGGGAGATGGGGCGGTAGCCTGGCTGGATTCTGGATCTGTTCTGGAGGCACAGCCAACAGGATGTCTCGGGAGGTCGGATACGCACATGAGTGAAAACACAGATGAGGACGATGGGGTTTCTGGCCGAAGGAACTGGACGGAGAGGTGCAGCGAACTAAGGTGGATGGAGCTGCAGTGGGTGACGCGGCTCTGGGAGACCTGTGGGATGCGGGTGGAGGCTCTGTGTAGGCAGGGTGGCGCGGTGCCCGGGGAAGGGGTCTAGACTGGAGCTGTGGACTAGGAGTCATCACATTCAGGTGGGTCACAAGCCAGGGGACTGTGAGATCGCCAAGGGGCTGAGTACAGATAGAGAGATCAGGCAGGTTTAGAACAGGAGAAACGACAGCACCTTTGAGTTGACAGGAATCCGGGGAGAACTCAGACTTGACGATGAGGGAGGATGACTGCCCTGGAGTGGGAAGAGGGATGGGGACACAGACCAGTGTGGGGAGAGTGTGCAGGACCCTCAGAGGCCCGGCAGGAAGGCAGGGATGTGGTGCAGAGCAGAGGTTCAGGGACAGGCAGGGGACAGGCAGGGATGCTCTTCCAACTGGTTCAGCTCCGTCAAGCAGGAATCCAGGCCACCCATTAGAAGTGAGGATGGGGAAGAGGCCTTGGGGGCGAGGGGAGAGGCAAGGCGTGAGCTGGCTGTTCGGGGAGTGGCCCTGAGGACCACTGTGACTCAGAGACTGGAGGATCAACACCATCTGCCTGGTGGAACACTTCATGCAGCTATACTGAGCTATGCTCGGCACACATGACAGCCACCTATACAGACCCCAGTGCAGGCGTGGAGCTCAACAGGGTGCTGGTGCAAGGAAGTCAGAGGACACGGGAGCCGAGGGGTCAGGGTGTGACGCTGGGTGAGAAGGGAGAGGACCTCACGGGTGAGGCACGGGAAAGCACTGAGATGCGGAGACTCATCCCACCACCTCCCCAAAGACTGATGAAACACCAGTGAGTCAAGCAGGAGCTCAGAAGATTTTCTAAAGAAAGAAAGGACAAGAAGTAGAGGCAAAAGCACAAACCAATGAATCAGAAATTGGAAAATCAGTAGAACTACATTTTGAAAATGGCTTCTGGGAACAAAAACAATAAATAGATAAACTATCCGCTAACCTAATCAAGGAAAAAAGAGAGAAAGGACAAATACTTAAAATAGGAAATGAAAGGGGAAAAGTCACCTCGGAATCAGAAAAGCTTAATAGTGACATGCAATCACTTTGTATACCTGTGCGGTGACGGGTGAAACCCCGGGTAAATGGTGACTTGCAGGGCACATACATTGCACCTAACAGTTCCGGTTTCACGGAGGAAAGAAAGCTGCTGAAGAGCAGCTCCCTCCAAAGGCATCAGACCCAGAGGGCTTCGAAGGGGGATTCCATCAAACCTTGACGGAATGGATAATTCCAACGCGATTTTACACCCCGGCATAAGAAGTGAACAACTTCCAAATTATTTTTATGAAGAGAATAGAACATTGATTCTAAAATCTGACAGAGACCAAATAGCAGGAATATTATGGTTTAATCTCACCTGTAAGTATCCGTGTACAGAGTCTTAAGTAAAATGGTATCTAGTCCCCCACTCCTCAGGTGTGGGCTGTGCATGGGATATCTTTCCCAGGGAAGGCAAGCGCATCTCTGGGTGCGGAGCCTCGAGGAGCGCGGCCTCGCCGGGCCATCCGGGCAGCACCATGGGGACAGTGGGCATCCTGACGCGGTGTGGGGAGAAGGGACGCCACTTCTGTGGTGTTTCTGCCAAAAACTCATAACCCCAGTCTGGAGAGAAACACCAGACAAATTCCAACAGAGAGAGGCATCCTGCAAACACCTGACCAGCACTCCTCAAAGCTCCCGGCTCACTGAGGAAAGGAAAGTCTGAGAAACGTTCCCAGCCAAAGGGGCCTAACAAAGAGGACCCTGGTGAAAACTACAGAAGCCTGTACAGAAAGGGGACTCCAGGGACTCCGGTGAAAACTATGGAAACCTGAACAGAAAGAGGACTCCGGTGAAAACTACGGAAACCTGAACAGAAAGTGGACTCCGGTGAAAACTACAGAAGCCTGAACAGAAAGAGGACCCCGGTGAAAACTACAGAAGCCTGAACAGAAAGAGGACTCCAGGGACGCCAGTGAAAACTACGGAAAACCTGAACAGAAAGAGGACTCCAGTGAAAACTACGGAAACCTGTACAGAAAGGGGACTCTCATAAAAACTATGGAAACCTGAACGCAGGCTTTATTAGACGATGATGTATCCATACCGCTTCATCAACTGTAACAAGTGTATCGTAAACATATGAGGTGTTAATAATTAGGAAACGTGTGGGGTGTGTGGAATGCCCGGTATCATTATCATAACTTTCCTGTTAACCTAAAACTGTTCTCTGAAAATTTAGGTCTATTAGAAAAGAGGATTTTCAAATAGATAATTGAACTGTGTCCCATCTGAAATACAAAAAATGAGGTCAATCTAAGTAAAGGACATGGAAAGATTTCCAGGTGTGAACCAGAAATAAAATCCTAAGCCCCACAACGGACCGAATGGACCCTGCTCTTGGCCAAGGGGAATCCACAGGAACCTGAAAGAACAGTTCAGGCCCTGATCAGAGGGAGGGGGCGCGCACAGGCCTCGGTATTCCCTCCTCCCTTTGGAATTTGGGTACAGCTGACCAGCACCAACATTAAAACCGAGACCTTAAGACTGACCCAAGCAAACTCTTTATAGCAATGAGACACCAAATTCCAACAGACTCTAGAACAGCATCACATGGCAGACAGCAGGCCCTGAAAGAAAGTGAAGTATTTGACCCCAAAATACATTTCTTTGACATGTTTTGAAATGGCCCAACAAAGCTCTCTCTCATGGGGAAATCTACATTCCGTAGAGAACCCCCTTCCCCCTCCAGGTCCTTTCCTGATCCAGGAGAGATGAACTGAGAGACTGGCTTTTAGCTCTGATTGGAGACATTTACCATCTGTTCCTGCTACCTGGGGGCTTCCTCTGTGTAGTAAGAACCTTGGTGTCTTTCTGTGTAAGAACCTTATCTTTATTATTATTATTATTATTATTATTATTATACTTTAGGTTTTAGGGTACATGTGTGCAATGTGCAGGTAAGTTACATATGTATACATGTGCCATGCTGGTGCACTGCACCCACTAACTCGTCATCTAGCATTAGGTATATCTCCCAATGCTATCCCTCCCCCCTCCCCCCACCCCACAACAGTCCCCGAAGTGTGATGTTCCCCTTCCTGTGTCCATGTGTTCTCATTGTTCAATTCCCACCTATGAGTGAGAATATGTGGTGTTTGGTTTTTTGTTCTTGCGATAGTTTACTGAGAATGATGATTTCCAATTTCATCCATGTCCCTACAAAGGACATGAACTCATCATTTTTTATGGCTGCATAGTATTCCATGGTGTATATGTGCCACATTTTCTTAATCCAGTCTATCATTGTTGGACATTTGGGTTGGTTCCAAGTCTTTGCTATTGTGAATAATGCTGCAATAAACATACGTGTGCATGTGTAAGAACCTTATCTTAACCCAGTCACTCCTCTCTACTGATTCCAGCTCTTTAGGTAACTTAACTCTTTCAACCAATTGCCAATCAGGAAATCTTTGAATCCACCTATGACCTGGGAGCCCACTCCCTCGACTTGAATTGTCCTACCTTTCTGGACAGAACCAATGTATACCTTACATGTATTGACTGAAGTCGCCTATGACTTCTGTTCCCCTAAAATGTATAAAATCAAGCTGTGACCCAAGTACCGTGGGCACATGTTCTCAGGACCTGGGCTGTGTCACAGTCTTTGGTTACTCATATTTGGCTCAGAATAAACCTCTTTAAATATTTTACAAAGCTTGACTCTTAGTTGACACAGGACATATTACATATAAATATCAAACTAGAAAGAAGGAAGGGAAGGGAAGGAAGGAGGGAAAGACGGAGGGAGGGAGGAAGGCAGGAAGGAAAGGACAAACACCCAGTAGAATCCAGCATCATATCCCAAGGGTGACGTCATGACTGGCAGGCTTTATGCCAGGAACACAGCAAGAATGTTGCAGGGGATTAAATATGTGAATATTCACTAATGTAATGCCTTGTCATGTCATACCTAAATAAAAATGTGATGATTATCTCCACAGATATTGAAGAAACATTTGTTAAATTAAACATTTATTCTTGATTTTTAAAACACTCAATGAAGGACATTGGTGGGTAGTCGAATGTGATCTTACACACACTAAAGTACCCATCTCATGAATGAGCTCTGGGGTATAATGCTCACCCTGGTGACTGTAGTTAACAATAACATATTGTACATCTGAAACTGTCTAAGGGTAGATCTTAAGTGTTCTCACCGCACACACAAACGGCACCCATGTGAGGTGATGGACATGTTAATTGCCTTGACTATGGCCATTACTTCAGTGCAAACATACATCCAAACACCACGTGGTACACCGTAAATACAGACGATAGTTACCCATTCATTATAACTCAATAAACATGGGGAAAATTGTTTTTAACTTTTTTTTTTTTGAGACAGAGTCTCACCCTGTCCCCCAGGCTGGAGCATAGTGGCGCAATCTCAGCTCACTGCAACCTTCACCTCCCAGGTTCACGCCATTCTCCTGCCTCAGCCTCCTGAGTAGCTGGGACTACAGACACCCGCCACCATGCCCGGCTAATTTTTTTTTTTTTTTTTTTTTGTATTTTTAGTAGAGACAGGGTTTCACCGTGTTAGCCAGGATGGTCTCGATCTCCTGACCTCGTGATCCACATGCCTCAGCCTCCCAAAGTGCTGGGATTACAGGCGTGAGCCACCGTGCCTGGCCCGTTTGTAATTTTTAAAAAATTTTTAAAAAAAAACAAACAAAGTACTCATCTCAGCCTGAAGGCCAGTATAATATTGAATAGGGATATTACAGAAGGCAGGATCACCAAACCTGAACATCACCATTACTATTTAATCATGTCCGGGAGATGCTGGGCAATCCACTCAGGGGACGAGATGAGAAGCACAAAAATTGACAGGAAAGAAAACCATGATTATCTGCAGATTTGTTCATGCAATCATGTAATTAGGTAACATGAACTTTGGTTCATAAGAAAAGGTACACTAGCAAGAGTGTCCAGGGAAGCTCTTACCAAGGACAGCAGTGAAACGAGACCAACAGCCCCAGTAATTAAAGTAGCAGGTGCCGGAAAACGGAGGGCAAGCAGAAATGAGACAGAACAGGGAGTCCAGAAACAGACTCAAATATGTATGAAAATTCAATCTATTTTAATGGTGGCAACTGCTGATGGGTGTAGTGAGCATGGATTTTTTTTTTTGAGACAGTCTTGCTCTGTCGCCCAAGCTGGAGTGCAGTGGCGCAATCTCGACTCACTGCAACCTCTGCTTCCCGGGTTCAAGTGATTCTCCTGCCTCAGCCTCCTGAGTAGCTGGGACTATAGGCGCCTGCCACCACGCCCAGCTAATTTTTTGTATTTTTAGTAGAGACAGGATTTCACCATGTTAGCCAAGGTGGTCTCAATCTCCTGACCTTGTGATCCACCCACCTCAGCCTCCCAAAGTGCTGGGATTACAGGCTTGAGCCACCGCGCCCAGCCAACATGGAGATTTTAATAAACGGTGTTAGGATCTCCAGGTCAGAAAAAAAAACTTGTATCCATACTTGACACCATACAACAAAATCAATCCAAGTGGGTCAAAAGTTTAAATGGAAATAAAATACTAGGAAAAAAATGGGTGAATTCCTTTGTAACCTCAGAATAGGAAGACCTTTTCAACTACGACTCAAAATCCAGAAGCCCCCAAATACTGAGATTCAACTACATAAGTGGCAAAAAAAAAAAAAAGGAAAGTCAAGACTGACGATCTGATAAAAAATACTTTCAACTCAAATCACTACAGCTAAACTCCCTAATTTATGAAACGCGCCTAGAAAACATTAAAAGATTAGCAACCCAGCTAAAATATGGGCAAACAAAGATAAAAGCATAAATGAGAAGCAGTTCAATCTCACGCATGAGATGCAAGTGACAAAAGTCTGCACTGAGAGAGCAGCTCACCATTCTCAGGTTGGAGCAACCACCAGACAAGGACATCAGCCTCTCCCATCAGACACCTCTGCAGGGAGCCGCTCCCATGATCACATGTCTCACAGAGCGAGTGTGTGAGTACCTGAAGAATACTGTCAAAAAGCCTTTATTCTTTCACTCAGCCTCTGGAAATGTGAAATCCATCCACCAGTACACACGCTGAAGGGCATGTATACTAGGTTATTAATTGCACCATTGCAATAGTGCCCATCAGCAGAGATGGGTGAATACAGTGTAGCCACTGCCCACTGTGCAAGAGAATAAGGATGCTGCTTCTTCACGGATGTGGAGTAGTCCCCAAGACAGAGCAAGGGGAGAAGTGTGCAGATGCTATTTACCATGTGCTACCTTTTGTACAAAACAGGAGGAAAGTGTGAACGTGTGTGTCAGCTGGCACGTGGCAAGGCCCTCTTGGGGGACGCACCAGGTCCTGGCGGAAGGACCAGTGCAGAGCAAGAATCCTCAAGCCGTTTCTTCTTTATTATTTTGATTTCTTAACCACAAAACTGTATATTACTTATTACAAACCCAAAAAAGAAAGAAGGAAAACAGGGAAGAAAGGAAAAAGAAAAGAACCCAGGCTGACTCACAGGGGGAGAAGGGGCTGGAGATGCTAAGGGGGAATTACGTCCCAATGCAATGCTAAGGAGTCTGGACTCGAGGTACAGGCACTGGGGGGCTGATGGATTCTTGGCAGGAAAAGAACACAGTCCCAACGTCTGCCTGTCAAGTGAGTGAGAAATAGTCTGCAGTGCTGAGAAGACAGAGCTGTTTAAAAATAAATGTTTTAAATGTGCACCTGTTGTATGAAATGGAGTGCAAAATTAAAGACATTTTTAAAAGCACACAATGAGAGGACGTCAACGAATCTATTTGTTGGGCTGAATCCTTCCCCAGCATCCCTGGAGCAGCCGTGAGCCACACAGGGCACTAAGCCCTGGGGCAAGGGAGGTGGCAGGACAGACTGACCCACGGATGGACGTGCAGAGAAGCAGCCTGCCCCATGCACTTGAAGGAGAAAAAGGCAACGCATATTTGCCACAAATGTTTACCAGCAGCCCATCCTCCCACACTAAGGCATTTTTAAATTATTGAGTAAACTCATTCTCAACTCAATGATCAAAGATCACATTTGTCCCCGAGAAGAAAGGTGCCAGCTGCATCAAACATAACAGGTAACTTTGAAAAATGCCTGCAGCTGAGACATCATGACGGCCACACATCTCTCTGAAAGCTTTTTGTTTTGCCAGGTGAGGTGAGTGATAATGTTCTGTTCTGGGTTTGTCATATACACAAAAAATCACACAAAGACACACACACATAAACACAGACAAACACACAATCACACACAGACACATCCCATACATACAGACGCAGATACACCACAGACACACACACAATCACACACAGACACATCCCATACATACAGACACAGATACACCACACACACACACAATCACACAGACACACCTCATACATACAGACACAGAGATACACCACAGTCACACACACAATCACACACAGACACACCCCATACATACACAGAGATACACCACACACACACACAATCACACAGACACACCCCGTACATAGACACAGAGATACACCACAGACACACACACACAATCACACACAGACACACCCCGTACATAGACACAGAGATACACCACAGACACACACACACAATCACACACAGACACACCCCATACAGACACAGAGATACACCACAGACACATCACACACAGACACACCCCATACATACAGACACAGAAATACACCACGGACACACACACAATCACACACAGACACACCCCATACAGACACAGAGATACACCACAGACACACACACACAATCACACACAGATACACCCCATACATAGACACACAGATACGCCACAGACACACACAGAATCACACAGACACGCCCCATACATACAGACACAGAGATACACTACAGACACACACACACAGTCACACACAGACACACCCCATACATACAGACACAGAGATACACCACAGACACACACACAATCACACACAGACACACCCCATACATAGAGACACAGAAATACACCACAGACACACACACAATCACACACAGACACACCCCATACATACAGACACAGAGATACACCGCAGACACACACACAATCACAGACACACCTCATACATACAGACACAGAGATACACCACAGACACACACACAATCACACAGACACACCCCATACAGACACAGAGATACACCACAGACACACACACAATCACACACAGACACACCCCATACATACACAGAGATACACCACAGACACACACACAATCACACAGACACACCCCATACATACAGACACACAGATACACCACAGACACACACACAATCATACTCAGACACACCCCATACATACAGACACAGAGATACACCACAGACACACACACAATCACACACAGACACACCCCATACATACAGACAGAGATACACCACAGACACACACACAATCACACACAGACACACCCCATACATACAGACACAGAGATACACCACAGACACACACACAGACATGTGACACACACACAGCCACACAAGAGACAAAGACACAAGCCATTTATATAAAAAAAGAAGGATATAAAATATATATGGGGTTATTTATTAGGTGACTTCCAGCAAGTAAATAAAAAAGAAATGACAGAAGGAGGACATTTGCAACTCTTAAGAATAAACTGGCCAGGCATGGTGGCTCACACCCGTAATCTCAGCACTTTGGGAGGCCAAGGCGGGTGAATCACCTGAGGTCAGGAGTTCGAGACCAGCCTGGCCAACATGGTGAAACCCCGTCTCTACTAAAAATACAAAAATTAGCCGGGTGTGGTGGCGTGTGCTTGTAATTCCAGCTACTTGGGAGGCTGAGGCAGGAGAATTGCTTGAACCCAGGAGGCAGTGGTTGCAAGTGAGCCCAGATTGCACCACTGCACTCCAGCCTGGGTGACAGAGAGAGGCTCTATCTCAAAAAAAAAAAAAAAAAAAAAGAATAAATTAATAGATTTAAGCAACAATGACCCCTGGCTGCCAATGTCCCCGGACACTCACACCCAGACATTACCCACTCCTGAGATGGAGAGCACCACTCTGAAATTGCCTGACGAGAAAGGTGCCCTCCTGGAGCTGGTTCAGGTTCTGAATAAACTAAACACAGGGGACAGAGACACATGTTAACTGACACTCTGAGGATGTGACTGCTGGGCCCGGGGATGGGAAACTTCACAGAACAAGGGACTTGGGCCACGTGCACGGCCACCTCCCCAGCCACGTGAATCTTGGTGAGGGTGGGGTAGAACTTACTCAATGAAGACATTGTTTTTTCTTTTTAAAAAGAATTCAAAGTTCATCTCATTCCCATTCTTGGCCGATTGGCCACTTAGCCTGCATGTAGCCTTTTTCTTCTCTGCTGCTAAACAGAACCTCTTTTCCTTGAGGTACCTGAAGTCTAAGTTCTGATGACACAGCTCAGTAACGTTGAGGGAAAACCCAGTAATCAAAGATCACATTTGTTCCTAGAAGGAAAGAAGTCGGAAGAGAGGAAGACGGAAGAAATCGTTGCTCGGCGCATCCGCGTGAGGTCCTGGGTATTCGGTGAGGAAAGGCTGGCGCAGGCCCGCCGCGCACTCGGCCTCGGGGAAGGAGATAAAGACAGAAGCGGGTGCTGGGCCCATTGCTGAGACAACCTGAGAGGACGCCTGCAGCCTGGGTGACCACGGCAGGGGCCTGGGTGAGGCCCGGGGCTCAGGTCTCTGGAAGTGAGGGAGGGTTTCAGAGGAGCATGGTGGGCGGGCCATTCCCAGAGGAGCCTGCAGCAGAAAGGATCCGGGGATCACGGCCAACACGGCGGCCACGCTGGGAGAGAAGAACCTGGTGGGCGCACAGGACGAGCGGCTGGGCCGAGCAGACACGAGGCAGGAGAGTGTCTGGGTCTACACCCTGCATGGATGGTGCTGGGCGGAGCTGCAGACAGACCCCGGGACCCAAGGCTACATGTGTAGACACAGGGGTCGGCCAGCCAGACCCATCCTGGCCGTGGGACATTGCAAACGGGCTCCCTCAGGCCATCACCTCTGACCAGACCCAGCTTCTGGGTCTTCTGGAGTCACTGACCTGGTATGGAAAATAAAGCTGGGCTTAGGCTCCTGAGGGGGCTTTGGCATTCGCCACCCACTGCCAGGACAAGCTCCCGAAGACCCGCAGGGGTTCAACACCAGCTCCATCACCATGCATGCGCCAGCTGACGCCGGGGAGCGGCCAGGTCCCAGGGCAGGGGCGAGAGAGTCAGCCCCACCCCCGCCCGCCCCCCTCCACCCCCCAAATTCTGGGAAAGTGCTGGGCCCCCTGGCCTGCGTTTTGGCTGCGGCTTTATTTACGCGCAGCTGTTTCTCCAAGGTGCCTCCAGCAGAACTTCAGACGAATTCTCCCACGAAATATTTTCCCCTTGAAAAGTGTTAGGTAATTAACACCCCCAGGTCACCTGCGGCACAGTCCCGGCGAGACAGCCACCAGGAAGGTGAAGGCGAGAAGAGCTCTCCACTAGCGTCAGCAGCAAACCAGGGGACCGGGGGGCAGGAAGCCCGAGCCCCCTTCGTGCCTGTTTTCAGTCTAATTTCCTGTTCTAAGAAGCATTTATTCTGACAGAGATAGGAAGGTTTCCTCATGCAGAAAAACAAAAAGAACAACAAATGGCGCATGTATGATTAAAAACATTTATATTTAGGTGCATATCTTAAGTGTTTTACAAAACTGCACATATTTGGTGTTTACAAAATTGAAGACTGTGTATCATTTTTATAACTGGCAATTTCACTTATTATAATGTAAGATGTGCCCGGGAGAATTATGATCTCAAGAACTAAATCATTTCCAAACCCCCACTGCTGTAATTTTGCTTCCCTGCAAGTGTTCATAATTATAAATAGCGGCTGTGATGATCACCTTTGTTCATGAATGTTTGTGACAATATTTTTATCATTTTCTTCGTTAAATTCTTAGAAGTGAACATTGCTGACGAAAACTAAAAATATTTGAAGACTTTTACTGACATCAATTGTTTTCCAGTATATCGATAAGGACTGGCATTCCTACCAGCAGGCTTGGAATTTTTGGCCATAAAAATGGAAAGAGAAAAAGACCTTGTGGTCAGCATTACATTTCCTTAAACTGAACAGGTCAGACTATTTCTGTGCAAGCTTTATATTCACTTTCTATGAACGTGTGCCTCCTTTTCACTCTGCTATGTAAGACAGATGCATAGATAAATATCTATCCTTTGTTGCAATTTTTTTCCAGGTTTTCATTTGCTGGTCAGTCTTCTTGGTGATTTCTCAGGAACAGTTTTAAAGTTCAGGTAGTAAAATCTCTTCATTTCCTGGCCAGGCACAGTGGCTCACGCCTGTAATCCCAGCACTTTGGGAGGCCAAGGCGGGCGGATCACTTGAGGTCAAGAGCTTGAGACCAGCCTGGACAACATGGTGAAACCCCGTCTCTACTAAAAATACAAAAATTAGCCGGGGTGTCGAAGTGCATGCCTGTAATCCCAGCTACTTGGGAGGCTGAGGCAGGAGAATCACTGGAACCCAGGAGGCGGAGGCCGCCAGGAGCTGAGATTGCACCACTGCACTCCATCCAGCCTGGGCAACAGAGCAAGACTCTGTCTCATAAAACAAACAAACAACAGAGCAAGACTCTGTCTCATAAAACAAACAAAACAAAACAAAACAAAAAACCCTCTTCATTTCCTGTTTCCATCAGATCCTTCAAAGAGATTCATCCTCTTGGTTACTAGACTCTCCTCCAAATGCCACTGAGCACTACCTGCATTCAAGTTGACAGATCCACTGGCTGCGCACCCTCTGCGCTAGTGTAGGACCTCCCAAGTGCGCTCCTGATGAAGATGTTTGCACAGGACGCTGGGGTGAATGCTCAGGCCTGTCCCAAACCCCTGCAGACAGCCCCTTGGGATCAACGGCTTAGCCTGGCTTCAACCTATCCTGGGCGGGGAGGCCGGGTCTGTAGACACAGAGGTGAAGGATGTATTCACACTGCCGAGTGCCTCCCGAGACTGGCAGGACACCAGCTCACTGTGGACGAGATGCCGAGACCTCTGCTGGAATCACAAGCTAGGGATTAGACATCTGAGGAGAGGTTGGTTACAGGGGCTCCCTCGGGAACAGGCAGAACAGGCAGTGTTTTTGCCAGTCCTGGACTTAACCCAGAAGCGGACGAGGCAAGCGGGAGGGAGAGAATTTCTTTGCAGTGGGGACAGTTCAAACCAAGTGAATCCCCCTACCCAGATCATCCCCTCGGCAAAGCCGAGAGCAGCGTGGATAAACATAAGCATGGGCAGGGTGCGGTGGCTAACACCTGTAATACCAGTGCTTTGGGAGGCTGAGGCAGGCAGACCACGAGGTCAGGAGATCGAGACAATCCTGGCTAACATGGTGAAACCCCGTCTCTACTAAAAAGACAAAAATTAGCCAGTTGTGGTGGCATGCACCTGTAGTCCCAGCTACTTGGGAGGCTGAGGCAGGAGAATTGCTTGAACCCGGGAGGCGGAGGATGCAAGATCATGCCACTGCGCTCCACCCTGGGCACCAGAGTGAGACTCTGTCTCAAAAAACAAAACAAAACAAAACAAAAAACATGAGCCTGGTGTTTGTGTCTGACGCGCTGGTGACTAGTGATGCTTGCCTTTGATTCTGTCATGTCAAACACAGTTTCTTCAGAGGAGAAATCTGACTTTAATCATAGAGCACATATTGTAGAGCACTCAGGCAGAAACCCCTAACTTTCTGATAAAACACTCACAGAATCATGTGTGCTCCAGGGCGTGCAAAAGCGGCTCTGGCTCTGAGAAGGGGCTCTTGGGAGAGAAGCTGCCTGCTGTCTTCAGACACCTTCCGTTCACCTGAGGAGTCTCTTCAGCAGCTTAGAACAGTTATACCTGGTTTCAGGTAATACGCCACATCCATTTTAATTAAAAGATGAAAAATACTCCAGCCAATTCCATTCAGAACAGTCCATTTAGGCACCCTTGAATCAGAGGGCGCTCGGGAGACCAGAGGACCCCTGTGCAAGCTGGGGCGGTGGTTCACCCCATCCCCCTAACACGGGAGCCCTGGTGAGTCAGAGCACCTGTGCCCCCATGCCAGCATCTGACCTGGCCTTGGGAAGCTGCCCACACCCTTGGCATCGGACACGAGCAGATACCAGCCATGCGTCCAACATTAACCAGTAACACAACTCGTTCCCAAATGTCTGGAGGTTCATATGCACTGAACATATGTCTTAAAAAAATTAGGAATTCCTGCCAGCTTCCTGAGTAATACACAAAGTCCAAGTAGAAAGATGCTGAGGAATCAGGAAAGGTTGAAAACAAGAAGTTAATCATTGACAGCCACACTGTAAGTACCATTTCCACAAACAACATGTTCATCTTCAGAGGCCATCTCACTTGAGACTCAAAGAACTATAAAGAAAAGATGAGTGGAGGGAGCAGTGGGCGCTCTTTCTCCCGACATGTGCCGTTCTTTAACACGGCATGCTGCTGAGATCGCCTTTTCTCAGAGCTGTTTTCTGCAACACTAAATGGCATGCAAGGAGAAAGCAATGAATCTCCCAAGAAAATCATGAGCTTTGAGAACTGCATGAAGAACCAGGAAGTTTCAAGTCCAGAGTCTACCAAATTATTAAAGAACATTTTCTGTGGGCCAAGAGAAACCAGCCCATCAGCATACAACAGCTAGCGCCCAACCACAGAAGAAGCCTGAAGACGTGAAGAAACACATCTTCCCCCATCAGATTCGTGAATGCACAACTACAGCCCCTGCAAAGGCCACAGTTGCCAGGATTCAGCCATTCTCCACCAAGCCGCGACTATGACCCATGCTGGAAACACCGAGGATTCTCCACCAAGCCGCAATTAAGACCCATGCCACAAACACCGAGGATTCTCCACCAAGCCGCGACTATGATCCACGCCACAAACACCGGGGATTCTCCACCAAGCCGCGACTATGATCCACGCCACAAACACCGGGGATTCTCCACCAAGCCGCGACTATGATCCACGCCACAAACACCGGGGATTCTCCACCAAGCCGCGACTATGATCCACGCCACAAACACCGGGGATTCTCCACCAAGCCGCGACTATGATCCTTGCCACAAACACCGGGGATTCTCCACCAAGCCGCGACTATGATCCTTGCCACAAACACCGGGGATTCTCCACCAAGCCGCGACTATGATCCTTGCCACAAACACTGTGGATAGCCAAAAAGCCAATTTCCTTCCAAGTATCTGTTTCCTGTGGTCATTTTCCCCTTCCTCAAAGTACATTTTCAGCTCCAGCTAATTGTTTCTGCAAACCCCTTTGTGAGACTCATATCTGAATGCTGCAGCCCCATCACTTCTCAAGGCTAGGGCAAGTCTTGGTCCTTCCCGAAGTGCTTCCCAACCCTTCCACATGCCCCCAGGTGGAGACGAGGTCCCCCCTCAGAATCCTGTGTAATCTTCTACCATAAAGCATGGAAGTATTAGGTCCAGCCATGGAATCATCCATGCTCCACGGCTTCTGACATAGAAACAGCAACATTGCGACTCCACCCAAGGCGGCAAACGTGTCTGTTTCCGTGCTGCTCTTCTTCACCCTAAGCCCAAGTCAGGGATTGTCTTCCACTTGTCCTTTTATCCTCAAAGCTTTGCCCAGCACCTGAACAGTGTGATGCTCAAAGGTTTGCTGGGACGAAAATCACTGGTATCTTTAAAGACACCACTGACCAATGGGGATAGATGGAGTTTCTAACAGGAGGCCCCGCAAGCCACCCTAGAGCTAGAGGTGCTCGCCTGTGCCGGGGGCCCCTCACCTCTGCTGTACAAGGAAGTTGTGCGCGAATCCTCTTGCTCTCTCACCCTCAGTTCTAAGATGATAGCGGTCCTTCCGAAGAGGCTGAACAACATGTTCCCAGGCCTCTGCTCTCACCTGGCCCACCAGAGCCAGAATGCATTACGCACCACTGAAGAGCAAGACCACGCACTCACAGCAGAGCGGGCGCTGGTGTTTTGATAGGAAAGCACTGCCAGGGAGAGGAAAGCCAGACAAGCTCCACACGCACCCCATGGAAATGCACCGTGTGTGTGTGTGTGTACATACGCGTGTGTGCATGTTCCTGTGGGCACCTGCCATTCTCAGTGAGACAGGCCCTGCAGAGGGTGAGTTCCAGAAGCCACAGGGAGCTGATGCTGGCCACGCCTTCCCCATTCACCTGCAAATCCTGCAACACAGCTGTGAGAGCTGACCTTTAGTGGAGTGAGTCAGCTTACAAAACGCTGCAGGCTCAGGCAGGAGCCCTGAGGAGGCCTGTCTGCAGTGTGTCCCCTCGGATTAGAGGCCCTTCCATAGCTGACTGTGAAACAGTTAATCGCAGAGTCACTGAAACAATGTGGCGGAACACTGTCACGGTAGCTGAAATGAAGAAGCCTGAAGGAAAGCAAGAGCAAACTGAGCAGCTTCCGAGCGAGCTGGAAAATAAGCTCATCAATGTT